>NW_020799091.1:92917676-93017295 GCF_003259725.1 Athene cunicularia
AAAAAAAAAAAAAAAAAAAAAAAAAAAAAAAAAATTAAACTAGTGCAAGTCTGCATTGGTGTGTGCAGAGCTTGCAGGATTGGAGTTGCTTGTCCTGGTAAACAGATGAGGCTCAATTTTATTGAGTTGTTTTACAAGGATAAAATCATCGACCATCCTCTTCTGCCATCCCTCTCCTGTTCTTGAAACAATTATTTGACGAGCTATATTCATGTTGATTTCTCTTGTTAGTTCTTTTTCTCAGTCATGACACATTCCTTGTTTTGTCTTATCATGTAAATCTGCACAGATGAGTGGTTTTCCTCTGTACCTTTTTTTTTTCCCCCTTTTTTTTTCTTTTTTCTTTTTTTTTTTTTTTTTGGTGGATTCCTCACAACAGAACAAGAGGGAGCAAGTTTAAATGATACAAAGATGAGATGCTAAGAGTGATGGGGAAAATTCAGGGAAGATATCAACCTGAAAATGTTTTGAAATGTTTTTTTGCAAAGTGGCTAGGCTTCAAGTTGACAGGCTCTTTTAAAATGAATTCATTTCTAAAGCTGTCACTTATTTATATGGCATAATACTTGTTGCTCTTTGCTGGATGCAAGAGTTCCACTCACACCAGCGACGTTTAAGTTATGCGCTTCTGCCGGATGCTCACATGTTTGCACAATGTGAGACACTTGAATTGAGCTTGACTGTCTTTAGGTAGCAGAGCGTATGTGAATAATGTAAGGAAACAGTTCTGGGTTTCCTTGCTTTTCCTTTTCTTCTGAAATGTTTTCTTGCCTGGCTTTCATACAAGAGCACTCCAGATCAAGGCGCGCTTTTTTTTTCCATAGGTATGAACAGACAAACAATCCTCTTGTTTCTGAAAGAAATGCTAAAATCCATGGAGAACAGTGAAGAAACTCTCATTTATTTAATAGTAAATCATAGTGTGGCCCCAGTAGCTGTGATTTGGAGAGCCAGGAGCTGGAAGTAACCTGTGAGCACCGTCGTTACCTGCTGGCTTCCTACAGTGCTTTAGACTCCTGCCACAGCAGAAAGAAGGTGCTGCAGATGAATTCTAAGATCTAGTTCTGTGCTTCAGGAAGGGAGAGCTTGGGGGTGTGGAGGTGTGTCTCTGAAGTCAACAGAGCCACACAGATTCCCTCTGGGTCTGCTGTTCTGCTCCAGCAAAATCTTCCTGTACCTTTCAACTGGCTACGGAGGAAAACGCTGGCAACTCCAGCTCATGGTTTTGCAGTCTCTACTACTACTTTGTACTGGAAAATGAGGTTTTATGGGGATCAGAGGGGTCCAAGAAATGAAGTTGCAGTCCTTGAAGGCCCTTACTTGGGCCTCCCACCTCTGGCAGGTGGGACTTGCTGTAGCTCATGACTGCCATTTCTCCCAGAGTCTTTCATTTCTGTTTCAGAGGTCAGATGCTGCCCTGGGAAGTAGTCTCCATGCAAGGAGACAGAGATTGGGCTGATTTCTCTGCCTGAGCTCTTCATCAGTGGCCGTGACGGTGCTGCTGATGAATTACCATTCAATATATGAGTATGAGAAAGGGATGAAAAACAGGACAGTGGGTATCTAAGAAACATGAGGGGGGTTGCTTTTAGAGGTGGATCATCTTCAGGTTTGGGAAGGGTGACATTCATGGTAGCCTGTGGGGACTCCAGCACATCTAACCACCAACAGGAGAGTCCTCTAAAGTGCCGAGAACAGGCTTGTCCTTTTGGTCCCTGATAAGAGCCTCCTCTCTCCTCTCACTGCTGCCAATAAATCCAGGATTAGGAAGCTGACAGCCGCCTACACGCTCTGGAAGAGTGCAGTGACCACATGCAAAATTTATAGCCTACAATATTGCCGTAGGTGGGGATATAAAATACTTTTGTGGGGTTTTTAGGCTTGGGATTCCCCATGGATGCTGGCAGTGACAGACATATCCTGATACATTACCCCCCCGCAGCCAGGCACACTGACAGGGAGGGCTGGCAGGCCACTGTGCTCCATGCCACTGCAAAGTCCCAGGGATAGACGCTGCCCTGTGCTAAGTCCCAGGTGCTCTGTCAAGGTGCCGATTACCTATGGATGGCACATTTGAGCCTGGCTTTTGCTCTACAATCAAATCAGTGTGCCTTGGGTCAGTGCTGTGCTTCTTTTGGTCTGTCAAAACCCTAAAGCCCTGGCAGGTAGCCCTTTTGAGCAAGCTCGTTCACCACCTAGGACCCTTCCCTTAGGGCCTCCGCATCTGACTATGTAGATGGTTCTGCACAGACAGGCTCAGCCCTGAGCTAAGCTTTCTCTACAGAGCCCTGTTTGACTGCTGGACTCTGTGCAATGCCTGTGAGACCAAGAGAAGTAAGATGCCAACAGTGAGAGACTGGGGTCACCCTGTGGCTGCAGTTGCACCTCTGCCCCTGCTGCAGCATCCTCGCTTGCCCACAAAACCTTCAAGTCTCAGGAGAGCCCTAACAGTCCATATGCAGGTGCCACCAGGGACTTCACTTGTAGGCATGGACAAGAGTTGAAAACAAACTCTGTTTTTCTCCTGTGCTTCCCTGCACTGACACAACTCCATGCTTTGCAGCTTTTGGGACCTCTACCCTGTGCATAAATCCCATGGGCCATGCAGTCCCTCTCCTCCTTCCTCCACATGTGTTGAAAAGTGAAGGACTCAAAGACACCAAAAGTACAATAATTCAACAGCAGTTAAACAGCAGGGATTTGTAAAGAGGGTGCTGACAGGGAGCAGGACTTGGGATTTCTAAAACATGGGTACTGCAGCTGCCTGACAGCCGCTGTCAACATTAGCTTGGTGGCTTGTCCGCTGCTGACAACATGCACTGTTTGCCACTAGTCACGGATGCTTCATCAGGTTTGATGACCCCATGCTCATGGAGAGGAAGAAGGCAAGAAGAGACTCTGGAAAGGTCTGTGGGAAGCCCAGGAAAGCTGTGTGAAGCCTCTAAGGGGAAAATAGGGACGATGGCAATACAGTTCTGGTGGATAAGGGAAGAGCAACTGACGTCATCCATCTGGAATTGTGCAAAGCATTTGACACTGTCTTGCATGACATCCTTGTCTCTGAATTGGAGAGACGTGGATTTGATGGATGAACCGCTTGGTGGATAAAGAATTGGCTGGATGGTCACACTCAGAGAGTTGCAGTCAATGGCTCAATGCCCAAGTGAAGACCAGTGACAAGTGGCGTTCCTCAGCAGTCAGTGTTGGGACCAGTGCTGTTTAATGTCTTTGCTGGTGACATGGACAGTGGGACTGAGTGAACCCTCAGCAAGTTTGCTCCTGACACCAAGCTGTGTGGTGTGGTCTACTCGCTGGGGAGAAGCGATGGGCCATCCAGGGGGATTTTGACAGGCTTGAAGAGGTGGGCCCCTGCAAACCTCATGAAGTTCGTCAAGGCCAAGTGCAAGGTCCTGCACATGGCTTGGGGCAATACCATGCACAATTACAGACAGGATTGAGAGCAGCCCTGAGGAGAAGGTCTTGGGGATATTAGTGGATGGCAAACTGACTATAAGCCAGCAATGTAGACTCGCAACCCAGAAAGCCAACTGGGCTGCATCAAGGAAGTGTGGCCAGTGGGTTGAGGGAGGGAATCCTCCCCTCTCCTGTGAGACCCCACCTGTGTACTGTGTCTATTTCTGGGGCCCTCAATATAAGAAGGACATAGACCTACTCAAGCGGGTCCAGAGGAGGCCACGAAGATGATTAGGGGGCTGGATCATCTCCCCTGTGAGGACAGGACGAGAGAGTTGGGGTTGTTCAGCCTAGAGAAGAGGGGGCTCCGGGGAGACCTGACAGTGACCTTCCAGTACCTAAAAGGGGCCTACGGGAAAGATGGGGAGAGACTCTTTATCAGGGAGTGTAGTGGTAGGATGAGAGGTAACAGTTTTAGACTGACAGAGGGTAGATTTAGGTCAGATAAAAGGAAGAAATTCTTTGCTGTGAGGGTGGTGAGGCACTGGCACGGGTTGCCCAGAGAAGCTGTGGCTGCCCCCTCCCTGGCAGTGTTCAAGGCCAGGTTGGATGGTGCTTGAAGCAACCTGGTCTGGTGGAAGGTGTCCCTGCCCATGGCAGTGGGGGTGGAACTACATTACCTTTAACATCTCTTCCAACCCAAACCATTCCATGATTCTATGAAAATAAATTCAACAGAAGTTGTGAATAAAAAGAAGTGACATAGTGAGCTCACACAGGCTTGGCAATTTTTTGTTTCTACAGTGTCTGAGATCCAGGTCCCGAAATCTTAAGTAAAGTCATTACTTGGGAGGATGAAATGGTAAAGGCATGCCAGCCTCACCTGTGTCTTCTTTGTTGGTGTTGGAAATAAAGAATTACAACTGTGAAATTTAGATGTTATGAAGGATTGCTAGCCAGCCAGCTGTGGGGTCTCACCTCTGAGCTGAAACTCTCTTGTAGTGGGAAGGTTTCTCTTTGCTTTGAGTTCCCTTTTGAGTCTACTGGGATGAATGCAAAATACGATTAAATCCTGAAAAAAAACCTGCTGCATCTCCATTGGAGATGCTATGGGTAAATGGGAAGCTCTGAGTTATGTAGCCTGCAATTCACAGTAAGACTTTAAATAAGGTACCTGAGAAACTGCAAAATCAGCAGCCGCTGGAAAACCCATCATCTCAGTGTTGGATATTTGAGAAAGGGGAGAAACCTTGCTTTGAAACCAGCACAGCTACCTTGCCTCTAAGCTACGTAGTTTAAAGCTAGCTCAGTGAGAGCTACACAAGCTGCTCACTGAAACCAGATAAGCCTAGGAATGAAATATTAAAGAATAACTTGCTGTTAGATAACCATAATGAAAAATACAGATCTCCTGATTCCACTAATATGCGACAGTAGTGAGTCCATATAGCTTCCCCATAGCTTCCAGCATAAAAATATGAGTGGTATTCATCTGTCTCAAAAAGACTTTGCCAAGATCAGCTATTTCATGTTTAATGAGTGCTTTGTATATCTCAGGTGAAGAAAACATAATAGAAGATCAGAAACAGAATTGTATTTCTTGATTTCCAGACCTGTCTTAGCCTCAAGCAAGGGAGAAGTTTGTACAGCATAGTTAATATGATTAACCATGACTGAAGCCACATGTTTCCTAGACTGGAAGAACTGCTAAATCTCCAAATTCTGCCCAGTCATGTCACTGAAAGTGATACCATACACCTGAAGAAGATTGCTACACCCAAATGTTTATTTTTCCGACGATACTAGTTGACCTACTTTTGCCTACCATGGGATGTACAAGTTGTTCCTATCCAAATGTCCTGAAATCATCTCAGATGCATGAGCTCTCCTTCTTTGAAACCTGTTCGAAGTGATGTTCTGAGTCCAGTCTGGCACAGATCTGAGTTCAACATCTCACAGTCCCCTTTCCAGCAGCATTTGCATGTCTGGCTGAGGCTGAAGAAAGACAACATCTCCAACAAAATAAACCAAGCATTGACTTTCTCCCGGAAGAAGATGTGTTAAGAACATGATGTCAACCAAGGCACATAAGGGAGAGCCACTGGTCCCACTGCATGACAGTCCTTGCCTCTGGGAAGTGCTGCGGGAGGAAGGAGCATGAGCCTCTGGGACCAATACTCAGGAGGAATCCAGCATCCACCATTGCACGCCGACTGCTAAATAGCTACTTGCAGCTGAATACAGCTCTTCTCAGTATCTGAAAAAGAGAGCTGAAGTTTTGCTGAAGAAAACCAAGCCTCTGGTCTCAGGGGGTATAAGATACACTTTTGTTGTTAATTTGTATATTTGCCTTGGTGCGGATGTCATCTAAAGCTGCATAGGAGGAATGTAGCTGGAGGCTTTTTCCAAATTTGTGTTATTTGGGTAGACAGGCTCTGAAATAAACCTGAAACCTGGGAGGGATGGAGTCTGTGCTTGAACCTTAACCCCATGAGCATGCTTTCCAGCTGCTTGGGCTCTGGTTGTGCAGCCCAGCAAGCATACCTTGGGCTCTCCTGGTTGTCTCATAGGGCAGCCCTATGTAGATAACTCCAAGACACAACACTATGGATTGGTGGGGGTTGTAACTTCTTCCTTAACTTTCTGATTATTGATGTTTTCTAACAAGAAATCCAAACAAGGCAAATGGGTGAAGAAAGGCCTTGCAAAAGAGAAGCGAAATGGGAACCGATTCAAGCGTCTGTAATTAGCTAATGGCTGTGAACATTTATGAAACCTCCCAGCAGTGGCAGAGAAGTGCTGATTCTAGAGAAGCGGCTGCCCTCTTCCCTGATGCCTTTAATCCTTGCAGTCCCAGCTGCTGTGGCTCGAGTGTTGGAAAACTCCACCCTTTTTCTGGCCCCTGATCAAAATCAATATTTCAGAGAGAAATGCAGAAGAACAAAGGAGTTAAATAAAAGTTCAGATAAGCATAACAAATACAGGAAAGATGAGATCCTCCAAGCAGAGTGCTCTAGAAAGCACTCACGTTAATCTGGGCAAGGCTCTCATCAATTGCTGTGTGTAGAAAGAGCTATTCTTGGACTCATAAGGAGGTAAGGGATTTATTTCCTCAGCTGCATGGATTCATGCTATGAGATATCGTTAAGTAAGAATAATTAGGATTTGAGCTTTCAACGCACAAGATTTGTCGGTTTCCCAGTGTTTCCAGTCCTTTCCAAAAAGACCTTTCCGACGTGGTAGGCAGGATTTCTGAATCATTTAACTATATAATCTGTACAAGTAATCAATCTCTCTATGTCTGTGATAAGTGGCTGTGTTTCTTTCCATCTGAGAGTCTCTAGATGAGCTTGGTAGTTAATACTTTGGTGTGATAACAAAGCAAAATATTGAAGTGTATTTTAATTTGAGCAGTTCAGCAGTGATCCACCAGTGTGGATTTAATTTACCTGGCAATACCTGGACTACAGTTAAGGCAAATCAAAGGAAAAATGATGGCAAAATCCAGAGCAGTCACTTCAGGGTATTTGGTTTCATGGTTGCAATGGCAATATGAGGAGCTTGCACTAACAAACAGAACTGAATTTTCTGAGTGTGGGAAGCACGTGTGCAAAGGGTCTGATGATTAACCTTCTGGCACCCGTTGCTTTCCTGTGACACCGCACTCATTACTTCAGGCAAAAACAAATTGCTCCGTGACGTTCTGTTGCTTCATCAGCAGAAAAAAACCTGTTCAGCACTATCTTCTGCCAAACTTGAGCCTTCTCTTCCTTTCTGTGCATATGGAGGGTCCCCAGGAGGCATATGGAGGGTCTGTGGCGCCACTGAGTAAGAGACCAGAATGAAGGTGGGAGGAGTACAAAGGGATTCCTAGTGCCCAGCTGAGGTTATTGTGATGGAGAGGAGTCCAGGGAAGTCTATTTTATGGAAGCATTTGAGCTCTACTAAGGTGTTTAGTTTTGCAGAGAAATGAATATATTTTTTATTTTCAGAGCCCCAGTCTTGATCTCTTGTAAAACTGAGTGTTATTCAGATCTGGACCACAGCCTGTCACTGCTAATTCTAATACAGAATTTGACTTCCCCTCCAGAAGGAAGGGTTTAAACTCAATGCTTTTCCTTAAAGGCAACACATGGTTTATTGAGCGACCCAGGGTCAGAGATCCAAGGAAGCTTAAATGGTTAAAGTAAAAATGAGGTCCAGGACTTAAAGAGACTGTCTGATTCCTAGGAGGAGTCACTGCCGCAGTGACTGCCACAGAATCACTGCCACACTGCCACAGTGACAATGGGACCAAACTTGATTGGGATCCCACAACTTCTAGCTATTCCTATCCACCTTTTTACCCAATAATTTCTGGGTTGATACTCATTTAGGCTATAGTTGATGCTACTGCTACAAAACCTGTTACTCTGTTAACAGAACAATTGGTAAGGTTTCGTATCAAGGTTTCCAAATCAGGAAGATGTAATCATTAATGGGAATGATTTATACAAAACTACTTATTGATCTAGGAGAGCACAGAACTTTCCTGAAGAGCGATGTCAAACAGATCATGTCAGAAAGGAGAAATAATGTCACTGTTGTGAGATAACTATTTTTAAGCTTCTTTGCTTTGCTACCATTGCCAGGGAAGGTAACTCAGGCTAATGTAGTTCCATTAAATTCTAATTCCCCACTGCAGTTTGGAGAATTTTGCTGCTGCCTATAATGGGACAGGAGTTTACATTGGATTTCTAATGAGCTGAATGTTTGCACATTCTTGAGTGTAATAACTCATGACTAGGCTAGGATGTGCTTTGTTGCTGGCATGCTGTGTACTCTTCTGCTAAGCTGTCTTGCTGGCCCATGCTTGCAAACTCTACCTCGCTAGGCACAGAGGAAGCTTTTTGGCTTTGTGTCTTATTTGAGATCATGGGTTGCCCTGCTAATGTTCTCCATGTCACCTGCCATGGTGAGCCTACCTGTCCTGTGAGCAGAGAGCAGAGACTAACGTTGGGCTTGGGAGCATGGAGGAAGTACAGAGGGTATTGCTTTGAGAAGGTGCAAAGATCTGCCATCGTCCGGGGAGTGGGGGGCAGAAGAAAGACCTCCTGTGGGAAGACAGACATGGCAGAATGCAACAGGCAAGGTGGTGCCAAGCAGTCCTGGAGGTTCAGAAATCCACAGAAATGGGAAGCTGCAGGAGGAAAAGGGAGGGACAAATAATTGCTTTAAGCAGATGAAGGTGCTGAAGCAGATCGCCCTTTACCTGAATAATTTCATGCTTAGGCAACTACCCCAGCTATGCATCTCAGGGTGTGCTGCATAAACATAACTACACGTTTTTCCCAAAAGCACTGTCCATTTCAATGATTGCAATAGTCCAGGATAATTAATTGCAGCTATTATAAAAATAATATGAATCTGTAACACATCTGTATCTCTTAAATTCAGGCCATTCCAAATTCTTGCTAGTTTCATCAGTCACATGCTCAGAAACACTTTCAAGGCACTAAGGAGGATGATAAAAACTATAAATCAGGTGTTTAAATCCCCACAACCCATGCTAGCTTGAAAGAAATTCAGCATCCCAGGAAGAGAGCCAGATTTTGTTATTACAAAAAAATGTTCTTCTGCATGTGCTAATGGCTTAGACGTTCCTGATGTTCTAGGCAAGTGCACTGTAGGTTTTACAATGGTGCTAAAATGCAAATTTTGCCCATAAGTCTTCCTGTTGACACAGAAGATAACAACATACACATATGTGTGTGTGTGTGTGTGCGTGCTTAAAAATAAAGTTTTGAAACTGGAAAAGGGAGTGTAGAACAGTATGACTTCTCCAGATTTTTTTGAGCTAAATATACTGAATTTTATTAAAAATATACTTACTTTTTAAGTTACTTAAAACTGTAGTGTTTAATATGTATTATGGACATGTAGCCTGTAGCTCATCAAGGTATAGTGAGCATATCAACATACTGAATGTTAGATGAAGAAATAAATTTTGCAGGATCAGAAAAAGAGGCACATCACAAAGAATGAAAGTCCAGTAACAGGAAAGGTGGAGCATCTGTAATAGTTACGACTGATTTTCCATTGCCCTATGTCTTTGGTAGAAATTACATCAGAGGTCATGTGGAGATGGCTATAAAATGCTGTTAAAAGAAAAGGCTAAATGGAATAGCCAGTTTGTGCTGACAGGGCTGGACCTGCTTTGGGTTTGAGTTGCTCATGGTGGATTTAAGCTCTGGAGTCACAGCTGGATAAATCTGCAATGTGCAACGAAGATCATTCAGATTTTAGTGAATGTAGGCAGGCAAACTGACTTTTATAAACCAACATTCAAAAAGTATCCCAACCCTAGGACACATGAAGTCCAGAAGTGCCCTGAAATTAAATAGTCTACACCTGAACTGTCTTTCACAGGACACAATGCTGGTTTTGCAGCAGGGGTTTCGTCATTGTCGACAAATACTTTTTGAAAACCTCAGCCCTGAATATTCTGAATGGTGTCAGGAAAACAAAATCAAACCTCTTCTGGCAGAGTTGGTTCTCTGCCCTCACCCATGGCTTTATCAAAAACTAACCAGAGGGTTTAAAAAAAAATACTGTGAACTTCTGTCAGAGAAATGAGTACTCTGCCCATCTGCCTGCAACCAGTGTTAAGCTTCACACAGCAAACCCCACCCATATACGGATGGTTGAGACTCTATTTGCCTCAGTGAAATGGTGTCCACTTGCTTCAGATTGGGATTTAGACCACTTTTAGTGAGAGGGTCCCTGCCATGATGCTGGCTGGGGGGAAATCCAAAACAGAAGTGTTTCTCATAGATAGATTCTTCACTTTATGCAAAATGTGTTGTGACACATTATCTCTTCAACATGTAGCAAAGCGTACTTTGCATCGATTGAAGCAATTCAGTTAAATCTAGCTTGCACTTGTGTTCTGGTTCGTTATTTATAGCTAGTGTGGGAGTGTGTTGGCCTCTTCTGACAGCATATCATGGCCATCTTAAATTCTGAAAGCACTTTTTTGTTGCCACGGTAAATGTTTAAGAAGTTTAATCTTAAATTTGAGAGTGATTTGGAGACCAGACTGTTCGTGACACATTAACAAAATTAGACCAGGAAATGTGTGTGGAATGAACTCTTGCTTTTATAACGAGCGAGGTTGTTGGTTGTGTGCTACCTACCCCCTGTGTGTACTGCTAAGGCATGGCCTCGATGGTCCACGGTGATGCCATGCAGATGTGTTTGCTTGTGGCATTTAAAGAAAAAAAATATGTTTACTGAAATAACCTAAGTGATTTAGGAAACCAAATCTTGAGCTGTTGTGGAGAGCACTTTGCATGAGATGAACTGGAGTTTCGACAGTGAGCGTAGTCAGAGGCAAAAGAGTTAATTTTGCTTCAATAAGAAGACATGGAAATAATTTTTTCTCACTAATTAAATATGAAACTGACTAACTGTATGCAAGTGTAATTTTCTTATCTTATTAGCCGTGTTCATTTCTGAAGTGAGTAACTACCACCACTGGTACAGTATATGGGCAGAATAATAGTCGTACTGATTTTTACTTTAATCTCTGAATACAATTAGCATAATTTAAACCATTATAAACTACAGCAGATAGAAATCACATTATAGAGACTGTGGGTGGAGAAGTGGGTGGTCACATGCAGAGGGAAAACTGGAAAAGCACTTAAAATACAACCGAATAATAAGCATGCAGGGGAATGTAAAGCTACATGGAATTGAAAGGCACATTATATCGAGTGATGGGGGGAGAAAAATGGATAATCAAGAGCAAGGTTCAAGGACATCTACTGCTGCGGGGCTTGATCCCAAGAAATGCTGTATACCCCATTGTGTGTGCACTGTGTTCACTCCAGCCACAGGGCTTTCAGGCAGGTGCCTGGCACACTTCAGGTGAGGCAGAAGCTGTTTGGGGTGTCAGCAAGTGGCCAGCCATGGAGCAACCATAGGAACTGCTTAAGTGAAGAAGTAGAGAACATGGAGATGACATTTACACATAGGCAGAAGGAATGATGGCCTTACTCATGAGCATTTTTAGTTATTTGTCTTTGGGAAATCACTGAGTTTTCTTTTTTAAGACATCATGTGAGTGAATTTGGTAGAGGTAGCAGAGGGCAGCACCACCTCCCTTTTCCCTTGCTAGCAAGTCATAGGTGCAATAGTTTATACAGCTATTCTATGGGGCATAATTCCCAAATTCCATTTTCTGTCAGAGAAGAGAAACAGCCCAATGGACATGTACAGGTCACATTTTGCCTGACCAGGTGAATGGGAGAAGAAGCCAAGATATGATGGGGGAAGGAAAGAGGCAAGTCAGATGAGGAGCTGGAGGGAGGGACCTGGGACCATGGGTGAAAAATGTGTGTTTGAGTGGGTTGTGCATGAGAAGGGGGATAGAAGAAGAAAAAAGAAGAGAGAAAGGATGGGCTGGATGGACTGGGGCTGAAAATCCTGAATTGTAGGCTAGGACTGATCAAACAGGCAAAGGCAACAAGTGTGGGAAGGAAGTGCCTCGAATGAAGAGAAGAGACAGGGACAAGTCGATGCAGAGAAACCAGAGCTGAAGGAGAGTTGGAAGAAGGTGCTCCTCGCCACAACCTGAACCCGAGCCTGGCATACTCACATGGTTCTACTCTGCTGTCAGCAAATATCAGTAGGGCCACTGGCATTCCATTATATACCACCTGCTGCTGCAGCCGCTCCATGGAAAAGAAGGGATTACAATTAAAAACTCAGAAAAAGAATACCCCAAGCTTTTCTACCTTTGGAAGACATAGCTGCCGCCTTCATTTACTTCCCGTACTAGTTTCTGCAGTGTTTTCCAAGCAAGTAACAAAATTAAGTCCAGGAATCTAGCCTGTTTAACCAGTAATAATCTGAAGTTGACCATAATTAAATTTCTGTGACCCCTTTTTAATAGTTGCAAGGAATTCTATAGGATTTGGTCCTTAGCACAGACCTGTCTGAAGTGTTACCAAAGGCCACAGCTGACAAGCTGTGCTGTGCTGGTATGGCATATATTAATCATTAGGTCAATTTTATTTATTTCCTGACAATTTAGCCAGAGCATGTTGTTTGAAATGAACTAGAAATGTTCTTCATCATGTCATGACTGCAAGTGTGCTGCATCCAGACTTTACTGCTTAAGACCACGACATGACTTTGACATATTTTCCACATCTAATTTATTGGTTTCCTACCGTAAAGATGTTTCTGACGTACAGAACATGGACCTCACTCCTAAGTGGCTGTTCCATTATTGCAGTGCTCTCTGCTTTTTGAAATTTCTTCCTATGAAAAACCAATCTCCAAACTAACTTATCCGCTACATAATACACAGTGCTGCCACCATATGTCACTTGCAAAAGCAGCCTTCCAGCAGGGTGAATGTCAGACTGGAAGTCCAGAGTCTTGGACAGTGGCCCCAGGTTGCCTGGAGAGCTCCTACAGAGCTTTCATATAGAGATGAAAATATTCTGCATTTTGGATCAGCCCTACTTGCATTTTTATGATGAATTAAGCAAAGCTACACTGAGATATGGAGTGTAATTTGTGTGTGGTGGAGATTGGCCAGAAGATCTGTAGAATCATGATTCAAATCAATGTATATCACCTCCAGAAATATGTGCACTGTGCAGTGTTTGTAGATGAGCAGTACGTATAAAGACAGATACATACTGTGCAGTTGTACTGTTGGCAAAGATGACAGATGATGATATTCCATGAGAATATTTTCAAGATCTGATTTTTGTTTATTCAATTAATATTAGCTGTATTTAATGCACCAAGAAAAAGAGTTGCGATTGCACTGAAGCACTCTGTTGCAAAAATTTCAGCTAAGCCAGTTTAGTAATTAATAAGTAGACTTTTTTTTCCAGTTTGTCTTGAAAGTTTTGAGTTTTATAATCTTTTTAATGAGATTAACCTCTTTAATGCAAGTACCTATAAAATGGGTAGTGGCATCTGTCTGAGAGAGACACATAAATACAGAATGTCTGTATTTCTGAAGGTGAAAATGAAGGCAGCAAGGAAATCATATTCATGTATGTTTAACGCTCTCTAGTTCTGCTATTTGATTTAGAAAAAAAGTTATGACAGAATATGAAATGATAATGAGGACATCCCTTGCCCAGCCCAAACTCTTAAGAAATAGCAGTGGTCCTGCAGCATTGCATTTGTCTCTCAGTGCCAGAGCTCTATATTTAACAAGCTTTCCCTGGCTCCCACACCCAGATGAATTCATTGGAATGCAGAGGGAAAGCAAGAGCTCATCTGACTCATTAGGAGGCTGACACGCAATTACCATCAATTAAAAATGCCTTCTAGAGCGACCGTGTGAATTTGGGTGTGCTGGAACAAATTAAACCATCAGGATCTCTGTAAGCAGGACTTAAGCTTAGCATTGCGCTCAGGACAAATGCAGATTTGATCAATCTGCAAAAGTAATTTGTTGATGTGCTGACTGTTATGTAAAGTGATGCTTGGAGAAGCAATGGCCAATGAAGATTTACATCTTCCACTTCACTGTCTGTGACTTGCAAGCAATATACCCAAAGAATATATTGAATATATTGGGAATATACTGAAAAAATACCTATTGTAACAAAATATTTTGTTGATGCCAAATGATTTTCTCTCTTTCTTTTCACCCGCGACTACCGAGGAAGAAAGTTAAGAAGCTGAAGTGAATTGACAGATGATTTACATATGGGTTCCAGTTTCACTATATCCCGATTAAGACAGGTTGTAAACACTTTCCTTTCTTATCCCGAGATCCTTCTTAGAATCTCTTCTATTTAGGCTTAACTTGTTAGATTTAGAGTAAGCTATTCAAAAGACTCTGAGAAGTTTCTGAGCCAGCCCAACAGAATTAAGGTGCCTTTGTCATAAATGTTCTCTGAAGAATTTCATCTCAACATGAACTTTTCCCATTCATCTAGTATTCTAACATGGAATTTTGAAAATTTAAGTACTGTTGATTAAGCTTTTTATTACAACTTAAAAAAATAGATAAATTACATGTATATGCATACATAATTACACAAGCATTTTTAAAGTATATACAATAAAATAAGCATGTGCCTATGCTACATATTTGTATTCACTAGTCATAAGCAGCAGCCAATTCTACTTTTGTCTGTAAAAAGGATAATACCTAGTTATCTAGGATTATTGTACTGTTTCTTCTTGAAAAAAACCCCAAAAAACAAACAAAAAAAAACCCAACCCAAACCCAAAACTTTAACTGTGGGCACTTTGGAGCAGGAACTGCCATTTCTGTTGCTATTTTTATTCTGGTGGTGCCAAGAGGATTCTTATGTTTAAGCCTTTATAAGCTTATAATGAAACACAATTAGTCCCACAGGTGGAAAGCACCTGGAGCCTTTAGGAGCTGCCACAGCACAAATAATAAGTTGCCCTAGAGTGCAGACGTTGATCTTGGTATAAATTTTGACAGATCCTTTTAGTTCTTGCAGAGTGTATTTTGGGACAAACAAGAGAGTCCAAACACATCTTTATGGGTTTCTGTGGGGTTTTTTATTAAATGAAAAGGGGTTCAAAAACTTAGATCTGAATTTTGCATGTTGGGTCTATTGGAAAACTGTGTAGAAATTGTAGTGGAGAACAAAAAAAGAAATCTCCATATACATTCCTTTTACAAATATTGTAGTATATTTTCTCTCTTGTCCGCAGTAAGCAGTTATTCTGTGGGGGCAAGTGTGGCCAGGATCCTTGAAAATCCCTAATGCTTTTTGCTGATATTTTAGACATACGTAAGTCCTCAATGTACAGAGGCCAAGCAATTACTAAATATGGTGAAGGTCTCAAGGAAAACGTTTGAAGTTAGCACAAACAGAAGCATGTATATTCCTATATAACCAAGGAAGAGGTGCTTACAGTTGAAGAACACATCAGGTCCCATGTAATTATTGACAAATAGAATAATGGAATTATAGAATACCAGGTTGGAAGGGACCTCAGGGATCATCTGGTCCAACTTTTCTTGGCAAAGGCACTGTCTAGACAAGATGGCCCAGCACCCTGTCCAGCTGAATCTTAAAAGTGTCCAATGTTGGGGAATCCACCACTTCTCTGGGGAGATTATTCCAATGGCTGATTGTTCTAATTGTGAAAAATTTTCCTTTTGTGTCCAGAAGGAATCTCCCCATTTGTACCCGTTACCCCTCATCTTTTCCATGTGACTCCTTGTAAAAAGGGAGCCTCCATAAAAATTCTTTTACATAAAAAAACCCTCTGGATAACAGGAGCAATCCAACTGAAAACTAGAAGTCAAAAACCTTGTTTCACTTACATAAATTAAATGCAGACTGAGATTTTTTTCCTAGTGTTTCCCTTTTTTATTTTTTCTCAAGGAAATGTGTCAGTAAAGTATAGAGGTGGTTTTATTAACAGTATGGATGCTACTTTTTTTGAAATATATCTAGATTTGCTGTCTGGTATCTCCCCTGAAGTTGTATGAATCACAGAAGAAGGTGGAGCCAAGGGGTGGGACAGGAGCTATTTATCAAGAACAGTTGAAAACAGCTACCAGGGTGAAAGAAACAGAAGACAAAAGATCCATTTATTTAATCATCTTTGATCATTTGCAGGCTTTCTTTGAATGTGTCTATATCTGTACTTGCAAAACTGAGGAGTGTGCAAACTTGGTGCCAGGCAGAAAGGCTCTCTCCCAGATCAGTTTGGTTTAATTCATATGAGGGGAAAAATAAGTGTTTGAAACCAAAAGCAGCATGACACTGTTGATGTGGAACCTGAGGTCTGTCCTGCTACATCCATAAACTGAAAGTGTCTTGGGTCACAACACCAACAAATGAGATATTTTCAGCCACTATAGAAAAGTCTTTGGAGCTTTATAAGAAGCGCTAATTTCCATGAGGGTGTCCAGTACCACCTGGAGGAACAAAACAGCAAAAAATATCATTGCCATCAGTGCATCAACAGGGAGTTTCAGAAGGGAGAAACCTCTAGAAACTTGGTTGTTTCCTAGTAAACTATGCAGGCTTCTGAGTAGCTTTTGTACAAAGCTCTTGGTTTAAAATATGTTACTCTTCTTCACAGGGCAGTGATAAGCAACTTTCTGATTATGAGAACAAAATAAGAAAATAATGGGACAAAGTCTCTGTGGACATAAATCAGTGCAATACCCTTGAAGCCAACACACAACAATTTCATTTGCTATCCAGCATGTTCTAAAACAGGGAAAGAATGTTAAAATTCTTCTTTTCATGCTGAGATTAAATCCTGCAAATTTGCCATGGAAACCATTTTTTTTTCCCTTCCCCTCCTTTTCACAGTTGAGTTACAGTAATTCTTTCAGAGATGGGAAGTGTGAGCATTGTCTTTTGGCATGGAGGTTTTTGGCAGGTGGGTTGAAGAGAGAAATGGGGAGCTGTAGAGGGGTAGAAGGAGAAATACATCATTCTCAAAAATGAGGTCATGTCCATGAGCTCCCAGTGTCAAGTATCTGCAAAGGGCAGATGCTTCTAACAGTTGGAGAATTAAAAGTACAGAGGAGGCAGTCATTCTCCAGAAGCTGAGAAGCCACCCTGCAAAGCAGGGAGGCTCAAAATGACCCACTTCAACGAGTGCCCGTGTGGGTGCAGGTGGGAGGAGGAGTGGGGCTGACAGGAGACGGAGCTCCCCCAGCCATATGAGCTGACTCACTGGCCCGGTTTGATCACACTGTTGCAACAGTGACACAGAAGGGAACACCGTGACGGCAGCCCTGAGTGTAAATAAGGCTGGTATAGTGTGACGGGGTGGGAGGGCTGGGACCAAGGGCACCCCAGGGTGCCTGGTGCACCTGCCACCCAGCCACAGTCACACTGGCCCCAGAACACCACAGAGGAGCAGCCACCACACTCACCAACCCAGGCTTGGCCACGCCACCAGGCTGCTCAGGCAGCCTGTGGGTTCCTCACAGCCATGGGTAGGGTCTGACTCGGCTTTCATTTTGGAGGAAAAACCTGACTTTTGCAGCACACTTGGGTTGCTCTTTCAAGCATGGGTTGTTTTTTTTCCCCATGTTTAAATTCACCTGTTTCAGAGTATCTCAAGGGTAACCCAAAGGTTATCTCAAATTTTTAATACGGAAAGGCTAAGAAAAGGGCACAGGGAGGAGGCAAAAGGAAAGGTAGCCAAGGTGGACTTGGTTCCCCATTGCTTCACCCCATAGGCAATTTTGCTTATAGAATCATAGAATCGTTTAGGGTGGGAAAGACCTTTAAGGTTATCGAGTTCAACCATAAACGTAATGCTGCCAAGTCCACCACTAAGCCATGTTCCTAAGACTCAAATCTACACGTCTTTTAAATACCTCCAGGGATGGTGACTCAACCACTTCCCTGGGCAGTCTGTTCCAATACTTGACAACCCTTTCAGTGAAGAAATTTTTTCTAATATCCAATCTAAACCTTCCCCGGCACAACTTGAGGGCATTTCCTCTTGTCCCATTGCTTGTTACTTGGGAAAAGAGACTGACACCCACTTCGCTACAACTCCTTTCAGGAGAAAATTGGGGGTCCATTTCTCATGGGATACAAAATTTGAATCCATTCCTTCCTGGTTTAATTCAGCTAGGACTTTATTTGGCTGATAGGATTGCCAGACTCAAACCAGATCTGTCCCTTACCAGCCCACTAACAGCACCTTTGGGTCCATCTGTCTGTCACCATTTCTTGGTGTTTCCATTTTTCTTTTCATCAATTTGTCTCAGGTGGACTTTCCATGTCCTTTTCTACTGATGGAGCATTTCATCATCCTTCTGTTGGCATAATGACATGTCTGTTTGCTTATACTAAACATGAGGAATTTTTGATGGTGCCTCATCCACCACATTGAGTTTTTAGAATTATTTGTTCCTTCCTACTTCTTTTACTCACTCATACAGTACACTTGTTCATGACAGAAATGAGACATTTCAAGGATGATTAGATGCCGTAGCAGCCTAGCACAAAATTACATCTTTCTGCCCTGCTGTGTTTTTCATGTGGTACCTCACTGACTTCCACAGTCCTCAGCTGTTCACCTTTTTTTTCGTAAGGATGTCCACAAAATAGAAACTTAGAGCAAATCCATACTCAGACACAACCTCCTAAAACTTCAGAGACCGAATGGTCTAATCAGGGTCTACAAAGTTTACAAAATTAAAGTTTTGCATGTTAGTCAGTCTACATTTACTTTTCACATTATTTATTTGTAACTCTTTGGTGTCCTGGAGCCTGAGTCATAGGTCTGGATCTTGCTATGGATGGCCTCTGTACACACACTTATACTCCATAAATCATCTAGTTTCATCTAGTTTCACCGTGTAACATTTCTGTGTAGAAATGTGCTTCTCTCTCCACTGAGTAATATAGGTGCTCCTAGACCACATGCTGGGCACTGCACAGGGCCGTGATGCAAAAGATCAGACATTTAGATTTTGTCAGTTTTCTTCATGTATTTACTGTCTTAAAGCACTTACACTCATGGCAAGTTGCATTTAACTTCTTTTTGTGTACTGCTTTGCATTTCTCATTCTTGCACAAGTGACTGTAAAATACATAAATGAACAAGTTATTTTTCTGTAGTGAAATCCAAAACAAACAAAAGCCTCTGCACAAACCTTGCAAAAAATCAGCTCTGAAGTTTTGGGCAGTTTTTCCGCTTGCAAATGGACTATCAGTATTCTTCCAACGAAACTTTCAGGTTCATCAAACTGTTTGTTCTAGCCCTCCATCGCTCTGATTGCTACTCGTGTGCTTTGTGCTGGTGTTAAATTTTGTATATCTACTTCTGTGAGTTCTGCACAGCATTGAAATGACTGCTGATTCAGAAGGTAATGGGGATTGTTTTTTTTCCAGGTCAGTAAATATAAGCTTAGGATTCAGCATGCAGACTGGTGATGTTGAAAGCCCAGCTTTACAGTTTCAACCCTAAACAGGAAAGTCAGCCTGTTATCTAAAATGGGTGGAAAACAAGGGCCTGGGAGGTAAAGCAGTGGTCAGGCATTCCTTCAGTAGACTTTTGTAAGACTCATTTGCATTTGGAGTCTCATATTTGATATTTGGGCGACTCAAGATTTCTGCTTTGTAAAGGTTTTTGCTATGTTGAAGTTTGGAACCAAAAGTATTGCTATTTCCCATAAACAAAGATGCATTTGAATTGCTTTCTCTTTCTGAAATTTTAAAAAAAGATTCTTGCCCCCAGGCAGCTGCTGTCAAATCTTACAGGACAACATAATATATTTTCATAGCTCAGCTGATAAATGTTTATGCATATATATAAGTATGTGTTACATGAATGAAAGGTTCCCTTCACATCTATGGATGGTTTAGGCTTTGGCTTCATGACCATGAATGGGCAGTTTAGAATATTTATTATATTCATGCTACTTTGGGGCCGAGGCCCAGGACCATGGGATCCCTGCTGACACCCACAGGAGAGAAATATTGTGAGAATGTAAAGCCTGGTAGTCCACACCTCACAACTATTCAAAAGGCATGTTTTTGTCAAACCTGTGCCCTCCAGGTCATTTAAAGCTTGTCAAACCCAAATGCTCATGTGCAATGCTTGGAAGCCACTGTTAGTTGAACCCAGCAGGAATTTTGTATCATGGAAATGTTTCCAGCAAGTCTCCGTGATAAGTTAGTAGACCTGTCTCTCCACCGCACTCACTGTGACAGCAGAGCATCTCCCAAGTATTTTGCACTCCCAGAGCCAGGATGAAGTACGAAAA
This sequence comes from Athene cunicularia, assembly GCF_003259725.1. Classification (NCBI taxonomy): domain Eukaryota; kingdom Metazoa; phylum Chordata; class Aves; order Strigiformes; family Strigidae; genus Athene; species Athene cunicularia. The sequence continues at coordinate 92,937,850 of NW_020799091.1, forward strand.
GGCTCTTACATTTCCCCTGCACACATGGGGGTAAGGCATGGCGATACTGCACTTCCCCAGCCACATGAGAAGCCTAGGGCAGAACAGAAGTACATGCACATCTCTGAAGGCCTGCAGCCCTAACTACAGGACCATCCTTCTTCTGAATAAATGAAGGGATGTTGTTGGAATAAAACTTCATGAGAAATGCAAATTTGTGAGGAACTGCCTGATTTCAGTGCTGCTGAGGCTTTCTGTGCGGTAGCACCAGATGCCAAAAAAGAAGTAAGAGTAAAGTGTGAACCCAAACCCTCTTCTTAACAGCAAAGAAAGAGAGAGACCCTGTTTCTGCTGTTGTCTCCTGTTCAGGGAGATCTTCAATCCCAGGGACAGCAGCAAAGGAAAGGCTGCACCACCATTATGTGGGATACCATCATTTTCTGTCACACTCTCTAAAGCTTCCACAGAAGCTGTGAGAGCCCACTCACAATTAATAAGCAGAAAATAAGAGTATCCCAGAACACTTTGGTTAATATGGAAAGTAAAAGTGCCCATGGGTCCTTCCTCATTTCCCTTTTGTGATGAAGGATGCCAGGAAAGACACAAACTGAAGTAAGAAAGCTGGAGGTCTCCAGGCTGATATATTTTTTAGGCAGCTCGTGCTGCTGCTCTTTGAGTGGCCATTTCTGAGCTATTAGCTTCCTAATTTGGCCATTCATTTTGTTGACAGTGTGTCTGCCAACGTGCTTAGGCACACGTGCTGTAACCCGTAAAGAGCAATGCTCAAGGTCGGAAACAGGTGGATGAAACCAAGCAGAGTATGAACAAGGGAGTACACATAACAGCACAGTCTACTCTCAGGTGACAACCAGCATGGCAGGGTGTGTTTGAAGGAGGAACAACTAACAGGTTTACAGACTTTGGCAGCTTTGCTTTCCCTATATGCAAGGATTAACAGAGGAAAATGTGCTGATACTCGATCAGGCACAGGAGCAGGAGGGGAGGTGGGAATTGACCATGCTGCTGGTCTCTTGTCTGGGTAACTGGGCTAGAGCTGGACAGCAAAGTCTTGTTGAAGTGAAGTAAGTGGGATGTGGAGGAAGATGGTGAGCCAAGAAAATGGAGGGCTGAAGGGAATCAATACAATTATCTCACCAGCCACCCTCTGAACCAGAGGAAGAGTGGCTTGCAAGAACTGAAGGTGGAGAAGAGTAGTGCAGGCAGGAGGGGACCAGCAAATCCATAATATTCTGGCAGTGCTGCTGGAGAAAGGCATTTGCTCCTTGGAAATTTTATGGAGTAAATATTTTATTTGTGTATAGATACAAAAGGAAACTTTTTTCTGTTTCTCTCTCCATCCTTATTATTGTTGAAAACTGAACGCAATTTAAAATTGAAAAGCAGAGAAGAGAGAAAAGGGTGCTTGAGAACACTTACTTTAAAATAGCTTGCTTCAAATCTTGTAAAAGTATTTGGAAATCAGGTGGTGGATTTTTGTGTATTTTAACTGGACATTCTAACAAAATCTATGTGAACTGTATTGGTGCATGATATAGTATTTCCTACCCAGGATTAGTAGGATTTACAATCAATAGCTTCAGGGCTAAAAGATAAGCGCCTTCCACTTGAAACAAAGGAATAGCTCCTGGTATTAGTTGTTGTAGTGAAACATTCGTTTTGGCCACTTCCATGAGCATGATAAAGATCGATACAATGCTAAGTAGGTTACAGTAGAGTAGCAGATATTTCCCTGATTGCTGTGTATTGTACAGTACCTGGCACAAGGTTGGCATCCATCTTATTTTTAAGACACTTAAACTGATCATTAATGAATTATTAGTTGGGGTTTTTTTATTATAGTAATTCTATAGTAGTCAGTAGTATGAATTAATACTGCCTCAGGGAGCGTACATGCTATGAAGAACTTCACTGTGCTCCTCATCTAATAGAAACAGACTTTACTACAACACATAAAGGTGTTCGGTTACCTGAACTGCAGACTCTGTAGAGTCATAGACATGGCACCCCAAATTGTTAGGAAGATGTGAAACGTGTTAATACCCTATCCCTTGTGTAACTTTTTCTTTAATTGTAGTCCCAAATCAGATTACTAAATGAAGACTTTTTTTTTTTGTGCCCAATATGTGTCAAGGAAACCCTTTCCATTAATCTCTCCTTCGTGTGTACTAGCAGTCTTGCAACTCAAGGCTAACACAGTATCATGTCCCCGGCTTCCATGCACTACCATCATGCACAAAACAGGTAAAGCTTTTGCTTAGTCTGGTATACTGGAAGTATATGATTTGCTATAGTTTTTGAAACATCATTAAGTTCTCATCAAGTTGTGCTTCATGCAGTATTCGTTTGGCATAGGGAATGCAGTATTGCCCCAACTTGCATGAGAGGCTGGGAACTGCTCCCAGATAGCTGAGACAGGGGGAGGACCTTGTCAAAGTACAAGCAGCTTTGCATAGATGACCTGTTTTGATTTGAACCAATTTCGGGTTACATTCGGACTTTTTTTTTTTTTCTATTTAAAGTATAAAGGAAAGAACAGATCAAAGAACACGAGACACAGATCTGAAAACAGACATCCATCCACTCTAGGGAAAAAAAAGACTTACTTTTCCCTTGCATGTCCCTTCTTTCCAGCCTGTGTAGAATGCTTCCTGAACCAGAAATTTCTGTGTTTTAAGAGTGTTTATAATTCAAGATTTTTTAACACTGAAAACCACCTAAAACTGTTGGCAAATTGTATGCCTTAGTGTTAGCTGGTGTTTATCCAGAGATTAGAATGTAGGGACCTAGGCAAGCTTGAGAAGGGGGGCCCATGTGAACCTCATCATCTTCAACAAGGCCAAGTGCAAGGTCCTGCACATGGGTTGGGGCAATCCCAAGCACAAATACAGGCTGGGAGATCAGTGGATTGTGAGCAGCCCTGAGGAGAAGGACTTGGGGGTATTAGTGGATGGAAAACTGACTATGAGCCAGCAACATCCACTTGCAGCCCAGAAAGCCAACTGTATCCTGGGCTGCATCAAGAGAAGTGTGACAAGCAGGTCGAGGGAGGGGATTGTCTCCCTCTGCCCTTGTGAGACCCCACCTGGAGTCCTGTGTCCAGCTCTGGGGCCCCCAGCATAAGAAGGGCATGGAACTGCTTGAGCGGGTCCAGAGGAGGCCGTGAAGATGATCAGGGGGCTGGAGCATCTCCCCTGTGAGGGCAGGCTGAGAGAGTTGGGGTTATTCAGTCTGGAGAAGAGAAGGCTCCGGGGAGACCTTACAGCAGCCTTCCAGTACTTAAAGGGGGCCTGCAGGAAAGATGGGGAGGGACTCGTTATCAGGGAGAGTAGCAATAGAACAAGGGGTAGCGGTTTTAAACTGAAACAGGGCAGAGTTAGACTAGATATAAGGAAGATATTTTTTACAATGAGGGTGGTGAAACACTGGAACAGGTTACCCAGAGAGGTGGTAGATGCCCCATCACTGGAAACATTCAAGGCCAGGTTGGACGGGGCTCTGAGCAACGTGACCTAGGTGAAGATGCCCCTGCTCATTGCAGGGGGGAGTTGGACTAGATGACCTTTAAAGGCCCCCTCTAACCCAAACTATTCTGTGACTCTATGAATAAAAAAGGGAGGGTGTTACTGAGCATGGAAGGGTGGAGTAAGAAAGAAATAAGCAAATATAGTTATTAATTTTGTAAGGGAAAAGTGTGGAAAAAAAATCCACACTTGCTGCTACACAATTTGGTGTTGTTTTTTTTTTTTTCAAAAAAATGGGATTTTAGATTGAATTGTTTTGAATTTGAATGTCAAGTACATTTTGGGAAAATTATTCCAAAATGAAATGCTATGCTACAATAATGTATATGATAAAGTACATTATGATAAATTATAGTGCATTTACAGAGCATCTGACATTTTACTTTTTGAAAAAAATATGTTTATACTTTCTCAGTTGTACAGATAGAGATAAAAATGTGCTAATTAAACTTTTTTTTTTTTTCAAAAAGCTACACAAATATTTTTTACCCTTCATACTGAATAGTCTACGTGATAGAATTGTGGCAATTTATATCAAAAAAAGGCTGACCCTTAAAGATGTGTTGGCATCTTATGTAATCTGTTGAATCGTATAAGAATTGTTTAGACTGGAATAAAGCCTCTTAAAATATTATATATATCTTGGAAAAGATAAATGATTTAACTAAACCATAGAACTACATAAATTATCTTTCCATTTTATCATGTATTGATGTTAAGAGCAAAGCTTTCCTGTCAATGTAGGAAACACTTGGTTCTCCCTATCAGTCATATCCTATTGTCTTGAAGGAGATAGAAATAAAGCTGTAATTCCAACAAGTTATCAATGTATTTGCAGTGCTTTAAAAAGATGGAAGAATAATGATATATTTTTATTGGTAGGTCAAAGATTATTTTGCATTTTGTAGCTTCCTCAGTCAGTATTTCATTGTCGTATTTGCATGGGTTTTATACAGTTTTACAAGCTATTAAGGAATCAAGGAATACATCTAAAGTCATAATTTCTTGAGTTTACATTCTAAAACATTTAAAATCATGTGGTAAGGAGAACTGAACTTCAGTATTAACAACGTTCTGACAAATATACTGTAGTATCAAGATTTTCAGGTAAAATTCTAAAAATATCTTTAACGCAGTTTTTTCTCTTGTTGGTCAGAAGAAAGTGTTACATGTTACAAAGAAGAGCATGCTCGAAAATCGTTCTGCAGTTGTAGTTCAAATATCTTTTCCTTACAGGTTACCAATTAATCCTTTTTCAGAAGTATATTCAGCTCCAAATCTGCAAACACTTAAACCAGTACTGCAAATAATTTCAGACTCAGGGCTTTAAATACTGCTGAAAAAGAATTAATGGTTGTGTCTGACCTGCAAGCATAAATGTAAGGGTGCAAAACCCAGGATCAAATATTTCATTCTTCCGTGATTGCAAAGTGAATTCAGGTTCTATAGAATTGGCTACAATTAGGGTTTTAGGTAGTTATTTTGATTCAGTTAGTGCTATTAAAGAAACAGCTTTTGGAGAAAGATGGAGGGGATGTCAATTCCATATTTTCATTTTTTAACAAGACTGTGCATAAGAAAAAATACTGCAAAGGAGTAGGTAAAGTCTTTTCTCACAAATCCATCCTCTAATGGAAATTCTTGTAGAAATCCTGTTTAGGCATCTATTCTCCATGGGGTTTGTTGTACAGTCTTTTTTGTGTTTGTTTTCTTGGGTTATTTTTTTTGGTTTGTTGGTTTGGGTTTTTTTTATACAATATGCATCTTTTTCAGGAAGAGGATTCTTTTATTCCCTAGATCTCCTTCAGATTTTGGAGTTGGGGGCTTGGCGATTATTTTTTTGTGGGTTTTGGTTGTTTTTTGGTTTGGTTGTGGGGTTTTTTTTTGGTTTGTTTTTTTGGTTTTTTTTTTTTTTTTTTTAAGTTTCTGCCAGTTCTGAGGCTTTTGGTCTTATGAGCATTTTTCCCAGACAGAGAAAGAATAGGAGCAGATCTGGAGTATTTCCTAACTTGTATTTGAACCCTCAGCAAAACTCTACTGCTTTCAATAACAGCAATACTAAAAATCCCCTGCTCTTTACAGTACTTTCAGGCCAGGTCTCAGACCTTTCATCAAGGCAGGGGCACTCCCATCTCCCAGCTGCTGGGCAGGTTGTCCAGGGCTGGGAGCAGGGCTGCAGAGCCAGCCAGGGATTCCCGCACAGCCATCTGCAGTGGACTGTGTTGCTCCATAGATATTTAATGGTCATGCATTTTCATTCTCAGCCTGGCGCAAATACAGTATTAGACTAATCTGCACTTGTGGTTCACCTCAGAATATGACTAGAATGGCTTTTTTTTTTTTTTTTTTCTTTTTTAATTGGAAAATGGCTAAAAGTTATTCCTGACCTTTTTATCTTGTCAGCAGTGCCACTGCCTTTCTATTAATAACAGGCTTTGGGGAGTGTTTCGTCTGCACTGGCAACAGAACTGCTATTTCTTACTCAGTTTGGTATCTGCAATTACAGTATTTTTCTGAAGTGCAAAAGACATCTATAAAAATCAAACCCATTTCCCTGCTTAACATCAGACACAGTATGGCAGCTCACTGCTGCTTCCAGCTTACATTACATTTTCTATCATTTTGTTGAAACTCTGTCTGTGGTCGACAAATGTTTGCTGTCTGGTGAAGGACCCTCACTGAAGTGACAGGAATAATGTATTCCATCAAAGAGCATGTTAAGTTTGTTTGGCTTGGATGCTTACTGATACCTTGGTTAAGACCTTCAGCTCTTAACCATGTCCTGAGTTGCCAAGATGTCTGTATAGAGGGGCATTGTCCTTGAAGGCAATGCTAGTGGGAAGCTGGAGAAGGGAAGAACTGGTTTTCATTTCCTAGGAGGCCTTAATTTCTTCCTTTTAGATGGAAGCTTCCTTTTAGAGGCTGCTTTGATATACCTGCTCTCCATGTTGTCTGCAAGGCTTCTGAGAGGTCACTTGAAATCCCCGACTCTCGCAGACAGAAATAAGTAGTAGTGAGGTGACTTAAAAAAGGAAGAAGCTGATGTTGGTGCAACAGGGAGGACCAGAGCATCTGCAGTTTCAGAGGACTCCCTGGAACGGTCAGTGATATTGTCACTGTCCTCTCTTCATTCAGGGTTAGAAAAGCTGCTGCTGGTTACAACAGGACAAATTTCTCAGCAGGCCCAGCAGTGAGTGTCTTTCCTGCAAGTAGAGTTTCAGCCTGTTGATAAATTACAAGTATATTTCACTCTTTCATCCAGTCTCTCTCTTTCCAGAGGGTTTTCCTTTCCCATGCCAAGCCACCCATGGGGGACTTGTTTATTCATCCATGTGCAAAACTTTGACCATGTCATGCCATTACAGGGTTATTTTGTATGTGTAGGTCAGCAGAGGTTTTCACAGAAGCACAGAGGTCTTAACCAGCCTTCTGGGGGCAGCCAGCTGTGCTTTGTCCTCGTTCCCCATCCAGGCAGTCCCCTGGGGACTAGCGTGGGTGCATTAGCAGGTCCTCAAGCATCCCTGATCCTTCCTGACCTAACGCTTGACCCAGGGACCACCATCCACCCCCAGGTCCCGCACCGGCCTCACAGTAACCCCCTTTCCCCAAACCAAGCAGTCAGTGGACTTTTTCTCCCACCCTAGAGCTACTCCTGTCTCCAGCACCGCTGCATCATCCCCTTTCCTTTAACCGCATCTGAGAGAGGCTGGTGTCCACCAAGGGACCTGAGCAGCATGGTCAGAGTCGGACAAGCTGTCCCCCTGCCTGGTGCTGGCAGACAGGCCAAATCACTGATGAGGGAAGGGTTATGGATGCAGTCACTGCAATTGACTGCGAATTTACAGTCATAGCTCCGCCGCTGTTTTCCTCAGAGTGGTCTGCCTGGTGATAATCTGAACAGATAGTTTGGGTTTTTTTTCCACCAGCCTCTTGTTTTCTTCCATGGATTCTACATCGCCTCTTGTGTTTTACCCTTCCTTGCAAAACTGTTTCTCCTCATGACACATAACTCTCCCCCAGGGCCAGTTATGTAAGGTATTGCTGCTCGGTGTTTGTACAGCCCGACATCTTGATCCCCTGTAGAGAGCACATTGTGTATCCTACTGGCAGCAAACAAAAGCAGCTTCCTATACAAAATACACAAGTCTTGCTTCTGTGCATGCATGTTTAGGCAAACACCCTCCTGCGTTTTGGGACGCAAAGGAAGAACGCTATCAGTACCTACTTTCCCAGTGACGCGTGGCTCTGAACGATGAAAGAAAAAATAAAATATCCTCCTAATAAGGAGAAAAGTCTGCTTCGCTAGTCTGCGTTGTATATACATCTTTCACACTTCACGCAGTCATACCATTTTAAATGCAAACAGCTCTTCCAGCTAGCAGCGTCATAGTCATTTCAAAGACAAACACATTTGTTTTGTCTTTAAATGAATGTATTCATACTGGGTGGCAGCGGACCCTTTCTCAGGAGGCTCCTTAAGTTTCAGCTAGTGAGATGGAGTAACACTTTCTTAAAAGGGTAAAAAAACAGACAAAAATCCCACCTCCCAGAAACCCAAGTTCTAGCTGATATGAGTGTTTGACACTCCTGTTGTGGGTAAGGTGTAGGTGTTCTTGCAAGGGAAAAAATTATAAATACCTACTTTCCTCATTATCTCTTCCTCTCTGTGCCTGGATGATTTGTGTCTTCCCCTCTCCTGCCTCCAGCCTTCCCCTACACATGAGCTATATTTTATGTAGCTGCACTGCAGCTTGTTCATTACAGGTGATGGACTAAGCCCCAGCAATTAAGCCAGAACTGCAGCTAACCAAACTCTGAGCGTTGAGGTGGGCTGGCTTGCGGGGAGTTATCCTGCAAATTGCAGTATGCTCAGTGCTGAGGACTACCAGCACGGCAGCCTGGGTGGCCACACTGCTTTGGGGCAGCTTGGCTGCATTCCCCCGGGTACAGGGGCAAAGCACAGAGTTCATCGGTGTTTGCCTAGACCAGGTTGACCTGATAAAGGCTGGTTGTAGGGTTTCCTGCTGCTTCTTTCAATTTTCCAGGGCCAGCACAAGAAATAAAGGGGTTTCTGAGCCCAAGTGCGATAGATGGTGGGAATGTGAGGCTTTCTGGGTGACATGGCAGTACATGCTTGGTGTCAAGGTCAAGGGAGGGTCTGACTCTGAGGTTGGGATGGTAGTTTACCCTGTAGGAGGGGAAGGAGAAAAGGTCCCAGCTGGTTGTATAGAGGTTTGTTTGCTCTCAAACAGGGGATTTCTAAGGGAGCAGAAGTTGGGTTGTGAGAGGTGAAGGAGCTTGGGAAAGCTCTGAGCATGGGGGAAAGGCCAGGGTTGGCAAGGATGTGTGTAAAGGAAATAATTAATCCTTAACGAACATGTGAGTGGGAGGCATAAGGGGATGGCTGAGGAGGGATGGAGCAATACCAGAGAGGGAGAGGTTTGGAATTGAACAAAACAGCAAAAGAGTTGCACAGAGTAAAAAGTAAAACAAACCAAACAAACCAAAACAAAACTTTCCCTTGCCTGCCATTACTGCAGATTGCTCCATTTTTTCCTACCCTGTCAAACTAGAACACTCCCTGTAACAGCCTCCAGCTCCTCGCCTACCTTCCAGTTTCTATCCTACAGCAATGTTTCCCAAACTTCAAGGTGCACCCCCTCCTGTGGAGGAAGGGGGAGCAGAGCCCACAGAGCGAACAGAGATGACAGAAGCATGTGAGTGCTTGACTGGCTTCTGCAACCTCATTCAGGCTCCCTGTCCCTGAAATCAAGTCCCTCACGGGAAAAATTCCCAACCATTCGTTTTTATTCCCTAGCTAAAACTGAACATATAACAAACCATATATATGGTTTTTACAGAGGCAGTTAAAGACCCTTATGGTCAATCCAGTCACTCCACCTACTAACAGCCTGTGCTGTGTTGAGGACCATCTGACGTTGAGCTGTGAGTGCCTTTGAGCCACACAGCCGTGCTGGTGCTGCAGCTCCTCAAGCTTGGATCTGTCTGCAGAGCACTGCCCCTTCCCATCTGCGGTTCCCAGCAGCTCCACTGCTAGACACCCTCTCCTGAAGGTGATGTTGGCTCTCCCGGCCATCCCCAAAGTTGGGGTTTTTTGTATGTTTAAATTGCAATCCCCTCTCCAACCCATGTTGTTAGTCATTAGATCATTAACTTCTTCTTCGTCCTTTTTGTACCTTCATGTTACAAACATCTCACATGTTTCATTGTGATGGGAGTATGGGATTGCTCAATTTCTGTTATCCTCCTCTGCCTGAGAAAACTGGAAATTGTTAAATGCATCAAAGGTATCAGACCCAGTTACTGTCAAGAGCAAGATCTGTGTCCTTTTTCACTAACACTCGTTGCTTATAGACACAAAGTGAAGTTTGGTTTACATTTTTCCCAGTTGTCTCCCATATTTGTAGAGTGTCAGATCTGATAGACCTTTTAGTCACTCTGTTTTTCCACTTATATTCCACCTCTTTATAATTCTGTGTAATCCTGGTACTGTGAGATGTTTGATGGGCTTTGTTGGGACCACAGTGCTTCAGAAACCTCCTCTCCATTCAGTGCCTGCTTCCAGCTGCCTCTGCTGGAAGGAAAATGGACTTCCTCAGTCCCTCCACAAATTGTCTACCTCCAGCACTAAAACCACATAAAGGGGTGGCACATCTTACTTGGGATGCTGCCTGCTCTTGCCCCTGCTACCGTGGTGCTCGGGGAGGAGCATCTTGTGGCAAGCAGCTGCTGCTGTTTTGCAGTGCGCTCCAGGGGAAGTTGAACTGCTTCACACAACCAAAATCTGCCTGGAGGAGGAAAAAACCCATAACTTTGCAAAAGTACTATTGGGAGCTAACCAAGAATGGGAAATCAACTAGCTCTGTTTCATTGCTGATTTTTTTTTTTTAAATATATATAAATTTTCCACAGAACTGTGTGTGATCTCCCACTAGCTAATTACAGATTTCTTATGTGGGTGGGATGCAGATTTCAGTTATATCAGCGTTAATCTGGAGCAACTGTATTGATGAGCTTACAGTGAAGGTTGATTTAGGGTTCTTTTTGCTATGTATCTTAAATGTCATTTTAAATGGACAATTTCTTTGTGAATTTAGGATTTTTTCAATCATTTAAAGAGAATTCTGCCTTTTTGTCTTCTCTTCCACCCAAATTCTATTGACTTCACTAGTGGTTTATAATAATCTATCTGTGAATTAATTCTCTAAAATGTGATTTTGTTTGGGTTTTTTTGCAAGACATGAGACAGAGGTAATGTTTTGGTCTAGAATGTCACTTGTAGCTGAGCTGGTGGTTATCCATTTTCAAACTCCATGACTCAGTGGGAGATGAGACTCCTCCATGGTCACAGAAAGCTTGGATGTTGATCAGTCCTCTAAATTTATCTGTAATAAGGCTTATTTGCTCGGTGGCCTAAAACACTGTTCCTGACAAGGAACATCGAAGTAGGATTCACAGCACAGGCTCCCTCACTGTTAGCACCAGTCACAGCCAGCTGAGCACCTCCCAGGTACACTTGGGTATCTGAGACATCCTCCTTCCACCTACCCTGCTTTTGGCCCACTTCTGCATGTCTCTTAGTATGGGTAAAAGCAGCTTCAGAGATCTGGAGTAACAGGGGGGGTGTGTGGAAAATGGGTATCACTTTTCCTTTCCTAGGCACTGGCAACTTGGGCAGAGATCACAGTGGATCAAAAGAAAATTTCTCTCTCCTATCACCATCCTAAACAGACAGCAAGAAACATACACATTGTTTTCTCACCTCTGGCATTGCTTAGTTTCTTAAAGTTTCTAATAGTTACTGGTTTCCACTGCCAGTAGTGGCAGATGGGAAGCTGTGGATCCAGTGATGAACTGTGGGAGCATTTTACTGACGTTGTGAGAGAATAACTGCTTTCCCTAACTTATGGTCCCATTTTTCATCTTCCCCCCCCCCCCCGTTTTTTCTTTGTGGTGTGCAATAAAGAACAGCAAATGGAAGGAAAAGGCAAAACTGAAGGCATATGGTATTTTATTGCAGTCTTGAGTGTATCTTAGACAATTTGTGTGACTGTAGGAAGCCACAGGTTCCCTGTTTTTCAAAAGGGCATTATAATACTTAACCAGGTCAAAACACTGTGAGGAACTTAGGTGGAAAGTGCTTTAAGGTGTGCATGATGGACAGCTGTTAGATTTGCCTCAGGAAGAGGCCATATGTTGTCCTCCCTGTCTCTACATTGTGCATCTCTGGCCATGGAAAAAACGTGACAAGTGAAGATCTTGTTTCTGATTTTGATTGACCCAGGATTACTCTTGGTATTTTGAATGACCTTATGTGAAGTTCCAGCTTGAGTGACTTTATAAGCAAGGGGAATTGAGACTTCTGAAGCATCAGTAACACAAAAATAAAGTGGAATAAAATAAACATAAAATAAAATGCCAGTGGAAATCCCTCTCTTCTCACCCGCCTGCAGAGATGTTTTTGCTGCTGCTGCTGCCACGTGTGCGTGAGAAGTGAGATGCTCAGCACTGGGGCATGGTGTGGGTGGGCTGCCTAAAGCTGGAGGAGCAGAAGTGATCGGGGCTGCCTGAGGAAAGGGGTGCGAGCAGGCACTGCTCTGGGCCACCTGCCCAGCCTCCCATGGGGAGGGCAGCGGAAGGAAGGTTAAACTCCCATCCCACTACCCTGGATATTTGTGCTGGCCAGACAATGTGGCTTCCTTTCCAATAATATAAAAAGTCTATTTCACTTATCAGCTGCAGAAATACAAATTCAAATTTCGGGGCTAAACTGTGGGCAGTACTGCTAACCTCATGCATTCCAGTATCCAGAGGTAAACTCAGAATTACAAAAAAAAATGAATTAATCTTGTTGATTTCTGATTTTTTAAAACATAACTGGGCCGTATTTTCTTGGTTTTCTTTGTGTGAAAGCTAAATAACAGTTTCAAAAGGGAGGTGTGGGGAAAGATACTCTTCAACCTCCAGGGCTGGGGCTGTGAGACCTCCCCAGCAGTTGTGAGGCTTGTGTTAAACCTGAGCGGTGGCAGGAATGTCTCTTTGATGTGACATCCAGATGGAGGGGAAAACGGTTGCCAGGGTGACACTGAAAATAGAGCTTGGCCTACTCTGTTCCCATTGCAAGAGAGGTCCTCAGGGATAGCTTCAGTGGGAGAGGAACAGTGCATACAGTGGGAATTCATGCGCTGCTGCTGCAAACACGTGCACTGGTGGTATCATACATGGGAGAGTCCAAGCATGTAGGAGAACTCTTTCCAGGTTTTGATCCTAAATGCAGAAGCCTGAATTTTGGATTTGGAAGGTAAATAAGAGCAGCTTTAGTCCTCTCCTCTCACCCAGCACCCGCTTTGCAGCCCATGCTCCTATGTGGTCTCTGAGCAAGAGAGCCATTTGGGTTCAAATGTAAAATTGTATTTCAGACTTCAGATCTGCAGAAATATTTGGTTAATCATGTGCAATCTTAATAAATTTAGTTAGCTTCAATATATACCATAAAGACTTTCTTTGGAATCTTTCTCTTGAGCAGCCATATTATCAAGCCTTTTTACACACTGAATTAAATGAAAATGAAGGCTTTCACCTTGTTTCTTTTTTTTTTTTTTCTACTGAAAAATCTTGAGATACATTTTCCTTTTTAAAGTTATTTCTCTGCTCCTTGGCTTTTAACTCAGCATTTGTTGAAATTCCTTAGAAAAGGGGCTGCCCTGCCTCCGAGGTGATTTACACTGAGAAGAATGTTAAAGAATTACAGATGACTCTTGGTAACATACCTGCGTAACATTAAAATCAGGTTAATTGCTTACATTTCACTGGAAGTTATGGATTGCTGCAGAGCTTAGTACTTCAGCAGATACTGGTACAGCAGGGGGGGGTTTATTGATAGTTAAATAGCAGTAGAAGTTGTCTGTGTTCAGAAGGGACCTCTTTGAGGCAGGACAGAACATTTCTCAAAGCTTCATATTTTCCCAAAGGGATTTTTCTAGCAGCACATGCCTGCTGTTCAAAGGAAATATTCCCTGTATGAGCAAATGAATGAGAAAGTTAGCTTTACAATAGACACCCTATTAAACTTAAAGGGGGCTGAAGGGAAGGAGCCCAACTCCATGTGTTTTCAGAAAACTAATAAAACCCAGAAAATTATCTGTGGTGCTCTGCAAGGCAGCATGCATACAGGAGGCTGTTGCAAAACCGGCAGAAGGAAACAGGACAGAGGCATTGAAAGAGCATAACTAGGGAGTGATACAGCAAAAATCCAGCGTAGTGAATCTTTGCAGATATAATTGACAAATTTAAATGCCAATTTGTATTACTGTCTCTCTCTTTCTCCCACTCATCTTCTTTTCAAGTTTCAAGTGAGATTTCAAGTGGCAAACAGGGAGTCTGCCCCCTCCCATTAGCAAACCAGGGGGTGTGAGCACTATGTACATGTGTAGAGAGGACGCTGCTGCTATCGACAGCTCTTTGTGCAAGCGCTGAAGTGGCACGGGGATTGCTCGGACACAGGCCGCAGCCCCCTGCTCACAGCCCATGGCTAGTGCACCATTTCGGTCTCTGACCCTTGGTGAGGCAGGCAGTGGGTGGGGAACGGAATCTGTTTCTTGGTTCCCCTTTCCATTTGTCCCACAAAACCAGACATCTCCCGCCTCATGGTAGGTGCTCACTGAAAGAGCATGATTTCAGCTGGAGCTGGGGGTGCTATTTTGGAGCATCCTCTTAGCCCTCATGTCTGCTCATGCATGTGTGCGTGTGCGTGTGTAGAAGTGTGGCTTTCTTGGCCTGATCTGTCAGCACTGTAGACATTCCTATAATAAAGATTCATGCTATTTACACAAGACATGTTGACTGGTTTATTGTACAGTAATTACTGCTCTTGCAGGACATCCACCCACTAGACTGTGAGCAGAGGTTCCAGGCTTTTCTCAAAAAGTCTGAGTTTATAGGAAGTTTTAGAATCTGATTTTTACAATATTTGTTAGTTCAGACCAAGAGGGAGCACTTCAGATTTCCCTTCCCTGCCCCAAATTCAGCCAGATTTTTTTAGGAACTGCGGAAAACAGTAAAGGAACCTATGAATACAAAATTCAACATGGCAATCAGGAAGAGGGGCCAGCTCTCCTAATGAGGCTTTATTTAACCAGTGACAATGTGCTGAGAAAACCAGAGGAAATAGGTCAGTTAAAAAACCTGATATGACAAATGCCTGCTGTAATTTCCCCCCACTAAAATGGATGTCCTTCTGAAGGGTCTGGCTAAGCAACTGTCCCCTGAAGTCCTGCAGTTAATTTGTGAGCCATGGATGAAAAGACTAGAGCACTGGGACTCAAGACAGGTTACGTGACAGGTCCATAGTAAGATTGATTCACACAAGACAATTTATTGAGGAAACACCTGACCTGGCTCAGCAATTAGTGGGGTCAGTACTCTACTCATTTTCAGCACTCATAAGCTAGTTAACCCTTCCTTAATGCCACAATTTCACAGTTCCCTTAAACTGTGAATTAGCCAGTGCTTCTGTCAGGAGAAATGATGCTTTCCAGTTCCAGCTGTGAGTTTTTTGCCTAATGCCGCCTCCTTCTTTAAACACAAGTTTGTGTTATGAACTGGAGCAGGGCACCAGGAGTGTTTAAAATGAAGTGTTTCGTCTTTGTCACTTATTTGAACCACTTTGGTGCAAAGGTTTGTGCCAGCTCAAGCAAAAGGAGAATGTGGGGGAAGGAAGAGGCACTGGGGGATGGTGGGACTGTTTCATTGATGGCAGTGCTGGTTTGTGTAGTTTGAAAGCATCTGTGAAACTGACCTGAGGGGCTTCTCACCTATGTCCCAGAGCTATACATGGACAGTGATGTGCAGACATGGCAGTATACGTCTTCCAAAACCTGATCCTGGAATCTTCATGCAGAAGTGTTTTAAATCTCTCTGAGAGAAAGACCTGTGGACCAGGTTACTTCAGGCCCTGCTACTGCCTCAGAATTAGTTACTCTAGTATCTGGTCTCAGGCAAAGCCTGTATGCATGATTCTCTTCATATGAATGCATAGAGTTGTCGATGTACATATTCTTATAGAACATATGGATTGCACTAAAGGAAGATTTTGCTCTGAGTTCAGATACTGCCTTCCAAGTACAGAGAGCATCTGCATTGTCACAGAGTATAGCCAAGGATGAGATAGCACACCAATTATTTAATATTTGAGCCAATAAAAACTGCATCAGACCATCCCCAAGAAATACTTGTGTTGTTAAAATGAAGAGGACAGTGGTCTGGTAAACCTCCCTGGTTAAAGATAAAGGAAATCTTCTGGACAAAAGAAGAATCTGACTAAATCTTCAAAGAGGCATCTCAGCTGCATAGGGAAAATAGATTTCCCAAGATCTAAACTTCTTGTACTGCAGACAGACAAAAGCCTGACAGTTGCATAAGAGGTCTCCAGCTAGAAGACTAGGAAGGAAAACCTTGAAAACTGATGCCAGACACAAAATTCTATGTGTGCATTTCCCATGGCTTTGCATGGTGGGTCTGAGTTGTGATACTTTCCTTTATCACTTTACAAATATTTTATCAGCATTGCATTGGTCCAACATGTCCAAAACCAGTGAGGTTTGCCCCCCTTTAAGCAGAATGATCATCCTCTCAGAGAAAGAAGTGTCTTCTCATGACCACTCTCTGCCAGAAAACTTCTCCAGCATATAGCAAAAGAAGCGGGCACGATCTTGGGATCCACAGGTCCTGAAGCCACCAGTGTGATCAAATGGAGCAGCATAGCTGTGGATCTTGTTTGTGGTCTCCATCATGCCCAGTGGTCATGTCCTGGACAGTTGTGTGCTCAGGCCTGTGGAAGAGGCACCAGCTGAGCCACTGAACCACAACATGAGACACACGCTTACAGTAAGGCGTCACCAAAACAAGAAGCTTAGCCACTGGGGGGTTGTGAAAAGACAAACTAACAAACAATCCCTTTAGAAAAGTGAACTTGGCCCAAGTCACTCCACACTATGGATGGATAGGCTCAATGACCTTCTATTTATTTATTTCAGTTAATTCTCTTCAGTACACCATAGACTAAAGTGTGCAGCAGCAGCAAGAGATGCTTAGATACCATGGTGATGGGTGCTATAGAAAACCTTGCATAGCTATGGAAACCACAGTTGCATTTATCCATCAGAGCTGAGTATCTGGCAGCCCATGTCTATCCTTCATGTTCTGGAAGACCATGAAAAAAATACTTGTACACGGCATTATATTTCACAGCTTTCCTTCTACTTGGCAACGCACACTTATCTCTATTTGATAATAATAATGGTACATGTATTTTTAGACTAACATTATGTGATGGTAATTCTACTGTTATCCAATGTAATACAAGCTGAGAAAAAAAGCCTTTACAGAGAAGAATTGAAGAAATCAAATCAGATTTAACCTGATGGCAGATAGACAGGGTTTATCTCAGAGTTTAAATAAACACTTTTTTCATTAAAAAATAAAGAAAACAGCAGAAAGTGCATGTCTGGATTATTCAGTCTTCAGTTTTCATGTTCAAAGAGTCTTCCTAATTGTCTGATTTTGCTATGCAGAGTGTAAGAGCAGAACACGCAGTGTATCTGTCACATCTTTGTAACCCAGAGGAATGAGAACAAGACTAAGAACAAGGCATTTCAGAGACCCCCTCATGGGCCTGACAATGGCTGTATCATTGGGGACAAGTGACATTCCTTCTCTGTTCTCCTTTCTCATCTCCAAAATTAAGGCAATAACACAGAGCTGTAGATATCTGCATTAGAAGAAAAAAAAACCCAACAGTTGAATGGAGGTGATAAAATTGCTTTACGCTAGCAGTAATTGGTTGCATTCAAAACTACAGGTAAAAGTGAAATAAGCTGTGTTAGCATCACAGTACTTTTTGCTTTTACCTGTCCTATTTTCACATGGGCAAGCAGTTCAGCCTGCATTCCCAGGCAGCCACCATGGCTGAGCTGGCAGAAGCGTATTGCCGACTTGGTCATTCATGCTGGGCAAACATGCTCCAAAGCACTCAGTCCACAAGCCAGATGAGAGCTTGACAGGTCATGGGTAAAATCATGGCCCCGAGTGAAATCTGTGGCAAACTTTCTGTAGATACAGGCATACTCTTTGCTGCCCTGCAGTCTTTCTGGGTTAACATGGGGTCACCAGGAAATATTTCTTCCTCTCTTGTTTCTGCACTATCACTTCTCAAGCTCTCCTGGGAATCAGAGACATAGAAAGTGGAAACCTTGGCTACTGCAGAGAAACTCGCAGAGGTGTTGGCTCTTTTTATGGGTGCTCCAGACACACAGTGAGAAGGATTTCTATGTGAAATGCCCTTGTTAGCTATTTATCTGGAAATTATCTGGAAATTAACTCTGATCTTAAGTTCAGTAAAGATACTTATTTGAAAAAAAAAAATTAAATAGATAACAAGAATTGCAAAGGTTTATAAAGTCATAGGGATCAGACATATGAAAGCAAATTACACCCAGTTTTCTTTCAAGGAGATCAAAGTCATAGGACCTTCTTGGTAAAACATGATAAACTCTATTTACACCGTGTTCCTTTGGTGCCTCCTACAGTTGTTATTTTTTTTTCCAAATTAAAATCTTCTTACCCCTTCCCCAAAGGCTGTTGATCTCTAACTTTATTTAAGAGACAGTTTCAACATCCCTTTCCACAGATCACTGACAGCCCTCTTCTCTCCCAAAATGTCAATTCCCCTTCGTTTATCCAGGTGTTCTCTGATGGACTGCACTGGACAATTAGCAAATCACTGATGTAGTGAGGAGTAAAGCTTCTCCTCTCCCCACCTCATCTACTTCTGATGAATCAGCAAATCTCAGCATGAAGCTGTTCAGTACTTAAACTTCATTGCCTATCGACATGAAAATGGACAGCAGCTCCTACTACATACATACAAAAGAGACTTATAGATACAATTTGTTACTGGCCCCTGGCTGGGGGGACCAAATACAGCAATAAAAGATTTGAGGCCACTGGACCTCAACCCCTAGTTTCAAGAGGTGCTGTGACATTGGGAATGGCAGAAAAGGAGCCAGAATTTTAATTAATTACATTTTTCTCCAAAAGTGATCATAGGCCAGATCAGTTCCTGAGGGTAAGGAGTAATGTATTCCTTTTGATAAACCCCATCTGAGGTTACCTGCTTCCAAATGCAGGCCCTAATAATGATTTAACTCAGAATTGACTATGGCTATTGGCAGATGTAAATAAATAATAATAAAAAAGAATTAAAATAAAGTTGTACAGCTACCTATTCATCTTTGTTGGGAAAATCCTCAGTTATAGGCTTGAGCAGTGGAGATCATGTGTCTTTCACAGCTTGAAATCCTGGCAAAAAGGAACTTGAGGAATTTCAGCTATTCCACATGACACTGGGCTTGCCTTGCTACTTCCTTCTGAGTAATCTGCCCCCCAAAAGGAAAATCTGAAGCAGCGTGGCATTTGTAGAGAGGTGACTTTTTGCAACCGAGAGCTACTCCCTATTTATGGGACAATACCAGCTTTCCCAGTCATTTCTCCGGACAAGCAGGACAATGTGCAGCCTGCAGCAGAAGGGGTATTGCCTGGCATTATTGTTTCCCCTGGGAAAACAGCATGACCAGGATACGCGCTACTTTCCTTCCCTCCTCAGATATATCTGCCTCCGCAAAAGTGGCCATTCTGGTCCAAATCCAAGAAGTTTGGCCTGCAACGTAAACAGAAAATGTCTCACAGCTTGAAGCATTTCACTTGGCTGCTCCCCCCGCCCCTCCCACCAGAGACTTGACAGGGATTGAGTGCAGCCAGAGGTGAGGGAGGTCCCTGGCCTGGTGCCAGTGGCCATTTTCTCCTGAAAAGTTCAGAATTTCACCTGCCTTGATTTGCTGGTACGAAGTAGTAGAAGAGGAAGGAATCAGCAGGGAGATGTGTGGAAAGGCAAGTCCCAAACATGGGACTGATGACCAGGGGACAGAGAAGAGTCAGGGCAAAGAGGCAGGGATGAAATCTGCCAGAAACTGGGGAGAAACGATGCACAGCATCACCCTCTGCCTGCATGACAGGGCTCCCCCACAAAGGGGCTGGAGGCAGCTCTCTCTGGAATTATGTCCCCCAGCAAATGCGTCTTTAAGTAATTTAAAACAGAACTGTTTTCAGCCAGGTTCCTCTTATGCCAGAAACGTCCGTTCAGGAAACTACCCACCGCCTGGACCCTCTGCCCGGCAGGGCTCAATGCTCGCTGTGGGCCAGAGCCAACTTTTTTTGAAGGCTCGCGTCTGTCTCCACACTACGTTGCCAGGTGCTGTCTCAAAGCCACTGAACCAGACAAATCCGCACTTGTTCCTCACTCCTTGACATTTCCTCCACGGGGCCGGCGGAGGCAGCCGCGAAAGGGATCAGCCGTGGCAGCGGCGGCTGCCAGCGGACACACCGTGGAGCACCCATTTCAGAGTGGGGGTGCGTGAACACTCCTGTTCCTCTCGATCCTGTCACCGGGAACCTGTCCCAGAGACAAAGAAGTATCTCAGGTATTTGGCGAGCTTGAGCTGAATACGCAAAAGATGCTATTTCTAGCCCTCTGAGAATGATGCACGGACCTTGGGTATAACTGACCCCTCCACTGCCCCGGGGATGGGCTCAGGCGATGGCATCATGGACAGCCTGGGGCAGGCTGGCCTTGGCAGGGTGACCGCACAATCATGCTTCTTTGCTTCACTTCAGATACTCTGGCCTGTCCTCTTCGGGGATTTTGGCAGTCCGTTGAGTGGGGATGCCTTAGGATGGCCTGTGCCTGCCGGCTGACACCTGGCAAGCAGGGGCATTTCTGCTGCCATAGGACAACCTGACCTCTGAAGCTCCTCACCTTTCCTGTTAGTCACCGACTATGCATGCTGTCCTCCCTCTTACCAGTTTTCAAAATAGAGAAGGGGAATACTTTGGCTGAAATACAGCCTCTCCCCTTTTTCCTGAAGGTTTCCTTTATGGAAAGATTTTCTATCGCTGGTCTTACCGCCAGGGTAAATGGATACACTTATTCTGCCAAGGTGCAAACTAGAGTACCAAGAGCTGTTGGGGTTTTATTGTGCTCTTTACTCAGCACTGAACAATTTGTCTTAGATGTGGCTGCTGCCAGGCCTGAGCTGCTCCTTGTGTGTAGGAAGGTGCTTGGGTAAATATAATGCTGCATAAAAATGAGCTCTTGAGAAAGAAAGAGGTACTTGACCCCACTGTAGGACTGGTTCAAGGATCATGATGCTGGAAAAGCTGCATCCTCCGTCCCTTCCCTCCCCTTCTGCCCTCCAAGGACCCAGAAGCATTTTTCAGCCTTCTGGTTTTCAAATGGAAGACACATGTCCAAAAACATGTGTCCAGGTGTAACGTGAGTGAAGCTTCATATGGCGATGCTTTCAGTGGACATTTAAGGCAGATGATCATCTTAGCTTTTGGTGTCTAGGGTCTCTCCATAGCCAGAGGAGGCTCCTCTGGAGGGTAAAGGGAAACACGACCCAACCTGGGTGCTCTGAGGCTTAGAGACATTTTACCCAGACCACTGAGGACATGCAGGATTGGATGTGGAGTTATTCTGTGATTCTCACCAGCACAGGGCAGAAAGCTTTTTTTCCTCTTTCTTCCCACCAGTTCCTCTGTTATATATAAGCCAAATGAATTCCTGTATGACCCAATAGTTTGAACTAATTCTGAGAACACCGTTCTTACTACTTTTAATGATGCTTCTTCAGTCACAGGAGGTTCTTTGTGTTTCCAGAAATGTCATCTGCCTTAGTCCTGCTATGTTCACCTGTTGTTACCTAGAATACTGAATTAAGGGATTTTTTTCCTTTTATTTGGTAATAGGAACAAAATCCTCTATCCTGTTAATGTTTTCTGAAAGTAGGGTCCATAATTAGGACTAGATTTTAGCAGTAACTAGGCCACGCTTTGCTCTGTGTTTCAGAACCTCTGTGATCTAGCTGCCTAAACCCCCTTTCTAAGAGTGATATCAACCTATAGGAGCAATCTCAAGGAAAATAATTTAATTCATCAAGACATGAGGTTACGTACTTATCTCCAAAGGCATGCACAGTCCTGCTGAGGTCAGCAGCATTCCTCACATGCATGAAATGAAGAGCCTACTTCAGTCCTTCACTGAACCAATGTCAGGGCAGGACTGCCACTCTCATGCCATCAGTCAAAGTAAAAATTGACTGATCATCTCAAGTAATGATCACCTGAAACAGCCTTTCAGTCTGCTGAAAGATAGACAAAAATTTAGTAGTAAAAATATTCCCTCTTCCAGAAAGGTCAAATGCACAAAAAAGACATTTTTGAAGGAATGTCTGATGACCCCCAGAGCCTCTCACGGGCAATTTTCCTGCCCCGGCACTGTTTGGAGTTTTAATTGCCTCTTTGGGGAGGTGCTAGTAGCTGCCCGAAAGTGCAGTCACAATTCAGCAATTTGGCACACGTGACTCTTCTGAATATGGGAACAATTAGCAAAAAGTGATATGGTGAATGGTAGCGTACGCACCGGATTCTGGACAGCATTCAGACGAGAAATCTAAACCAGAAAAGAGTGGAGCAGACGGAAATCCAAACAAGCTTTCACAGAAATAAAACGTTTCAGCTATACTTAGATAATGAGAGTCTAACATAAGAAGATTGTATTCAGTCACCATCACACTCCCAAACCTCACTGACTGAACGGGTTGCAGCAGACAGCGCAAGTTCACAAAAGCAGTGTGTGAGAAAAAAATATCCCAAATGCTTAGTAGAAGTAGCTTTAAAGATTTCTGGGAGAATTAAGTGAGCCCTGATTGGACAAGAAGCACACCGGCTCTCAGTGGAGAGGAAAAAAAAAAATCTGTATTCTAGGCATTAGTTATTTATTTAAGACTGTAAAGATTTGGGTGTACCCATAGGATTTAATTTTCTAGATAATTTTTGGTTATATTGTGCATAGGGCTTTGTTTTCAGCAACCTGCAGGATGCCATGAAGTGTTAGCAGTAGGTTTAAGCTATCACCCAGTGAGCAGTTTGTCGTAGGGACAGCAAGTGCCTGAACCATTAAATCCCATTTCAAACAACTGCAAGAATCATTTGTCCTAAATCATGTCTCCCCAGTCCAGCTATGTTCGCTTTAATAACTGGAAATGGACTAATTGTAACCAGAACAGTACTGCCTTCTGGGATTGTTACACTCAAATAGCTTTTGCCCTGTCAGCGAGGTTCCCACTCTCCCCAACACCCAAATGGGGTGCCCAGCCATGTCCACTGTGCCTGGGGGTGGCTGTTGTGCCCTGATGGAGGCTGGGCTGGCCCACTGCGGAGGCAGGCAAGTGTACAACAGCAGACAACAGGAAAGAAAGAATGGAAAATGGGAAGATACAGAAAAGGGAGGAGGGCTGATACAATAAAGTAGAAGGTAAACGTGGTGGCTAGAAAAGTAAGACGAGGTACAAGCAGCTGATCGATGAATTAGCAAGGGATAATTAATTAGTGAGCAAATCCAGAGGGCAATGAAATTAAATAGTTAATTATGCAACAGAGCAAACAAAGAGCAAATTAATTAAATTTATGTGGATCTACCAGATGCTCTAATTATTTAAGGCAAAACATGGTTAGTGAAACTATTTATTCTCTGGTATTTCAATTATTCATGGTATCTCTGGCCATGGAGATTATGGCCTGTTTAAATGCAAGGTCCAGCCACGTGCATCTAAAAAGCATTTATCTTGATAGCACAAGTAAGATGAGCTGGACACTGATGGAAAGTAGTAGGGACTGCAGCTGTTCTGAATAAAGTGCCTTAAAAGAAGATGCTATAACAAGATAATATGCAATATGTTGATTTATTTTCTTTTTAAAAATTTTTTTGAATAATCAGTTTGAATTGTTACAGCTGATAATGGAAGTTGGGAATGTTAGACTCTTGCTGCCCCTAACAATGGAAGCTCTACCATGTCTGAAACAAGGTAATTCAAATAGATACAACTGCTTACTCTTTGGGTAGCTTTAAACTTCTGGAGGAAGCCAGGACTTTTGAAAATGAATGATTAACAAACTCCAATAATTTCTAATGCTTAAAAAAAATTCCTTTTCTGCTTACCTGTAGATTAATATCTTGATAAACCCACTGTACTGTCTCTACTGTCTGAAATGATTTTGGGTTACTCTCCACTTTTCAAGTATGGCAGAGTCATCCCTACAGCCTGATCTGCTTGCACTGCCTGCCTTTTTTTTTTCCCAGTGGGGCCTTCCTGTTTATTTTTGGAATTTTTGTGCTGTAAATATTTGTCAATTTCCTCTCTGTTAAGTAGATTTTGATCTCAGGTGTGATGGAATTAAACTGAAGTCATTCCTTTTCTCTCATTAAATGTTCCTGATGAACACAATTGGGCCATGTGATCATTCTTGAAAATATTTACATATGGTATGAAAATTTTATTTGCATGAATAGCCAGAGCACACACTCTGAATACTTTGAGGACTCAGCCAGGCACTCCTCATTGCGCTTAATAGCAGTTTTCTGAGCTGGGAGGTCGTGGGCAGCAGTTGTCTGTATTTGGAAAGTAATAGCAAATGTAGCATTGTATGTATCATTCATTTATTCTCGTCACCTGCACATAAATGTGTCCCTCACCTAATACTTCACAGCTCTACAGGACACATTTATTGTCTTAAATGTGAGAGCTACAGCAGAATAAGGGCTTAAATAAACCACAGGTGTGAAAAATTCCAACTGGCAACTTCAAACTAAACACCATGAAGCATAAAAAGACACTTGTCAGAGCTGGAAGGAGCAGTTTGATTAAATCATTGCTTCAGCCCAGACATGTTGGGCCTAATTCTCCTCTCCCACCAGATGACTCACGTAAAGCGTGGGCAATTGCACTGCTGTAAGACTAGTGTGGTGGCACTTGGACTCTGGAGCTCTAATTATGCCTGTCTGACACCACAGAGCTAAAATGTGCAGCCGAACAGATTTATGATGCTACACTTGTCTGAGGTGAATGACTGCTCCTACTCATGGTCTGGGATCACTAAACTAAAGTGGAGAGAATTTTAGTAGCCAACATTGCCCCACTGTTGAAAGCAACAAAACCTGCCTGAACTGCTGGTGAGGCAGACAACAAGAGAGATGGATCTTTTTTTAACTGTGTTTTTCTTGGTGCCAGTTGCCAGGGAGGAGCCAGCATGGCATGTATGTGAAGTAGAAAATATATGTGCCGTTGAAAGCTCTGATGCCATCAAATTTTATGGCCGCAGCCTCTGCTCTCTGCCACTTCTGGCATGTGTCCCCACCTAGAATCCCCTCCTGGCAATAGACTCTCATCTCTCGCAGCAGGGCGAGGCACCTCTTGCCTGCATCTCCCTCTCCCATTTTGGCTCCCAAAGGGAAGAGGAGGTGCGGCGGCTGCATTAGGCTTGCCAAGTATATGCCTCCACTGAGTAGGCTGGAAAGCTGCATCCTCCTCAGAGACCATGGCAAAGGAGGACGACCAGCGCACTGGCCCTTTCCAGCCCCTGCCCCCATGTACAGCAGTGGCCAGCTGGAGAATGCAGATGCTGCATTGCTGCCTGCGTGAACAGCATGCCCAGTAAATGTAGGAAAAGAGGGGTTTTTTCAAGTGTGAAATTCACCAGAGCAATAATATTAACTTACTTGAAAAACATTAGCATGAATAGTTAACTACTGAGTACTACAGAGAAAAGTGTTAGCCTCTGAGCAGATTTATGTTAGTGAAAGCCACATGATACATTTTGTTCTTATGTTGATATTATTGCAGTTACAAGAGACAATTTGCAAATGCCTGTATGCTTCATAAAAGCCAATGTACTTGGATTCACAGCAGGTACTAATTTTGCACGCATCTGCTGAGCTGTGCATGGCATCAACCTGTTTTTAATTACACCTGCATGTCAGGCTCAAAATGTGTCTGTGAACAGGAAAGATGAAAGGTAGGCAGAACAGGATGTCATGTATTTCCCATCACCTTTCACTGGCTGGCTGCCCACAAAAGTAAGAGGAAATTCCCTTCTTCCATAGTGAAAATGTAAAGATTTACTAAGCTTTGCACTGCCAACAACAAGGTGTAATCACCACTTCCTTAAGGAAACATGCATGTGTTAACAGGGGTGAGCAGGGGAGCTCCAAATAGCTTTCCACACCTTCCCTACCACTGATCTGTAAAGGACCACAAGTTAGCCCTTGCTTTGTTATATTTTACTTGCATTGAAATGTGTGAGTTGGTTGACTTAATAAAGTTGGTTGACTTAATATCCCAACTTCACTGTAAAATAAAATATGTGAAAGCAGGAGTGACTGGGGTTTTTTGATGGCTGGAATAACAAAGAATAAGTTAAACACCACTTCTCTCTTCTATTATATCACCCAAGTATAGCCAAAAAAAAGAAAAAGAAAAAAAAAAAGTTTACACACAGTTATACAAATAAAATAATTCAAACTACAGCTAGAGATGGCCATGACACTTGGAACACTGGACAGAGTGATTCAAGAGCTGCTAGATAGTCAGAAGAAATGTTTTTCCTGAGGTACTCCCCTCTGAATGAAAAGTACTAAGCCATTGTGATTGTACCTTCAAGCCATTCCTTTAATTTATTCCTGTAATTTGAAATAGTTTCTTTTTCTAATTGCATTAAAAATTGTGCACTGTAAAAACTGTAATGTGTGCCAAGAATGTGTATGTGTAGCCAGTATATAAAACACAAGAACAGAAGAACAATTGCTTTTGCTGTTTTGGAATCCATTCAGACCTTGTGTGCTACTTCAGCCACTTTGCACTGAAAAACAGCACTTACAAATCAGTAATGGTACATAGAAATCTAAAAGATAAAGAATTCCCTAGTCCCTTCCATTTTAGTATAGGTGAAAGTTGTTGAAATACTTTGATCCTGGTGCTAATTCCTACAATATTTCTTGGGTCTT
Organism: Athene cunicularia; assembly: GCF_003259725.1. Classification (NCBI taxonomy): domain Eukaryota; kingdom Metazoa; phylum Chordata; class Aves; order Strigiformes; family Strigidae; genus Athene; species Athene cunicularia. The sequence continues at coordinate 92,964,346 of NW_020799091.1, forward strand.
TGGGGTCTTTCAGTAGAAACTACATGAGTTAACCAGTGATAAATAGCACCCGTTAAATCAGTTTACCTGGCAGCCTGGGGCTTGATTTTGGGTGCAGGTAACCTTGAGCCCCCGGCTTTGGTAGCCTCAAGCCCCCGGCTTTGGTAACCTGGTCTGTGCTCTGCGCAGTCCAAGTTGGTGCAGGAGAGCATCCCTGCCTTGTTCCTGGGGCAGTCGCCCCTCTGGCAGCCCCAGGGGCAGGGGCTGGGGGGCACTTCCTGGTGTCTGCCAGAGTTAGGGGAGGTGAAGGGACCGGGGCCAATGCATCTCACTGCTTAATATTTGTGTCCAAGTTTTAATGAGTTTAGTCAGAGGCCTTGGAGACCATAGTCCTGAATTCCTGCTTTTCTCAGTCAGGCACTGATCCAGTAGAAGCTGTGGTTGTAGCTGCCCTGGCACCATCTTTGCTCTCCTGGAGTGCGATATGAAAAAAAAAAAAAGACTCTTTCGCAGTAGTGGGAAGGGCCTTTCAGTATAGTTCAACCTTGAAGTGAGAGAAAACAAAATAAACCAGAAATGAGGTTGAGATCCAAAGACTCCTGAATGCCTCTGCCCTCAAGGTTTCCCTCCTTTGTAGCCCCATGATCCAAATATTCCCTGGATTTTTTGCATGCCTTTTCAATTTATGCCACCAGCTGTAATTTCAGTTTCACGGCAACCAGACAAAATCTCACCACTTTCAGCAGCGCCCTGCCAGGTTCTACTCTTTATGAGTCCTAAAGTTTACAGAGGTGGTACCTTTACCTCTGTCTGTTGCTGTGCAGATGCATTTGCTTCTGAAGTTTAAAAACGTACTGCTGGTTTTAAAGTTTTATCCTATTTACTTATTTCATTTGTCAGTGAATGTAAGTCTTATATACATTTTTTTTTTCTTCTACTTAAACCACAATTTTCATACAGTGCTTTCTTTGTTACCTGAATACATTTTTTGTGCACTTTTGTTCAGGCTGCAGGAATCCAGACAAACAAGTGTTAATTCCCCATGATGTTTTCCAGCTGACACGCCTAATTGATTTGATTTCCACTGTTTTCACAAGTGACCCCCCTCAACCCGTCATCACCGCTTCTTTTTGATACCTGAGCTTTACTTTCTACTCTCACATTCCACTTTAACAAGTAATAAAGAGCTTATGAGGAAGGAAGAAACTCATTATTTATTTTCTAAACTATGCTCTATGTGCAGCAGATTCAGCAGGTTATAGCCCTGTATTATTAATCAATACAACGCATTTGCTTCTATTAGGTTACCAGCATCTTTTATCATCAGGCTGAAGTTAGGAACCTGTTTCTTTGTGTTCTGCTACCCACGCTCCAGCTAGACTAGACAGAGATAAAAGACAGCTGAGTAATATTTTCCTGAGATCCCTGATGATGCACACAGATGGCCTGTAACAAATGAAATATGCAAGGTGACGGCTGGAGTTCTCCTCACTCCAAGTTCAACTTTTATGGCTTAGAGAGTATTTCAGTCCTTACGCCACAGTTTCATGGTAGAGAGATTGATTTTCTTATCTGTAACACCATGGACATTAATGGTTGCAATTGGAAGTAGCCTAGTACTCTCGCTGTACTTCATCCCTTCTTCATTAAAAAAAACATCTGGGGAAAAAAGGCCATGTGAAGCTTGAGAAATCTAAAAAATCTAAAAAGAAACACTGGAGAAGTTTGTTATCTGCATGAAATGAAATACAAGACTGAAGAATCCCATTAAGGGTTTAGCATATGTAAAAACCAGCAAACAAACAAAATCTGACACATATTAAGACAAGTGAAAGATTACATGTTGGTAGCACAGTAAGAAAAAGCCCTTTGGAATAAAGTAAACACAGATCTGTTTACAGTGCCTGGAAGAAACAAATATATTTGTTCTGGCCTATTACTGCATCTTCTCTGAGACAGCCTTATCGGATCACAGTCCAGCTGGTGACTGTATCCATCAAATTCACTTCTGCTTATGTATTAAATAATCTGACCATAATGCCTGACTGTGGATCATAGTCTGGTGAGCAGGAATTCATCCAATTTGAAATGGACATAGTTCTAAACACGTAACTCCTAGCCTTTCTAACCCCTAGTGTCATAGCTTAGTGGCAAAACATCTTAAAACAATCCAAATATCTTCCTCAAGAAGCTAGAGTCAAAAAGTGACTTAGCTCTGTTAACTGCAGAACAGCGCTGGTAAAGCAGAGGTTCTTTAACTACTTATGTAGCCTGGACTCCAGCAAGCTGGGAGAAGCTCACCATCATGCCAATGTCCTTGTCCTTGGGAAACTGCAGGTGCAAAGAGAGAGATAGAAAAAAACCCAAACCAACAAACCGAGCTGCCACCTGGGAATAGTCACCCTCCCATGAAAGTGATTTTATGTGTCACTCCACTGGGGAAAGGGTGGCCATGGACAATATGTGACCCTGCAGAAGAATGCTGCTATGGAGAAGCGCCACTCCTAAGAAATGCAGGGCACCTTCTCTAGATCCCAGGACAGAAGAAGACAGTGGACAGCGGCAGCCAAAAGAGCTGCCAGGTAGCCAGCAGGTGTGGGACTAGGGAGACCCACAGCCCTCAGACAAATTGGGCCCTGGACCCAGCCCTGCTGGTCGCTGTGCTGGTAAGAGCAAAGAACTGGTACCTCCTTAGTGGTTGTGGGATGAAGAGGAGGTGAGAAGATACACCTCTCAGAAGATATTGTGGGAGCCAAGTGGGACGATAAGCTATGACACACAGATGCTGAACAGAGCAGATTTAGTGGCTCTGAGCAACTGCTGAACGGCACATGACCCTCGCACCATGCATGTCACGTCTTCAAGTCTGATGGGAAGGAATCTCTCTTAAAGTTTCCAGATTTGTCTTTTCTGGGCTGTACTAAAGTATTTACATAGGTATGTATCAATTTTGCAGCTTCAACAAGTTATACAGTGATAGTTTTTAAATAAATCAATACATTATGTATGCATATAAAATATACTGTATTTCTATATATAAACCTAAGCCATTTCCTGTCTATATGGAAAGTACGGGTATTGTCTGCTGTGTGAAAAAAAGAAAAAAAAGGATATGCTCCACTTTTTCCATTTATTGTCCAGAACATAACCTCATATCAAATGGTTTCTGATTGAAAACAGCCTCTTAATGCATTACAAGTAAAAATAAGCCATTATTGTGTAATATATGATATATCCATTCCTCTTTAAGGCAAAGCAGTGCTTGCAAATATGTCTAGACAGCGTGATGGAAAAGCACAAACTGGCTTCTAACTATTGCCACCCACTTATTAGACAAACCTGGAACAAAATTTAAGATATTACAGTCTCATTCTTTGCACGATATCTATAAGGAAGAGTGTCTCTCTGAGACACAAAGGCTTCGTTGCTTACTGCAATGCACAAGTATCAAAAACTTTGTTAATGAGTGCATGGCTAACATACCTTTGTGGCCTGATGAGAATTGCCAAGTGACTGAAGTGTGCCAGTGTTTCCCATAAGTAGTGGTATGTCCTATGAATGAACAGTGTTAAAAAGTCTTCTTTCCATGCTGCAGATGAATTAGTCACCTGCTGACGCTCCAGACACGATCAGAATTCAGAATCTATTTGCCACATTTTGGAGGAATGCTTTTAAGTCCTGACTTCATCCTTCTACCCTGCACCTGATCATTTTTTAAGAAAAACTTTTTTAACTCCCTGCATCTGTGTCTGGTAATAAAGTTGTCTTTGACAAGGTTCTCTTTGTAAAAAGATCATTTTCCTCTGGCACACCTCCTTGTTACCTGTCATGGCAAAAAATCAACTCTGTTTGTACTTGTGCTGAGGAGTCTCAGGATGCAATGTACATCTTGGATAACAGCACTGGGTTTTTGTTATTCTTCTGTTCTCCTCACCTTTAGACAATAATGACAGGGTAAAAATGGTAATGGAAAGACAGAGCAGCAGAAGGACAAGAGAAATCAGTTATTCAACCAAGAGTTTTTGTCTGATGCCATTTATTTCCCACTTGCAAAATACTTTGCATTTATTATTCAGAAAGTGTTTGTCTTCCCTGTGATGAAAAGAGAAATGGTGAATCAACAAAGAAGTGGGTGATTTTTGTATAGAGGGTGTGCTAGGTGACGTTTGTACTGTTTGCAAGCACTTGCATGTTGTCATCTGTGTATGTATAGGGTGTTGGTGTGCAGAAAAAGTGATTGACTCTGGTCCCAGAGAAGTTACAGAAACCTTGTCACATTTTCATGCCTGAATGCTCAGACATTGTGGTGGTGAAAGCCAGGCATGGTGTTGGGATGTACAGGTCCTGTAGAGGAGTACTGGGGTACGGGAATAAGGTGCTGCCACCTGCTTTAGACCCTTTGCTTTAGAGTTTTGGCTTCTCCTTCTACACAGTTATCCCTAGGCAGGTTGATGGGCAGGTAGCAACATTAAACAACGCTTTAGTCTAACACCTACCAATGAATGAGTCAAACACTCAGGAATTTGCAGGATTTGTTTGGGTGGAAGAAGAACCTAATAACTTTGCAGTCACATGTAGCCTATGAGTCAGCACAGATTAAAATCCCATTCACCACTGAAGAAAAGTCTCTCTTATACACATATAAGTGCACACATACCCCCACATATGTACACATACATATGCACAGCCGAGAAGTAACCTAAACAGGACCTTTTTTCCTTTTGTTTTGGAAAGCCAGTATAAGGTTTCTTCTAATGGAGGAAACAAGGAGAATGGCACACACAAAACTACAGTCTGCCACCATACAATCAAAACGCTGACGGACTCCACAAACATCACGGTAGTTTTGACAAAGATGCCCCTGGCAATTGAGCCAAGAAGCTGTTCACTATGCACCAGAAACGCACTCATGTTTGAGCTCCAAATTCACCCGTTTGTATAAGCGAGGTTGCAGCTGTGGCTTTGCTGCTGGGACAGGCGGAAAATCCACCCAGGGAATAATCTGCAAGACAATCATCAGGAGGAGGCATGTTCCAGTTGAGTTTTGAAGCTACATGCTTTCTGCCAATGTGCTTTGGATTTGCTCTGCTATTTTTAAAACCGTAAGAAATGTCCAAGTCTCTACCCAGCCCTCCCCCTTATGTTTGGTGCACTTACTTATCGTGGTTGGCATCCTGTCTGAGGCAGGAGATCAGTCAGGAAGTTAACCAGGGGTACAGATGCTGCTCATGGAAATGCTCATGCCAGAGCCAGGCTTCCATGCATTTCAGCTGCCAAATTCTCTCCACACAAATGTCCACGGTTTCTGGCTCTCGCACTGGGGTAGTTAGAGGAAAATCCTGAAGAAGAATGTTTTCTACTCTACAATTAACAGGGAGGAGCAGTGCCAGGGGAGTAATACTGCTGACATACACTGGCATGCTTTGCATTACAAGTTACTTCTTTCCAGACAGAGAAAGTTCTTGTTTGATGATGAAGATTTGCACACGTGATGGGACAGGCAGTACACTTGGTAAGCTATGCCCTGAGGAAGGGAATTTGGTTAGGCTGCTTTCCACTTACAGGTAACACTGAGATATAGATGCCTACACACATTTATATGTTAGACAAATATTGCAATCCCTCCCCCCCCTTCCTAGCAAAGACTAATCTTACAATAACTGCTTACAATGTAGACCATTTTTGCTACCAATCTAGAAATCTATTTTCCTTCAGGCTCCTGAAATCCCATCCTGTGGAAAGCAAGGACTATATTTCAGGTTCTGTTATGATACCAGGAAACTTCACATGCTAGGAATGATTTTTTTTTTTTTTTTTTCTAAATGGGGCCTGATTCAGTGTAGACCTCTCTCACTGATGCCTCTGCTGCTTGGGGAATGCCTGCCTTTTGCTGAAAGTCTGACTCTGCAGGTACTAAAACGGGTTTTTCTTCAGTCACAGCACTTGAAGGCTAGGCCTGCTTTTGGTGAGCATACCCTATACTACCTATTCATAGTAGGAAAAAAAACAACTGAAAGGCCAAATCTGAACAGGTGTACATTCCCTCATCATGATTTCAAGCCGTGTTTAATCATCGTGCTTCAAATAATTTGTCCCCTTAGTACCTGAGACTGCAAGATCTATGAACACCATCAGAATGGGGCATCATTTCTTTGGACCAAACCTCAGGGTCCCCAGAGCGCACACATGCACATGCCCCTCTTGGGATAAGAAAGATTTCAAATCCACAGTCACACAAATCCACACAGCACTTTACAGGACATTAATGCTTTTAACATTCTGAATCCTGGAGGTTTTTTCTTCCAATTTTATCCACTGAAATCTCAGTGGACCGTGAGCCTACAAAAGTTGATGTGGGTAGTGGACCCTTAGAGATCCAGTTGTTGTCTGAGGCCTGACTTTGTTTCATAGGTCTCTTTCGGATCCCTCTGGGGTGCCTAGCTAGTTCTGAGCTATGCTAGAGCTGCATTTTGAATTACAGCTAATGGATATCCAAATAATTTAAAAAAAAAAAGGGTTGTTCATTCTAACATGGATTCTTTTACCACCAAATTGATAACAGCAAACATTACTTTTGTAATCACAAAATTAATTGCTTCCAAAAGTTTTGAGCAGCTAAAAAAGTAGCAGAAAGAAGGGGGTAGGATTTAGGACAAAAGATGGAATTCAACATTAAGTATAACACTAAGTACCTACACTTACTCTCATAAAGATCTTCTCATCAAAAGTATGTGCTAAAAGCCCAGTGCACACAGCAAACACTGCACTACTTTAACTGCCTGTTTAGGGCCCATTTCACTTAGTGTACCCATTGGTAAGACATGGTGGCAGGACTCACTTTTTGCTCATATCTCTGTATGAGGAAGCAGCAATTCTCACAAAGGCCAGTAAAGGCTTGGGCATTTCATCCAAGATTTTATCTTTTGTTTAGCGTCATTTTGGCGTTAGTTTCACTACCCTGCTGTCAAAGACATTTGAACATTTTTATTGACTCGGAAATCTGGGCATTAAGACTCATCTTTATAGTTCACCAAAAAGTAAATGTTTCAGAATGTAAAACTCCTCATACAGCTTTTAAACTTTATAAGCTGAACACTGAATGCTGTAAAATTATTTTTTTTCAGTAGTGGAAAATCTATTTTACAGAAAACAGTAATCATTAATTCTGCTTGCTAAGAGCAAATGAACAAAATCAGACACACTCTATGAAAAAGGAAGATTTGGTCACCATAATAAAAGCACAAATTTTTCATACCCACTGTTTTCACAAGACCTACTCTTTCCTAACTCATGGGTTTTACTATACAGTCATATGTTAACGGAGGAATGATTTTATACATTTTGATGCAGTTGGGATGAAAAGTGATACAGGCAGAAACAGGAACGAGTGAGGGACAACTTGAAAACTTGTTTTTAACTCCACTGCAGTACTTGTGTACTACCTGGAAGGAACTCAGGAGGTTATCCATGGTAGCATCGGCTATGTCCTTGTCCTTCCTGGTTGCTGTTTTCCTACTCTTGAAGGTGTCCAGTGCTGGAGACTCCAGAATGTCTCCAGAAAATCCATTACAGGGCTTCATAATCACAAAGGTTGGCGTTTTTTTCCCTTGATGTCTACTAAGAATTCTTTCTATTCCACCTTAAGCTTCTCCCTAGCTCTCTAGCTCACCAAAGGCTAACACAGACATATTCTTCTATTTGCAGTAACCCTTTAGATATTTAAAGACATATCTTAGTATCCTCTCCCATCTCCTTTTCTTTACAGTAAGCAAATACAGTTTGTCCAGTCTTACCCCCACAGGTAATGTTCACTGAAGCTGTGGTGATTGCTACAATGCTCTGGACCCGCCCCAGATGATCTGCACTTTTCTTATGTGCTGTGATAAAACTGAACCCAATAGGACAGACCAGATTCATAGACAGTCAAAATGTCAGTGTCACCAAGAGTCTTCTGGCTCTTTAATTTCTTTTCTAGCACTGGTACTGGGCACGCCACAGCCCCCAGACTGTATGACCTACATATCGCATCTGCATGACCCCAGACAGGCTTCAGCAGATTCTAGCACATACATGGGTGTCCCTTCAAAGGGAACTATAGACCTCTTGCCTCCACTTTTTATAATGATGGTGTTACAGTGAGAACCTCACCCCAGACTACTCTTGCTTCCCCTTTTTGCTCCCAGACCTCACAGCCACATAGGACAAGATGCTGCACCTCGGCAGTTGTTGAGCTCTCCTTGTCTGCAGGGAGAAAAATCCTTCATGTGGGGGAAGTGCATGTGGGAAGGATTGAGAATTCATCAAGTTCTTCTCACGCAAATCATCTAACCTCTCTCACAGTGTCCTTCAGCTGCTTGAGAGCTTATTACTCCCATCTTGCTATACTGCATGCTAACCCTGTGGCTTTCCTGAGAAACTTATCTGTACTGAATATCTACTGAACAGCTACTTGGTCATCTGTTCCCTTCTTTGCAAAGTATTGCATCCTTACCAAACTTGACTTGGGGAAACTGGTTTTTGGCAGTGGCTGCCTTTATTTTAATAGACCTGAGCCCCATCACTAAACAGAACAGCTTCAAAATTGCACAGGGGTGATCAGGCATGTGCAGTCTCTGGAGAAAGGGAAGTTGTGCACTGTCCCCTAATGACTGCTTTTCACAGATATCTGTTTTACAATCTGTGTTCTCTGTCCCTGGCTATAAAGTCTGGTTGCAGGAGTTGGATATGAAGGGCTGGGAGGGGGTTTGTGGTGGCTGAGCAAAGCGTTTGTGGGGACAGCAGAGTAAGTTGTGCTGTTCTGCATGGATGCAGCTACAGAAAGCTCAGGGTCCAGGGCTTTAGGTGGAAGTGGGCTAGGTACACATACAACTTCTCAGAGGGGAAGATATAGGAAAATATAAGTAACTGTCATTGGACCATCTAGGAATAGTTGCACTCGTGTGAACCTGGAGTGAAGGCAGGGCAGACAGGGTCTGAGGCTGCTCAGTCACAGGGTGCGCCAGAGTGACTCCATCTGCACACAGGGTTAGCATTTTTGTAGCCGTACCTGCCACTGACTGCTGGATGGCCTAGATTCAGTCCCTGTCCCACAGCCAGGCTGTTCCTCAGCATGGACGTGGCCTAAAAGCATCTGTCCTTGGTTCAGACATCTTTTAATTTTGTTCAGTCCTGAAGGTTATATTAGCAAGATGACCAGAGAGTAGCCCATGGTGTGCTGATCACACAAGTAGACACATGCAAGTAGACCAGAGAACCATAACACCAGAGAGCTGGCATGGGGTGGGTTGCCAAAGTACTTACCCAACATGCTGGCAGAATTTTTCAGCCCTTGCTGGTGTGTTATTGATGCTCACACAGACAAATTTAATGCTAGCTTAGAAATTTCTTCCTGAGCAGTACTCACACCCATGAAGTACAGATGTATTTTGGGAGGGAGTAAGATACTTCAAGAGGTACCTCCCTCTTTTTCCCTTGGGCTATGCTAGCAGCTTTCCAGCTCACCCCAGCCCTCCCTCAGACGGCAAACCTTGTTCCTGCCATGCAAATCTACCAGCACTCCCCCTCAAAGCCCCAACTCTGCTGTAGGAACAGAAGTTGAAGCCAATTATTTTCCTCCCAGGACAATAGGGAAAAGAAGAGCACTTCACCTTACATTTAAACTCCCTGAAACGGGGCTAAATAAGCTTGAAAGAGCCTGCCTGGTTCCTGCGTGTCCATCTGGGAGCAGGGAGCTGGTGGGGAGAGGTTTGACTGACACATGTGCACACCTCCCTTCCTTGTCTGACCTGGCGAGTCACTCCCCAGGATCGCCTGTACCCTGCTCCCGGGCGGGATGGCATTCTCCTGCGAAGGAGTGATCCCATTACCAGGCCCCTTGTGTAATTCTGGTTCCCAGCAATTGTTTTCTGGTGACCTTTTATTGTTAACAATTAGTGCTGGAGCTGGAGCACAACTGGTGTAAGCATATTTTACATCCTCCTCAAGCAAACAAAAAAGCTGGGTGGGCACGGGCTTGTTTCCTGGTTCACACCCATGACTCCTTTGTGTCTCAGATCTCCTCCCACTGTGTGTCATAGTCAGCAAACCCACTCCCTTACCTTTTGGCACCCAGATAGAGTGACGTCTTTGAGGGATGCGTAGGCATGCTCCATGTATCCCATTCTCCTCTCACATCTTATAAAGAACTCTGCCTCTCCCTGATACTCAGTCTTTCCTTATCCGTGAGGCCAGAAATGTAAATCCCTGTGCAACAGAGTGCAAGGAGTGAGCATGAAGGATGGTTTCTATTTGTTTAAATGTACAGACCATAAACACCGCCCTCCAGCACTATGTTTGGGGTGCTTGTGTATACTTCTGTACAGTAAGTATCCTAACAGCCGGTTCCCTCTGCTCGACCCCAGTGATATATGCATGCCCCTGGAGACACAAACACATCAACAGTCTGCTAATCATCACATATAATAACACATATTTTCCCCTCTCCCCCCACTTTATTAAACTACGTTTGGGGAGAAAAGGCGTAGCTGGCCGCTTGCTCCAAAACAGACAGCACTTCAGACCTGTGGCAGACCAAGAACATGCAGAGTTCCTGAACTGAGGACCCTTCCCAGATGTACAGCATTTTGCCAATGAGTCTTTGTCTTTCCTGTGGGGGAGAAAGGAAGGTGGGGAGGCAAAAGAGCAGGGGAAGACACTCCAGTCTAATCTTGTTTCCTGCAATATGGGGTGTGCGTATGAGGGGGTGTGTGCAGGGGGCGGAGGGGGGGGACACTACATTAATCAAATCACGATCCTTTTAGGGTACAACAGGCGATTAAAAACAACGTGAATTTATCCTGCAGCCTCATGGCAGCTAACACATAACTCATTCTCTCTGTGGATAGCTTTACTTAGCAGGTCTGTGCCATGACTAATGAAGCCATCTCTCTGCTAGTGCGCTAATTCCAGACCTTCTGGGAAGGAGCCCGGCTGCAGTTCGCTGCACGGCCCTCCCCTTGCAGGCTCCTTATGGCCACCCTGCAGGTCCCTCCCACTGCCTGCACTGTGCTTGGGAGAATGTGTGAGAAAGTATTTCTCCCTTAAATCTGCTTTAGGAGAGTTCTGCTTTGCAATGACATTTAAGGACAGATTTTCTGGGGCACTTCTCATTTTATCTGAAACATTTGAAAGCCACTTCCTTGGCAAGCTTCTTGCCTGCTCCTCGGTGGCATGTAATCTGATCTTGCTGTACCCACTGGCTGTGGGGAGAGGCACACATTTCACCAGTAAAGTCATAGTTAAACTAAACATTAAACTGTCCAAGAACTGACTTCCTCGACAGCTCTGATTCAGGCTCCCAAAAATGCTCTGCACGGTGAATCATGCTTCCTTCTGGAAATGACAGAACTTCCTCATCATGGTGTTCTAACTTGCCCTCTCCTCGTCTCCGGTGCTATCAGGAAAGGATTGAATTGCATGCCACATTTTTTCCATGGTCGGCAGGGAGATGCATCCTTTTTGAAGAAGAAGAATTTCTATGAGTCAAAGGATGACAAGCTGAAAATTAGTACCAGCTACAGAAATAAATGACAAACAACAACAGAAAGCCCCGTAGAGGTGGCCAGTGGGTGTATATTGGATATCTGCCTTTCTGGCAACTTGGGTTGCCGAACTATTGCAAGGTAAACTTGCTTTTCACCACTGAAAGTAGTAACAAACTTGAAAATGCTAGTATTAGCTGTCTGTCTTTCTCTCCCGTGCCTGGTTTGACAGGTCTTGTCTCCTTGGAAATCAGGTAAGGCGGTGCTGTGCGTGAAAGGTCCCAGCGTCCAGCCCAGCTTTGAAGGACGATCGCATTTGCCATCCGCACAGCAAAGGTGTGGGAAGGGGAAGGAATAAGGGCAGTGCTTCTGATGGCTTGTTCCAATCAGACTTACACAGCAGACTGGTTCACAGCCATTGCGATGACAGCAATTTACAGAGACAGTTTGCTGCACAGAACTTTAAAATCAAAACAACAACCCCCTTCCTTCCCCTCCACCCCCTGCAAACCCCTATGATTTACTGAACAACATGTAGTTGGGATAAATACCTTACCATATGGTAAATGATGACTTGCACTGGAAATCAAATTTTAAGCAGCTCTTTTTGTTTCTTTGTATACAAATTTTTAACTCCCTCAGAGACAGGGTGGGTGAAAGCCCCAGATGCACAGGCTGTCTAGTCATTATTAGTTTCCAGGCTGTGGGCATTCCTGGGGTGAAATCCTCTTCCAACCCAAATCAGTAACAAAATCCCATAGGAATAGTTTTTCAACCTCATTTAGCCATAATATAATGGGAGGGGTTGGACAACAGAAACTGGAGAGTGGTTGAATGGAAATATAGAGGCAATTACTGTGACTTCCTTAGAACAAACTTACCTGCCTTACCTAGCCATATTCTATAGTCAGCAAAGCAATATGTACTTGACAGGGGAAAGGAGTAAATAGTACTAAAATTTGTAAATTTAAATGCATTTTATCTAGATAAAATGCACTTTTTCAAGACTAATTTAGGAACACTCATTGCTGTTGAGCCTTAAGCTTATATTCCTGCTCTTCACGCTGTCCCTGAGAAACAGTATTATTTCCATATTGACATTTCATTTTTTCAACATGGTTCACACTTGCTGCTCATAGCAGATGAAGAACGTTAGAGGCAAGCATGAAGAAAAGAAGCAAAATAAATGCTTAGTCCATCTTAGCCCATTTTGGTTTCCCTGATGCATACAGTAGGCTTAAAGTACACCTAAGGTGGAAGTCATGGAACACAGAAGTGGAAGAAAACTCCTGAAGCATCAAGTCCAGCCACAGGCAGTGCAAACATAGAGTCATTTTCATAAATGGGTCAAGTTCTACCCAGAAGGGAAGATGATTTGCTGCTTCTCAAAAGACTACCCCTAATCTTACGTCTCCAAGTTATCTTCTTCTGATTTCCTCCACAAGCTTCTCTATGGCCAGAACAATCTTTGTGGGGTCTATTTTAACTGAAAATCATAGTAACACCAATCCATTACATAAATTTACTTCCTCTGGGCAACAGCTGATTCAATCATAAGAGTAAAAAATATTCTTAATAATGACTAACAGTCCTTAAAATGCATATATGGGCCATGCAAAAAGCCCTGTGCTGGAGTAGCATACATGATAAAAGTTACCTGCTTATTCATGACCCTGAAACCATGAATTTTTAGCAGACTGATCTGGAGCTGCAAGGCATGGGGATAGGTATAGAATCCCAAGAACTGATCATGCTTAGCAGTTTTGCAATCAGATAGGCCCTTGCCAATTTGCTGACTCATTTCCTTTGGTCCCTCAGATGTAAAAACGAGATGGCTAATCCCACTGCCACTGTACAGGGTATGCCTCATTGATGGTGTCCAAACCAAAGTAGTCTGAATCTAAGGGGAAAAATCACACATCAAAAGTATGTACACTCATGGAAACGTAATTGAAACAACACTTAGAGGAACTTTTTTTTTTTTTTAATTTTGTTGGTTTGAAAATTGTAGCCTTAATGCAGAAAGGCTTATTTTAAACCACAAAGAGAGAGATGTGAGAATTAGAAATTATCTATTTTCAGCAGCAATATCTGTTACATTTTTTATTCATCTGTCATTCAGATGAGGGTTTGAGCCCAATTTTTGTACAGCTGGTGGCAAATATCCTCTTGACTGCAGTGGAAGAGGCTGATTGTTCATCTCTGGAAGATCTTTAAACCAAAAGAGAGTAGATTTAGGTTAGCTATAAGGAAGAAATTCTTTCCTGTGAGGCAGGTGAGACACTGGCACAGGTTGCCCAGAGAAGCTGTGGCTGCCCCCTCCCTGGCAGTGTTCAGGGCCAGGTTGGACGGGGCTTTGAGCAACCTGGTCTAGTGGAAGGTGTCCCTGCCCATGGCAGAGGGGTTGGAACGAGATGATCTTTAAGATGCCTTTCAACCCAAACCATTCTATGATTCTATGAAAACACTTCAGATGTCTTCTTTCATACGATAAGTACATGCAAAAATAACTTGTTCAAGCTGGCTAGGCTGCAACACAAGACCAAGGGCTTGTTTTCTGGAAAGGGAAGACTCAGTTCTCAGAAGAATGAAAGGCTTGCATGGACAGGAGAGGCACAGCAGGGTGAAAGTGTCACTTTGAACTGGGGAAAATGGAACAGACCAGTACCAGGTCTTGCCGCTGTGGTTGCAACCCAAGATGAAGACCTGAAGGCAGCAGTGGTGGCCAGAAGGAGCTTTGGAGTTGGGAAAGTGCTGGCTGGAGTGAGGAGTGGAGGACATACTCCCGGCACCAAAATGTCTCCTTATAGCTCTGATGGGTCATATAAAAATGCTCTGTGTTTGGGTAATGTTTGGTTGGTTATATAACATACAGTACTTATCAATGGTGACATTCATTAATGTAACTGCATACAGTGATTATGGATTTAGAGGGCCTGTTCACTCCCACCTCCCTTAACATCTGTGAATACCACAGCGAGTAGAAAAATACCATAAAAATTCACAGAAAGGCTTTTCTCAAAATGCTACCCTGGAAAAGAAATAATTCAGCTACTCTGTGAACTGCTCAAGAAGCAGTGAGCTATCTTCAGAAAAACTGTCGAAATCAAAATAGCAAAACTTTTCTATCACTTCTAGTGAACAAGCTGGTCTCTCTCATCTCCTACAGATTCACATGTGTACAAACACATAGCCATGGTTATCAGCTCTTTTTTTCAAACAACTCCTCCCCATACACACCCTCTTCTCTTCCTGCCCTCTCCACATGCACACGTTGAGACTCTGCTCTTCTGCTCACAGACAGACTGAGTCTGCCCTTGCACACACAGAGATGTCAAATGAAGTGGAACCCCCAGGCTGGCGAGGCTGCTCCCAAGGAGCCTCAGGGAAGAAGCTCCTGCCAAACCATGGCTCCTCCTAGCTATCACTGTGCTGCTGATTCCTTGGCTGTGGACTCATCTGCTGCAGTCCCATGAGACCCCACCAGCTACACAGGGCTGGAGCAGGTCAGCACGCGGCTAAGATGCCTTCAGAGGGTTGCAGCATGTACTCCTGGTGACTCATTAGGAGTTCACCAAATGAACCAGATCCCAAGCACTGAGCAACTCTGCTGACTGTGTGCAAATGGAAGCAAGGGATGGAGAAAGTGTCGTTGCTTTTTCTCATGGTGATTAATGCTGAGTTCAAAAAAGGGTTCCAGGATTAGAGGGGGGAAGATAAGGTCCTTAGAGAAATAGAATTTCCCAAGGATAATGTTAGCTGGATGGGAGCTGAAGCCCACAAGACACCATGTTCTTCTCACTATAGAAAGTTGGTTGTGAGAAAATCAGAGAAGGGACTGACAAGTGGGTGGTGATGGTCTTCATTGCAAGAGTAAGGATGCTGCAACATCAGTGCAGAGACACATGAAGAAGAGAGAACGGAATTGTACAGAGAAGAGGTTCTGGAGGAACTAAGCAGCATAAGTGAGTACCACCAGCACCCACCATGCTACTGAGTATGTGTTGCTGGAGAGGAAAGCAGGGACCTAAGACAGGAGCCGTGTCTGAGCAGTACATCTGTTTTGGTGTTCCCCTTGGCCATACATCAATTGTGTTACCCTGTTCAGTGACATGGGAAGAGTAGCTGGGCCAGTGATTTGTAGAGCAGGCTATGATTTGCTTTTTTTCCACCCTGGCCTCATGCTAATCCATCCCACTATTCACTGTGGGGAGACAAAGGAAGAAGATGACATTGAGCAGGCCTGGTCAAGTCTGCTCTTCATAAGGGATGGCTCTGAAGCACAGAGTTGATTTCTGCTAGCCTTCAGTGAGCTGTTCATGGTCGTTTGTACGGACATGGTGCTGGTGGAGACCACGGAGGCCCAAGCTGCTGACCACATCAAGCAGAGCTAAGACTCAGGCTGCAGGCTTTGGTGAACCTGAAGTCCCTTGCTGAGGTAAAGTTGGCAGGTTTTACATGCTAGAATCTGGGAAAAATAAATCTACCACTTCCAATAGTGCATACTAACTGCTTTACTGGAAAAGTGAGCAGTTGTTGCAAAAGTTGCAGGCTACGTGTTTTTTTGTTTTGTTTTGTTTTGTTTTGTTTTGTTTTGTTTTGTTTTCACATAGGATGCAGGACATGCTCATATTATATAGGATGTTCAGCAATTCTAATAATACATCAACTATGTGCCCAGCAGTTACTTTTTGAGATGTTCATGTTTTGGGCAAGAATCTGTTTAAAATATATCCTTGGGCAACCAGTAACTTAGGAATGAAGAGTTTATCTTGGTTAATTCTGACTGTTTTAAAAAGAAAAAGATTGTGGGGATCAGATCCTTAGCTGTTTTAAACTGGCACTGCTCCACCAACCTAAATGGCCCTATTCTTCAACTACTTAATCCCACAGATTTTCACTGTATTGGCAAGAACCAGTTTGGTTTGAATTAAGAAATACTAGATGTTTTTCAGCTCTACTTCATTGTCAAGTTGCTAGCACCAAGACTTAAGGCCAAGCACTACTTGTGATCCTCTGTACGATCAGTGTTTGACATCTAAGTGCTAGAATGAATTTCTCAAGCAGATAGCCGAGACTGATGTAGAAGTGTTAATTTTTGTGTCTGAAGAAGCCAATCACAAATACCTATTAAATAAATTTACTCCTGGGCAACAGCTGATGGGGATTTTGTTGACTTTTGCTTGGCACTATGTATCTCATCTGTGTATATTATTTTCTGCACATTTTCAAATCCATTAATAAAGTGGAAACTATAGAAGCTTCTTGGTGCCAAATGTGTTGCTTAGACTGTTTCCTCTAGTTGCCAAGGAAAGGAAAAGTGGGATAAAGAGCTGCTAGTAAAACAATTTCAAGGATTGCCTATTTTTCTTGCTTGTAAAAAGGTTCACTTCTATTTAATGTTAGTTACTAATGAATGCTTGGCATAGGGAACTAGTGTCTTGATTTATGCTTCCTTGTGATGGACTTTTGGCAATTGTCCAAACTGTTTTGTTTTTGTTTTTTTTTTTTCCTTAGTGCTTCATTGATTACCTCAAGGATGCAAAATGGCAAACCTTAGTATCAAGAAATCAGAACCAAACTGGGTTTGGTGTATCCAGTTTGTATAAGTAAATTTGTATTCCTGAGCTGCATCATCCTTTCAAAAGTCAGCCTTGCTAACTCTATATTTATAAAGGTTAAACATCATGGAGGCAAAGCTTATGACTTTATAGCCTGATGTAAATTTGGTGCTTAAAACAGGAATTAAACCATTTAATTATTTTTGAAGCATGTAAAGCAACCTTCCAAAATTTACAGCATTTACTGGTTGTATACAGAATGGATTTTCTAAAAATGGACATAGCAAAGTACAAATTAGTGTGATTTTTTAAAAAAATATTAAAGACATGCTTTAAGAATTTTTTTTTCACCTCTGTCAGCCTATGAGATCCTGACTTATTTTATATAATTCAGTTTAGAATTACCATGTGGCTATAACTCTCTAAAAATGCATTCTTTCTTTTATCTGAAGGTTCCTCTTCCAAAAGATTTAAATAATACTATATTCCAGAGATTGCCACAAATAACTTTCCTCTTTGCAAATAGCTGTTGCTGCTATTATTACCAATGCCAGCACAGCGCAGGAAAAAATACCCTCTGTCACAATGATCTCTACTCCCAGTCCAGTGGGAATGAAATCTAAACTGTCCTGGGATGATGCTGCCATTAGGGGCCACATTCTCAAAAAGACAAAAATTGTGTGCTCTTTGGGAGTTATGCAAAATGAAGAAGTTGTAGACATTTTATGTACGGCCTCATATGCGAGTTTGTGCAGCTGAGGGGCCGGCTGGATAGGGAGATGCCTGCTTAGGCTGGAAAAGAATTCTGAAATTAATGTTAAAAAAAAATGACAGTGCAACCAGGGCAACACTAAAGTTACAGGACACTTGCATGATTATTTCCTTGGCAATGAGGACTGGGCACAGAGGAATCTGTGTTTGTGGATGTGGAAGTAAGGTATGGATTCTTAGATGCCTTGACTATTCCCAGCTTTGTTTTTGTTTTCAGTTTTTATGCTAACTGTGGCATATATAGAATGATTTTAACATACAACATAAGAATTTTTATTTGTCTGAATTATAATACACCATATGTGAATGCATCTGTTCTTCACTGTGTTACATTTATTATTTGTAGTATGGTGGGGCCTCAAGTTTCCACCTCAGATCAGGGTTCCAACTTGCTAGGCAATGCACAAACACATAATGGGAAACACTCCCTGCCTTGAGAAAAACATACTCTATATTGACAAAAACAACTCAGGGTGGGAAAGGAAAACGGAGCCAGAGTACTGTTCCATGGTAGCTTAACCTCATCTAAACTGAAGTTGCCACGGTCCCACACCTCCAATCCAGACCTCTGATTGCCTTTTTGGTGGCTTAAACTGGCTCATGGCTTGAGTAACTGCAAGGAGAAGAGTGATCTGAAACTGATCACCTGTTTTTTGGTAAGGTTAGTTTAGCAGAATTAGCTCCCTGAAGTGACTCGCAGTGCAGCAATACAAGCACCAAGCTGGCATGAGGGAAGGGGCACAGCAGGACAGTGAAGAGCAACGGTCTTGCCATAGGTTGGTGTAAGCTGCTGTGGGAGCTCACACGTGGGGAGTCTGCAGCTGGAATGGGATCTCTACAAGCTCAGTGCTGAGCAGGAGAAAGCAGTGTGCAGTGTCACAGCTCCATGCCACCACATTGCTCTCCGCACCATGCACCTTGCTCTGGGGTGCTGCAAACCTCACCTGCCCTAACCGCTTGGTGACAGAAAAGTGCTCTAGGAAGGACCCTGCAACCAGGATCAGGCCCTTGCCTACAACAAGAAGTAGGCTACTCAAGACTGGACAGGTCGGGCTCAGAGTGAATGCTCTGGCATATGCTAGCAAGCAGAGTTTGAGCAGGAACCAAATCTGTCCCGCTCCTTCTCCCCTGTGTATGCATGCGAGCATGCACACACATACATAGGTGCCCACGAGATGGTACGGAGGCTGGAGAGTGGCATAGGATGGTCAGCATTTCTGGATCTTCAGAGCAGAAACTCAAGGCTCCTGGGGCTACGCTGAGTCCACCAGGCCACAGTCAGTAGATACCATTTATGAACCCTTTGATGCTAAGTGATACATTACTAACAAACAGTGAATATTACATACATTTATGCCAAAAAAAAATGATGAAAATGGTTTTCATCCTTAGATCTCTGTGTGCTTCTGCTCCTTTCATTTTCAATTTTCACTCTTGTTTTTTAAAAGTCCACTGGGTCTTGATCCACCTCAACATTTGGTTTCTTTCTTTGTCCTCCTACTGTAATCCGTTACCTCTTGTTATCTTGCTTTATCCCCTTCTTTATTCCTTTATGTGGTCTTGCATGGTTGCTGCTGCCACTAGGAACAAGCTGACTGTCTCCAAGGGCATATCTTTTTTTTTTAAATCCTCATTTTAAAACACATGTTTTTACTGTATTTATGATGCAAAATTGTTCTGTCCTTCTCTGCTATGGGCCATGAAGAATGCTTGCTTTAATTTACCCTACATGCTGTGCTGTTGCATTCTTCTTGTCTGTAATTTATGCCACATACTGTGCGCTCCCTTGTATTATACAACATAAAGTTGCCAGATGGGTGAGTGCAATGCATGCTTTAAAATGAAGGCTTTAAGGCAACTGCTTAATCCGAAGCTGCAGAACAAGCCAACACCAAAAAGGAAAGAGCGTTTGAAAATATACGCAAATGGGTCAGTAGTTATTATGTGGGGCTAACACTCTGAGGAACACTTGCTAATTAGCATATCATGCTATTAACTTTTCCTTGAGGTTTATTTTTTCCTGCTTACTTTTCATGGTGTATGATGGCAAAAGTTGGAGCCAGCAACAGAGCATTAATGGGAAAAAAAGGACATTTGATCCTAAACGTTTCAGAATGAATTGGTGCCCAGCACTTGGAGATTTGTTTGGCTGTGGTTAGCGGTCAGTTTGGAGCTGCACTTTGCCAGGCTGTGGGGGAATCTGTAGAAGATATTCAGCATATGGGTGTTTTGTTGTTCTTGAACTTTTCCTTTGCTTTCCTAGCAAAGGTCATGCCATATGTCCCTAGGGTTCATTTTACTCTGTGTGGGCTGAATAACTGAGGAGCTCTAGCTCTCGGTTAGTGCTACTCTACTCATTGCATGCTTCCTGGGGCACATCTTGTCGTAGCAGCTGCATAGCCCTAATTTCCATCCCCCTGCCCCATTAACCAGAGGGCTACATCCAGCTGCTCATCTGCAAAATCTGTTCTGCTGTTGCTGCCCTAGACCACACTATGCAAGACTTGGCTACATCACTGCAGTGCATGCAGTCTAGCTTGGGCCTGGCAAAAGTTAGTGTGGCCATAGAGGGGTCCTGCACTAACCAGTCCTATTACCCACCTTGGGTTTACACATGTGCTTATGCAATACTATGTGGGGGAAGCAGGGACATCCTGGGTGAAATCTTGGCTCTGCAGAAGTTGACAGAAAATCTGCAAGTTTTGGCTGTGAAAAAAGACTTTCTTCCTGCTGATGTGCTCAGGGAGGTTGTGGTCATTGTCAGCAGCAAGAAGCAAGGTGGCTTGCTCAGCTAGCACTCCAGCAGAAGGAAAGGCTGGGAGTAACCATGCGTTTCAGGTAGGCTATGGGAAACTAGGCTGGAATTGCTAAACAGATGGTGTCACACTAACTTCAGCACCACCACTCCCTCCAATGAGCATTTTCAAAGAGAAACGTGAGGATGGGGAGAAAAATATGTTAGAGTGTGACAAAATCCTACTGTGTTATGGAAGGGCCAGTGGGAGGAAGGGAGATGTGGAAAGAATCTATCTACATAGTAAAATGAAGGGATAGCACATCTATGCTAGCAGCAGTGAAGATGTACTAGCATGGGCTTTTAACACACTGTTCACCATAAAAATACAAGTTCTCATCATTATACTCTGGTGGCAACTTGTGCTGGAGCCTGCATGGACTCATCTTGATGCTCTTGCAACTTGGAGTAGCTTGAGCTATGATGGCCTTTCTAGTTCATACTGCAGTAACACCTTAGTGGGCAAGGTGCCAGATGAAGCAAGAATGTGAATTTGCCAAGGGTAGCTGGATTCTCTAAATGGAGACAAAAATTCAGCTGTGAGTTCACAGCTCCAAAGTGAAGATGCAGGACCATGATTTGTCTTCTACCTGATCTGTCCCCTTTGATATCAAGGCTGAAGCTGATAAATGTATTTATTGCATCACCCATAGATAGTCTATGTTTTTCAGATGATCCCTGCTGTCCCACCTGGTGTAGCCTTAATTACTTTAACTATGAAATTAGCACCGGAAAGAGGAGGAATGAAAAACAATCGTATCAGTCACGGTGAGAGAGTAAGTCTAGCAGAATGGGGTAAGGTTGGAGCTGTGAACAACTTTTGCGCTCTCCTACACTGAATGACATATATGCAGTATCTTCTAAGGACACAGAGGTGCTTGGAGATATTTAAAGACCATTACATTAACATCTACAGTCAGGTGTTTTAACTAAGTCATAGACCAGAGCTTGCTAACATAGGTATTTGGCATTTCAAGTTTCCTTCTCAATTTAAAAAAAAAATTCTTCACTGCTCTGAATGGTGATGGATTATTCTTTTGCTTCAGACTATTTCAAAAAATCTGTGAAGATCTTGTCTCTGATACAATGAATTTCCTATTGACACTAAATTGGCAGCGTAATGGAACTGGTAAATACATTTCACACTTAGTTTAACATGCCTTTAAACAATCAGGTTAGAGGACTGAGAGTAAGTAAGAAGAACATCTAAAATAGCTGCTGATATTTTTCATCTACTTTCTGTAAGGCTCGACTTTTTAATAATCAACCCATTTCTCCCATGCATTCTCATCTACTTGAGTAAGTTGGACACAGTCCAGGCATTGATTGACTGTGCTTTGCAGCACTTGCTAAGTTTCTTTTTCTTCTAGAGAAAAAAGAAACTCAAGAAAAAAGAAACTTAGTGCAATAGTGACTGGAAAAATATTACATCACAGGGCCTGAAAATAGCTAATAGGTGCCTATTTGCCATGGTTATGTTTCCCCTTTCTGTATGACAGACATTAGATGATATATGTCAGTGTAACCAGTACAGTAGCTTCTTCCTAAGGATATAGATGCTTGTGTATATGCATATATTTAACTTTTTTCAGGGCTTAGTCTATCAGTACCTAACTTTCAGTTGCAACTCCATCCTGTTATTTGGAAATTGGTTGCCACTGGACTGATTTATTAGTGAACCTCTGATGCTAGTCCCACAGCAGTTTCAAGAATAAGAAATCAGAACAGTGTTTGCCAAATCCCACATTTAAAATCCCATTTTCTGAGCTTCTCTAAACACCTTTACTGACTACCACAAACTCTGGTATTTCCCAGGGGAGAACACAGTGGAAGATCCTGGATGCTTAAGGAGCAGAGAGGACAGAGCCTACTCTTTGGAGCTCCCTCCACGAGGCATGCTCTGACATCTCATGCAATGTTTTGCTTCTCTATTGTAGTGGTCTAAGAGCAATGTATCTCCTTTGAGCTTGTCATTCTTTTGGTTTGGGTGTTTGCTGTGTCATCGAGAAGGATTGAGGGTGATATGTTAATTTTCATGCCACTAGTATGTAGTTTTCAAGAGGGAAATCTGTCATATGGTGAGAGAAGGAAGGACACATACTAGCTTATTCAAGATGAAAAACTTCTGCTTACATGACTAAGACTTAGTCACACACCTGGGACAGGGTTCAGTATTGGCCTTAATACTGATGTGAAGGGAACATCCTTAGTTTTGGCAGGGGTGGGAGTTCAGTGCATTTTTCAGGAATGAAACTCAGAAGAACAGAGAAGGTCAGTTTAACCTTGTGGCTGTGGTTACAAATGAGCAAGGAAGTTTAAATTACACTGGAGGACAGCTCCTTTAGTCAGAGGAGCCCGTAGTGCACTTTAGATCCTTATAAATAAATACAAGCACTTTGTGTTTTTACAGCAATAAGCAAACTGCTAAGACACAATGACTAGGTTGTTCTTATTTAGCTTTGCTGATGGTAAAGTTCCTTATTGGTTGCTCAAGATTACAGCTACAGAGCAGTCTGTAAACAGAACCACCATGCATTTTTCACAAGTGGAATAGTGTAGTTTTTCAGCAGAGCTCTCTCCTGCTTCCTCATCATTTTAAATGATAAGCATCAAGCAAAAGAGAAATAGCTTATTACATTTGTGTTTAATCAATCCAACAGCTCATTCCAAATCTGATGGATTGTTTTGCACGTCTGGCTGAATTCAGCAAAAGAATTGGTGTCGTTCATAAGCAACTCATACATCATGCACAGGATTGCTTGGACACTGATCTCTGAAATTTTTCCTGAGAACTTTTCTACTTCAGACCTGTGAAGGCTGATGGCTGAGATTCCTTGCTGCACTGCTCCTGGTTCACCTTGGGATCAGCTGCACTTTTGTTTATTCCTGCTCCTTGCAAAACCTGTCTCTTGTACGACAGTCAACACTGCAGTTCTGTCTCATGAAATGCCTGCTTGCAGAAATCCCAGATGTGGTTTAGAGCTCCTCCCTGCCACTCATGTGCCCTGGAGTTTTGCTGGCCAATGCTGGCTGACTGTACGTGCTTGCTCAGCGACACTGGGTCCATCCAAACCTCCCCGGGTTCCTCAATCAACTTCTAAATTGTTCCAGGAGCGGCTGCCTTTGACTGACTCACTGAAGTCCTATTAACTGAATAATAGGACATTTCCCACTGCTTTACCTGGCATCTGCTTTCATTAAGTAATATTAAAGTTTTCATCAGTAATATAATCAGAAGTAAATAAAAGCCTGAAGTCAGTAATGTTCCTACTGATTTATGTCACCAGTTGTAAGAAAGATCTGAATCAGACCTTTAATCTTTACTATCCAGGTGATTAACTACAAAGTGACTTTCTGGGAGTGAGAGCAGATGCCCAAGATACATTTACCAAAACTTAGGTAGAAGATACACTCATGTTTCAAATGGCACCTCGTATTAGGTGGCATTTACAAAAACATGTAACTGTACAATGTTGAAATGATGAGGCAGCCCTTTAATAAATCATGTGCAAAAAAGGCCTTTTTGTGAAGAGAAGCTGCACTTCAGGCATGTTCTTATTATTACTTAAATCTAGAGTCAACCGAAAGGGAAAACTCTCGTTGCCAACTGTGACAGACTGTAGCACTGCACTAACAGGAAGGTTATTTTAGTTCTGAATTGGGAACTGGATTAGTTATTCAAACAGCAGTTTTCAAAACTGCAAAATTATGTTCTTGTTCCCTTTGCGGTATGTTCCTAACTGTATCCTTTTTACTGCCCAGTTTCAAATGATTGTGCTTTTGCTATATACACACACAGCACCTTGGTTTCTCAAATTGTTTCCCCCCAATTTCTGGCTGATTTGAACAACCATGACTTATTTTCCATACACCTATTCCAACAACATCCCAGCAGCCAACAGCAGGCAGCTTGGACCAGGCTTCACATCAGCCTTCAGAACAGCTGCTGGGAAAAGGACAATATTTCTGAGCTACAGATGGGTATGCCTGCTATGGATGCTACAGTGATACTGCACTACAGATACCTACAGTGATTTGTATGCACCTTGTGTTTCGTTCCCGGGTGTGCTGAAGTCACTGAGAGTTGTGCTACCACCTTTCCAATGAGTGCTGTGTCTTTAATCGCCGATACAGATATGCCTCCTTCTGTGGAGAATCAAAGCATTCTGCTGCTGAAGAAAATCTTTTTACTACAGGAAATCAACAGAAAAATATTGCAAGAGCACATAAGAAAATCAATAGAGAAATAATTTAGATGATGCTTTGAAAGGCAAATGTTAGGGCACTTTTGCCATCTGAGCTGCAGTCATTGGAGACGAAAGGCTCCTAAGTTATCTTGGTGTAAGGGTGGGCAGACTAAGTCTTCTTTAAACTTCTCAGATGGGAAGGGCAGCCAGCCAGTTCTTCCCAACTGTCACAGAGCTGTAGGTGCTTTCTCTCCATAGGAAGGATATATTTTCCCACATCAGGGGAAATATGATCATGCCCTTGAAAAGCAATAGAAAAAATTCCACCCGTGTTTCACAACATACTCCAGTGAAGGCTACTGCCACGTGGATTTCATTATCTCTAGGTGGTGAAAGTGGACAGCCTCGGTATCATGACAATTGTCTGTTTGAGGGGTCCACAGGTGTCGAGCCAAAGCCCTTGTCACCCTCCCGCTGCCCTGCCTTGTGAATACAGACCTTGGGGGAAAGCTCTGCCGCAGAACTTGCCGCAGTTAAATGAAACTTGACTTGCACATTACTTGTTCAGACAAGCTACGAGTACATATGACTCATCATTTCCCTACTTTGTTTCGCCTGTTAAGCAGCCATCAGCATTTACATCACAATTGATCATAAAAGAGCAAAAACCGATGTAGCAGTTCCAGCCTCACCCCTTGTGAGTTACTACAGGAAATTTGCAGTCCTCCCCCAAACTCTCTGTCTTAATGTCCCCACTTTGAATATTCAATGGAGAAAATACTCTCAGAGCTCTACATTTCTTGCCTGTCACTTTTGCTCCATTCAGTGATAGCCTTTGGCTTCCCAGTACTGTCTCTCATAGTTTTGGGGGAACAACAAACATGATCCATTTTGATGGGCAGACTAGCACAAACCAAAAAAAGTTTATAAACCTTAAACCAACCTATACAGAAATCTCAGTGTGCAGGCACAAAGGATGTTTCTTGCTCCTTCAGGCTGACCCGAAAGCTCCAACTGTATTACTCTGTAGGCAGCGATACCAAGGTGGCACGGTGAAATGCAGCAGCATCAAATTAGCTTTAACTGCAGCAGTTTACCTAGGTCAGCTATGTAACTCTGGATGCATTTCACCTTGGTTTTCTCCTGTGAGAACCATCCTGCACAATGAACTGCAGCCACAGCACAATGAGGCAACAATAAGGCTGAGGTAGGAGAACCTGCTGGAGCCTTGGCATGGTGCTGAAGCTGGCCCTGCAGAAAGCTCTACCCTCCTTGGTGGGTGCAGACTGACACTGCTCTCCTCTTTTTTTGAGCAAAAAAGTTTCGCTGGCAAACACAACCTAAGAAATTTGGATGCAAACACAGTTTGAAACGGCAGAAGGTAGGGTATGAGGGACTGATCTGCAACTGCAGCCACAAGGAGCCCTGTATGCACTTTGTACTGTGTGGTACAAATGGTCTGACTGCAGCCCTCCAACACTGTAGCAATCTTTGTAAAAAAAAAAAATAAAATCTTGCCTCATTTCTTTGTCTCCTCCTGCTTCTCAATAAATTTTTAAATGTTATAATTTGAAGTTTGTTTTGTTTTGTGTCTCAGAAGGAAAAAAGTTGTTGGTGCTTTACAATCCCAAGGGCTCAAAGCCTGTTTTTCTTTAAAGGTTTAACTTGAGAGAAGATCTTATATTAAGAGGACTACAGGTGCTAGGATTTTAAGGCGCATACTATACAGGACTTGAGTGCTAGCTATCCTGGGCAGATGTTCCTCAGCTTCATCCTGTCACACAGTGCATGTGCATTAGAGATTGCTGGATGGATAAATATGTGCACACCCACACCCACGCAATTGGAGCACTGCACTTGATTTTTCTGAAAGCACCCAATTTGTCAAGGAACCCAGGAGAAGCAGACAGAAAAGTGCCAGCATCTTGCTATAAACAGCAGCTGGGGAGGGAAATAGAAATTCCAGTCATGAATGAGAAATCCCAGCAACTTCACTTTCTGTCTGATGACAATAAATAAGTGCCTTAAGAGTATCCTTGTGCGGAAAAGGCACAAGATAAAACTTAGAAGGAGCAGAAAGTGTCAGACCTCAAAGTAGAGAAATGGGAAACTGGCAATGTCTTGAAAGCATGTGTTAAAGCCAGGTCTGAAGCCCCTGTTATGTTACAGATTGTGTTGTAGTCCATGCCAGTGTTAAAACTAGGACTTAGTAAGCTTTCCTTGGTGGTTACCTATTTTTGGAGGCAGGTGTCTCAGTAGGCTCCTACAGTTCTAAGACTGTCCATGCCCACCTCCTTCCTGCCTTCCACCCCAGTGACAAGCCAGCATCCCTCTTCCCCACAAAGGCAGGTTGGGTGGGTGTCCCCTGAGCACACCCACTACCATCTCTGGTGCAGTAGCAAAACATTAGAGAGCTACTAAACAAAAGCAAGGTGCAAATGAAAAATTAAGAGCCTGTCATTGACTTTAGTGACAATGAGCAGTAGGATACTAGAATGCTACTGGTGACAGTTCATTTCTGTAGATATGCTACTGTAATTTTTCCTAATTAAACAAAACCAGTTAATTAAATCTGCTGAAAAGCCAATTCACTCATTTTCCATCACAAATGATCACCGGCTGTACTGAATATCTTTTGGATAAAAGCCACGAAAGAAAAGAAAAAAAAAATGTTTGTGTGGGCAACACTTTAATATTCCTTCCCTAGTTTTGCTTCCTTTTTTTTTTTTCTTTCCTCTGAACAGCAAAAATTTAGCATTTTCTTTTTCTTTAAATAATCCTTCTTGCTGTTGGGACAACTCCCTTTTAAGGCCAGTTTTTTTGCTCAGAGGGAATGTTGACTGCACTTATAAACACCCACTTCCTAAGGTTTATAATAGTAACAGCAACATAACCTGAACTATAGCTTCAGCAACATGCGGCAAACACATTCAGGCTAAGGCTGGCCTACCAACTTTTTCAGAAATGCTTTGGAAGTATTAGCAATACCACCATGTTTTTTATTTGCTACCTCAAAAGTCACATCTTTGAAAACCTCCTGTCTTTCTCCTTTCTTCTTTGAAAGTAGAAGCCTGTGCTTCCAGCTCCAGAATGCATAGGGAGAGTATCTGGACAGGGCAGTAAACACTGAAGCAGGAAAATGCCGCCCTCTCTATAACTTAGGAACTTTAGGTGGGTGCAAACTGTGATCATGGAGAGAATTTCCAAGAACTACAGTGAAGACCAGATTTCACCATATGTGTTATTCTGCTCAAAATATCCACTTCAACTCCAGGGAAGGTTGCAAGAAAGCCTACTGACTTTTCAGATGTTAGGCTGCCATCCCTAGCGTAACTTGCCGTACTCTGGTTAGCTTGGTACTTTGGAAAAAAAAAACTGGTGTAATAGGGTAAAAATAACTTCCACTTCAAAAGTAGGCACTGTGGTTACAAAAGAGTCCAAAAAGATTAGACATATGAACTGCAACCTCCAGAAGTACCACTGACTTCCAAATTTACCCTGCACCAACATGTCATCAGCACTGAGCCAGGGAATGATAGTGCTGTCTGATCTTTACTGGCCTCACTAGTGACTGCAGATACATCAGCCTTTCCAGTCATACAGGTTTGGAATTGCTACCTTGTATTGAAGCTATTGCCTACGTGTTTGTGTCACCTCTCAGTATTTCTCACCATGACCCCCCCTCTTCGCCAGGAGCAGGATGTGTAACTTCAGTGCCGTACCAGCTGAGCAGATCCTAAGGGCCTGATGCTGAACTTGTTCACATGGTCATAAATGAGGAGCAACTCCACTGCTGGTGGTGACACCAAAATGCACATGCCTGGACTTGGGTTCTTCATACCTATTGCATGGTTTCTAAGTGGATAGCTGGGAGGCTAAACATAAAATGATCCATCCCCACCCTCTCAAAAAATAAAAAAAGCACCTCAAAAAACCCAAACAAAACCCCAACACATGGAGACACATAAAAAAATGTGTAGGGATGAGGGGGGAGGAGGGGGAATCCTTGCTAAAAACAAAACAATCCTGTGCCAAATGAGTTGTCATGGCTTTACTCTAACATTCCCACAAAAAGGAACAGAATTTTCTTTATTGTGAAATCTTCGTTGTGAGCCTTGCTGCTCCTGGGAAAAGTCATATGTCAGAATAGAACAGTGTTTCCAAATATGACTAGTCTGAACAGATAAACAATGAATGTCAACACAGCATTCAAGGAAGTCTCTATCCGTGGTTAAATCCCCTTTTGAGGGAGTTTATATTCTTGTTCTTGTAGTACTACACGTCATGAATATCTTAGAGAGGTGCTTGCCTTTGTAGAACAGACCCTATTAAAGTCCAACTGGAGTTCCTGGGGTCCCAGTTATGGGCAGCCAAAGCATCAGCTGTGTCCAGGAACATCTTGCAGCATTATCTGCCGAATTAAAACTTTGTATTTAATTTTCTCAAGACTCTGCAGAGTATTGGAAACTGACATAATTAATATTCTACTTCACTTTTTAATTGGCTAAAAACCTGATGAATTTTCAGGTTCAATTTCTTGTACCTCCCAAATTTGGGTGGGGGGTGTGTGTGTGTGTCTTACACCCACTTTGGCTGTTCTCAGGCAGGGAGTAGCAAAGTTCAGAGGAGCCTGAGGAAGCAGAAGGAAAGATTCCAGTCCTGTGCCCTCCTGTATTACAAACACTGGGACCAAGCTCATCTCATCCTTAACAGAGGCAAAACCAAAATCTACTATTAAGAGGTCCTTGAGAAGCAAAACACCATTGCAACAGTCCTGCTTCTAGGGCTGCTGCATCCAATAGCTCTTCAATGCAACATGCCTAGCAGTCTTGGGGAGCAGGTTTTCTTCCTCAAGCCACCTGCTATTTGTCATGTATGCTTTGACCACCGAATCTCACAGTTGTGTTTCTCCTCTTTGGATGTATGAGCTACCATTCTTTGCAGTAGAGCAACATTATTAAAGGAATGCATCCCTCTGCTGCCAAGCAATCTAAAACTTCGGGATCAGAGAAATCTGCAGGTAATGAATTTGGGTCTCCCACTTCCTCGGATTATATTCTAATTTATATAGTCTGTGGCAGTAAAGGCAAGAAATCTCTTCTGATCAGCATCCTAAGTGTTCCAAAACTCAGATCCTCTCCACTTTCCACCTTCTCTTAAATACAGGTAACTCACTTTCAGTTCTCTGCAGGTTTTGTAGAAACGCTTTCCTTCCCTCAGGGCTGAGAAGCCACTCAAGAGATGCAGCATTTCAAAGCCTTCCATTCAAACTTGATTTTCACTTGAGGAGGTGGTAAGGGCTGGCCCCTAATTTCACTGTGCCTCAACTCCCTGTCCACAAAACAGGGACATTACAGGGCAGAGGAAGATCCCCTGCACTTAGAATATGTATCCTGGGCAGCAACTTTCTTTTGTGGTCCTGCAACACAGCAGAAGTTCAGATTCAAGAGGGGACGTTAAATCATACTGTCCTCGTTGTTAGGGGAGAACTGAAGGGAGTTTGGCCACTGGAAGGGTTTTGTTTTTCGTAACACTATTAAACACAAAGAAACCCAGAAGCTTGGCAGCCTTATTCCACCACGTAAATCCATGTCTTTCTAAATTGCCAGAAAGTTCACTTGAGGTGAAAATCCAGTGAAAATTTGGCTTCTGAAATACCTTCTAACCAGTACCTCAAATCCTTTTTTCATCATTATCAACTACAGATGCAGAAAAAATTGGGGTACCATTAGCCTTTGAAAATGGCACAAAGTTTCAGGGGCCTGACAATACCAATGGGATATATACTGCATGATTAACATCCTTTATCGCTCAGCAAGCTCCTGTTAACTTCCATGTTGCTGCCACATACAGCAACCAACCCAGGACTTCAGTTATATCTCTCTTATTGTGTCAGGTAAGCCACAGGCTGTTAACCAAGTGTGATAAACTAAACTAGCACAGGCACTTAAACAACTTCATGTGCTCTAGCATAAAAGCTGATAGCTCCATTTCGCAAGCGAGCAAACTCTGCACAAAAGAGCACCCAAAACGCGTGACGCAGCACACCAGCATATATTGTACTGATAGCTGAGCTAAATGTCTATCAGCAGCAAAGTCACAGCCCTTGGGAAGCTGTCAGACCCAGGACTGTCAGGATCGAGAACCTTCTGCAAAGCATGCAGATATGCTATTCAACAAAGGGTACAACTTACTTTCTCATCTTTATCTATTTACTTGTAGATAGAGGGAGACATTAGGAAGGATTGTCACAATTCTAATCCTACAGCTCATAAGTCAGTTCTGTAGTAACCATGACACCACCATGTTTTGCAGCAGATGTCTAGGCTTACAGAAGTAGACAAAAGGCAGTGGCAGTTTTGCTTACTTCAACATTCTTCTTTTTCTTTTTTTTTGCTTATTAGAAAGGCTGCTGCTACAAAGTTGAGGTACTCTTGGCTGTGTACTGTGATTTTAATGTCTTTTACATGGATGTTTTGCAAAGATGGCAATTATCCAGTTATCTCTGTGCTCCATATAGGTTTACAAGACAGACTCTGTATGTTTATTGCCCAAGTGAACTTCATGAAACAGAGGTGGTACTTAAGGAAAGTAACACCAGCTCCTAGTCACAGCATACATGATGCCTTGTACCTTCTCAAAACAGGTACAATTCCTGTGTCTAGACTATACAACCAACAAGGGAACAAGCTCAGGCAAACAGTAAGAAAAATACCTTAAGTATCTTGTATAGCACATCTAGTGAAACACTATACTGAATTTCTAGAGGTGGAAGAAAGGAAGGTATAGATCCTTCATTCTATGAGACAAAACAGATTAAAAGAAAGGAAAAGTTTCCTGTACCCTTCATTAACCCTTCTCCTCATCTTTTCAGTGCTTGCCCTTCCCTAAAATCCTTGACACCCACCCACTCAGGTATTGGCCAGCCATCCTTGGGGCACAGGAAAACTACCTGCCTAATGGTTCAGCCTAGGTCCCTCCAGAAGTCTGCACTTTCAATAAAACTAAGCTTTAAAGAGACATATTATCACCATTTGAACAAATTGATATTGTAAGTGTGCCCCCTGCAATTTACTTCTCTTTCCAGAATTAGTGTTACAGAAGATGCTGTTTTCTTGTAGCTAAAAAGAATGGGAGAGTCACCATGTTAGTGATTCTGCAAGTGTCTTTAGATGGGAGAATTAACACCTACAGCAGGCAACATGATTGACTGGAATCACAGCACCACTACCTTTCAGGAGCTTGACAGACACTAATTTTGGAAAGGTGTTTTGCATGAAGACTGGCATTCAGAGCACATGGAAGATGGAGTATGTGCGGGTGTTACTTAGCAACCTACAGAACAAAACTTTTAAGAGCAGCTAGAAAAATTACCAACTTAAAAAGATAAAGTTTGTTAATATGTAAGAGCAGCAACTGTTCCTCAGAGCCTTCAAACTAAAACTCACCACTGTATACACAGCCAGACACTATCATATCAGGCAAGCAATGGTGCACCACTTCCTTAAAATTAAGAGTGCTTCTCATCTCCTAAAACAATTCACCATCTTCTTTGAGCTACCAAAGTCACAAAGCAAGAGAAAATGTCAATATTAAAGTGCATCTCAATGCCTTTTACAATTTTGGTTAAGTGCTTTTATGAGCAGCTAGTTAGCCATGGACAGGGTAGTCAGAAGTTATGGGGCTCTTCAGATGCCAATGACCACTTAATATCAACACCTCTTTAGTGGACCATTGTTTTGCATATACCCACAACCAAGGTCTAGTTTTCCAGTTTATTGTAAGATCCAGCATGTCACAGCACAAACAACCCCATGGCAGACAGGCTCTACCAATACTATAGCACTGCATATAAGCACTTCTATCATACAGGGCTTGTGTTATGGCCCTGTATGAAAGGCCCAGAGAGATACAATACAGAGATCCCACAGCTGTCCATTTGGCCTGAAACACCGCTTCAGAAGACCAGTTTTCACTGTTAACTCAGTAAAATTTATGGAGTAAAAATGCACAAGCACACCAACATCATTCAAGTTGACACCCAAGTACATCGTTAAGAGGGTACTTCTGGTGAGGAGTCCCCAGTGTTTATGCCTTTGGAAAACTGCTTGCTCATGCTAAGAGAAAAGATACCTGCTGGAAGGTTTCCAAAAGACTGTTCCAAAACACTCAACACCTTTCTTCTGCTCTGTCCTTCCATAGGTAGCTCCTCAGGGAATTCCTCTTTGCTGAGCAGAGCTGGGAAGACAGCCATAGCCCAGTCAGCCCCCATTGACCAAACAGCCCCAGAAAGCAGTTGTGCACAAGACGCAGAATTTGAGTTATTCAGAGCAGCAACAGAGGTCCAAATTACAGAAGGCTTCCATAGTTTAATTACAAGCCGCCTGCTACTGGATGGAGCTCTCCCATTTGGAATGATTGTTCACATTTCAGGGCAATTAAAACAACCCATTCACTATTCTGTTTTCTTTAAAGTATGGATTTGTTTTTTGGTAAAACACACACCCCTCCCATTTTAAATTTGTTACTGCCATTTTAGAAACTAACTTTTTTTCCTGAAGAAACATACAGACTGTGTGTCACTACCACATACTGATATGACAGCACATGCTGTAAGTGCATCAAGGTCAGACGAGATGCATGCTTTCAGTTCTTTGAATCTTGATTGGCCTAGAAAGAATAAACATAGCCCAGAAAATACAGCCTAAAGTTCATAGAGGTATTTGACACAGAATAGTGAAACAGTAGGCAGTGAAGCTTTAAGTAGTTATCTAGAGCCAGAAAGTAAAAACACTGTTGTTCTTAGTATTAAGATTTAAATAGATATTCAAGTCAATCCTAAAAGAGAGTCTGAGGACTGGAAGAAATATCAGTGTGGGAAGGTATTACATAAACTGAGACACAACATAAAAAAAACAGAATTATGAAAGTGCTGTGATCTTCTCCAATCTACTAGTCCTAACTGATCCAACTGCCACTGTTGTCTTAGTTTCTGTTATTTGGTTAGTGAATTGTGCAGGAAAGAAAATACATCTGAACACCAGACTCCAAGCTCTGCTTTCTGGAGAAGGAATATAGGCAAGTAATTTCACAGTTTGTGTTTTCACCATTTACTGCCTTGACCTGGCTTCAGAGATGCTGTGATGAGGAGAGCAGCTCTGGCCAGGCAAGAGCCTTGGTCTCACCTTCCCTTCTGAGAAACAGCACACACCCCAGTCGGTCCTCACACTCATAAGCATCACAGCATAGAATCATCATAAAAATGGGGCCAAGGTTAGTGTTGGGAATGAAAGCTCAAAAGGAAGCAGAAAATGAGAACTCCACTAACGCAGAACACACAGAAAATGGTATGTCATAGGATCCAGTTTCTTCCACTGAACGTAAAGGAGGACTTCAGGCTGCTGTTACCAGCAGTTTAATCAGGACTAGTAACGGTACCCTTAAGTAGGGGGAGAGGAAGGGACAGATATGTATTTATGCCAGTTTCACTGAAATCCATATAGAAGAGAAGAAGCAAAACTAAAAAGTAAGTATCACAGTAGGATGCGTAACCACTTTTACATGTTTCCATTAGCTATGCTTGACATTGAAAATAAAGCAAGAACCTCGGAGTAAGACAGAGTAGGGCAAGTTGTGGGGTTTTTTTCTAAAGGTGTCTGTATACAAGAGCAAGTAGCATGACAGAAAAATAAGAGGAACCAGAAGTACCTGCCCACAAAGGGGATTTCAACATCATAAGTTTAACTGAAACACAGTGGGGAAGTGAAACTGAATAGGAGAGGGGCTTGATGCCAACATCAGGTTGATCCGCTTTTGAATTGCTTTATGGTGCTTGCCATATAAACAGTTGGGGTAGACATACGTTATTCTGACATGAATCCTTAAAAGCTGAGTTGAACTATAAACACAGGAACAAAGCAATGCTATAAAAACTGCTGATATCTTAATACCATTGAAGCTAAATGAGCCACAGCAACATTGCAGAGAGTAATACATTGCCTTTTTTATGACTATTGTGCATATGCTGGTCAAGATTCAGGAGGCTATATGGAATGAAACATCAGTAAACAGTTCTGGGAAAGTGCCACTTAATTTAAGAAAAAGACTCAGCTATATCTACGTCTTTACCAATTCTGCTAAGTCAGAGACCTAGATGCCAACAGACTGGTAAAACATACAAAGCAGAGGATAAACACTTGTTCAACCTTAACAAGCAGCTTTCAAACCTATACAGACAATCCACAGTTATTTCAATGCAGAGTGATTATTTGTGCCAACAATTGGCTGTAGGCAATCATCTGTACATTTTTACTTGATGTAGAAATGCGTAAGTGCGTATTTCTTCAGCAGTCAGGCTGACTCAAGTACTGAGGGGCTGTCTATGCTAGAGATTGTAATGAACAGCTTTATATTCCCCAGGTCCTACAAGACTTGGTGCAAACCTAGTTTGATACAGGAGACAAGAATAAACAACAGTTCTTTGAACAAGAAGTTTTATTTGTTTTAACAAAAGCATAGTTTTTAACAGCAGCACTCACTTAGGAACACTTCTGCCTCCTAAAGTATTACCCTTCAAGAGGAAGGGTTCTGGATGTCGGCTGATCTAAAACCACCCATTTATATAGGTCCAACAGACAGGCAAGTTTAGCCAAATCATGTGCCTTCACTCTGAGCAGCCATCACAACTCTCCTGATTTCCACACTGAACGTGCAAACAGCACAGAGCTTGCCAGTGAAGAGTTAACAGTAGACATACGCTGTACAAGCTTCCCCATTTACTACTGTGACTGTAGTCCAGGTCTGAAAAGACAGTCCCCTGCTATTCCAGGCCTCATCTTCTCAAATGGAAACTTCCTGTTTGTCACTGCATAGCTGGATATGGTCCACAAGTGACACACTGGGTTTGGTACCACTCAAGAAGCAAGAGATCCAGCTGGTATCTGCACTCAAGACGTTATTTTATTACTCCCCATTTTTTTCTAGGCACTTTCTGTGTATAAGGCATGCTATGTGCAGCATGTTTTTAAAAAGTCAGACCTATAAATAGCTCCCCACTACTCTGTTCTCCAAAAAGAATTCCCAAACTGTACAGCACAGACATATATAGGTCTCCATCTGAAGTCAAAAGAAAAATGTGAAGCACCATTTCCAAGGCAAACTAATAGTTATACAGGCAACAGGCATTAGCTTCTGCTTGACAGCTACTCATGCTCCAGTATCTGAATACTTCAATCTCTTGAACTTTTTTCTTAACTAGTTTCAGATCTACCCTAGCTTGAAGCTCTAGCTAACACCAGCTGGATCCTGTGTGTGAGAACAGAGCAGGAGGCAGCAACTGGACATCAATTACACTGTCTTCCTCAGAGATATAAGGCAGGTAACTTGACAGAAAAAAGTGTCGATAACCCTCCACTTTGTATTTCCAGGCAGCTGGAAACCCAGCAGACAATGTAGCTGTTGCTTAACAAACACAGAAATCTACATTGTATGCCAGGTTCATGCCCCAAACCTGGACAGTCTTCCCATACAACTGATAAAAGCCATCTCTGCACATCAGAGTTCACAGTACATTTCCTCTGTAATGTGCAGTAAGTAGTCATGTGATTAACCAAGGTGCCTGCTTCAATACCTATCCTTTGTAGAAGTTAAACATTCTTCAAAAAGAGTGAAGTCCAACTATCTTCTTCGCTCAAATTTGCAAATATTCTCAGTTTTGACTACAAGCCCCAAGACTAGGCTACAGAAAAGACTGTTGCCTTCCAATACACCACATCCAGGTATTCAATCTGACTCCCACTGAAGTAGATCCAACAGACATCCAATCTTTTATTTGGGGCCACACCTCAGATGTTAACTTGTTAGCACTGTGAACTTGCTCTGCATCCAGGAGAGAAGATAAAAATCCAACAAAAAGTCTAGATAGAAGATATGAGATGTCATCAGAGACCCAGTAGCCAGATGTAGCTGCTGATTGTAAAGACAGAATCTACACTGACTACTGAGCGATTGATGGGCAACTACAGGTTCTGCATTGACCGATCCACAGCGTTAATTCAACATGACCTGCAGAAACAATTAGAAAAGAGAAATTAGTATATGAAACAGTTCTGTAGATAAATTATTTCTTTTTAAGAAGGCTTTCATCAGTTGGTATTACAGATTTCTTGTAGACAGTAAACAGAAAAATGTGTGTTGTCAGAACAGTCACTTCACATATGCAGTCATTAGCTTTTATAATTAACAAACACTCAGTGTTCCTCTATCTTTATTCTGAAATAACCTGTTTCCCATGTATTAGTAAAAGACCTGCTCCCAAAAGCTGATAATAAGAAATGCTCACAAATCTGAAGCTGAGTAATAGTAGAACCAAAGTCACCATAAATTTCTCCTTAATCCTCTATCAATATTCTACAAGCAGCTGTGAATTATTCAAAACCAGGCTGTTCTTCCTCTGTCAGAAAGGACATTCAGTAAATAAAAGTAAACTTAAAGGCACAGAGGTAATCCTGAAATGGTGAAATATATCCCATGTTGCAGTTAGAAAAAGCACAATTCCTACATAATTTAGCAGAGAGAAGGAAGGGAGTTGTTTAGAGTTAACTTCTATTAGAAATCAGTGCAGCGTTTTGAGTCTTTGCATAAAAATTCCCATTCATGTTGATTTGAAATCCTTTCATCTCTGATGTTAAATGAAAATCCCAGCTCTTCTCTACCAGCTCAGGAACTGCTATAGCATAGCACAGCACATCTAAGAAAAATCCCAGTGGATACATGCCTAGCTTGGCCTTCCAATGGTAACCGAAATACACTCTAGGTAACTCCCTGAAGTCTTTGAGTAAGTGTTAAGATTTTACATTGCAAGAAATAAGCCAGTAAAGACAAACAAAAAATGGCCATCAAGTTAGAACTTCTCATTAAGTATTTCAAATATTTAAATAAAACATTTATTTGGGAACTTTCAAGACTTTCAACTTTAGTGACAAAGTATTTTAACTGTCACTGGCCTGACAAGCGTGGGTTTTTTAAACACAGAACCATCACTGACTAACGGCATTTTTATGTATTTAAATATATATAATCATTTAACTTTTTACACCAGTTTTACCACTAGTGTTTGACTCGATTATAGCAATAATATCAGCGATTAAAGACTGGTCTACTGTAAAGGAAGTAACTGGAACAGCTTGGTATCCATACTTCTGGAAGAGTGGTTGCTGTTACGCCCCCATTGTAAGAAAAGCAGGTACATGAATGCATGCCCTGCTGAACTTTTCTATGATACAGTTTCACAAACAGCATTTATTAAGCATGAATCAATGTTATTTAATTCCTTTACAGTACCTATGCTAACCTCTAGACTTGCACAACCAACAGATGTTCGCCAGGAATAAGTACATAACACTGAAGCACAGAAACAGCAATACTGAGGCTGGGAAACAAATATACTAGCATTTCTCTGCTGGAGAACTCACCTCAGAAACTTGCACAATTCATTTACTGAAACCTGTCCACTTCTCCCTCCTTTTGTAGGAAACACTTTTACACTTCCCTGGCTTCAATCCTCCTCAAGACAAGCCAACCTAACCCTCTACTGTATTGCCACTGTGCTCCAGCCTAGGGCTAGCCATCCCCAACCTCAGAGCAAGCAACATTCCCAGCCTCCCTCTCAGTGAGGACCCAGCAGCACCAGGAGGCAAGGGTCATTCTACCCTGTCTCCATACAGGGACAGAGCTTTTCCACCACAGGCACTTCTGGCTTGAGGCCACTTAGGGAGATCAGAAGGAATACCTCCCCTCTGATCCTAAATCAAGCAGGCTCAAGAATAAGCCTGAAAAAGCACAGTCACAGTGTCTTCAAGGAGAGGCAGAGGCTCAGAAAACAGACTTACAAGACTCTTGGTGTTGCAAGTTTTTTTTAAATTAGAAATTTTGTTTCAATGAAAACACTTTTGATTTATTACATTATTAACTATTCAGTCACGTGAGAGTTTTAGCCAGGACCCCTGCTACTATAAGAGGAGCAAATTAAGTTGAGAGGAGGAGCAGAGCCTTGAACCTGGACAGCACCCTCCATCTAGGGCCAGTGATGCTTAGGGGCAGGCACCAAGCAGCATTACTTCACCACTTCCAGACTACCAAAGCAACGGGGGGTGCACGTGCACCCACTACAGGAAAAGGTCACACCCCCCCCCCACACCACCACCCCCCCAGAAGACAAACAACTCAGAGCTTCAAGTTCAGAGCTCTAGCAGGAAAGGAAAGGGAGGTGGTTTGTCAACACTTCAGAGATGTGGAAGTTCTTCACATGTAAGCAAGATGAGGTCTCGAGCTGTACCATAAGCCTGGGCCATGGTTCCTCAGATCCAGTTGTGCAGTGCCTGGGTTTGATACTTGTGCAGACAGAAGTCTTGCTGCTTCATGAAGACAAGGAATACCAAGTTACTGAGAAAAAAAACCCTACTGTCTGTCATCTATAAAACCAACATATGAAGCTTTTGACACTGGTGAACTGGACTAATATGAAGATTTATTGCCAAAAATGCAAGAGGCAACTGTATCCATCACCAGATCAAGTAAAAATTATAAAAAAACCTGCTGGATGTGTGTTGTGCATCAAATACTAAGACAAGTGACTAGAACACTTGTGAATCACCTCCTAACAGACTCCTACCTTTACTTGCTGAATCAAGATAGACTGAATGATCTTTACATAGATCAATCAAGGCAAGAAAGGTAACTGATACATACACCACCATATTTTTTTCCAGTTTGAATAAATCCAGTAACTCCATTTTTTAAAATCAAAGGCCTAGCTGTTGAATTGACAAGGAAGAGAGGAAACCAGTCCTTATCAGCTTTGCTGTGAGAGTGTGTCACATCATGGAAGAATGCATTATAAGGACAGGGATGACACTGACAAGCATTAAAATCTGTTATAGAAAGGGAGAAAAGCTATTCTGTATAAAGACCAAGGAAGGTGTGAAAGGAAGAAGCGAAATACA
Organism: Athene cunicularia; assembly: GCF_003259725.1. Lineage (NCBI taxonomy): Eukaryota > Metazoa > Chordata > Aves > Strigiformes > Strigidae > Athene > Athene cunicularia. Next base: position 93,004,159 of record NW_020799091.1, read on the forward strand.
AGTTACTTGGGTTTGAACAATAGTTCTTCTCATGAAGTTATTGAATTTGGTAATTTTTTTGTTATGTACAGCACTGCCACAGGTGTCATGTGAACTGAACACAAAAAAATAGGTGTCATTTTACTAGTTTGCTTAGAATCTGTATTGTGATATTTATAAGTGGGGCTGGGGGATGCTTTCAATAAAGGAGTCATTACCTGGATGCTGCCGCCTTCAGTAATTTCCCAAACAGAAGGCAAGCCAGCACCTCTGCAAGTTTAGAGCTGACAGTTTCACAGAGATTTAATAAAGCCATCACAAGGGACAGCCAAAATACTTATATTTCAGTGCATTGGCACTGCATTTGAAGAAATATTTCTCCATGCTTAATGCACAATGCAATGGAATTTCAGTATTTACCAAGCATGCCAAGAACTTCTAATTACCTAATATGAACTTAGGCAAAGAGCCATTATGTCTTAAGTTCTGAATTCAGTAAAACAGATCAGTGCATTGTTTCAACCGAACAGGCATACACTTTATAAAGGAAAAGCATAATTGTGGAGTTCAGCTGTGCATTGCAATATGCACTACTTAATGAAATGGGAAAGTTAACCAAGGCAGTAACATTTTGTTTGGTTGGTGGGGTTTTTTTTGTTTATGTACAGCACTGCCACAGGTGTCATGTGAACTGAACACAAAAAAATAGGTGTCATTTTACTAGTTTGCTTAGAATCTGTATTGTGAGGTGTCTAATTAAAACATTCTTACACACATGAATTCCTCTTCAGTTGCATAATTATGCCAGAGCCAGGATATCTCTGCAGCAAAGCATGTTTCTAGTGATCCCAGCTCCTGCATACCTCAGACCCTGTGACTGTAGTGGTCAAACCCATTCAGACCAGCTGATGGTCACTTGACTCTCCACACTATTTATACATTGCTCCATTAAGTGAAGCTTCTAATTGGGCTGAATAGATTTATGAAAATCCTGCCCAAGACATTTTTTAAATTGCTTTGCCAGAGAACACTAGTATGAGCAAGCCTAGGAGGTATAGAACTGGCACAGCCTTCTAAAACAATTTCCTAAAGGCATTCTCAGAGGCCAACTAACTAGCTTGTTTTTAAAACTTAATCGCTGATAAATGCCATCACAGTTACCTTTAACCAAGACCTATTTTTGAGTTGACTCCACACACAGAGTCTTTGAAGGATTTGATACAAATAGATAAGGAACTGGCTTAGCTGTAAAAAGCCATATAGGATGCTGTAAGCATTTATTCTAGCATGCAAAAACCCCCGATACATCTACTCAAAGTTCTATAGGCATAAATAAAATAGGTTTGATATGGAGTTAAGCAAACTGTTCACTGAAATTGATGGGACAATGAATAACTGAGCCTGTAACTTTGAAGACTGGCACAAAGCTTCCATGGAAGAGTATAAACATGAGTAGAGGTTCCTAAGCCAGGGGGCTTCTGTATGCTAAATAATAAATTTCCTTTCTCTAATGCCAGCATCGGGACCTCACTGTTCTGCAAGCAAGCAGCATTTAGTCATCAGCTATTGTTAGCAAGTGCTCACACCCCAGTGCTTTTTGACTGTCCACTGGATAACAACATAATATCAGAAACTGAATTAACTTATTCACCAAGTCACAATTTTATGAGAGGTAATTTTAGATAAAGACAGCAATGAGTACCAGTGAAGTTTCTGTTTAGGTCCACGGTGTTAAACACCTTGCCAGAGGATTCCAGCTCGGTTCTTTACATAACATACAGAAGGTAGCTTTCTGCACAATAAGGTTATTGCTGAAACACCTAACACTAGATCTGCTTGCATTGTCACAAAAGCAGTGCTTCTCAGTGTAAGGCAGGGTTACAGTGCAGGAGATTGCCAAAGCAGAAAAGAGGTGGGCAGGGAAAGTGAAAACACACACTCCCCCTGCAACCCATGCACCCCTGGTTTCTCTCTTTAACCCAAACCTACGCAGGGCATGAGTCACAAACTGTTGGCAGCCCCCGTGCCTGTGCAATAGGTTTGCCAGAGTTACTGCACACTGGTACTACAGGCATACATCAGTGTCTATATCGAAGAGGCCCACCCAGCCATTTAAGCAGCAAATAGTTGGGTGCTCAAAGTATATCAACACTGCTGTAGACATGCTAAGTAAGATTCAAACAAGTGTCAAAAGAATTACTTTATCAGATCTTTAGCTAGCTTAGTTTTCTTTTTCTGAACAGCATGCATGTACTTTGCAACAGCACACACCCAGTACGCCAAATATTAACAATATGAGTAGCAATCCAACTGAAACATGCATAGAAACTGAATGGGTTAAGCACAAAATACTATACTTTTAGTGCAGATATGATTCAGCTGATATTAAGATGAAATACTGCTAAATTCTGGTGCTGGCTAAAGTTACTCAAGCCAAGCCTCTCTCAATACCTCTACAGCACAATCTTTGACAGTTGGGCTCTGAAAGCCCTACTATATCCTTACTATGCAATTCAATTCAAGCTACCACGAAGTTTAAGCTTGCATAGTACCCAGTCTGTGTGGAAAATAGGGGCCCTCACCTTTAGTAAGACTGCCATTTATTCATGCTGGATACTTGTGTGCAGAGAATATCAGGGAAAGAAAATACCAGAGTGAAATGGCAACCTAGTGAATAAGTGAAAGCATGCCAGGGATGAGACAAGTTTCATCCAGAAATTGGATAACAAGCCAAGTGGCAACAACTCTTAAGACTAATTCCCCGAACTGACAGTGTGATCCTTCAGTATACTCCTCAAGGACCTACTTTAAAAAGATAATTACTCTTCCAAGTGCAGTTAGTACTTACTTCAGTGCAGAACAGCATTCATACATTACTTGAACTTTGCAACATAAAGCACTTGATTGTAGCATCTTCTCCATAATTGAACAAAGTCACCTGGTCCTGTATCCACCCTAATATGCAATAGGAGGGTGGGGAACTAATTAATTTACTGTCCTGTTCCCCACCCTCTCCTCCTAATTGCCCTCTTGTAAAATGAGCTCAACTAGGGGAGGTAAACACACACCCCCAACACACACTTTCAACCAAGTGCTATATGAAGTTTACTACATTTATGCTGTGAAGTTAAAACTATTTCTGATCACCTTACTATTCTATAAGGAAAATAATTCTGCCCCCCAGCAGACCTAGGTATGCTGGGGAAAAAAGATACAATGACCACCAAGAAAGAAGTTTTAAACCAATTAGTTGTAAGCCTGTAGTATGGGGAACCTGGACTACAGGGATGGTTTGGGTGTTGTTTTGCCTTATGACTCAGAGGGATTCGCTTTCTCCCTCTGAGACATGCAGTAAGATGACAGCCACCTTCCTTCCCCCGGTAAACACTAGAACCATCCCAACAAAAGGGAGAACAAGTTCACTCAAGGTGTCACACCTGTTATCCTTTACAGCAGCAAGCTTTACTCTAGAAACACAAGGGGCAAGTTACACATGTTCAGAAGGTCTGAGTGTTACATTATACACACATAAATTAAGAAAACACAGCATCTGCAGCTTCAACAAAAATATACATCTTAAGTAGTTTTAAAGTAGACATCTAAAAAAATCATTAGGGAACACTGAAGCCCTCAAACCTGGAAATCTGAACACCCAGATTATGGTACAGAAACAGTTAAGGTCTTCAGAAAATTTGAAATTAAACCAAAATTGGTATTCTAGATAAGAGTTCTCCAAATTATTCAGAAGATGAAATGCCTTACAACAACAAAATAAGGATCAAAATTCTTTAAGAAATATTTACAAGAAAAATCTGAAAGTCAGGAACAAGGGACAAATTTTATCTTGCCTGAAGATTATCACGTGACAGCAGCATGCTATTATGCCAGAGACCTAAATGCATATGTTTATCCTACAAGCTCACATGACTTTGCCTCCTTTAGACCATAAATGACAAGGAGAAATACACCCAACAGAAGAGCAACAGGTACTACAATGCCTAAGAAGCTTCCCCAAATTGACATCTATTCTGCACAACCAGGGCTAATATTTACTGATATTAAAGATGCATGAAAGTAATACACACCAGCAAGTCAACATGCAGGTTAAACACCAATTCATAGCTCTAGATAGGCAACATTCTATGCCTGAGAAAGTAGAAACAGTGATGTGTAAGGGACAGTGGCATCTACACTGATAAATGCTTTTAAAAGATACTAAGTTTCTTACTCCAAATTGGTACTCCCAGACACATTGTGGAAGAAGTCACACATACCTAGCTTTACAAGTTAACCAGCAGAGAGGAGTTTTAAAATACAGAGGGTCCATAGGGAAACACAAGATTGTGTCTTACTGAAACAACCACTTAAATGGTCCCTCTCCATACCTAAATATACAGACACATACATACAACTGCATTGGAGTGATGAGATTAGGTAAACATGGACAAACAAGTGCATTGCTAAAGGAGAGAGATGGCTGTCAGTACTACTTTTAGCTTCTTGAAGCGTTTAAGCAGAAAGAGCTATTTGGAACTGAGACTGTACTATACGGACCATCAGCTGAGTTGTTTAATAAGCCTATTAACATTTGAGTGATACATGCAAGTCAAAGACAGACCACCCTCTCATGCTTGACAACTGATAGCAAAACAAGTGGCTGCATCCGTCAGTGCAAAAGCACTCTATATACTGAGTGCTAATAGGCAAGTTTCTAGAAAGTGTCACATTAAGGTAAGAAGACACAAGTCTGGGGTACATCTCAAGGATGAAAGAGATGCTGACAATACTACTATTGCTGATAAATTAAAGGCTACTTGTCACATACAAAGATGACTTTGGTGTAGTTTAACAGCCTAATGCTAGAAGATAAATAGGATACTGAAGAAAAACCATAAACCCACAAGCTTAATAGGTCAAAAAGTATGTATGACCACACTGCAGTATGAGGATTTAACTTTTACTTTATTCCTTTCTCAAAAAGGGAAATACAGAGCCTGGAAGAGAAGACTGAACTCGTGGAAATATTTTGTGCAAGTGATCTAATACCATGAAATAGAATAGAGGATGCACCAGCTGGAGAAGCATCTTCTCCCACAGTAGACACAGTCTCCAGGCTGTTTTACCCACTCAATCTTGCCAAGATTATCTTCTAGTTTTTCCTTAACATGAACTGGTTTTAGACCACCTCTAAGAAAGAGACAAAAGCTAGCCAAGGACTGTTGTTGGGTAAAATGTAGCTAGAAAGAACCAGGAAGTAGCTCACTTGAGTATCCAATTCATTGGGATGAGATACCTCCAGAATATCAGAAAAATTCAAAGATTCAAAAATATATTTATGACAGAAAAATGGGAAGCAATACTGTCCTTCACTAAGGGAATCTTAGAATGAAGGCAGCAAATTTATTCAGAACAGGCAGAGACTATGGTGACAGGAATTCACAATACTGAGAAAAGAATAAGGACTAGCATACCAGTGGGTTTGAAAAAATGACTCTTGAAGGAAAATTCTGAATAGTATGAAATATCAGTAATGTTTAATCCTGTACAGATTGCTACTAGGTTCCAGTTATGACAGAACAGAAGACTACACTAATCACAAGGTGGTCTCGGTTTTGAACTGTATATTAAGCAATATCTGCTACCAAAACTGAGATTGATACACCACTACTACAGAGTGTAGTTTGTGGGCAGTGATTAAACTCATTCTGCAACTTGAGAAGCTCTTCATGGAGAGTTATGAACACTACATTACAACAGCAGATCTTAACTGGAGCTTCTCATGAGGTCTCCCAACCTGGTCCAAACAAGCACTATTTCAAGGGTGTGTGAAGTGCCCATGACAAACAGAAAGTCTCCAAGTGGAGAACTCTGCTGAGAAGCCATTATTCCTAGTTCCTAACACATGCTTAAAAAGATAACTTACAAACAGACTGACTACAGGCTATGTTATAGAAACATAGGCTATACCTGACCTATTTCATCCAGTTTCATTTACTGTAACACTCAGTCATCATTAATTTCAACTGCTTAACAGGACATCTTAGCTTAAATCCAAGTAGTATCTATTCCTACTTTTAAGAATACCATTGCAGAGCAAGAGCAAGTCCTAAGTATTCCTCTGAGAAATTTTATTAATTATGTGGGACTGTTTGCTTTTTTATTCCAAGTATTTTTAAAGGTATTCAAGTACTGAATTATCCACAGTATGCTAGAGTAAACAAGAAAGCTTTTCTGAATCAGGCCTACCACAACTCAATAGCTTCCTACCCAAAAGGGTTTTTTCATTACAAAAAAAATACAGCATGAAGAAATACTCTAAAGGCAGAGTAGTTTTAAAGATTAAGCATCCAATCAGGACAGTGGTGATGACCAACCTAACCCAAACCTTATTGTACATCTGAATGCGATAAACATTTCAAAAGCACAAAACTCAAAACCAATTTAAGTATAAATTAGCAAGCAGAGGATACAGACCAACCATTTCACATATGGGTTTGTATCAATACTGTGAATAAAGATTGCACTTCACAGAGATGGTTTAATGAGTGAGGTGGTCTCCATCTCTCTACATAGTATGTCAGTACACATTTTGTTTAAAACAAAATAATCAGTAGCAACCTCTGTAATAAGCACAGAAGACAAGTGGCAAAGTTCTATATTAAAAAGCAGTTACCTGAAGAAGAAAAGGTATATTCACTGCAAAATAAACTGCACAATAGTCAGGAATGTGTCAGATCCATTACTGCCATTAAATTTCTTTGAAGCAAAACCTTTAGAACTAGAGTCCTATTACAGGTCAAGATGACATTAAGAAAACTTAAACATGGCCATATTAAACTCAGATCTCACACTGTATACTTTCATTCTTAGTATCAGATGGAGACAAAAAAAGGAAATAAATCTTTGTAGTATAATAGCAGTTTAAAATTCTACATGTTGACACATTTTAAAAGCATCGCTAGATTTATCCCAATAAACCATTTGGTGAAGTCTAGATACGTCTGATATTTTGTAATGCACAGCAGTAACACAGGAACCACAATCAAACAGCCAGCCTCATTTGTCATCATTCTTTTCAAAAGGTGAGGGGGAAAGCCCAAACAAGCACATGCACACTTCTGACAGGCACTCTTGAACTTGCCCTTCTATGTCTGCTAATGGCATGATCAGCTGTTTATCTCTCTGCCCATAAGAGATTCACAACTACTACTGTGAACATGCAAAGTAAGGCACAAAATTCCTTTTGCCTGTCAAAAGCTGTAAGGAACACTGAACACCTTACTAATAAAGCAGAGTCACCCATTTACAGCCTTTAAAGTTACAGATAACAGTTTTCCACTCTGTTTTCTACCTATACAGTACAATTTGCATTATATATAATACACAGGTTTCCAGATAAGAGACCTGGGAGTTATACTTTCAACACACATTCAAAGCATTTCCCCATCATCTACGTAGTAGCATTTTCTTCTAGATGAAGTGTTTTTTGCCATTTGGAGACTTGCTTCACCATCCCACTGTAGTAGCCTTCTAACAGCTCCCAGGGGAAACATCTCCCTTTTGTTGGCAGAATGCCTCATGCAGCATCACTGGGAAATCCAGCGCACTATACGAATACAAACATCAGCACAAGAAAACAATTGGATGGCAGAGTTGCACATATCAATAACCTAGAGGAAGTGTATTAAAACAGTCATTTTGGAGATAACACCATTCAGAGCCTAGATCCTGGTATATTCATAGCTTGCATAATGTGTATGGAATCACAAGTAGTACATGTACAAAAAAATCCACTAAGTCAGGAAGACTATGGTAAGTTGTTTAAAAAAGCCATTCTAAATAGGCAAAGATTCTTGTACAAGACAAACATTTCCAAAGTAATCCATTTGATGTCAAAAAAAAAAAAAAAGTTCCCCCTTTAATAATTCATGCCTTCAAGGCCACTTATTCAGGTACACCTATATATTAAATCCTATGAGGTAGAGTACAAGTGTTTTGTACCACATCTTGCCATAATAACTGGGAAATAACACTACAGGTTCTAGTGGGTTTAACTGCTTTCAGTATTAAAGTGTGCTGAACAATTAAATGTGGCTTAAAGTTGTCAGAAGCTGTTGCTAACTACATGTCTAGCTGATGTGCCACCAGTGGAGTAGTGAATCAGTTGTACACAGATGCATCATTGGAAATTCTCTTGGAAAAATAACTGGGCACTTAATTTCAAGGGCAAGAAGTACAAACTCTGAGGGAAGACGTTGACCAATGCAAACCAGCATCCCCATCCAGCACTGCTTAAGTTCTGTTAGTGGTAGGACAGAGGAGTTCAAAGTTCACTTTCACAGTTGATGTGGGTTTCCTTTAAGATGCCTGGAAAATGACTATGTTGACCACATCCACATTCTGAAATACTTTTTTGAGAACTCCTAACGAAGCTTCAGCCAAAGGAACAGGAACTGACTCATTTGTACAGTACCCATCCACTGCACACTCACTCTCAGATGCGTGCCCAAGATGCACGTGGGCAGGGATAAAGCAGCCAAAATTCACATTGTATTTGAGACTTCAGTTAGGTATTTTGTAGTGACATGCCAGTACCCTGTATGAAGGTGTGCTCACAACACATCTTTATCACTACAGCCTGCTACTCACTGTCAGTGTCAGTTCTACTATTTCTGAACACAAATTTATGCATAGAACTGAAGACTGGACTCAGGTGAAGACCATGAGCAATCCACAGTATTTTACTATTTGTAACTCAAACTGGCCATGAACAAAGAGATAGAGATAAATGAGCTAGCATGCTATTACAACCTGTGTGTAGAGTGGAAAAAACCCAAGTGTAGCATTTCAAATGGATTTGACAGTACATGCTGTGTGTGAATCAACTCATTCCTAGTTATGTCTTACTGTAAGATAAAACAGTTCTGAAAGTGAAACTTGAAGGATCAACACATCATTCCAATATTCCCAATTCATTTGGCAATCTTCAGTGAATGGGAAAACAGTATGCAATGGGAAAGACTCTGTACAGGACATGTATACTGTGAAGTATCACCTTGTGGCTGTTAGCTATGTATAAACTCGCAGATAACAGGCATCCCATTTAAAAGTCAGCTTTCTACAAAATAGGTGTGCCACTAGGCCATTGTTTAAACCCACCGAAACTGCACTGAATCATTTCCCTGAATAGCATCACAATGAAGTGGGTGTGTTTTTAAATCAAGGTGTCTGCTAATCAAAAATTGTTAAAAGAACTTGCTTATCAGCACATCCCAAGAGCATAAGACTATCAACTAAATTCCATAAAAAACTGCACTTAAAAGCACAAGATGCCACGGAAGCAACTCTGCATCAAATAAATTAGGGAAGGTAAATGCCAGATTCCAGGAAGAAAACACCTTTCTGACTACAGAACTATGTAACTCAAGATATCCATTAGAACCTTTGCTGCTCATATCTAATTGGGCTTCTGAATACAATCCTCTAAAAAAGGTTAACCTGACACTCCAGGAGTAGTTTTCCCAATGGTTTTTCCTCTTCAGGCTGTCCCGAAGAAGTGTCTTTATCTACAGCTTACAAAGGTTTTGGGGTTCCGTTCCCCCCTGCCCAAGGAATACTTGACTGAGCTTCCCTGCCCATATCTAGGCAATTTTTTAATTGATGTGTACTTACATGGTAGTGAATTGCATACTGCTCCTCCAGCACAGAATTACATGCTCTTGACCTCAGCCAAGAAGTTAAAGGTCCAGTTGGCCAATTTATCAGGCAGCAAAAGTATACTGAAAGCACTCAAACTGAGCCAGCCATAACCTCTGAAGTTACACATTATCAAGGGGCATTCTGGCTACAACATGCATCTCTTTGGGCAGAAACTCCTGGGGAAAATAGCGCACTCGGCTTGTCAACACAGCTTTATCCCCCCCCTTCAGATAACATAGCAGATATGTTCTGTGCCTAACAGGAGAGCAAGACATACCATGGTACTTCAAAGTTAAGAGGCAATTAAAGATTTCTTATTCAAATATAATGCCACCTTCTGTACTCATTTTCAAATATATGATCCACATCTTTCAGAAATTTTTGCTATATGACAGAGCTATTAAAATACATCATTTCCAAGAAAGAGACACCTAGATAGGTTAACAGTCATAAGAAGATTCATTTGTGGTGTAAGAAACAAGCATTAAATTTCAGTTTTTATTACATAAATGTATCTCCTACAGTAACCTTGCTGCTTTTACTAATATAACTACTAGAACACATTGCCTTTCATATTCGGGAGTGAACCATTCCTCCCCACCATAATGCCTACTGAAAATGGCTGAAGAAAACCAGCAAGGCATTGCAGCTTTGAGCACCATCCTGACATCAGTGTACTTTCACTAAGACTGCATATGGATTTAAGAGTCCCAGAGGTTCATTTGTCCTACAGCCATAAACCTTTCTACAATTGAGAAAGCACTTTGGCTTTCTGAATGTGAAGTCAAATTGTTTGCTTTCTCCAGCTGCTGTATTACAGAAGATCTTAGACCTATTTGGTATTCCTCAACTAACAGTTTCTAAGCAGTTCCAGAGAGGCAGGTGATCACTCAGCTCAAGCAGCACCACTATCAAGGGTCAAGTTCACACTGCACTCGTCTGACTAAGGTTGCATCTCTATGTTCTATACGTGAAGACGGAGAGCTTGGGATCATCAGTGATTTCACCCTCTCCGATATCCAAGCATCATAAAGCAGAGCTAGGCTCCTGGAGTCAACAACAGTGAAGTAGACAGGACAACTAGCAGCATTCAAGTGAACAACTCCCTTAAAAAAACGCAAATCCATCACAGACAACTTCCACCAAAAGTTCACCTACACTAAGCAGCAGAGTGGAAACAAACCAGCCACATGACTTCCAGTTCCTCACCCCAGTCACAAGGCACATCCTCTTGTCTACTTGCAGTAACAGTTACTCCCAAGTAAAAGGATGCTGCACTGCAGCACGGTTTAGCTGGCACCTACTAACCAAAGGTCAAAAACCTTTTAGGGATGCTCAGAAATGAAGAAAAAAATTTCCCTTAAGCAAGGATCAGGACAGTCCCCTGATAAAGCAGTTTAATACTTTCATAGCCCATAAAGCAGAGTTTTTCCTCTTTGAAAGCAGACTTTCTAACACCTCGCTCTTTGCATCCTACTCAGGCTCTCCCTATCGCAACTGAGAATACTATTACACAACTTCTGTGAGTGCTACATTTCCTATAGTTTCCGGAAGAAAGAATAAACATTGGATTTCGTCCTCATTCCACAGCTGCTTGTGGGGAAGGAGGCCTCCCATCCACGCGTTCCTCCCCTGAGGAATTTCAGCAGAGGGGCAGAGTTCTCCCAGCCAGGGCTACAGCTCAGCTGCTGCAGCCCATACCACAGCATGCCTAGTTCAGCTGCCCACAGCCAAACCCCCCCAGGCACTTCGCCTGCATGTCATTTCGTATGACTAAATACCTGCCTGTTTAGGGAGCTGGCATCCTGAAGGCTGGTTTTGCTATTGTTAGAGGTAAGTTGGAAGTCCCAGTTATTGATGATAATCTCATTTTTTCATTCACTAGGGACTACCTCAAGTGCAGACTTCATTTTTGAGGCTCATTATTAACCACAATGCAAACAGATTACTACTAGCACACATACTCAAAGACAAACAGTATCCAGCAGAACACTATTACTCTCATTTACTTATGAAGTCGGTTCTTTGTCAAGCACCTAAAGAAATACCCTCAAACTTTTAAAGAAACATATTCAGTTGATCTAGAATTATGCACTGATAAGTGATTAGTGATACTACAAGTGTAGCCATTAAATTACATATTAAATGCTCTCATTAATTTATTCAGAGGCTTAATTAAGGCCATAAGTTTGAAGAGTTAAATTATTTGTTGATGCTATATGAGAACCTTCCCCATACAAAGGTTGCCATCTTACTAACTCGCAAATTTGGTTGCAAGTTGGATAACTTGCAACATTTGACCAAAAATTAAATCTTCCCATGTGTTAACTAATTTAAAGAAATGCTTCAAAAAGACCAAATTCTCAATTCTAATTTTTAGATGCTTCTCAAAACAATCAGGATGGTCAAGTATCCCATCACATCATATTCCTCAATTTTTCACCTTTTGCCAATTTGCTAGCACACAAGCTTTCCCTTTATGCTTGCAGGTGTTACTGGAAAAAATATCTATTTATATACAAACCCAAGAATGTTATCATATGTCCATATTCATATGATCATCTCTCAAAGCACTTGAAATACCATTCTGTAAAGCACACCTCAAAATGCCAAACCTTCCTTCTCACCATATCATATCTTTTGACTAAGCCTGAAATTTAGTGAGATTGTGTACATACATTGTAAAAGTGTAAGTCTGTTCTTTTAAATATTTTCAATGGTGTTACCCATGGGTTTTTTTAACATCCGGTCCGCCCCCCCAAAAATTAAGACAAAGCAAAACAGGCCCCTCTAAACCACAACTACTTCAAGTGTTTTTCAGTGAAGATACAGACATTTGCTAATAGAAAACATTTCATGTTTATTGCCCACCACACACTTGTTAGGCAAGGGCAGCAAAGATTAGTAAAATACAAATATTTAATTATTCACAAGTCATACAGACCTGTGACATTTTCCTTAAGGTGTGAACAGCTGGCTGCAAAATTTAGACCAGATGTTGCTCTTAAAGTGAGCACTTATTTATAAATATGCAGTTTCACCATGACCAAGACAGCTACAAAACTGCACAGTACTATGCACCTATTTATAGTAGATATTTCTGATGGTGAAGAAAAGTGAAACATCTGGTTCAAGATGATTATGAAACAGATCTCATCACATAACTACAGAGTGTAACTTTTCAATAACACAAGCCAATGTGCAAGAAGGAACCCAAAAGTCTGCAGAAACTCACACATGTATTAGACATAGTTAAAGATGGAGTTTAGAACAGCCATTAGAAGGCCAACATTATTTTTTTTCAAGCTCCTGACCAACTCCTCAATATGTAGAGAGTAACTCCGATTTGCAGATTCACTAGGAGAGTTGCATCACTGTCTAACACTGAAAGCAAGCATATATTGCTGTAACACAAGCAAGCATTTGCATATTCAAAACAGAGGCCTTCCCCCCCCCCCC
>NW_020799091.1:93017345-93021749 GCF_003259725.1 Athene cunicularia
CCCCCCCCCCCATCTGCAAAGATCTTTGGAGACAGCCAGAAATTATCAATATGCATGGCGCACACTAGTATGAGTTTGGAATGGCTGGACATCAGGACTTAGCCATATGTTTTACGTTACATGCATATGACACTAGGGTAAAAGCATGGCTTCTGAGCATGATCAGCATGATTTCTGAGCAGCAAAACCTGCAACAGAACTACTCTGGCCTAGAAAACTTACTTTATTTCTTGAGTGAACATTAGAACAGATCAATGATCATGTGCTTTAACAGAGAGAAAGCACATTTTAGGAGTAGGGAAGAAGCTGAAGAGAGGTATAGAAAAAGTAGATGGGTATTTCCATTAAAGAAACCTACTGCCTGTTCAGTGTTTCTAGGTAATAATTGTCAGATCATCAGTTTTCCTTTCTCAGCATCCTATCTTATGATACACAGGATGAGCTGTGTCAATATAGTATAATTTTTTAAAGAGCAGCTATAGTAACTTTCCTAAACTTAGATGCTTGTCACCCAGCTGTTGCATACTATAGTCAAAGATGAAAATTTTCAGCTTTAAAAAGAAATCAGACCCTCTAGAAACCAAGTAATTTCTAGGAGATTACAGACAGTGCTCTCCTGTGACCCATACCCAGGTCTCACCTTTCTCAACCTCTATTTATGCAACAAGATGAACTGATTCTTTGAGACAGAGAGGGTATATAACACCGCACAAGTGTATCAATTTGAAAAGTTGGTTTAAACTGTTCTTGGACAAATAGTTGCCGTTCAAATTCATCACTAGGTAATCAGGTTAGACAGCATCTTTACTGACAGGCAAGCCTATAGAAGGCGAGCTTTTCTGCAGGAAATTGCACAATATGCCTGTGTCAGTTATCTTTAAGAACAGGTCAGAACTACAGCCATCAGGATTTGCTTAAAAACAGTTAGTCTAACCCCTTGGGCAGGATGATGGTCCAGAGAACCTCTTATGCACCATAGTTCCTTCATTTTCACACCTTCTCTTTGTAGGTCATCACTCCATCAGCAACCTCAAAGCTATGTAGCAACCCTAAGGTTTGAGTTAATTCATTCTTAACCTTTGCTTCATCCATATGAACAGATTTTCTGTCCTGTGACTGCTGAACTTCTAAGATACAGCTATTTCTACCAGTAAATCACTTATTTAAATCTTTACTGCTCATCAGACTTTATGAGCAATACAAGATATTCACAGAAACGAGCTGATGATGATGTTTTGGCAGTATGAACTAAAGCCAATATCATTACATTTATCATGTACGTAGAAGACAGTATTTAGATATACACTCCACCTCAGTCTGCCTATCCAGTAGCTCAGGTTTAACTTTTTTGGTGCTGAAGATTTTCAATAAGGCATTTTAAACACTATTAACAGTGTATCACAAGCCTATACAAGCTCTATGTCTCTTACACATGTAGTTTGAAAGGTGTTTGTTTCCTCTTTCTCACAAATCCCAAGGAAATAAGTAACATCAAATTTTCAGCTCTTGATGTAATAAGTAATTTGTAATAACAAATCAAATCAGACATAACCTGATCACCCTTCAGGAAAGCTACTTCAGTCATATTACACTGCATTTCTAACAGGTACAGAAGAACTATCTGCAGTACTAAAGTTAGATGGGTGAACATGCAGAATGACTTCCATGTAAATAATTCAGTTTCCAAACCTCAGCACAGTCAGAACATAAAGGGGAAAAAACATCTGACTGCTCAAAGAACTGCACTCAAGTAAATTAAGTAAACTAAGGGTCAATTCCTTCTTCCCTTTACTATGTAATAAATGTAACTTATCTTCAGAGACTGGAAACAAGTATCCTTGCCTATTAAAAGCTTTCCCTAAGTTCAGGCTATCTAGTAATAACTAAGCCCCCCCAAAATCCCTGGGAAGAGCAAAGTGATGTTCTAAAAGGTGGTGAGCCATAATACTACCAAAAGCAATTCCCTACTGCCACATTTTTTGGGGGGAAATAAGTTATGAGATAGATCATTTAATTGTCTGAATCTAACTAGTTCAAAACACTGGGAGGGGGAGGGCACACACCATGCATTGGAAGTTTCCACAGGTCACTGTAGCCATTATAATGCTTTCTGATCTCTCTCACTCAAAAACCCATTTGGCCAAAAAAAGCTCTATGTGTCAAAGGAGGTGAGGGTGTGTATGTGTGAAACAGGAGAGAAGTGTGACATGCACCAGTACATTGTCTAAGAATATAAAAATTAATAAGGAGTCCAGAATTTGCTGTTATCTGACAACTCGGGGTAACACTTTTCAGCACTGCTGTATCATGCAGGCGAGCATCTCCATACATAGATTTTTTTTTTGCCATCCACACAATCAAAATATTGCACAGAATCCATCCACTGCTGAAGTGCTACTAAACAACTGAATAAACCAGAGAGAAATGAACCAGCCACATAACCCTTTCAGCATCTAAGATGCCAGCTGACAAACTACAACTGTCACTGGAAAAAAAAAAAAAAAAAAAGGGCTAGTTTTAGGCATTTCTCACATCTGCCCTTCTCTATATCAGTCAAACACCAGCACTTGCGATAATTAATAAAAACAGTCATTATGATACATAGCAAAATTTACTTGTGGCAGTTTTAACTTCAGATTTTTTTTTTACCCTCCCGACATTTTGTAATTCTAAGTGTTTTCTTTTCAGAACAAATATTTTCATTATATATGCTCACAAAAAAATCAGACAGCAAAAACATACTAACAGAATGAGCATAAAATGTGGTTTTGCATGAGATCATATACTACAAAATGTAAGGTTTTTTCAAATGAATAAACTGGAACAGTCAACAGTATGACACAAACCAAAATACAAGTAACAGACATGATCTAAACAGATTTAGACTGGAACATGTTTATTTAATTCCCAAAATTTCAGTTTATGCTTAAATCAGTCAGCCTTCACCTCATACAAGTATTTCAAAACAGGTGAGTGAAACCCAGTGGGAGATGGCTGATCATTTTATTAATAGACAACAAATCGACTACAGTTACATTTTTTTTTTTTCAAGTTTCAACTATTTGAGCAGAGTAGTATGTGTGCTTTTTATTTTTGGGCAAGCAGGGGGAAGGGAGAGGGGGGACCTTTGGCAAGAATGCTAACCTTATGAATTCTTCCTCTGGAATTTTAATTGGCAAATCTATAAGTAAAAACGTACCCAGCTGCAGAGAGCTGCTCCCCAGCCCCACCACAATCGCAGAACCTCAGAGCTGTTTGCTCAAGCCTGAAAACAGAGCATGTTCCTCAGGTGGTGTCCAGCCACACCTGAGCTAAGAGACTTCGATAGCAGAAGTTGGATAATGCTCTTTTTGATTTGCAAAGACATAGTGCCTCTAGAAGACATGCTTATCTCAAAATCTATTCTTTTTATTGCTTCTCTTATTAGACATTTCCTACTCGTTTTTGCAATAAATTTAGCTACACAACAACCTTGAGCTCTATTTTTATATACAGCATTGTTCAAAGAGCTTCCGAAAATTGTATTAGGAAAGAGAGAAAGGCCTTTGAACAATTAAGAAAAGCCTTATAACAGAAACGTAATCTCAACACCACCTAATTTCTTTTTCCCTTTTCGGAAAAATCTTCATATAGGTAATTGAGACAGATGAAAGCAAGAGGTTTAAAAATAAGAAAGACAGTGTTTTATGCGTCAGAACCAACTGAGAAGAACGTACTCTGGATGACACACCTTTTAACCTATAACCAAAGTGCTTTCTAAATGCATCTTGAAGAAACTGCAGCTCAAAAAAGAAAGCAAAAATAAAGCTCACAAAGTTAACAGCAAATTTGAAACGCAACTTAGAATTTCTACATAATATATCTACTCTTTACTGACCAATAACACAAGGTCTACAATATTACAGACACTACTATTTCCCATGTGACTCGCAGACAGTTTTCACTGTAACAATTAATCCACCATATTTAAATGCGATTGAAAGAAACACTGTTATATGCAGACAGTAACTTGGTTTCTTTAGAGCTTCTAGGATCACACTATATTCAGTCTAGTAAAAAAACAGCATTCTGAATACTAAGAGAGATATATATCTCACCATATTTCCACCTCGGAGAGAGTAATGTCTCTGAATCATATTATTTTTTTTCTAAATACTTAGAGGATATTAAGTAACAGGCACGTAGGAAGTTATATCTAGTTTTAACATGCAGAAAGCAAAGCGATTTTGCCTAGCTAGTGATTTAAAGTCACTTCAGCTTCCACATATGAAAAACAATAGCTAAGCAAACTTCGCAGCGCCCGCCGCTCCAGCCGCCTTCCCCTTTGGGCAGGAGCCCCAGCGCCGCACGCAGGGGACGCTTCACCCCCCGCAGCCCCCACCTGACCCCAGGGCCCGCGCCCGC
>NW_020799091.1:93021799-93035756 GCF_003259725.1 Athene cunicularia
AAAAAAAAAAAAAAAAAAAAAAAAAAAAAGGGCAGCGAGCGGGAGCGGGAACGCCCAGCCGGAGCCTGCTGGTGATTTAAAGCAGGAAACTCCCTCGCCTCACACAGACACGGCCGCATTCAGCACCGGCCAGCATCTCCGCGGGAGGAATGTCTGGCGCACATTACGCTAATCCTCGCCCCCGAGGTTGGGTTTACACAGCCATCGCGGCCATCGCCTCGCTCTCCTCCCCCTGCCAAGGCGCGGGGTGGCGGGGAAGCGAAAACCAGCACGCACACCAGCCCCCCGCCCTCGCCGCGGAAAGAAGCCCTGTTTGTTAAATATATATAAATGCTGTCAAGTAGAAGCTGGAAATGGCTTGCAAAGCCGAAGGTGGTGGGGACCGGTGTGCCGGCACTGCTCTGAAAAACTTTGGCGTGCGGCGGATTGCGCGAGTCGATAAAAAAAGTGAATTCTTGAAAGGCATTGAACAATTAGCAATTACCGGCTCCCTGTGCCAGAAAAGACTCCCGCAAGAAAAATGTGCCCGTGTGAACTAACGCTTTACTTTCATATTTTGAGGAATCACTGCGAGAAGAGATGAGTATATAAGAAACAGGCTCTCGCTTAAAGGTGACACAAACACTCATGGAACACAGGCCAACACCTCCAAGCACCTTCAGCGCCTGCCTGAGATGCACCACCAAGCCACACTTCGTCTCCATTTTCCCACTCTAAAGAAACACGCGTTGCCACGAACATCATACTGGCGCAGCAAACGCCATCCGAGGCACAACCGGAACAACAGCCAGGCTGCCTGCCACTGACAGGCCTTGCCAGTCCCAATTTATGGGCAGGAAACGTATGCCAGGACAAACCAGTCGAGATGACTCAAATCGCCTCTCCCCCACCCTCCTGTTCCACAGAACAACAGCCCTCTTTAGCAACGGGGAGTAGGACCTCTCTGAGGAATGACTCAAAGCTGCTCTCGGGGATAGGGGAAAAAAACCCAACAGCACAGGAAAACACCCAATCCCCCCCTCTTCCCTTTTCACATTATATTCATTAAACACACAACAACTAACTGTCTTGAGGTAATAAACGCAATAAAGACAAAGAACTTTAGTTTTACCGCAAGATAAGTTTACTGAGGTCAAACCCAAGGGAAAACTAATCTAACCACATTTTCAAATTGTTTGGAATATTCCATAGCCCAATGAAACCATAAAATGACAAAAACATCCTATCCTAGAATAGCATGAGGATAACAAAAAATGTTAGGTTTAATTAAAGGCAGATGACCAAATGAAAATTTCACACTCGCACTGCTTGCATACAAACCTCAGTATCAGATTTTCATCTACTGCATTTTTTTTTTTTTAAGAAAATGATCACATTTTAACATTTAGGTCGGAATTTTTACCTTTAATCAAAGTGATTTGATTAGAATAAAGATAAAGGAATACTTCAAAATTAGTCTTTATCCTGTCATGAGTATTAAGCCAGTGAGTGATTTTAAGTAACAGATAGTCAGATTAGTTTATGGAGAATCACATGTTCCATCTTCTTGGGGGACAGTGAATAAATCTCTCTCAAAATGGCCATGGGTTTTAACATAAAAAATGGGAGATGCATGGCCCACTCTTACTGGAAGTTGAGTAATAGATAACAGAATTGAAGAAAAGACTTAGGATAACAGGTGTATCTGAAGAAATTAGTGACAGGAAAGCAAACCAGCCAACACCTCTCTGACAAATTTTTCAACATGACCATATCTCCATCTTGAAAAAAGCTGCAGATTCTCACTGCCTGCTATTGGAAGGTTGTTCCAGAAGTTGCTTTTGATGGTTTGGATCTTTTATTCAAAATTTCCATCTTAAACTTATCCAGGGCCAGCTGTTGGAACATCAGATGATCAGTATTGTCCTCTCTTTGCTAAAACGGTGCCTTTCCTTTCCCTGCGCTATACCACAACTGCCCCCATTCTTCCATTCTGCAGCTTGCTGCTAGACAGCAATTGTATCTGCCTTCAACTCTGATGAGATATTTAAGCTTAACGATTTTATCATGCT
Source organism: Athene cunicularia (assembly GCF_003259725.1). Taxonomy (NCBI): domain Eukaryota; kingdom Metazoa; phylum Chordata; class Aves; order Strigiformes; family Strigidae; genus Athene; species Athene cunicularia. The sequence goes on from NW_020799091.1 coordinate 93,023,851, forward strand.
TCATCTCTGAGCTCTTCCCAAAGCATTTGTTATGAGGGTCTTCATTAAAATGATTTAGACTAAAACAATCAAATTATTTTACCGTTCTTTTTGAATGGAAACCGTGACTCAGATGAACACAAAACATTTCACCAAAGTATTCTATGTATAGCATTTGTGTGGCTCAAGCCAGCCAAATAACATAAGTACTCCATAATGGAAAAGATGATTAACCATTATAAATACCTCAGAAGTGCATTTTAAGGTAAATCCTCATAGTATCTCTGTGAAATGGTAGACTTTAGTCTCCTTTAGAAAACTAGGAGAGGTGAGGAATACTTAAATGTCTTGACCAACATCACAGAAGTTTCCACCAAGAACTGAGTTACACCTAAGGAGCCCTGTCCCACACCACATCTCCTGGAGCATGCTGTGCATCATTCCAACCTAGTGCCAGGCTGGATGATCTGCAGTCACCTTCTGCGTGATAGCAGCTGGTGTCTAATGGGGTAAGACCTGCTTTCATTGTTGACCTCGTTGAGAAAGACTTTTTTGGCAAAGTCAGTATATTTTATGGTGATAGCATTTTAGCTTTTGTTAGTGGGATTAGGGTCAGAGGCTGAGACATTTGTCCTACTTCAGAAAAGGAACGCAGAAAGGTGCATCACTGAATTGCTGGCAGTGATGGTCTAATTTCAGCAACTTGGCTACATAAACATGACTGAAATTCAGCTAGATTCTGTCTGTTGTACTTTGTGGGAGAGAGGTACTTCATTTTAACACAGAAACCCAATTAGAGCAAGAAGGGAGAGAACAAGGAACATGAGAGGGAAGGCACTGTTCTATTCATCCTAATCCCTACATCCTCACAGACAAAAGCACCCATCTATTCTCATACGTTTTTCTCTTTGACTACTTCCTCAGGAGACCTGTTTTTCTTTATTGTTCCAGCAGAGCCTATTTCCTGCCATACTCGGCAATTCTCCTCTTCCAATAGGGAAGTTTCTCTATTTTTCCTTTTTGACTTTGTCACCTTTGTGTCTTGGTCCAAATGCAAGGGGTAAATTGCCTGATTCCTTTTAAGATGCTCATCATTGGTATCAGACACAGGGGTCATCCAGTTGATGACAAGAGGCAAGAGGGCCTGATCCAGTCGAGGTTTCAACACCCCACAGTTCCCTAAGGAGTTAGACAGTCCAAGCTAGACAGTTCCCATCTTGCATAAAGCAATGACTCAGGAGAGGAAGAGAAAAAGGCCACAGACGGGCAGACCACGGCTCCCTCTCCAGGTCAAGTTTATTCATGGATAGTACTTTGTGACCAGGACTCGAAAAATGGCAGTCACCTCAGGACTGGGGAAAAGAGCAGATGGCTCCATCCTTCGTGATTCCCTAAGGAAGGGAGTGAGCTCCACAGTAAACTGACACCACCCTTAATGCTAATTGCACTGAAGGCCCTCCTCTGCCGGAGGGGAAGAGCCCAGCCCACAGGGAAGCACCCAGCATCACTGGGACGTGTGAACTAGGTATACAGTCACAGACCACAGACACGTGTGTGTATATCCATAGTCTCCCTATAGAACCTATACAGAAGCTGAGGATATTAGGGAGAGGAGGAAGAAATGAATTTTCTATTTTCTCCCCCACAGATCCCCCTTCCTTTTCTTGGGATATCTCTTGCCTTTATTGAAAAAGTAAAGCTTGTAAGCAGAGAGCTAATGTAACATGCATCATTTCACTAGTAAGTTAATAAGTTAATCTCTTCTGGGTAAAGAAGTGATCTAGGCTCTGAGAATCTTTTTGTTTTGTTTAAATTCCCTTTGATTTCTACCTTTAATGTAACACTTATTTGTCTCTTTTAGTAAGAGTGGAAGGGCTGCATTAGCATGCTTGGCTAAAAATACACTTTCCCACCAACTTATGCAAGTTGTGGTACCTACTGTGACTGATTCATAGCATCAGTGTGCATGAAGTCTTCTGTGCTCAGTGTTATATACATAAACGCACGTGTCAGCTTTCAGAGGCACTGAGCTCCTTCTAATTTCCACTGGGATTGTTGGACTGCATCACCTCTACATACCAGATCTCCATAAACATCTCTTTTTCATGTATAAAACATCTTCTTTGAATGCTTCTAGTGTCTGATCACAGAACTTGAGCTGTGTTCAGCCTTCAGCTCTTAGGAGCCACGGCTCATCAGACACAACGGCAAGCTGAATCATAACATTCGTACTTCCAGCAGTAGGTGAGGACAGAAGATTGCCATCACCCGAACCAAGGTATTCGACACCAGCTGTAGGAAGCAGGCCACATGCATTACACAAACGCTATACATTTGTGTAATGCAAGTAGTTCGGTTTTTATCTCTTCTTGGAGAGAAGCTTAAGGTCTAAAAATGAGATCATTAAGACTAATTAAGAAAATAAAAAATAATATTAAGGTAAGCTCTTCTGGTACTTCATTTCAACAAGAATCCCTATATATGGTTTCCTCAAAAATCTTTTTGTTTAGAAAGAGAGACTCACAAATTCAAGAACTTGAGCAATTTTAGCACCACTTGTTGCAGCTTTGCTAAACTGCTAAAAGCAAGCATGTCTCACGACTAATACAGTACTGTTTGTTAAAGTAACATGAAAAACGGAGTACTGCTGCTGCCTCCATGACACTTGTGAAAAGGAAGTCTTATTAGACTCGTATCAACATAAGTAATACGGCAGCTTGAAGAAGGATTTCATTTGCTCTGTTTTTAAAGAGCTACTCAACTTTTTCAGCCTACAGTGACATAAATGTACAGTGGGTGAGGGTGGGGGTGGTTTGGGTGGGAGAAGGGGAGGATGGAGGAGGACAGGGTTTTATGCCAAGAGCTGAATCATAACCATGTGAGTAATTTTGCTTTTTTTTTTTTTTTCTTAAGGGTATGAATCAAATTAAATTTGTTTTGCTGTGGGTGAAGGAAGAGAGAATATAATAGCATGAATCAGAGCTATCATCAAATATGTGGCACAGACTGAAAATTAATTACAATTACTGCCTTCTTCTACAAAGTTTTTGCCATAAGATGCAGCAATTTTGTTAATCAATATAATCCATTTTAAAAAAATCTCAGGAATTAAAGCTTTTCAATTACTTTCCTCTTCCTTTTAATTTTTTTCCTATTGTAATAGGAAAAGATTAGCATCTTTAAACAAAATCTTACTTAATCTGTTAGATGCTCTTTTGCTCCAGTGGCAAAAGAACTGCTCCTATTACTGAAAAGTAGATATTAGACCACACGTAACCTCATCAGTCAGGGCTAGCTTGAGGATGAAAGTCCATGGAGTACATGCGTTACCACTTTAGCACAGACACTTTATTAGGCATTCTAATAAAGACAATTTATTTAATGAAAAATGCAAACAGGAAAATAGCCCTTTCATTGGATTTTTGTACTTTGGAACAGCCTTTTAAGTATGCAATACTGGGAAAACCTTAAGGGGCTCAGAACATAAAACCTCTTTCTAAAAAGGCCAACACAGATACGAGGAAACAAACCCATGCATTATTAATTATTAGCTAGATAGAAAACCAAGGACACATGTATTTTTGTACTAGGTAAGAAATCACCGATTTTGATAACTAAAAAGGTAGTGACTCTTTGCCTCCAAGTTCCTAGTAAGGAGAAAACAGTATTTAATTCATTGTCTGAAAAACACAATAAAGCTACAGCAAGACATCATTTGGAATCAATTCCTCCCCCTAAACAACTCCAGATCTTTCCCATAGTAATTCTCTTGCACGTGCCCAGCAAAAATCTCTGTAAAGAGGACTGGTATACAGCATGTTTGGGAAGTCAGCTGAACCACGAGCCTTAAAGACACGATTCCCAGACAGACAGACAGAAAAGTTCTGCGGAGGACTCCACAGATGCTCTGTGACTTTCCAGTGGCGTATGCTGGGGAAGGAAGAAAATGGAAGATCTCTTGGGTAACCTGAGCCAAGCCCCACGAGGAATAACATGTGCATGCATGTGTTTTACAATCCCCATTCAAACTGGCCTGCGAACAGGAAGCCAACACCCACTCTGGAGCAAGATTTTACCCTCACCCTGCTCTTTCACCAGCTGAAGGTCACAAGCTCTAGCAGAAGTGGTGGCTGGGGTTCCTGTCTGCTGCCAGCTGACACCACTCCATTGATGTTCATGCCAACGTGCAAGCCAGCTTCACTCTTGTTGACATTTTCTAGTGGTCTTCAAGAACAGTCAATCTATCACTTAAAACCCAAAATTAAACAGGCACTTTAGAGACCTAGTGGACAGATGATCTGTCAATAGGTGGTCAAAATGTTTCATGGCCAACAGCATATGAGAATTCCCTCAACTCTCCTGCTGGAAGGCCTCCTTTGACCATCTCAAACATTAAGTTTTCTGGCCAGACAACTTCCTTGCTACCTTGTGGAAGCTGTCCCTCCCTTTCTTCAACATTACTTAGTACCCAGTTTTATCCAAGCCTCTGTCAGTTGCCAGGTAGTACAAAAGCCCAGCCAGCTTATCAGTGCTTGGCAAGAGGCATATTTGAACATGTCTCACGCAGATTATTACAGCCTTAAAAGCGTCTTATTGCACACATGGGACAAATGTGAAGGGGAACAAAATAACTCAGAAGATCGCTTTGCAGTAAACCACCCAGGACGGAAGAATTATTAGACAACAGCATCCACTAGAATCACTCTAAAATACAGCAATAGAAACTCACTAACAGACCTTCAAAATCCCTCAAAACATAGCAATAGAAACTTTCCTGCAAGAAGATCAGTGCCACTCTGCAGACACCAGTATTTTAAGACTGCTTACTGGTGTGGGGGTACAATAAGCACATAACAATTTTTTTCTTTATATTCACCACCTCAAGAAAAGTCAATTCTCTCACACTTTTCTCGAGACAAAAATCACCTAAGTTCCCTAATTATAGCTTTTACTTCCAATGAAGAATAAGCTCCAAGTAGAAATAAAATGCAAGTTGCCAGAAGGTAGCCAGAGAAGACACTGAATAGCTCTTAATGAAGAATAAACCAGCATCTTTACCATATCTGTGGTCACCTTTATTTATAACACAACAGCATAGATTACCACAGGTGGTGGGTTCTTTTTTTTACATTTCTGGTTAAATTATTTCTCAACTACTGTGCATAAACCAAACTCCTCAAATGCTCCTTCTCCTTATTTTGATGTACAATGGCAGAGCTTAGTAGGACTGCTAACTATCCTTCAGAAACTTGGTAAAGTTAATCTCCATCTTTCCATAGCAACAAGCTGCCATTTCTTGCAGGTGTTAGACAGATAGCTTCAGAAAGGAAAAGCACTTTTCTTCAGAAAAAAATCACTCTACATCAACATATCTCAGAGGACTAACATCCTCAGCCACTAAGCAGAAAGTTCCCACACCCCAGTCCCAGATACTAATGATGTTTTGAATAATATCATTATTATATATGATTTTATATGTTTTACCTATGAGGCTTTAAACTAGTTGTTAGAAAGTATCTTCACTACCTGCTCTTCTCAACAGTTTCAGTGTGTAACTCAAAAGGGACCCTGCTATTTAGCCACTTTTGCTACAAAACCAGATTAAGGGTAGAAAGTGATTTTTATCCAAGTATAGAAAAGAATACGTTTATGCACTTGGCAAAATCATTAGGGATTTATCTAAACACCACAGTTTTTGGTAGAAACCTTCCTGTAAACTCAATGGCTTTAAATTAGTACCTACATTACCAATACTTCTTCACTTCAGTGACTTAAGAGCTATTTCTGAAAGTAGCTATTGAAAACTGAAATTCTGTTTTGCTTTCAGAAAAGTCACACATCCTGTACGTTTCCAGAACTGCTGAAACAGTTCAAGAAAAAAATGATGGGAAATTCCATTTGAAAAGGCCAACACTTGTAAGTACAATCTGAAGCATGGGATGGGAACATGACCAAAAATGAAAAGCAAATATTTCTCCATGATTATATATTTTGTTTCTCCAATCCTATGAAGGAAAACTATAGGAAGGTTTGGGGGGGCATGTGTGTGTGTGTGTGTATGACTGTGAGGAAATTGCAGTTGTAGTCAAGAACATAATATACCACTAAACTCAGAATAAAACACAGAGCTTTCTTCCTTCAAAACTCATAGGCGCAGTACAGCGTTGCGTACACACTGTTGCTTGCCCTCCACTGCAATTTTTGTCTTCCCCCTGCCCTGTCAACTTTAAAAGACAGTCCAGAACTATGGTTTTTTGCGAGCTTGGAATGGGTGCACATGTGAGCATTTAAATTAGCCTGTGATTCCTGAAACCTGTTATTTGAAATTTGGTTTAAGGCGTGTTCCAGGAGAGGTCTTAACATGGAAAAGAGGCAATTCTGATCTTGCACCTTATACACAGCTAACAGGAGGCATTTGATTTGCATGGATTACTGAAGCCACTGCGGGCTAATTCATATGCATACAATGGCTTCTGCACCCCAGAATTACATCCAGAGGGGGGTCATGATACTAATAAGCACAAAATTAATTTCACACCTCCTAAATTAGAAGGCAAGCCTTATCAGTGTTAGACTGTAAGCTTCTTGGGGCTGAGACGATCTTGTCTGTCTCTCTTGCAGAGCATTAATCATGCTGTGGGTGCTTACGGCTAATAAGATGCATGTAAATCTATTCTGATGTGGTTTTTTGCCACTTCAGACTAGAGAAGAGTCACACACAAAGGCATACTCTTACCTCCCTACCTAATGATACACTAATGCGCCTAATTGAAAAAACAAGTCCTGATAGGAACAGAAAGACTTTGTTTTTGTTTATGCCACCCAGACAGAGTCTGTGGCTATACATTGCAAATAGTTGGCAAAACCTGAAACCGCAAGTATGCAGCAGCACTGTGAGTAATAAAGATAATGTTTGTATTTTGTTTACGAAGAGCCCTAACCAACACACTAAAGGAAGCGTACTGAAACCAAACAATACTCAGATCTTTAGAAAAACTTCAGAGGATCCAAATCATGTAATTTAATCACTTTGTTCTTTCACAATCTAAACATCACTTAAAATTTACAAGCAGTAATTCCATATAAGTTCTCTACGCCGAAAAATGGGATGTAGCCAGTTGCCCTTTTCTATCCTAACTATTAAAAGTTCAAACAAATCAAGCTCTATTACTGAGGGAAAAACAGAAAACACCTTACAAAATTCCCTTGCCCCAGAGGTTGAGAAATGCTGTACTGCTCGGCCAACATGGAATTCCTCCCTATCTGGAGTCACATGAAATGTACAGGTATCTCATAGCCACTTCATTGGGATGAAAAATCTCCATACGACTTTTACAACACACCAGTACTTTTGTGTAGTGTGCACGGATAAGAACGTATTCCATACTTCTCAAGAAAACTAGAATTCAAGAGATTTTCCCAAAAAGATTTTTTCAAAAAAGAATAATAGGAAATGGAGATATGCTGAGGTAGGACTTCTTCCTAAAATAAAAACTTCCAGTTTGGCTCAATATTGGATGCTCGATCAAACTGCTATTACTGACAAGCATGTTGTTTTCATTTAGGACAATTTAAATAAATTTTATTTACAGATATACACAGTGTTCTCACTTGCCAAGAGCTGGTGAGAAAGAGCTTCATGTCACATCAAAAATAACAGCAGACTTCCTGTCCTCCACTTCATCCATCCTTTGACTTACTGCAACAGGCAATTCTGGGGCCCTTTTGAGAACAGGGGTGTATTCAAGTCTTGGGGACCAGTGCTCTCACCATGTTTATGGGGCTTAGCTGACAGGGAATTCAGAAGGGGATCGTCTTCCTGTGTTCAGAATTTGCAGGGTTAGGAGGCAGGGTTATAGCTCCTCCAAAGTAATTCATCAGTTCACTCATCCAACAGCATATTTTGGACGGCAAGCAGATTGCATTAAAGCATAACTGCAGGGTGGCAGTCTTGTTTGCTATGACCAGTGAACTAACAGTCACATCCTACTAAGCAGGGCTGTATTTTCACTACCCTGTTAACATGCTCCCAGCAACTCTGTCAAGGCTGTATTCCTTGACCACACACAATCAGAGACATTTTGAGAGTGTCCCAACTGGAGAACAGATGGAAGGCCAATGATCCAACCAGTTCCTCCCCGCAAGGTGCAGCAGAGGCAGTCTGGACAGCTGCACATCACAGACTGTCCCTGAAAAATGCTGACCAAAACTGCCAACACATACCTTAGAGGGCATTGAGGAAGACCTATAATCTATAGATCATAGATCTATAGATCATTGAGGAAGACCTATAATCTATAGATCATAGGAAGACCTATGATCTATAATACTCCTCTCTGCGACCCCTGTGTGTCACATGAGTCTTCAAAAGAGCCTGCATCATCATCCCTTGAAGAAGTTGTCCAACTAAATGTGGGGAGCCTGCCTCAGAGAACTCCCAACAAAACTTCACCTAGAAGAGAGACGTACAGCCTTAACTCAACCCACAGCCAGCCTCCTCCAGCACACAGCTGACATGCTTAGCTTCCCAATCAATCCATGGTCCTTAGCTTCCACAAGCAGCCTAGACCCCTCTGCAGACACCGCCAACCAAGATTCAAAACCAGAGCTGCCAGGTGGCCCAGACCTGCCCAGCAATCAGGTGCTGAAGCAGGGACAATACTGGCCTACTGTTATCTTCCTGAACAGCCAGCTCTGGGTACATCTCCCCATTTTATACCTTGACTGCTATGACACATGACTACGGCTAAAAATCTACTCTGATAGAACCTTTTTTCTAGCAAAAGATGACCCCAAATGACATCTTGAATGACTCCACACACATGTGGAAAAGTCCAGCAAAAATCTTCACTTCCAAACAAAAAACAGTTCAGCAATACTAAATCTTCTGCTCTAAGCCAGCTATCTTGTCCTAAGGAAAATCTTCTGGAGATCTGGCTAGGAAGGGCTTGGAGAAAGAGCAGAGATTGCCTTATCCTCATGCTTTCCGCTCTGAAATCACCACTGCATGAGAGGTTAGGTTGGCTGGGTCCTTGCTTGCTGGTTTTCTCAGGGAGAGCCTTGGTAAAGACAGCACTAGAAGATAACATCCCTTGTCTGATTATCACCCTCCCACGCACAGGAACAATTGTGAAATGCTCCTATGGAAATCCTATCAACCTGTAGCTGAAGAGGAAGGACCAGCACAAGATATGTGTGCATGTTAGGAGAGGGCATGAACAGCACAGCAGCAACTAAAGACAGAAAAAAAGACAGGTCCAGGAGTAACTAACAGGATTGCAAGGATAACTTCCCTACTTCCATACCCCTAACTCTTCTCTTACGCACCCACCCCCTTTTTTGCCACAACAATTACTGCAATTAAATTGACAAACAAACCTGAGTAATTCCTTAAGGCACTGGGAACTCTACAATCTTTGAAGTATTTGTCTGGCTGGTACTCCCAAAAGTGCCACCTTGATAACTTCTCAGCAAAGCTCTTTAAACTCTCTGTTTGCTGAAGGGCCTAAAGATCTCATTTGCAGATGTCCACCGGGAAAATGCGTGCAAACAGTTACTAAACCCTTCAAAAGCAGACCAGAGCAACCGGCATATCTTCTTTCCTTCATGTTAAGGACATAATCGGTTCTGTTACTGAACGCCCCCTGCTTCCAATGCCCAAATCATTTTCTTTCACAAGGGAAATCCTTCAGTTAAATCCCTCTTGAAGCCAACTCCAGGCGTCACTGCACACGCAGTATCAACACATGGTCCTCACCCATGCTGGTGGTCATGAAGGGCATGCTGGCTACAGATTCAAAACCTACACATAAAGAAAGGTTGCACATTTAGGTAGACCGAGAGCTCTGCTTTTAGTTTCCTGCCTCACAGGAGTCCTCCCATGACACAGATGCAGCAAAGTTTGGCAAGAGCGTATATATACCCCACGCTCAGGAATCTTTTTATTTCCTGCAAGCTCCGACTGTCCTGCATTTCAGTCCAGGACAGCTAACCACTTGCACGCCTCCACAAAGAAACATTCTCAGAAGCAGGTTAGATTAAAAATATACTATAACAAATTTACTTTAAATTATGTCTGCTCAGCCAAGTCTAAAAGACAAGTAGTGCTGGTACATTAAGGTATTCTTGTTCACACAGTAGCTGAAAAATACGTGATGTGTTTCAGTATTGTGTCTAGAGCCAATGTTGATCACTCTTACCTCTCAGACACTGAATTGACTGCACAATCCTGTTCTCAGAGAAATACTAATTCATTTTTAGAATTTTTTTTGGTCTTATTCAAAATATGACCGATTAGGTTATTTTCTCATCTTAATAAATGATGTAAAACCTCCGGACATATGGTAGCATTTGTATACTTCCAGGCAAGCGGTGATAACTTTCAAATGTTACTTCCCCTCCTCCTCCACTACATGAAACAAGAATACTGGAGCCCATTTGAATCTTAGTGACAAACACATTTAAGAGAGACTAATTTCAGTTAAAGTTTCCAAATGTCAGATGTATGTGTTAAATAATTATATTAAAAAATAAAGAACAGATGAATTCTCACTGCCATCATTGTTTGATAAAGTGCCTATATTCTTCCAATAAGGGTTAAACAATATTAAGAGACAGTGCTTGTGCTTAAATTAGCAAGGAATAAACAAATGTCAGTTCATATTTATAGGGGCATATGACAAATATCATCCATACTAACTCAACAGCTACAAGATAAGAGGACTGCTGCTGCCTCATTTAGTTTTATGAGTACCAATCCACAACTGCTTCACTTTTCTTTTTCTAGTTTAAGATCCATAGCTGAGCTCAATTTTTTATTAAGGTAATGCTTACAAAATGGCTGAAGATTTTTCAGAAGCAGAAAGCCACTAAATCTCAAAATGAAGGTACAGTATCACATACATTGAGGTACTTAATTAGGAGGAGAAGCCATCTCTTAAGACTTTGCTTGTTGTTTTCCTTGGAAAAACAAAGCTGCATTCCCCCAGCAGCTTTTTACATTTACCAGATTCTTTCCCATTTTTGAGAAATGTGTCTGTCCTCCCCAAAAGTACATAGCAGAGTCGTACTGGAATGGTTCAGGCATCCTCTCTGATTGAATGGTATACTGATATCTCATTATTAAGGCTGGTCATAATGTGCATGAATTTATAAAGCTGGAATCTATTCAGCCTGTCTACCCAGCAGCTGACTAACTGGACATTATTACTTGAGGAATAAACCTAGTAAAAAGGGAAAACTGAATAACCTGCGTACCATAACCCATTCTATGCTCGTATTTTCTCAAACCCAAGCAGCACTTACACTGAATAAATTGACAAGTATTTAATGTAAAACAGCTTCTAAGCTTTTTACAGAACGAAAAGAGTAGACAATTAATATTATTTTGCACTTTCATAACTGAATGGAGAACTCTAATAGGCAAATGTTTCCTACTAGTTAGAGGCAAATTCTTGTTATTCCTTTAAATTAAAAAAATGCTGTGTGCTTCGGGGGGAAACAGGCACCAGTAACAACAAGCTGTTCACCACTTTTGAGCCAAATGCTTGCAATGATGTTGAACATGAAATACGTTCAGAACTGCAGCAAGACAGAAGAAGAGCTAAGGAAAGGGAAAGAAACACATCTTTCTCCACCTGGGCCGAGGCTAAAGAGAACAGTCCTTACCCCAAGATGTTACTCAGCAGGCTCCGCTTCCATAAAGTACTTTTACATACATTTGTATGAAGTTAATGGGAAACCAAAAGCATCTGACCGAAGACAAGCTCCGCTCCTGCCCGGGAGCTGGGGGGCGGCGGGTTAACGCGGAGACCCTTTAATTTTGCCCAGAATTCTACCTATTTTCACAGCGGGGAGAGACATACGCTTGGAACTCGGCTGCGCGCTGCCCCGCGCGGCGCCGGGCACGCAGCCCCGCGGAGCGTCGT
>NW_020799091.1:93035806-93056672 GCF_003259725.1 Athene cunicularia
TTTTTTTTTTTTTTTCTTAAGGGTATGAATCAAATTAAATTTGTTTTGCTGTGGGTGAAGGAAGAGAGAATATAATAGCATGAATCAGAGCTATCATCAAATATGTGGCACAGACTGAAAATTAATTACAATTACTGCCTTCTTCTACAAAGTTTTTGCCATAAGATGCAGCAATTTTGTTAATCAATATAATCCATTTTAAAAAAATCTCAGGAATTAAAGCTTTTCAATTACTTTCCTCTTCCTTTTAATTTTTTTCCTATTGTAATAGGAAAAGATTAGCATCTTTAAACAAAATCTTACTTAATCTGTTAGATGCTCTTTTGCTCCAGTGGCAAAAGAACTGCTCCTATTACTGAAAAGTAGATATTAGACCACACGTAACCTCATCAGTCAGGGCTAGCTTGAGGATGAAAGTCCATGGAGTACATGCGTTACCACTTTAGCACAGACACTTTATTAGGCATTCTAATAAAGACAATTTATTTAATGAAAAATGCAAACAGGAAAATAGCCCTTTCATTGGATTTTTGTACTTTGGAACAGCCTTTTAAGTATGCAATACTGGGAAAACCTTAAGGGGCTCAGAACATAAAACCTCTTTCTAAAAAGGCCAACACAGATACGAGGAAACAAACCCATGCATTATTAATTATTAGCTAGATAGAAAACCAAGGACACATGTATTTTTGTACTAGGTAAGAAATCACCGATTTTGATAACTAAAAAGGTAGTGACTCTTTGCCTCCAAGTTCCTAGTAAGGAGAAAACAGTATTTAATTCATTGTCTGAAAAACACAATAAAGCTACAGCAAGACATCATTTGGAATCAATTCCTCCCCCTAAACAACTCCAGATCTTTCCCATAGTAATTCTCTTGCTGGTTGTAACCGCTGCCCGTGGGTTTGGTGCACGGCAAGGGACTGCGTTGAAGCCTCCCACAGAACGGACCAAAGCCCCGAAACACTCAACAGCCACCGCCCCCAACCAGTAAATTCCCATGTTAACTTGCTGGGACTCCCACATTAACAACTCCCATGTTAACTCTTTTTCCAGCTGGATAGTTTTTTGCGGGGGTCTCCCCCCCTGTTCTCAGGAAACTTTACATCAGTATCTACAAAGCACTTTCCAGAACTTCTCATCAGTCTCTGAAAAAATACTTTGTCTTCAATTAAGGAGAATATTCAGCTTTAGTACGTAACATACGTTCTGTATTGGACAACACTACCCGCAGTGCAAAATGTTCAGTGAAAAAGCTTTAACTCTGTGGTTCATTTTTCTTCAAAGGAACAGGAATTCAGTTAGAAGATGAACAGGCTGGGGCTATGGGGAAGTCTGTTTCATTACATCACCAGAGTTTGCGCATCAGCACTCAGTAAAGAATTCATCCTATAGGAAACCTTTTAAATTTAGCGATCCACTGAAATGAATTTCTTTGATATTCTTTGGAAAAAAATACAAAATCCTACACATTTGTCATATGGAGCGGTCAGTAAGAGATCTCATGTAGCCACTGCTCAGAACCAGCTGTACAGTTTGAACATGTATGGATTAAGATACAATTAAACCCATAATTGACTATTTGCATGATTTATTGCAGCACCTCAGATCTGGCCTCTCCTTGTGAGCAAACTTCTGTAGGTTTAGAAGACTGTATAACCTGCTCCAAAGAGCAGCAATTCTTACACAGTAGCTCCTAAGCAGTGGGCAGTCTTATCTGGAAAAGAGCAATGCATCTGCAGCACAGACAAAACCTAAAAGTTAGAGGATTAAAACTTTTCTATTGTGCAGTGCACACCCAGATACTTACAATAATTTATAATAACATGAATGAGGAGAAAGCATTTGGAAAAGTGCGTCTTGAGCTTCTATTACTGTGACAGAAGAGATGTGCAATAAAAACAGACCTCTCTTTTTAAGGAAAAAAAAAAACTTAGGAAAACAACATCTTGAGCAGTGGTACTGCGCAGTAAAAACTGTATTAGCTTGTCATAATATGTGGCTTCTGTTGGTATGAATTTTGATTGAATAACAAACTAAATATGAGCTTCAAAACATAAAACATACAGCACTACTAAAGAGCTTGGAATACAGCCCTTGGGAAAGCACCCCTAACATGGATTTTCTGATGCCTCTTGTTGAGATGTAAATGATTGCCAGCCTCAGTTGCAGGTCACTATTTTGGGACCTACCCCTATTCTCCTCTTACAAATGGCAGATCATAACACTATTTTTTAAAAAGTGCACACACAAATAAATTCCTGAAAAAAGGCTGTTCACCATAAAGTTATCTATGATCTGAATGAATCAGGAAAAAAAAAAACAAAACAACAAGATCCAGTTCGCTTCATGTAAATTGCAGCATTGTTTTGCTTTCTGTAAGCAAGTACTGAGCCCTGATTTTGCTGAAGAATTTTGCACATCATTAGCATCACTTACTAATTCTTTTTGTACTTTGTCTTTAGTAATTTTATAATATGGGGACATTTATGATGCTGTTATGGCACCTTCTGTGTTCAGGCTCAGAAAAATCCATCTCATCAGCTTCCTCACAGTGCAATCTGCTACTGCTGGTCAAAGTGGTACATGTGGTGGCAAGGGGGGAAGAATGGCAAGATGCCAGTGACAAGTCCCATGCAAGCAGTTCCCTACATCTAGCTCTTGCATTTTATAGAGTATCCACTTTATTCATAGGATGCTCCAAAAGTACAGAGGCATTTTCATATCAAATATGGTTTCTTACTTATTCCTCTCCCATGGTGAACTGACTGGATATTCAGTCCATGTAACTGAGGTTTAGAGCATGTGCTGCAACGACAGCTTACAACTGAAATATAAGCATGTCGTGGCAGGACTTTCACTTCTGAATAATCATTCATCAGGAAGAGTGATGAAGCATCAGAGCTCATGACTATTTTAGAAGCTTATTACTTCTATCAATGCATATTGAGAATAATACATAATAGAATAATAATGCATAAGAGAACTTTTTTTTTTCTCAGATTTTTTTTTCTCAACTGCTAAGAGGGAAAGCCGAATTGATTTGGGCAATAGTTCATATATATTGATGTTAAACACTAACATGAAACACTGGTTTAGGAAGCTTTAGGTACTTCTAACATTTTGTTGTAGTCCAAAAGATTCCGGGAAGTTTACAAACAGTATTTCCCACTTATCCTGCTATATTCAAAATTATTCTGCTGGCATGCTTCTGCATCAAGACTGAATTTAGTTTGCTAACATTTCAGTAAATATAGAGACTTCTTAAGAGTCTTCTCTCCTTGTTTTGGAAAAATACCAGTTTTCATTGAGGTGGATGTTTTCTAAGTATGACTTTGTGTACTATTAATCACTGCTTGCAGTGTATTATATTGTGCAATCTGCACTAACACAGAAAAAGCACGTAAAATATCAGGAAAAAGTGAGAAACTAATGGAAAGTCAAACTTGCTAGAGCTACCTCTAACAGCCTCTTTTTTCATTTTCTAGGGAGGGAAAAGAAAAAGGCATGAAACCCTGCACATGGCTCTCTAGTTGTAGAGCCACCAACTGCGGGAAGCTGCCGGCTGGGGGGGGGGTACGGACCAGGCCGTGCCAAGGGCCGAGTCCGGGATGAGGCGGAGAGGAGGTGCGGAGCAGGGCGGAGAGGTGCGGAGAGGTGCAGTACTGCCGGCCCTCCGCCGGGTGGCGACCTCCCGGCTCTGCTGCAAGACCCGGGGTAGGGCGAGTGCTGCCGGGAGCCTCGGGGACATTAGGGAAAGCCAATAATTGCCCTACTCAGTTTGCTGTAATAACTGCGACTTAAAGCAGTAAGCCTTCGGACTATTTTAAAATTAAAACAGTGCAATAAACTATCAAATAATACGTCTAAGAGGATCTTATAGACACAAGAAGGATTTTGCCTGGCGATAGTAAAATTTCATGAGGTTATTTGAGTTTTAGTATGCAACTGAAGCCTTAAGAGATTCATGTGAATAATACCAAAAAGGTCTAAGCTTCTTAGTTCCTCAGAAGTAGAAAATCCTATTCCAGATTTCTGAAGTCTGTGCTTGTAAGTCTGCTAATAACTAGGAAAGAGGGAAAAGAAGAGTTTTGGTTTTAAACAACTAAAATGCTGTGACTGAAATACAACACTTAAGTAATGACTGTTTTGGTGTCAAATTAAGCCCTGAAATACATGTATAGAGATCTTACTAAAATGAGTAACAGCAGGGTCTGTTCCTTATCTAATAACAAAAAAGAAAAAACAAACAAAAAAATCTGTTCTTCACTCTCCAAAGTTAATAAAAACAAACTATGAGAAAATGTATAGTAAACCACTTTATTATAATAAATATATTTCATTAAAATAATGTGATTCAGCTATTCTTTCTTGATATTTTTCTTGATATTCTTAAACCGATTTTATTTATTAAGTAGGCGTCTCTGAATTTAAAGGTGTTAAGAGCTCATGTTCCTGGAGATTTACTCAGTACAGCTGTTAAACTCTTAATTCTTCTTCCACTATTCTAAGGAAAATTAAATACTGCAGATGTTATCCTTTATAATGCCATATATACAGGATCAGTTCCTCATCTGCAGGTAAGTTATTTATTTTTTCCTACTTAGCTTCAAGGCAATCATGATCATTAGGCAATACTGGGGTTAAATAAACATGACCTAAAGTGATCACAAGTCAGAAGTTATTTGAAAGAGATATTCCCATGTCAATAAGTGGAAATCTAGGAACTGCACTTGAAATATTTCAAACAAATCCCCCTCTTCAGATACAAACATATTAAAAAAAAAGGCAGAAATATACGTGAAATAAAATATTTCCTATCTTTGAGACATATTTGAACTAGACAGGCTACACTGCCAGGATTTTAAAGATGCTAGTGCTCATAGACAATCAATAAATTAAAGAAAACCCATAGATTAAAAAAAAAAACAAAACCCACAGCAACAAGAAAAAAAACACCAGATGAAAAAAATCAGTAGGAAATCAGTACTCTCTGAAATAGCTTTATATTTACCCATTCCAGTTTTACACATCCGATCCTCTCTAATGCCACAGTAGTGCCCATACATAAGAATATGAACTGTCTTGTTTATGCACATGTACCGACAGCATTTCTGCAGCGTGCAGCCTGGACAAGCCCACCTGCCAGGAATTCCCCCAAGGACAACTGCGTGAAACGTAAGAAGATTTGCATCCATTCATACAAGATCACTTTGCTTATGATGAAGCCAATGTGGAATGGTTTACAGGAACTTGGCGTACTTTGAGACTTGATGCCTAATTTCTCCAGAGCCCCAAGGCTACACAATTCCCAATTCTCATTGAGAAGGGGAACACTGAAGAGCAAGTGTCTCACTGCTAGCCCTCATGGCAAATAGATCTGTCTCTTCAGAGCAGTCTCTGCTAACCAGGGTCATTATTGCCTAACACTGTTTCACTTCACTAATCTTTCCTCACCTCATGAAACGTTTATCCCATAAAAAGGGAAAAATATGTCTTGAAATCCTTTAGTAGAGAACTATTGCCAAAGAGTATTTGAAACCTAAGAATGCTCTCTGCGCCATGATCTAGCACGAAAGCCAACTCCACAGCTCTTACCCCTTTCTGTAAATACACTGTTAGGACTATCATCCTCTTTGATGCTTCCCATGCTTCTTGCAATTACCCTCCCAGTCTGTCACTTGAAGCTGAGTGTTTCCTCAAGTTTGTATATGATAAAGGTCTACTGAAGTCAACAGAAACAGTCTTCCACCTTTCCCACTACCCCATTCCAGAGTCTCCTTCCCCCACATTAAAACTTAGTACGTCTGAGCATCTAAGCATCAGCTGTTGGACAATACCAACATCCCACAGCCATCCTGTTATGGGTAGAGACGTTTTTAACAATGAGAAAAGAGAAGCATGACAAAATTAGTAATTTTGTGTAATAGCAGAGTCATGCATCTTTATCCCTCTTCTTGTGTACAGCACCAGCATTATATGAAATACTGCATATACTGACAGGAAAAAGCATGTCTCAAATAGTTTTTATTTAAACACTGCACAATAGTAGACAGGAATGAGATTGCCAGTAAAATACAGAAATTTATATGACAGCTTTTCAAAATAAAGACTTCTTCAACCCTAGACCACAAGTTTTTCAGAGCTACAGGTGGGAGCTGGGAACACTCATCTGTCTTTTTCATCTTACAATCTCTTCAACACATTTTTTAATACGAGTCATTCAAAATCTCAGATATTATCTGAGATCTTTTAGTAAAGAGAAACAATGGTAAGGAAGAACACATTACATAGTTACGTTTAAAGAGAAGGGAGTGTGGCACAATAGCCATGCATACAACCAGCTGAAAACCACTTTTATGTGTCATGCTCACTAGGTATTTTTATTTTGTAATTTTTTACTTATAGCAAGTGTACTTATTGCTAATTTTCTGTTTTGTTTTCTAAGACATTTTATAATAAAGAATTAGGGAATCAGAGTCTTCTGAAGCACCCTCAGCATGTGAGAAGACTCCTTCACCAGGTTCTTAGATACAAACAGTAAAAGAAAAGATGCATGAAACCAAGAGTGCTCCAGCAATCCTCCTTCCCAGTTACCTGTTTAGCCTCTGCTACATATGTTTTGGGTTATGGTCAAGCAGGGTTGTAACTGCTTCAGCTTTGCACATCTCTGTATTTTTTTAAAGACATTTAACTACCAACACATATAAAAGCAGCTACCCAAGGCTGAACAGGGTTTTTATCCTGTTGTACTGGTCCTTTAACTTTTTATGACTCATAGCTTAAGTATTTGGGAATTCCCCTCTAAATAGGAGTTTGACACACTTGCATTATGGAAAGTTATTTTATTCAAAAAGTAACAGAATACAACATTCATGCAATACTCAGCACTATATTTAGCAACACACAATTGGTCTTTTTTTTTTTTTTTCCAATAAAGCTTCTAATTAAAGACAGATTTTTAGAAAAAAATAAAAATGCAAGAACAAGACTGAATAGCAAAAGTCGCAGCATTGAAAGAGACAATCACAGTGTTACACACCCAAGCAAGTCAGGAATATTTTTTTTATAACTATTCAAACAATGTTAGGGCTGTTTACCTCCCCCCCACCCCAGACCCCCCAGTTGCATGTAAGAGTGTACAGCTTCTCTCTTACCTGTGTGCTGAAGTCCCTTCTTGGTGGGCTGACTAGTCATCAGCGATCACCTGACTAAAGCCTGGAAAAAAAAAAAAAAATAAAATCAGCTGACCACCCTTGCTTGCTGGCTTCCAGCTTAAATACTCCTCTCCACAGCACTTTGTCATGTGAGGCAGGACAGAACCAGCTGTCATTGCTTCAGAAAAAGGGAAACGGGCCCCTCTGTTTCCACCTCCTTCCTTCCTCCTCTCTCACTCTTTCCTATCTGTCCCTGCCTCCAACCTCCTCCCTTTCTCATTCTTCCACTTTGCTCATTCACTGCCCGCCCGGTCGGGGTCTCCCAGGGGAAGCCGCATTCCACAACGTACAAGCATTTCCCCTGCATCTCGAGGTTTCTCAACAAGCTGCCTACACACTTCTACTGAAAAAAAAAAAAAAAATTTAAAAAAATCAGAAAAAAATCAGGGAGAAACAGAGAAAAGGCACCACATTCCACAACCCTCAGTCAGCCCTGGCAGACTACGAGGCATTTTCAGTCACACAGCACAAAATGCATTAGTCAGAGCTGAAAGACCACACACTTTGTACCACTACCATGCTAACAGAGAATGGTCTGAGCAGAGCTACAGGAAAAAGGAAAGGAGGGGTTCCTATCGATGCTTCCATTTTACATGGGGCAGCCACCTAAATATATTAAAAATTTGCAGGAAAAGGCCCAAAGTTGACATTCCCAGCAGAAACAATGTGAACGTGGGCAGCGGGGAAAGCTTGCCGCTCACAGAGCGTGACCTTTGGCAAAAGGACTCCCCCTCCAGCAGAATGTGTTATTCCAAAGACTGCAAGACATTATCTAAATCAGAACTTCTATCTCCCCAATGGTTTGTTCGTAGGAAATACAAGCCTAGAAAAAGTGAAAGTAATACTGCATGATTCAGATTCCCCAAAACCACATATACTTTCAATTCAAACTTTTCTCTTCTTCCATGCTCCCTATAGTTCTGCAACTATATCCATCTATGGAGTTTTCTTTTCTCTACTTACGCAGTTTCAACCCTCTATGTATGTGAAGAATCTGATCAGTAAGGAACAAGAAGAGAGTTCAGCGTAAAAAACCCTCCATCCTAATCCAAATGACCTAATCGCTCATCTATCTGCTCACTGCTTCCGTCCCCCACACGCACTTATCTATTGCTTGAAGGCATTTTAGGAGTACATATATGGCTTAGGAGAAAACACCCCTTTTTAGATCACATCAGAGAGAGCGAGCGCACTGTACTGGAGCACATGCTTTTGTCCACTGAGATCAGTACCACGGAGTCCCCAAGCCCTGAATTCCCCGCTCTGTGTAGGGACCGTCCCTAATGCACCCTGCAAGGCTCAAGGGCTTAATTCAGCGTCAGAAAAGTGTGGGGAGGCGGGGGGAAGAGGGGGGAGAACCCTTAACCGTCTGCACTGGAATTTCTCTTTAGGAAAGTCCATGCTTTAATGAAAGACTGATACTAGATACCACAAAGAAACTTTTATTTCTGTATGCACATGACTCAGATACATTTTCTGTGTGGGTTATGTGGTTATGTTATCTTTCATCCTAAAAAGCTGTTTCAAAGAGACCTTTAAACATTAGTTTTAAGAAAAACTTGATGTGTTTATGTACAATGAGTGTTTTTAAACTGCCTGTTATTGCACAGTGCTATACAAAGCAGAGACACTAATGTCTGTTTTCATTACAGATATAATTTGCATCTAATACTAAACACAATAATCTGTAAAAATATTTAAAATTATTTCCCTAAATAGTTACTAGAAAAGTAAACAAACTGAACCCTTCAGCAAAACAGACCCTGTTAGTTTTAATTGTCATTCTTAGCTTTTTCTTGATCATGAAAATACATTTACTTACTATGTTATTGACTTAGATGCGTTAGTTTATAAAACAAGTGGTAGCTGCTGCTGTGCGGTATTTCAACAGAGGAAGGCTATCCAGAACTGCCTCAGAGACTGAACACTGTCGCCATTATAACAAAAGCATTAAAATGAATAATTCATGAGCAGAGGAAGTACCCTACCATTAAAAGGCACCGACTATTTAATGAATTGTCCAAAAGCTATCCCTTTTACTGCCCAGTTCCTCTAACTACTACATCATTCTTCATTTTTCTAAAATGGCATAGAGTAGTAATTAGCAGAAACACATGGACCAGTTTTAGGAGATTTTTCTGAGGAGTAAGAAATGAAAGCTGAAAAGTGAGCCAGAGAGAAAAAAAAATAAAGTGTTTATGTATGATGATGGATATATTAAGGAAACAGGACTTCCATTTTTAAGAAGCTTTTTCAAATTGCACTTTTGAATCTTGAAAAGGAAGAACATTGCAATCTGTCCTTTGCCTTTCCCTGGTACCTTCCTTTTCAGGATCCCAAAGCATCATGACAATGCTCAGGAATTAAAAGGCCTCATTAGTGAGTACTTGCAGAACTTTTCTCCTGTTTATAGGTGAAGAACATAAGGCCTCAAGAAGTCTAAATTATTTTCTCCAGGTCATGCAAGGAAGGCTTGGAGACTGAGGCAAGAACAGAGCTTCATCCCCTGGTTACCAGTCTTGTGCCCAACAAAAACACTTCCTCTCTTTATGCTAACAAACATCACAAGGTTCAATAGTCCTGCAAGTTTTAACCTAATAAAATGAACTGTGGTGCACAGGTATTTTCTGCAGAGATAGGGAAACAATGTGATCCTCTAACCCAACTTTACACCAGAATAATTTACAAACTTAGGTTCTGAATAACATTTTTCAAGGAATTTAGCTTGGAATAGCAAAGTACATCCGTTCATGTTTCACTGATGCAGGAAAAACACGTACTATGCCTGGAAAGAGATTTATTTATAATATAGATTTCAAAAATTTTCAAGACATTAAAAATTGGTACACTAACATCGATAAACTTCTCAGATTTCATTCATTAAAACAGTGAAATTCAAGAAATTGTATCTCCAAGTCATTTTGCCAAAGGGACATCATTCTGTACTGTTGAGCAAAAGCCATCCTAAATATCTTTACACACATGGATCACTTTTAGGTGTCCTACTCTCTTGCACTATTGGGATGAACTCAAATGCAATTCTTATTCCAAAGCTCTCACTGCAACAAGGTCACTGATTACATGGTAGCAAGCCTATTAATTGTGAGATACAAGATGATAACATTAGGTGTAATTTTGGAAGACCAGACACACTCACTGGTCAGCTTTCTGGGATTTTTATTTTTAAAACCACTTGTTTGCAGAGCCTTGGTAGACACTTTGTGACTTTCAAACCTAATTCTCAAAACACGTTTTGTTTCCGAAAGCATCTATATGAGAAAGATGCTCTCCTGATCTGGTATTAGATGGATGATTTTTGTTCTGCCAAAAAATTTGCTCTTCAGTCAACTCAGAACTGCTCCCACAGCAAGTCCTTACAGGAATAAGGAAATGCTCTTTAGCAACTAGAACGATCTGTACAGTTAAACATATTTTTAGTTTGCAGTCCCCAAGGAACTGTGAATGGAACTACAAAACAAATATAAAAAACCCCACACTTGGCTGTTAGATATAATTAATATTGCCTAGCTCACAGCAAGCAGGTTTACTGTAACTAATAGACTATTTCAGTACAAATGACCATTAATGGCTTGATAAGTTGTGGCAGGAAGAAAGAGGAGGAAAGACCACAAAATACTTATGAAAACTCTTCCAAAGATGGCATGAGAGTTCACTTGTTAAAAATGGCACCCAAAAAGAGAAGTTAAAGAAAGAAGAAATGTTACGAACCCTTCAAGTTTATCTTCTTTACAATATCTATCTTGAATCAACATTACAGGAGAAATTCTGTTAATGTAAACCAGCAGGAGCATGTCCACCAAACTAGCAGCCTCCACCAGGGTATCCAGACTACCAAGTCAGCACCTAAACACAAGTGTTCTGAAGAACAAATAGCATCAAATAAATTATTTCCAGAGAAAACAGTATCAGAAGAGAAAGATTACCAGTACTTCTACCCAGAAGCAGGTAAAAAAAAATAAGTCTTAATGTCTGTAAGTAGGACAAAATTTCCAAGTGCAAGGAACTTAATCTGCATTTTGGTACTTGGACAAACAAGGAAAGTTGGATGGAAAGACAGAGGAGAAGCATAGTACCAAAGGAGACTTTAGTACAGTAGTAGCTATCAGATTGGTACATTGTTCAGTATGTATGACTTTCTTGAAATTACATTTTGTCCCTAAGCAAGAATGATTGGGATTATATATAAAAACACATCAAAGTAATGGTAACGTAACAATCAAGCGCAAAAGAAAAAAAAAATTAAAGAAATCAGAGGGAAAAGAAGCATCCCACTAGCCAAGAACGATCCATCACAATATGCCAAAAGTCTGCTCAGACAACGTATACAAATGTATATCTAGGAGCTTAGATATGTTGAGAGAGTTTTGATATTTGTTTTGCCTCTATCATAGCTGTTTTCTAAGAGTCTATAAATTGAGCAGACTTACATTCCACAGAGCAGTAGTGTTCTGCCATACTAGCTGTTGTTCACTTGTGTCATGAAGCCTCATGTAGACTGTGCAATGCAGCACAAATACAGGAACTATTCACAGACCTTTCAGTACTACTAAAGAAACAGAGGCAAACACAAGAGTAGTGAAGAGGAATGGTAATTTCCACCTTTTTTATTGTTAAAGAAATATGGTAGAGGAAGCATCTCACCACAACTACAAGATCACACAATGGCTGAGGTTGGTCAGGACCTCTGGAGGTCATCTGGTCCTACCACCCTGCTCAAGCAGGGCCAGCTAGAGCACACTGCCCAGGATCAGGTCCACACAGCTTTTGAATATCTCCAAGGATGGAGACTCCACCACCTCTTTGGGCAACCTGTGCCAGTGCTCAGTCACCCTCACAGTGAAAAAGTGATTCATAATGTTCAGATGGAGCCTCCTGTGTTTCAGTTTGTGCCCACTGCTTCAGGTCCTGTCACTGGGCACCACTGAAAAGAGCCTGGCTCTGTCTGCTTTGCCACATCCCTTCAGGTATTTGAATGCACTGACATCCCCCCTGAGCCTTCTCTTCTCCCAACTGAATGGTCCCAGCTCTCTTAGCCTTTCCTTACAGGAGAGATGCTCCAGTCCCTTCATCATCTTAGTAGGCCTTCACCTGACTCTCTCTAGTGTGTCCATGTCTCTCTGGTACTGGGGAGCCGAGAACTGGACCCAGCACTCCAGGTGTGGCCTCACCAGTGCTGAGTAGAGGGGAGCGATCACCTCCCTTGACCTGCCAGAAGAACTCCTCCTAATGCATCCCAGGATACAATTAGCCTTTTTCAAGGCAAGGGCACATTTCTGGCTCATGTTCATCTTGGTGTCCACCAGGACTCCTGGGCCCTTTCTGCAAAGCTGCTTTCCAGCCAGGCAGCCCCCAGCATGTACTGGTGCATGGGGTTGTTCCTCCCAGGGTGCAGGACTTTGCACTTGCCTGTGTGGGTCCTTCAGATATACAGGTCTTAAAAAATTATGAAAAGTTGCATACCTTGACTAAGGTGCACACTGCTTTCATTAAAAACATTGTTTCTTACTTTCAACTACAGGCTGGACTTTATGAAAAAGGTTTCATTTTCCTTCCCTCCTTGAGAAGGAATCCCTCAAGCTCATTACTGTCTCCTTTCTCAAATACCAGAGATTCCCTGGAGTAGAAGAGGTAAGATATTAGTGACAGTTCATTTCTGTTACCTTGACATTTTCTGCCTCTTACTTTTTTATCTTTTTTCAGCATTTTGGGAGAGTGGTCTTAGAACAGACAACTTAAGAGGAAAAAAAAATATGTAAAACATTTACATAATTAAAATAGTAAATTTGTTCAGGTGTCTGTGTGTAGGATATTCTTGTGGTGTTTTCAAACAGAGAGGAAGCAGCAGGAGCACTCTCTTTAAGTTTGACTGATGAACTAGTAGCATCCCATAACAGTCTCTGAAGTGTCAAACTGTCATAGGAAGCTACGGAGAGTAGAAAATATTTTCTTTTGGGTCTCATTATCAAACAATCTACTGCCAAATGGGCTAGCTAGTTACAAAACAACTTCACTGATAAAAAAAAACAGTAACAACAAATTCTCTTTGGATTTCACAACTGCGATTCAGTTCCTCCAGTCCAGGTCTCTGGTTCCACATCTCCCCGACCTCCTGCAGCCAGTCCTCCAAACTTCAAATGGCTCAAGATCTGCACCAGACCTGCATGCCTCATGCAAAGGCCTGGTACACGCTATGCTGCCACACCTCAAAGAGCACTAGACAATGATGTGTAGGCAACTGAAACTCACCCTAAGCACCCCCAGTTGGCAATGTGACTCTTTTTCATCCACATAGTTAAATAGATTGGGCAAGACACGTGTGTAAAGTGACACTCAGTACTCTGGGCAGTTAATCAACAACAAAACAGTCCAGAGAAGACAGAAGTTGAGAGCGATAAGGGAAGAAGCATCAGTTGACTCAAGCTTTGTGCTCCAATTCACAATCAACTACCTCCTTTTCTCCTTACTGCAGTAATCTTTCCTTTCATAAAAGACAAGAAAATCTCTTTGTTTGCACAAGTGTATACATGGTCTGTCCCAAAGCAAAAGCAATTACATACAGTGATAAACTAGAAACTACGTATAATTCAACAAGGAACAGAGGCAAATCTAGGCCACCCTATAACTACATAAAACGGGGAACAAACTAGGAGACCTACTGTCTTTTCCTACAGCAAAAGGTTCACTAAAATCCGTTCAGATACTGTCAGCAGAAGCAAATGAGCCGAAACATAACAGGGTCCCTCATCTGTGCCTCATACCACCAATGAAATAATTACATTGCCAGGGCTAGGATTTTCTTCACATCTTTTACAGTGCCCTCTATATTTTCAATTCCTTTTTTATACTCTGAAATATTTACAGACCCACGATCTTTCTAATTTAAAATAAAAAAGGGGGAAAGGTATCTACAAACATTTCTTCTTTGTTATCAATATACTTTGTTCTGGAAAAGCATCTCCAGAACAACAGATCTAAGAGATGAACTTAATCACTTGGCTCAGAGAGGTGCAGGAGTATTGTAGCTCTGAAATGGTTCTTCAGGGACTAGCAGCAACGTGGCAGTAGCAGGCATGTGCTCTGCCTCCTCCTTGAAAGGCAAATCAAGGGACACAGTACCAATGATCAGTCTCATTTCTTTTATGGTGTTATCATGGTATGCTGTAATTTCAGGTTTTTGGTGTTGTGATCTTCTGTTTAATATACAATACTAATTTTGTGATTGTGGCATGAATGAATATCCTTAAAGCCTCATCTTGAGGCTTAATGGCTATTATGTGACATGCTGTGAATAATCTCATTCTGCTGTACATAAACACACAAACAGGAGGACAAAAATATCTCTCACATACCTAGACTGTTCCTATGCAAATGAATATTTGTTCTATGTATACAAAACAGGAAGAATATTTGTCTTGCATTTGTCTGTAGGAACATCTGCTCAGTATTTTTCAGCATACTAGTATCTTGTTATGAAATCTCAAGCAATGGCTGATTCAAAATGAAAAGTCCTGCAGTGATATCCAGTAGAAGAGAAGGTGGATTTCGGGGGCTCCCTATTTATTGTTCTTGTTCAGTGTTATCTCACCAGGATAATGTAGGACATCAAAAACTTAACAGGATAAACGCAGTAATGAAGAACCCTAGTCTCTGAACTTGTTAGACCAAGCTGCCTTATAGCTATTCAGTGCTATAATTAATAAGCAGTGATGTTCTGCACAAGAACTACACTTGCTTTTACCGGTGCTGTATCAAAAAAATAGAGCATGTTGCATAATATTAAGAAAGTTGTCTGTCTTTAGAAAAAGGAGTTGAAGTTCTCTGGTTTGAGAAACTGTCATTAATACTTTTCCTCTAAAAAGTTTTAACAGCTTATTTCAAAAACTTATCCTTCACAAATGTGAGACATTAATTAAAATTCAAATAGCTTGTTCACAGTTTTCATGGCTAGAAGCCTAACATTTTCAATAGCATGTCAGTAGTTAAATCAAGTCCTGTTTAACTTGAGAATCATGGGGAACCATAAAAAAAAGGAGGGGACCTGAATGAAAAGCCAGCTTTCAAGCAAGGGTGTAGAGGAAGAAAACTTTTCATTCTCTCTGTTCTGTTCAAGTCCTACAGAATGTAAAATTTGCTTATGCTTTAAACATAATGTCCATTGCACCTAAACAGTAGGATTGAAACCCATGATTTGAGAGAGATTATCTCAATTACTTTCTAAATCTGTCTCTCAGGGTGTTAGCCAGATGGAGGTACATGTGGACTTGGCAGGTGACGAGTTTTTTAGAACTCTAACAAACTATGTTAGGTAAACTTTATTGCTGAATTAGCATTCCCAGTTGTTTAATGTTTTTATGGAATCATTAACAAGGTAAAAAGTCACACAGGTCTGTAAAATGCTAGTACTTCTAAAGATGTACGATGTATAAAAAGCTATCTTAAACAGTGTGAAGTAGAGCACTCAAAAGGCAGATGGGGCCAGACTGAAGAACCCTTATGCAACCATGAGTCCATTTTCCTTTACATATGCACACACCATGGTAAGTCTTCAGTTACTGTTCAAAACCTAAGGTGTTTTTTTTTTCTTGTACCGTTCCATCCCTTTCAGTGCACAAAGTCATTAGCTGTTTGTTCAATGAGCAAAATGGTATTTCAACTTATTCTGCCATTCACCACATGGCCATAGACTTTCCTGCTATATCCTATTTAACTCCAGCTTTGAGACAAAATTTCTTCATGGGCTTATCACTACCATATGTATGCTGTGAAAATGACTTCCATAGCATTTATAAGCACCATCTCCCCATGAAAAAAAAAAAAACAAAAAACAAAAAGAACAAGAATTATCTTCATTTCACTCTTGGGGAACTGAGGTGTAAAGAGAGTAAGACTTGGATGACTCTGGTCATCCAGTTTAAGCTATAGCAAAGCAAATGAGAAATGGTGCCAGGTGACCTTAATAGGCTGAGCTGTAAACTGCAGTTGTTCAGCAGCTGCTTCAAAACCACCTCAGCAATTCCCACAGCAAGACCCTCTAATAGCTCTTGGCTAGGGACAATCATCTCTGAGTAAATTGTCTCCAGCCAGGAGTCAGAGACCTTCAAAATGCAGCTATCACTGACCTCACTGAAGGAAAAGACTGCTCAGCACTGCCAACAATCATAGTCACACTCTCTGAAAACAGCATAAATGAGTAGGAAAACTAGCTTTTCACCAGTGGTGAGAGACTCAGCAGAGGATGTCTGTGACAGATGCAGGAATACATGCAGTCACCTCTGTGATAGATGCAGGAATAAAGTCCCTGGTCAGCACTCAGTTATCCTTCCCTTAAGTCACTCTTCCTTTCAAACTTCTCTCATTCACAACACATCTTTCAGACTCTATAGCTGTCAAATCTGATGCATCCCCATGCAAATCCCCCTGAAGTAGTGAGTGGAGGAAGGAAGTCCTGTGGAATAAATATTATGTGAACATGTAACCAGATACTCTATCATGGCTATATACTCTCAGACATACAGTGAGCTAAGACAGAATTGCCAAAAATAATTCCAACTTTGGATACTTTTTAGCACCTATCTTGTTATTTTACTACCTTATTATTCAATGTATTTTTATTTGGTGTATTTTTAAAGCCCTAGGAAAAAAAATGTAGAACAAATATTTATAGGAACGTGGCCTGACCATAGTGTGGAACAACTGGATCCACACTAGAGCCTCTATCATCTGTAGTAATGGAAGGAGTAACCACAGCAGTAAGATGCTCGCTTCCATGTAAGCCATCATTTTGACAGTGAGTCAGCTACAAATGACACCTAGGAAGAGATGGTAGGCCATGCTCAGGGATCTTTGGCTCTTCACAGCAGAGAGCTACATACTTAAGTTGCACACGACTTCTAATCCATTTCTTCAGCTCTGATGTCTTTCGATTTTACACCCTTTGTTTTTGTCCTTACAAAAGTTGTTCTTCATTCACTCTTGAGCTTCCAACACTATCATGCTCTCCCACTGTCTCCAGTTCCTCATTTCATCCCAGTTTCTAGTTAATCAGGTTTCTAAATCCCAGTTCTCATCTCACTCTTGGGACTTCTTGCTTAAATTCCCTATTTTCCTGCCCAAGTGGCAACACCTCATCTCCCCAGTTGGTCTCATTTCCCTTACTTCTTCCCCATCTCATATCTTTGTCCTGGATTTCTCTCCTTAGGGCCCTTGTCTCAGTGTTCTTAAACAGATGAAGTCCAACCCCAGTATAGTCAGTCCCCATCAGGGCCACTCTTTCCCCACTTCGTACTCCAAAGTCTGTCTTACATGTCCACTGTATAAAAATCAGGATTTTTCTGGCAAAGCTGTATAACATTATCTTAACGAGGGTCTTTGATCTCGGTTGTAATATCCAGAGCCTGCACTACTAAGTACAGCAGGTTATTTCCACATTTATGTATACTTGTCAAGAACAAAATAAAAGGACATTGCCTCACCTCCAAGTTTCAGATCCTGATCTCACAGTACAGTTAAAACAGCACTAAAACTATGGAAAATAATCACAAATATCTGAACATATTTCAGCTCACAGTTTTAATCCTCCCCTTCTTACCTTCACCAAAATGTGCCTAAGGCAGAGGTGCAACATGGACAACTTATGTGGTGTGGTAGATTCATGCTCTGAAGGAAGGCAGGCTCCCATGAGCAGAGATACTGTCCATCTATGCCTCTTTCCATCCTTTACTGCTCAGCACAATCAATTCTGCTCCATGCCTTCCAGCACAAACAAGGAATGAAGCTTGCACATTAGCCAGGTTGAGGTGTGGACCTTCAGTACAGTTAGGCAGCTCAGGAGCTGTCTTGAACATCTGGTTCCATCAACCAGACTCAAGTGAACTGCAGCCATGGGCCTCGAAGTGCAGTTGAACAATGCAGCATTCAGAGGCATGGCTATTAGAGACCAATGGATAAATGTAGTACAGTAGCCTCGAAGGGAAAAAAAAAAAAAAAAAAAAAAAAAAAAAAAAAAGCCACGTTACAGTTTCCCTTTTCCTGGTCCCACAGCACAGATCTGTTCTGTCCCTGCCATGGGGCTGCTCAGTCCCCAGTCCCACCTTTCATAGCAGAGTGTTTCTAAATAGCTGGCAGGGCAGGGTGAGCTGGGCATGGTCCAGCCCATGTGGTCTAGATGCTTCCCACTACACATCTTGATAAGCATGGTGGGGGAAGAGGAGAGGATCTTCCCAAATATCAAAATGGAAACTGAGTTGTACAGTGGTCTTCTACTTCCTGACTTGCAGGATCAAACCAACAGAGGTGATTACAACTAAATCCTAAAGGATGTCTAGAAGTAAAAAAGGATGTTTCTTAGATTAATTTTACAGTTCAGATTTACAACAACACTTAACTGTGTTTTTATTATTATTATTATTTATAACAATTTTTATTTATTTTGCAATCATTTTGTATTACATGCATTTTTGCAAAATGCAGCTATTTTACAGTATTAAAAAGCTGACTTCAGAGTTTACATGTATTAAATTATTTGGATATAATTACACTTTTATTCTTTCTAAAAGAACTCTTAATCCACTTGACAAAGAAAAAAAATCTTTTTGTTTTGAAAAACAAAGAGACTAAGCCAAAATATGCAAGATATTGTGCTGGCATTCCACTTTTAAAAAATAAAAGCTAAGTATATTTTTCTAACAATGCTTTCACAAATTACTCCTACTTTAATTAAATCTCTCTTTGCTGGAAACTAACAAAATGCCATTAAGAGCACAAGACAGTTATCTTTTTGCTTTTTGTATAATACAGTATAACCTAAGTTTCAGTGATTCTTGCTGCGTTACCCACCTCTCCTTTAAAGAAAATACGCTGTAACCATAGCAATACTTTCCCACCCTGGTATTATTTCCCGCTGGCTTGTTCTAGGCTCTTGCACATAGCAACCACAGCAGTCCTTGGTCCAAACTGTCAACTTCTTGGCAACTCTTAGCAAAATTAGCGTATCTGTAAACGACCAAGTATGTGGCTTTACATTTTCAAAACAAGATTAATACATATGCTCTGAATAAACTGAGTATTTAAAATCATAACACTACTGGTGTATCATATTCTAATACCACAAATACTAGATGTTGATATTGTTCCTAGATGCTATCTCCTAGTTTTATCATCTTCTACAGAGCAATGCATCAATCTCTCCTTAGATAAAAAGCAATAAGCAGGTTTGTAACATCTCACTATTATTCACTGAACTTGCAACAAAACATTTGGTTCACGCTTCAAACCGATCCCATTTTTAACAGGTCATGTAGAGGACACCAGCTATACCATCTATGCTTGACCAGCTGGATTTCAGGTTCACAAACACAGCACCAGTTCTGCAAGGCCTGAGACATATGCTTTAATTTTGACATCTAAGGACTCACATAGCCCACAGAAGTCACAGTACGCACAGAAGGATCTGCCGACTATGCTACAGAGGGTTGATCTTAGTCGTGTGCATAACTTTTTAACACTACACACGTAAATGGCCATACTAGCACGACATAATGTGGAGTCATTTGCAGAAGGACATGTATCAGAAGTACAGCAAGTCCAAGTCAAACAGCCCCAGATTCCTTATTTCACTACTTTTCATGATGTAATGCCATTAAGTTTCTCAAGTCTGAGTTGACATATCAATGCTCTTCTTGATCACTACTACTGTAGAACCTATAACTGAAGAGAATTTTTTTTTCAGAAAAGTAAAAGCACATGACTGAACAAGGTCCTAAAAAAAACCAAAACAAAACACCCCAACAAACCAACCCCAACACTTAGAACTGAGAATGATTTTGTTGAACACCTTTTCAATAGTATTTTAACTTGTTGCATAATAATCACAACAAAAGCACTAGTATAGTTTGAGATTTATCTGAATTTTGCTACTGAGTTAGTTTTTGTAAGCTGAGTAGTAAGGTACAGTCGGTGAAGTAGCACAAAGTACGTTTGGGGGCAGTGGTATTTAATAAGCTGTGTGTTACTGGGTATCCTCTCCCCACACATTCTTGTCCCACTGGAGTCAATAGGTCTTTTGCTATAGACTTGTGTGTCAAAATTTTATCCCCGGCTCTTTATTTGTTCATATGAATTACCCAGTGATGTTGCCTGATGTTGTTCTCTGTAGGGGTAGTTCCAGAAAAAGAATTAGATACGCAGGGCAGCTACATTTGCAAATCACCTACTGAGAAAGGCATTACCACTGAAGAAAAAAATATGTTGTCTCAGACACAATGATAGAAACAACCAGAGGAGGTTGGATAAGTATAATATATATATATATATATATATATATATATATGTATATATGTGATATGTGTGTGTGTGTGTATACACTATAATTTTATATATATATATATACACACACATACACACACACCACACTTTTTTATTTTTTTATATATATATATATATATATACACACACACACACCCCACTCCCATGTATTTAAATATATATATATATATATATATATATAGCACACACATATATAAAATGATCACAGAATCATCTAGGTTGGAAAAGACCTTGCAGAACATCCAGCCCAACCATTAACCTCACACTGACAGTTCCCAACTACACCAGTTCCCTCAGCGCTATGT
>NW_020799091.1:93056722-93060341 GCF_003259725.1 Athene cunicularia
ACACACACACACACACACACACACACACACACACACACACACACATGGGATATATATCAAACAACTAATCAAATGGCCCAATACATTTGTGAGAGCTGGCAAAAAAATAAAAATAAAAAAGAAAGGTTACCCACTAAGTGAGTATCAGCTACCTAGCTTTTTTTGAGCCTGAAATGCTACAAAAGAAAATGGTAAAAAATCATTTTTATAAAATGATCACTGCAGGAAGGAGAGGGAAGATTACTTCCATGCCTACTGTTTTAAATGTTGTTGGGTTAAAGCATATTCTAATTTATGGATGCATCACCTATCCATACACATGCAATTCCTCTGCAACTCTGAGCCTGTTGGGGCTGTTACACTAGAAGAATATGTCCTAGCCAGGTGGTCCAATATAGGAACACAGGATCACATTCCTGATGAAAAAAAAAATAAAATCTTTACATCATCATTGCCTGTTTGTTTTTAAAAAAATGAGTTAGGTCTTTATGCATACAGAAAATAAAACAAGAGTCTAGATTTGGAAATGCAGAGGAAATAAAGTTATATAATTACTTTTATGATAACATCTACAAAAAAAAACACGAAAGGAAGTTATACTATGTTATTTGGTACTTTGCCTAGCACAGGCATATGAGTAATCTTCATAAAAATTACTTAGGCTTTTTTTTTAAAGAAAAAGGTGAAAATTTGAAATTAGTGTTTCCTGTGATTTAGCTATGATCACTAAAAGTTTAACAGAAATACAGGAAAGAAATGGTAATTTTGTCCCCAGAGAGCCTCAAAATTAAGACTGTTATAACTAGCAAAGTAGAAAAGTGCCCTATCACTGTACAGTAAAATACCACTTTGTACTTTATCAGCTGTTATGCTCAATTTGTGGGAGGATTTCCAGACAGAATCCTTCAGCTAAGGATCACAAATTATAAGCAGAAAAAGCAACAACTTAATTTGCTTTTTCCACAAAAGAAAAAGGTAATAGATTTCTTAAATTCTAATTCAAACCATGTTTTTTTAACATGTTGATCAAATGCATCATGAAAATTAAACATTACTTGCTTTGTTTAGTTTTGAGAATACAGTGGGAAATGCCATTCTCTCCCATCAAGGATTTTCTGAATGTATTGACTTCATTGGTCTATTAACAAAAAATGAAATTCTATTTTATTCTAAAATAATCAAATATACTCTTCCTTGCTATAAAAGCTATTTTGTTTTGAATGTATATGTTCTCCTTTTCTCATATCCTAAAGACACTATTTTATAGAAGTCACCATCCTCATTTAGAAAAGTGTGGCATTTTGTTGATTCTTTATCTGATTTACAGAGATAATTAAAGGGAATGGAACCACTGAGATTAATTTTAAATTTTGAAATTATCAACACAATCCACAAGGCTAAGGAAAAGACACTTTAAAAATGTATTATTATTTCCTATACAGATATGAAGGATTTACAATATTTTAAAATAATAATACTTGGCCAAGGTGCTCTTCCCCCAGCCACAAGAAAACTTCAAAAACCTTTGCAGGAATTAAAAGAAATTAAGTCAATACTTTTTCCCCTGGAAAGTTAGGTGAAAACAGTGTATCCTTTAATTTTGTTTCTGTTTCTATTAGTTCAGGTTGACACGAGTTTAGCAAGACTTCAAAAATTTTTTAATATTTTACGTACATCTTGTGCCTCTTCTATAGATAGGTCCTTAATGACACTCTCTATTCCTTGCATGAAATTTCCCTTTCTTGTTCTTCATTCATGTGTCAGAGACCTTTAATATTTATCCCTTCTTTTAAGAGGATATCTGCTAAGAGGTCTGTCTTTTGGAAGTTGCTAAAGTCTTGTCTTTAATTTTTTTTTTTTTTTAAGTAGGAAATAGTGTCTTTTAATTGTAAAAGCCTTGTTACAGTGACCCTTCAGATACAATTGAAATGCTTCCCCATAAATTAAGAACGGTATTGTTTTAATGCTAGTCTACTTAAAGGATGTGTTTTCTTTCCAGTTTTCTGAAGTCTCAGAACCCTCTTCCAGATTTGCTCTAACTAGATCTTGGAGAGGGACAGCAAGTGATCCTATAACCACTGGAAATAATAAAGAAGTGCTAAAGGAATCAAACCAAGAGTGAGCCCTGGAACAAATAGCAGGTATTTGGGGAAATTAGAGGATATTCTTTGCTCATAAATCCATCACTTCCAAAAAAATTCCTTTTTATCCCATTTTTACTAGAAACATGTGAACCAAAGACACAAGTAAACCAGTTTTGAAACTTGCAACCCCAAATCTCAGAAGGCAGAAGACACAACCCTGTTTCAGACATATACATTAACCATTGTGGATGCACTGTTCATATTAGAATGTATTATCACACAGTATCCAAGTTTCAGTCCTGGACTCAATTCAAATATGCAGTTAGATGCCTTACTAAGTGCTTCACTAAACTGAGCCTTTAATGCTATTTTAAACTAAGTTAATATAGAAAAGAGCTATCGATTAACTGACACATCCATTGCATTTTTTTTGTTTCAATCACTTCTATTTAAGCTCATCATTCTCTGAGGAATATAAAAATGGGGCAGGAATCCCAGAAACTTATGTTTGACCTGAAATTGCAAATTTTTGCATTTTTTGTGCAGTCTCACATAATCCATCCAGTAGTTAA
The DNA here is from genome assembly GCF_003259725.1 of Athene cunicularia. Taxonomy (NCBI): domain Eukaryota; kingdom Metazoa; phylum Chordata; class Aves; order Strigiformes; family Strigidae; genus Athene; species Athene cunicularia. The sequence goes on from NW_020799091.1 coordinate 93,059,379, forward strand.
GTCTCACCCCCTATTAGTCCTTAATAGGAGCTGTGCCTCTTATTAAATTCCTCATGGCAAATCATCTAAAACTGGCTTTGAATGACCATGTGGCTCCTGGAGTTGATTTGGAAATCCAGAAAACAAGACACAAACCAGCATTTGAGCACTTGGCCACAAAATGACAGCTTCATACAGGAACTCTGTGGTACAAGCAGCAGTGCCAGAATTCAGCTCTCTCTCATACCATCTGATGTCTTAGCCGCAAGAGCCTCCTCTGTCCTTGTCCAATGCCTTATCTCATTCACACTTTCCCACTCTTGTGACAAGAAATTTAGAGATGAGATGTTCCCAAAGTACAGCACACACACCATTAGTGGGATGCTGGCTACTTTAAAATGATAAATGAAGGCTGACTGCACAGCCCAGCACCTCCTTTGAAGTACACGGGAAGCTTGTATGAAGCCAGAAACTGCTGCCACACTGCAGGCTCACTGCAAGGGTACAAAAAAATGGAACCCTCTACCTTTGGGGATTTTCTAAGGGAGGGCACTAAATGTATGTTAAGTCTCAGAGGCTGTTGTTGCCATGAGTGCTGTTGCCCAGAAGAGGGGATCTACAGATAGAGGCAGCTGGCAGGAACCCCTGGGAAGAGAAGGTTGCGCAGGGCAGCCAAATGCCTGCTACAGCTTTGTGCAGGCAAACCATCTCAGGAATATCTGTGATCATCTCATCCACTACATACCCTTGATTCATCCCATAAACACCATCATTTCATCACAAGTGTGTTTCTTCTGGGGAAGAAAACCCAACCAAATACTCATGATTTATTAAGAGATTTTGCACCAACACATACATCCAAGGAAGCAGAATGAAAAGTAACACACACAACCTCAATTTCAGAATTTCCCAGTTCCAGCAGCCTGGCTTTGCCCCCTTAACATGTCTTTTAAAATGCTTTGTGTATGTGCAAAGCTTCTTCAA
>NW_020799091.1:93060391-93080564 GCF_003259725.1 Athene cunicularia
GGGGGGTGGGGCTGGAATGAAACTAGGCTATCAAATTTCTTCTTTGTGCTAACCTATGGACAATTGCACACCTGAGACACAGAATAAGAGCATTAGCACTCAGCTCTGTTGCTTGAGTCAATCAGAAAATGAAAATGAGTGAGTGGGTATCATCTTTTGCAGTGCCCCAGACTAGAAGAGAAAGAAGAACTCCGGAATCTTGTGTTCCAGGCAGTGTACTAGAAAGCAGCACCATCCAACAGCTAATGACCTCCCCCTGACTGTCCCCAACCTACTGCCATCTTGTTGTCATTACCAGTCTGTTGTAATGTTTCCCTTTGTGTTCACTGCAAGTCTGGCCCTATTTCTTGACTGTTTTGCTGCTTCAACTTGAACATAAAACAGAACTGCAGTCAACCTTCACTTACCCATCTTCCTCTGCTGCATGGTGCTTAGGAGCCTGCCAGAGGCATGGACAAGCATGAGAGGCCCTACCTTACCCATGCATCCCATTCTCCAATTGAAATCAATGGAACATGCTGGTGCATTTAAGATTAGATGTGCTAATACACAGTAGTATGCAAAATACACTTGCACAGACTTTCCTCAACCCCATGTTTTCTATCTTCAAAGAGGCTTAACTCTCTTTATTTTTACCTTATTTTCTGCCCCTCTCTGCCAATCAAGACACTTTCACATATAACTCCATATTTCCCAACATGCAGATTGGAGCTTTTCTGAGGCAGAACAAAAGAAATAGCTTCTTCCAAGTGGTGCATAGTGCAGTTCTGGAGTCAGGGCCGTTAGGCCTACAAATCACAAAAGAAAATGACTTCACATCCCAACTGAAGAGAGCACATGGAACAAAATGTAATGCAAGAAAAACACAGCTGAAAACAAAACAAAGACATGACATTTTTCATAACAATGCCGATGCTAAGGTATTGAAAATATTTTTAGCACGTACTAGGGAACACAAAAAAGAAAAAAAAAATCTATTGGGAAGAGCAGTCCAGATCTACATCACTCCCCTGTTTTTCATGACATACACAACAGTGTGATTCTCCCCCTTCCATGAATTTAAACACTTAGCTCTGAAACCAGCATTTAAATTTTCCAGAAAAATATGAACATATTCACTAATTTTAAATATATTCTATAGAATTTTACCTGAAGCAACCCATTCAACTCTCTACAGCTGGTTTTCTGCTTTCAGAGGCCTTAATACTCTGTAGATGGACCTCACCTCAGTCACAACCATGTCTGAGTTTTCACACCCCCACGCCATTTTTAGTTTTGAGTTCTGGTATGCGACACACTTAAGTCTCAAAAATTCAAAGTAACAACTCAAAGTGCGTATCTTTTATTCTGAAGTTGATTTAACGTGACAGGAGTTGATCATGTATGCTTGCTCCATTGATTTTTATCATACTTTTCCACTGCCGTCTCCTCTGGATGTTGAGTTTATCTGTAGCTATGCATCCTTCAGTTGCTGAGAAGGGTAACTGCTTCTCCTTAGCATGTGACACAGACTTCTGCATACACACCGATAAACTATACAGAAGACGACCCACTACACCATGACAGTACTGCTGCAGTCCCAAACTATACCAGATTATAAGACTTGTGCTTTGTTTAGTGGCTCCCAATGACAAGATCAGTTTCTTGGTTTGCAACTCTGCTGCCTTTCCCAAAAGGTGAAAGCAAAGAACAAATGCAGAATGTATGTGGGTTCTGAATGCCCCCACCCATACAAATAATGGTTTGCTAGGGTAAGGAACTTGATATCCCATGGGACAGACAAGAGAGTCCCAGTATTCCCACTGTAACTCGATTCTTCAGTTTCTAACACTTCCTCAAGAACTGGTGTTTGTGGCCACCTAACAAACTGGATTAGCTGAGGAGCACAGACAACGCCCCCAGCCTCTCAGAACTCCACACTCAAAGAGATGTGATGGCATGGCGCTGTCAAACACCATGACACTATGCCTTCTGCCTCAGTCCTGTGTACATCTTGTGAGACCCCAACAGCATCACACTTCATTCACACATAGGGGCTCTGTACGTCTTAGCAAAACACATTCACATGAGTGCAACAGTCTGTGCAAATCCTAAATGCTCCCTCAAAGCATCAGACTTCCTGAACATACATTACACAACACAGTCTGTATCCTCATCTACCCTCTGGGATGCGAAGACAACTGCCAGGAATGGGCAATTACTGCTTAGATAATTCACAATGCTTATAAGCAGCCTCAGTTCTCCCCATCAGCAACTCACACATAGAGAAGGGACCCACACAAACTGAATTATGCTGGTGGTGACAACCCATACACAGGCATAGTGTTTTCTGAGGAGGAGTATCTAGACTGACAACAGAGGGGCTGCTGGGAAAACCATGGCAATAACAGGCTGCTATCTCCAAATCCACGGTCTGCATTGAAGAAGCCTTTGGGAAAGAGGATTACATGAACAGTCCTGTCAAGCCACGTAGAGATTTCAGCAGCTGAGCATCCCTATTTTAATTTATATAGGATAGGAATACAGAATACATTTCTGTGTGAAAAAAGTCTTTAGACTGAAGCCCTACAGTCCTTTTTCTGGGAGCATAACGTGATACAGGGAACCACTACACATCAGTAATAATTAGTGGCTGCCAAAGCCAATCATTATTGCAACATGTAAGAGGCTGAAAAAAAGGGTTTTAAGTGGACAGAAAGTACACGTGTTGGGGAAGCTGAACAGCTCTGTGGTGATCCTGACTTGTCAGTTGTCCAAAACAGTTCAACAGTTCCAACTTTACTCATGCAAAAGCCAACATTTCATATCACATCGTAAGGGAAAAGTGCTGTTTGCATCTCCTCCCAAATTTGTCAGGCAGCTCTGCTAGGACTTCTAGGACATTGCACAGTTAAGAGTCTCTGGTACCTATTTACCTACCATTGCCATCATCCATGACACAGAGTCAGGGGACATACTAGACTACTTGTACAAGAGAAGGAGCTTTGGAAGGCCTGGTTTAGTCTTCCTGTGTTTAGTTACAAACTACCAGACTTGTGTTTCAGAAAGATCTGCCAAGACCAACCACAAGGTGAAGGACCTGTGGAAGAGATGAATGCCTGCTTTAATTTAAGATGACGTTACATTTCCAAAGTCATTTCAATAAACCAGAACTTTAGAAGAGTTATTTGACTTGTAAGCAGCAGTGAGCAGGTTTTGAAAGGCTCCAGAAAGTGGTTCTATAAATACAGAGCATAACCTTGGTTTAGTACAAGGCGCCAGACACCATGCAGTTACTTCATAAGACAGCATCCCAAAATCCATAGCTTACATATCAGATATGAACAGGAGTCATGAAATGTCAAACAGGCATTTTAACTGTCCCCCTCCCACCGCCAGGAGACTGATGATTGTGAGCCATCAGGCAAAATAGGGCCTGAATGCCAAGCACTGCGCTCTCATCCCTTCCCAGTCTCCAGATAAACCTGGTTTTGCACTCAACCAGCCAGGCTAGTACCCATACCTTCTAACAAAGGAACGCCAGGTATGTGAGAACAGGTAGTCACGATTACAGAAGAAAGCGACAGTAGCCTATTTAGGTGTTTTCTAGTTTAGGGGAAACAAAAAAAAATCTAACTTAACAGAAAGATGGAAACAGATTACAGAGGGACAAGCTGGGAACAGGGGAGTTCCCAAGAGCTCCTAGAGTTTGTAAGAAAAAAAAAAAAGTAAAATTTTTCTAGTTTTTCCCTTTGTAAGAAGAAAGTACAGTTTGACTTCACTGCAAAGCATAATGTTAGATGTGAGTAAGCATACATGTAGACAACTCATTATAAGTAATCACAAAACACAAGGGTTAGAGAAGACAGTTTAAGACTGTTTACTTACTCTTAATGTTCACACAGTAGAATCAGGTCTAAATGAGTGCTACAAGACTCAGATACCCTATATAAGCAGACTTATCTCCAATCAGGCCTGGTATTTCCCCAAATTCCCAGCTGCATACACAAATAACACACAGTGAAGGCAAACTGTAATGCAAATGCAAGGTCATACTTCTGTAAGAACACAGAAAGTTGGTGCATATCTGAAACCTGGGACCATAACCTGGGCAGCAGTTACTTTCATGGAGATGTTAAATCACTTAACATGTGCCTTGCAGGCAGCGTTATGTCAAAAAAAGATTAGGGCAATCTCTAGAGACTTAACAGAAATAAGCTTGCCATATATAAAAAAGCAAGATTGGCGAGATCAGTACTAGAATACATAGACATCAGAACTGCATGCAGAAGGCATGAAAAAAAGTGGGGAAGAAACAGAAAAAGCCCCAAGTGATTTAAGGAGTAAAAACAAAGTGTCTTCAAGGGAGACCTAAGGAAGTACACACTAAAAATTAGCAGCAAGGATAATCTGTTTGAACAGAGTAACAGGCCAAGTGACAGATTCTCTGTCATCCCCTTAAGTTTTTGCAAGATATTCAACACAGAAAAATCACTGCTGAGCACGTTGCTATGTCCCTTGGCATGCAGGAGGTTTGAAAAGTGTGAGGATCTTTCTGGCCTTGAAACAGGATTCTGAGGGCTGTGCTAAATCTGAAGACTGAAATCTAAAGAAAATATTTAACATTTTTAACAAATAATATATTTCCTATTTAAAGAAACACACTTTCAAAGACTAAGCATTAAGAGTGGGAAAGCACAAGCATTTCCAAATGTCAGGTTAGTATGACAGAAATTTTAAGAAATAATTTAATTTATGAAATATTTTCTGCTCATTCTGTAACTGGGGAAAATTCATGTGAATGTCAGTCTCGCCTCCTACCAATTATGACCAAAATATTGCCTTTTACTTCCCATCAGTGACACATGAGTACTGGCATTTTTATTTCAAAAATCTGTATGTGAGGACAAAGTGAACATATTAGCAAAAGGTTGTGGTTAGTTAGGTAAACTCCCCGTGGTAAATTTAGTTATTTCCTGATCTCACAACTTAGTAAGACAGGAAAGTCTTCTGCCAATCTCTACCTTCTCAACATACAGCAACTCATCTCAAACCAAGAAGAGATACAAAAAGCTCCCCTTTTGTAATAACGTAATTAATCACTGTCTGTTAACATTCTTTCCTACTTTTGTGTCACTTTTTAAAGGAATTCCCCACGTTCTTCTTCAAACTTAGATTTTAGGTATAGCATTAAGGAAATTATTAGCATGAAATAAACAATTTAATTCTATGTCTCACAAGGCCATGATTCTCTGCACATCTTAGCATACTTCTGTCACCTTCAATCCCCTCCCAGTACATGTAGAAAAATTAACACAGAAAATTGAAATATAAAAAAAGAGAATCAAAATACACATAGGAAGGGGGGGGGGATTGTAAAAGAATAGCAAGGTCAAGAAGCACAAATATAAAACTCACATTTAAAAATGAGAAATGTAATTTAATTAACCAATCTATCATGCAGGTTTCAACAATGGATTTCTTCATGAATTACATGAGATACAAATAACAAAAATATTACAAATGTGAGTTTGTAATTTAGGTTTAAAATACACAAATATATACATGAGGTAAACTTTCTGAATGAGACTAAACAGACTACTAGCTGATATGATGGGAAAGAGAAAATAATGAATTGAGAATGCAAAAGAGCACACAGCAAAGGCTTCATCTGTTGTCTAGTGTCTTTTGTATTTTACAGGAAGCTATTTTAGAGCAGAGACACCATTTTCTTCTAAAAGTAACAAAATCTATACATTGTGACGCATCACATATATCCTTAGTAGCAAACAATCATTTACAATGATTTAATAATAGCTTGGAAACAGACCTCACGCATCCAGTCCTAAATGGATAAGAGGCAAGGCCTCTGAGGTCTCAAAACCAGCTCTCTCCACAGAAGCCTCAACTTTTTCCAGAACAAGAACAAAGATGGGGACATACTAAAATAATTACATTTCTGGAGTTAAAATTAATTCACTAGTGACAAGTTTTAACAGCACCACATAATATTTTAGTCACATATCAGCTTCAAAAGTCTATTCAATTCAGGTAAGACAGAAATACAGTTTTCTACATGACAAAACAGGACAGACTTTTTAGAACTATAATGAAAATTAATGAGTATATTATGAAACCAGTGACACTAGCCACCAAGTATTTGCAGTCCAATTATATGAGATGCATCCTGAGAAAATCACAGCTAAACTGTTTGGATTCTCTAATTTCCACCAGTCACTAAAAATGGAAACAACTTGAGCAATGAAACACTTGTAGGGTCTATTTTCTATCAAGTGTACACAGTTTAAGCCAACATAGACACTCAGGCCCTCTAACCTAACAAAAATGTGTAATTGTCTATCATTCATCTTATTTCTTGTCTCCTGATACATCCAGCTACCATCAGCAGGGAGATCTAGTTCTTCACCAGTGGCTATCAAACCTAGCCTTGCTGCAGCTACAGGAGTCAGAAAGAAGCCTCTGCCCTTTACTTACAGTATGGCAGAAACAGCAGAAGGGAAACTACTTCTGGCACCATCTGCAAAGCCATGGCTTTCTCTGCAGGGCAATTCAGAAAAAAAAAAAAAAAAAGCACCTAACTTGGAAACTCAGAATTGCCCTCGAAATCCCAATCATTTGCCATTAGCCAGAAAGGAAATACAGTCAGTATTCCCACTAGACTAAAGATAGCCTTTGTGCATGCCCCAAAGTCATCAAAACTAATGCCCTTCACTAATACTCCAGCTGAAAATAACTTTGCCTAAAAGAGGGGGGGGAAGTCTTGTCAGACAAAGTGGGGAGAGAAAATGGGTTTTTCAGAGGGGGAGGAAAAGGATGATAATAATGAACATTTCAGTAAAACCTGCTTGAGATTAACATTCAGTGTTAAAAAGAAAAAAATAATCACAGTAAAGTGACTGCCTTGGAAGAAAAAAAATGTGCTAGATTTTCAAGGTGTCATTCAGGCCAAATGTCTTTATCAGTAGACTTGGTGGAAAACCTAGGAGACTAAATGTTAACCATGTAACCAGCTTGTTAAATAAGAGAAGCTTCTTTGTAAGGGTTTGGAGTAATGCAGGCTGGAAAGATGGAAGAGGTAAAAGAACATCTGAAGCAACTAGAACAGGCAATAAATCATCTATGAACATTAATAACAAGATAGCATTTCTTTCATAACCAAGAAAACACACAACTGTCACTCGAGGAAAGTCCTGTGCTATTGCAGAAATACTTGGTTTAAGAGACAAAACTTTTTAGCAGTTCTAATACACTTCTACGTAAAATACCAAATTTGAGGGTTGACGATCCTCAGCATTTTCTTAATAAAATACTCCCCAGCTCAAACGCAGACAATCATGTGGACATAATTTGATAGAACATGACCATTTAAGAGTAATCCAAAAAAAACCCTCAGTGAGCAGGCAGCAGTCAAAATTCAGATGAAAAACAGGAAATGACTGTCAAACAGACCTTTTTAATAGTATCTGTTTAGTTATTCAGCCATTATGCCTTTCGCTTGGACTACCTCTTCCTTTTGTTTTTTATTCCCTATAGTTTTTAACAAATTTTTGTCACAATCTGATTGAAATAAATCTGAAGAACCTGATGTATATGAAATTAAGGCACATGTTCCCCTTTTCCACGGAACAACTTAACCTCTACCGCTAGCTTCAAAATTTTTGCCTGAGTGACAGTGCTCACCAAGTTACTTAATGTCTGTGCTTTTGATAACGGCTACATCTTTTTCTTTCTAAGACTTCATGTTTACACCATACCACTCCTCCAAAGCCTCACAGCTAGGTTTGATTTATTGTAACTCCCTAAGAATTTTCAAGCTTTCCAGCTCTATATCATCCATAGGTTTGATCAGCTCTTCACTGTGTTCCAAGACATTACTTAATAAGAAGTAAAACAAAAGGAAATTTCTGTGGGACAAAACTTTCTCCTAGCTTGAATCTTTAAAATTAAATTAAATTCAAATTGATTATTGAACCAGTCACAGTTTATTAACAGCTCAGCAAAATATTTAAGTAGTCCAACTGGCTTCAAATTCTTATGAGCTTTCTAAGTTTTGCTGAATCAAAGGACATATAGCAAATTTCTTGGAATGACTGCTACCTTCTGAAGGTTTCAAAACTCATTTCAAGCATTACTACCACTCTCCCCCATGTCCCAAGCCCCACAAATGCAAACCAATCCTTTTTAGGTTGAAATTTTCCAAGTCTGTCTATGCAAATTAAAAAAATAAGAGACAGTTTTGTGTTTTGTTTTTGGGGTTTTTTTTAAAAAAAAAAGTGTAAAAGTGTTTCTCTTCACTGAAAGATTTTGTGAAAGAAAAGATTCACAAGATCTTTTTGCAAGAAGTTCATAGAATAGTTTAGGTTGGAAAAGACCTTTAAGATTATCAGGTCTAACCATTAACCTAGCACTGCCAAGTCCACCACTAAATTCACGTCCTTAAGCGCCCCATCTACATGTCTTAAACACCTCTGGGGATGGTGATTCCACCAGTTCCCTGGGCAGCCTGTTCCAATGCTTGACAACACTTTCAGTGAATAAATTTTCCCTAATATCCAATCTAAACCTCCCCGGCACAACTTGAGGTCATTTCGCCTTGTCTTTGTTACCTGGAGAAGAGACCAACGCCCACCTCACTGCAACCTCCTTTCAGGTAGTTGTCAAGAGTGATAAGGTCTTCCCTGACACTCCTTTTCTCCAGACTAAACAACGCCAGTTCCCTCAGCCGCTCCACATAAGACCCTTGACCAGTTTCACTGCCCTTCTTTGGGCACGCTCAAGCAATTCAATGTCCTTTTTGTAGTGAGGAGCCCAGAACAGAACATTCGAGATGCAGCCACACCAGTGCCGAGTACAGGGGGACAATCACTCCCATAGTCCTGCTGGCCACACTATTTCTGATACAAGCCAGGATGCTATTGGTCTTCCTGGCCACACCGCAGATCATATTCAGTAATTTAATAATTCTTGCAATTATTTTTTGGCTCTGTAGGACAATACTGGATCTCAAACTTGAAAGTTTCTGTTTTAAATAGAAGATTCTCTCAGTAATAGAGCTGTGTATTTCATCCAAGAGAAACTGGTCCTGATTTAACAATTTTAAGAGCACTGAGGGGGCAGGGAAGGGAAAGATACACAGAACAAATTCCACAGAAATCTTTACAGAAATCACCAAGACTTCAAGACCTGAACAGTCTTATTTATATACATACATACTTCCATCCACCTTAGTCATAATGTCCCACTTCATGTGAAAAGTCAAAGGCTCTATGCTGGAACAGGCCAGCTTTTGCATGTTGAAGTCTAAATGTATAACTAAAAAGTGACATTTGGCAGAGTGTGAAATGCATCTCTGAATTTACCAGATCCTCTCCCTTCAACTGCCCAGTATTAAAAAAAAAAAAAAATCACAAAATTACACATAACCAGTCATTCTTCTTTTTGTAACATTCACATATAGACCAGGTTCAAGTAAAAAGGGAGGTTACAGTTCTGTTCTTAGTCTTTCCATTCTCAGCCACCATCTACAAGTCATAATCCTTAGTGAAGTAAAACAAAAAGTGACTGCTGCAATGGAGGCAGCAATAAACAAGGATTTACACAAGATCATTTGGACAATGTACAGCAGATCTCAAGTTTTAGCTGGACACAGCATAGAGATGTGAATTACTGGCAGTCTTTGGGAGTTAAAAGTTAAGAAACATAAGTCTAATGAAAAAGGATGAGGAAACAGTGTCCCAGAACACCAACTGTCTCTGGATGCTGCAACTCCTTAAAATTTCACCTTGTTGACAGTGGCTCAAATGTCAGATAAAATAAAGGGCTCCCATGAGCCATGTACCACTGTTCCTAGCTGATAGCAGACCAGTCCCCAAAGCAAAGCCAGATCCCTGGGCTCCTTATCTAGGCAGTGAGAAGAGCTAGGTCTCAAAAGAAAAAACAGAGTGCCCAGCCAAAGCTGGAAACAACCCACGCCTAACCAAGTGTAGACACTGATCTTAAATCCTACCTCAGCCTGGACCCTGTGCTGTTGGCTAGGGCCTTACTTCTACCTGCCATCCAGGACCCAGAATCATCTCCCAAGGTCAGGTACCTGTGCTTATTCTTTCAGCAGATGAGGGGGACTTTTTCCAAATGATCTGAAGAGAAAGATGGGTAAGCAACTCAAGTACTTCCCTGACAGAATGGCCTTGTGACTACAGCACAATCACTGTCCAGTACCACATCTGTAAAGACAGTAACCTAACCTTCATGCTATCAGCTCTGTTGAGTGAGCAGCCTTGCCTTCCACTCACTGCCAAAACTGTACACCAAAGAACCAGACCACAGAAAGTAAGAGCAAACAGAGCCATGACTGGCACTAATGTAAAGAAATCAGAAGATTCCTGAGTTCTTTGGTGTCTGTCTTTTTCTAATAACCACGTTCCCAGGAACATTTAGGTTAAACCAAGCATACAACAACAGAGTTTGAGCTACTTATGCTACCCTTTTAGAAAACACAAACCATTCAACAGAACCCTCCTGTTCAAAAGCATCTTCATCATACTTCACAAAAGCTTAAACTTTTACAGATTCCTAATTTAACATGCAAATGTCCACATCAGCAAACACTTGAGATAACATGGTTTTAAAAGTTGCCAGTACTGGGAGGGTCTCTGTAATTGATCATATGCATGTTTATCTGGTGAGGTAAAACGTGTTAAACAGAATAACCCTCACAAGGCACTTGCCATCAGAAAACCGATTCAGCACGCTACCACTTAGGGTAGTCCAGCTTGTTCAGACTGAACAAGCAAAATAAAAAATTCTTTAATTGCCATAAAATGACCAGATTTGGGTCAATGGAGATAGCACTGTTATGTCTATATCTTTAATATGCTGTTAAATATTCATTCCAATTATAAATTCTTTGTGCATGGAGTAAAGGAATGAGGGAGACAATGTTTACAAGTTTAATGAAACACCAAGATAGGTCAGAAGGAAAAAAACCCAAACTCTGTAACATTTGTGTAATTGGGTGATTAAAGGTAAAACCACAGAGAAGCAAAGTAAAAAACAGAGAACCAAAACCAGAAAAGAAGGTATATCTAAAAGGAGAAAAAGCAATCGGCAACAGTCTCAGTCTCTGAAGTTAGAGGACTTGCAATTTCTTTCATTCTCAGGAGCCAGTATGATGCAAGGCTGTAGGAGGTGATGTCAGAAGTGCATATGCCCCTGGCCACTGTGCTCAGCAGAGACTTGATGAGCTTTTTTTTTTTTGGGCTTTGGCTTCCATTTTATTTAAGGTTTCATAAGAATTTTCAACTTTATCTGTGAGCAACACAGACTTCATATAACTACAATCTGAGTCAAGGACAGCATTTGACTTTCATTTTGACTTCAGAATTATTATTCTTATAATATAGTACACAACCACCTCAATTATCAGGAACACTAAGAAACATCTAGACAAAAAACTAACAAGTACAATCAGCTATTTGTAAGGTATATAGAGAATACTACAGAGCCAGTCACCCTCCTCAAAAGAAAAAGAAATACACCAAGTCTAGTTGATACTAAAAAGGAAAAAAATATGGTACATATGCAGTAGTTTCATAATACTGCAATATACAACTTGTCGGAGGATTTTGCATTAGAAGAGTACAACTGAAATAGTTTCCAAAGAAATTATTTAATTAAAAAAAAAAAAAAAACAACAAAAAAACAACAAAACAGAGTCCACTTGCTGAGACAACATTGGAATAAATATTACTTGAAAAGTGTGCTATGGCTGGTGTATTCTCTTATCTATTTAAGACCATGTATTATGGTTTAAAGTATGGTTTTTAAATAGATGTGAAAGTCTAATCTTCTCAGTATATTACTGGTAAAGTTCTGTTCCATGGTGTCTGGTACCAAATTACTCCTGAAGAAAAAATTAAAACTTACTGTCGCCTGTGCTGACCAAAATATCCAATTAATGTCAGACTGCCAGTGGTTCAGCTTCATTATCTAACTACATTAATTACCAAATAAAGAGGAAAACAAGATTTTTCTTACACTTCTTTGGTATCATACTCCATTATAGGAAATTAAAATGAAAAATGTTACTCATAGTATTATGCTTTGCTACTATTGAACAAGAGAACTCTAAGAAGCATTCAATGAGATCATTAAAACAACTGAGCTAGCGAGAGGACTGATCCTTCTTCCATTCTCAATAGAGTGTTGGGGATGTTTGGTGAGGTATGTAATTAACCCCTTCTTTCAAACAGGCTCTATTGCCTAACTTTTGCAACTTAAAAAGGTCCATATGATCTCTTTTTGTATGGTTTATCTTTTTATTTTAGAAAAATCTGATTTTACGTTTTTTCTTAAACAGAAAAGTATTTTAGTCTCATTTTTAATACAGCTCTTAGCTTTGTCAGACAAGTATAGAAAACTTTGTGGGACAATATGAACTTTAAAAAGTATGAAATAGGCAGTTCTTCATGAAACCTTTAAAATGGGTTTAGCTAGTATTGTCTTGCTATGTATTTTTATCTTCATCCCACTGGGAAAAAAAAAAGTGACCTATTAAAACATCTAAAAAAAAAAAAAAATCAGGTCTGACGCTAACATATAAAATGGGTATATTAAAAGGCCAACTTTGACTAAGGGAGGCCAGTCATCTTTGTCTCCCTTGTCAGTCTGCAGCTGGTATGGACAGAGAAAGCCTCCTCTAGAGGGTAATTCAGAGCAGAAACTGGCTTAGGGTGGTCCATACTGCCCACTGGAAAAGCTGATATATTGTTACTGACCACAAGAACCCAAGAAGACTAATCTTCCTGGGTTAGAGTTCACCTCTGTATATACCCCAACATCCATTCCTGTAACTCCTTATAGGGTGTAGCACTGTGTTTATGCTGATTCTGTACCTCACAGCTGGTTTTATTCACACAAGCTTATAAGCCTTACCACTGGGAGATCCTTCTTTCATTTGTTACTGGATTCAATGACCAAATAATTCTTATTTCATAACTTCTACATCATTTCATATACCAATAGCCATATTCAGTCAGACCAAAGATACATCTATCTCCATACTGGATCTTTAGCAAAGGCTGAGAGCACAGGTCTGGAAAAGAGAACCAGGACAGGGAAAGCTTGCAGGAATGCACCGCAGGATCCCTCCCCAGCCTTCAGGAACTGGGCTTTGTGTTCTTCTAAGCAAGAGGTGATGCTTTTGCACTGAAAGCCGACACCCAGATAAACTTTTAGTATGTTCAGTGGCTCACAGTTAAACTATGAATTATGAAAAAAATACCACTTCTTACTTGTTCTGAATCTGTCACTTGATCCCCTCTGGGTCTTGTACTACAAGAGACAGTTAATGAGCATTCCTTGTTCATTTTTTTCATTACACTCCTATATAGATTTTTATCATCTTTAGCTATTTCTTTACCAAGCTGAAGATTCTTAATCTATTTAATTGCTCTTTATCATCACTGCCACCCATTTCTAGTTCTATTAACCCTCCTTTTTCCGCCCCTCCCCCCCCTTCCTTTAAATATGGGGATCAGAACTGCACGCAGAGGTCAAGACAAAAGCACAGGCAGTTTATAGACTGACGTAGCAGACTTTAGTTCTGTTGGCCATTCTTCTCTAATGATTTTTTTTATTTTGGACCAGTCCTAAACACTTACCATGATAAATCCAAGCATTGGCTAAGCTCTCTACAACATTGCTTCCTTTGGTGCTAATAGTCAGCAGTCTCAATAATAGCAGCATTGTTCTCCCCTGCATGCTTTACTTCCTAGTATCAGCAGCAAGCTTCATTCCCAGTCACTAAGCATCACAGGATCACTGTTTGGCTCTTCATAATTAGCTTTCATTTTTACTACCCTCATTAACTTAGAATCACTCTGCACTCACCCTTCCATATCACCATACACCAAATAGTGTTAAACCTAGCACAGATTCATGCACAACTCTATCAGTGACCTCCTGTGTCCCCTCTGTGAAAACAGGTCATTTATTCCTACCCCATCTTTTAACCAGCTATCAGGAGAGAACTTTCTTCTTATGTCACAGCAGTTTCATTTTGCTCAACACCTTCAGTGAGTACTCCTCAAAAGACTTCCTGAAACCCAAGAGTACCACATCAGCTAGATCACACTTACATCCTCAACAGTGTCTTGACGTCTACCAGACCTGTGAAGCTGTTCTGACTCTTTCCTGTTATATCAAATTTGTCCATGAATCCCTTCGTTTTATTCTTCACTATATTTACCAGCTAATTGGCTGGTATGAATGCCAGTCATATTTGTTCTGTTCTTTCCTATAGGCTTTCTGGAAGCCTTTTTAAAAATTGGCATCACCTTTGGCACCCTCAACTTCACTGCTACCACAGAAATATTGTGCTGTTAAAACACCACTGCTACCAGTTGAGCAATTTTATACTGGGAGATATTCTAGAGGTCTTGGGTGCATCCAGTGTGGGCAATTTGCTGTAACTCATTTTTATCATTTTGTTCTAAAAAATTTGTCCTAGCACCACCTCAATAGGACCTTGTGCTTCTCTCCCCACAGAGAGATTCTGTTTGGGAATGTGAGTTACTGTGCAGTGAACATGAGTATCTCGCACTCTTTCAGCCACAGTCCAATCTTCTTCTTCAATAGCTATCTATTGGCCCTATGGCCTTCCTGTTTCTGATGTTTTTGAAAGAGTACTTATGACAAGCTTCTCTGCCTTTTACAAATCATGTATCAGGCTTTAACTTGTTTTACAATCTATTTTATGTTTATTTTGCTTGATATTCATCTTGATGGAGGTGGACACCAGAGAAGACTCATAAGTTTTTGAAGGATATCTTCAGTCAGAGAAGCAGTTGTTAGGGGATATGCATTTGTTCTGAGTCTCTCCACATTGGCTGAAATCGTTTTATTCTTTTGACTGTTCCTCTTACCAGGCTTTCCATAGAAACCTTAATGAGTGTCCTGCTAGCTACCTTCTCTATGGTAGACCTATACTGTCAATAACTTTAGGACTAGGAATTCAGTCCCTCCATCTTATCTTCTAGTATTTGCATAGAAACACTTCTATTCTGGTCTGACTGCCTATTCTTCTGTGCTCCTGTCTAAATTGGACATAACTGAGGCAGTTCTTCACTATTTTCTACATGACCTTCATGAACTTCTGTCCTATGTACAGCAATGTTAAGGACTTCAAACCCAGAGGCTGTGTCATCTTGACCTGTGCGCCCTTTCTGCTTGTCCTCATGCAGGGTATTGGGATTACAGTGCAGACTGATGCTGAAGAGGTCTTTATTATTAACCTCCTATCTAGTAACTCAGCTGCTGCTTCCGGCACTATTTTGGTAGGCCTTGTAACAGCTTCCCCAGCACTAAAAGATAGTCTAGACTCCTTTTGGAAGCCACCTTGGAATGTAGTTGGAAGGTTACGGTATGCTTTCTTCCTGCATTATAAAGCCAGTTAGTTGCACTCCACTTGGTCTCATCTACAGGATGTAATTTAAGGGTCATTTCTCCTTTACAGGTTTGACATCCTCCTACATTAGGACTTACTTCTTATAGAAGCCCAGTGTCAGCCTGCCCAAAGACAGCAGTGGGACTGCCTGCTTGGAGGTTTACTTTACACATTTGCTAATTAAGGATAATTTCCTTACATATATGCTTAGCATGTTATGACTTTCACAAGAGTCCACTTCAGTTATAGTAATCTACAATAGGCATCTTGCAATGTTGTAACTATCCCTTTGGTTCAACAGCTGTATTAATACTGTTGAGATTAAGAAAACGCTACTCTCTTCTAACTGGAGATCTGGTATCAACCTCTAGCCTGCAATACCAAGGTGTCTAAAATAAATGGCCTCAGGCACATTGCTTGTGGTTTAAGCTTACTCTCAGTGTACTCCATCTAAAGTTTTCACTTTACCATGCCAGGTATTTTGATTCAGATCATTCTCATCCTCATGACAGATGATCTATTAGTTCTCTAAAAATCTGTCTTTGATACTGGACTGGCTGGTGCCTGTTAATGTGTCAAAAAATAAATATCTTTTTTTTTTTTTAAATAATCTCTCTGCCTTCCATTCAGCATCATTAATCCATCAGACTAGTACATTTCTCCAGGTTCCCACAAGCCATTTTCAGGACAATCCTATACAAGTACTAAGGAGTGAGAAATTAATTTTTCTTGTGTAAAACCCTGATACCATCAACAAACATTTCCAATAACTGCCAGGCAATCATGCATCATAATCTAACAGATTACAGCCATCTTTATGGTAGTGTGAAATGGCTGGTTGTGCAAGCCCTTAAACACAGTTTTCTTAAGACAACAGAACACATAACCAGCCACATCTTTCCGTTCAGAACAAAAGCGCAAGACAGTTTTCTAAGATGCAGCATCTGTTGCA
The DNA here is from genome assembly GCF_003259725.1 of Athene cunicularia. Classification (NCBI taxonomy): domain Eukaryota; kingdom Metazoa; phylum Chordata; class Aves; order Strigiformes; family Strigidae; genus Athene; species Athene cunicularia. The sequence goes on from NW_020799091.1 coordinate 93,076,789, forward strand.
CTGTTAATGAGACCTGTACTTACAAATACATCCTGCATCAAATCAAAGAGCATCCTATATAAGCAAGACTTGCTGATTCAAAATGGGACCTTACACATTTAGATTTCTTACTATGAATTCTACTTTCAGTTACAGCAAGTCTGTTGTATTTTATTAGTTATAATATGCACTACTTTCAACACAAAGTCTTGAGGGTTTCACACACACACACACACACTGTCACTGCTGTATTTATAGGCAAGATGATTAAACATTTGTATTTTATTGTAAAGGATAAATTGTACTATACAGTAAAGAGAAATTAAATACTGACTAACTGATTCATAAACCAGGCCTGATTTTTCAGCTGATAGAAAATGGTTCTCCTTCCCTTTCCACCATCACATCTAATTTAAAGTAACCCAGTGTAGTGCAAATACATTAGATACTTCGTAATCTCCAGCAATGGCAGGGAAACTCATCACAAATTGCTGAATGTTATGAATCATCTTGTGAACTGCTATACACTGCAAAAGGCTCTTTAACAAGTAGTTTCATTCATTTATGTCAATACTTCATAATTAGCACAGAGAAGTGTCTGTAAATTGAACTCTTGAGCATCACACTGCTTAGTTACAAGTTTTCTTTTATTTAGTATTTTGAACACTTGATGTAATGGAAGACCCTATTAAAATTTTGTACCAATGACAAATGACATTTTCATTTTCTATTCTAAATGTGTTAGCACAAACTAACGAACTCAACAATGTTTAACAAAACCATAAGCATATGCTGACCTGTACTACATACAATTCAATTGGCTTTATCGGGGCTATTAATCTAAGTTTTTTAAGTATACTTAATTGTTTTGCTCATCAAGAAACAACAATACTTAAAAAAGCTACAAGGCTGTACAGAAATTAGTGCTGATGCTTTTTTCTCCCCAGCTACACCTGAATGGGTCTCCACTCAGAAGTAACAAGAAATAACATGATAGCAAGGCAAAGATGGTTAGAAGAGCTCTCCCTTGAAGAACAGCTCTGAAGATCTAGATTTAATTCACTTTTTTTAAATTGAAGTTAAGAACTGTGATAGCTCTTCAGGGTACTCTATCCGAGGCACACTGTATTCTGAAAGCATTATGATGACACCTGCAAACCCCACTCAGAGACCAGGGTCTAACTACTCACCAACAGAGATACAGCCTCTCAGCAGAGAGCTTACTGCTTTAGGGTTTGGGTGCCCACAAGGCTATACCTGAAGTATAGTTTCCTGAATGTTTTTTAAACACTGGGCAGAAAAAAATAATTTTGATTTGGATTCCAGAATATCAAGATACCAAGCTACTATAGTTTAACAGTGTATTGGTAACAGCTGGTTGCTTATACCTAATGGGATATATGCTCTTAGCCCATTCTAAGAGCTAAATAAATCATTCTGTCTGCAACTTATTTTGGAACTGGGGATAAAAAACTCTGCCCAAGGCCAATTACTGCAGAGTAGCCGACACAAGGTGACTTGGTCATTTGTGAACATTTGTGGTATAACCACACTATTGGAAACAATTTAAAGGTTTAGACAAAATGCCTTCTTAGACTAGAAGAACAGCTGAATGCAAAAGTATCAGCATATTCATAAATACAGTGACAATTCCACTTTGACACTTCTTACCAGGATAACTTCCCACTCATCAGTTCTAAAAAATCCTCAAGCTCCAGTTCTGCGTTTGTCCCATCCTCCATGGCTTCCCAGGAAACCTGGAATGCAAACCCACAGACTAATTTCTACAGGCTGTGCACACTGATATAAACATACAAGAACAGCTTTGCCTCACTCTAACATCACTAATTAATGAGAAAAAATAATTACTAAGGTAATCTAGTATTTCCCTTTGCTTTGAGATATGAGTGCTAATCGTGAGCTCTTAGTATATACTGGTAATTTTTACCTTTTTTTTTAATAGAAAACAGTGTTGTAATATTATTATTTTAAATCTTACAAGATTTAACCCTTAACAACACATACACATCACCACTGGATGATTATTTGAAATGCTATCTTCTTAATTACATCTCTAATTCTCCTCATGCTTTTGATTAAAAAATAGTACTGATAAGACATCCTAAACATCCAGACATGCAAATCTTTCAATTGTATTTAATGTTACTCCATTTCAAGTATACTGCTGTAGGTTTAAATAAATAGATTTCATGTTGATAAAAGGAAAAAAAAAATCTTCATGCAACTTGGTGCTCTGACTCTTTATAGTTAAACCATTAAAAAGTGGGAAAATCCCAACTCTCCTTGCCTACTGCCTTCAAAGTACTTTTCTCCTTTTAGTAATCAAATATAGATTTTTCCATGACATTTTGATTAGGCTCTTACTGTGAATACATTAGGTGATAATTGGTCCAAAAATCCCTATTGAGCCAGGAACATCAGAATACAGTAAATACTGGGAGCACCATAGGCAGTTGTATGAATCACTTCACATACCTGTGGTTTTCCAGGTTCCTGTGCTTAGTCATGAGTACACTCTTCATTTTCTTGTACACAGAATATAATTTCTGCCAATTTTTGTTCTTGGCTTCTACACTGCCACCTGTAGTCACACAAGAGAAATTAGCCATATTTTATGCTGCAAATCCTATTACCACAATGTTTCAGCTCACTTGTTTTTCTATACAACCATTCTAAAGCATTCCCCTTTGTAAAAGGTGTGTTATGATACTTAAACTGAGTTACTTGCAATATTATATTTAATAAATGTCAATAAGGAAGAAAAACCCTAATCCCAGCTCAATTTAACCTGAGAAAACATTCAAAACTCTCGCAGACAAGGGCTTTAGAGATTTTTATGTTATCCTTGTTGCTGACTGGACACATCACAACCTTGACAGAGCAGGGTGACTTCTGATGTGGCAATACAAAAGCATCTGTACTTAATTACTTGGTAAATACAAAAAGTAAATTCGATTGTTCTTCCATCTGAAAAATGAGCACGGTTTTACAGAGATCATTTCCATGCTCAGCTTTGTTACCTTACATAGGTTGTAAAGAAACACATACAAAGAAAGGTTAATGTTTGGAAGAACAAGTCACCGAACTAAGAGCTATCTTCAACTTTTTTTATGCAATGAAAACCACTCAATGTATTCCAGGTTTACTGCACTTGGAGCAATATACCACAGATTATGCCGAATGAACCATTTACATCAAAGTAAAATCTAAACACACGGTACCCAGAGCCCTCACGTTAATCCTTTCCTGAAAAAAAAAAAATAAGATAGACAATTCAAGCCTTCCTGGAATAAGCAGAGCTTTCTGGTGTTCAGAACAGGGGTTTCGGCGAATAGCGAAGTTTCGGCGCACAGGCTCTGGGGGAACACCGCCTTTTGCGTGCAAATGCACTCCCCCTTCTTCCAGTTAAGAATCGCTCACACCACCCCGGGGAGCTGCCGCTCGAATGCTCCCGCTACGTCTCTACCTGGAAAAACGCACTCGAGTCATTAACGGACAGAAACTAACTCATTTCAGCACGCCAGGGCGAGCGCACGGCTGCCTACGGCTGCCCGGGTACCTGCACCCCTGCACTGCCCTACGTCAACAGCAATCGCAGCCTCCACCAGAAATCTCAGACTGGAATAGAAACCGAAATTGCACGCGATTTTCCAAGAACAAGTCGCTCTTTAAAAAATAAAATAAATTTTAAAATTAATCAATAAGTAAGAGCCCGAGCGCCGGCGAGGCTGCCTGAGCCCCGCAGCAACGCGCCCGGGTGACCCTCCCGCCCCGCC
>NW_020799091.1:93080614-93088680 GCF_003259725.1 Athene cunicularia
GGCAGCGCGGGGCTCTGCGGCTCCCGCCGAAACCGCCTGAGAGCCGCGGGGGAAGGGAGGCGGCGGGCACCCGCCCCGCCTCGGGGGCGGCCGCCGTGGGCTGCGCGCCCAAACCGGGGCCGTCCCCCACCTGTGTCTGTAGCCCCCGGGCGCCGGAGATGTGTCGTGTGTGTGTGTGTGCGCGCCCCGGCAGGGAGGTGTCGGCAGGGCGCTGCAGGGGCTCCGGGTGCCCCCTTGCCCCGACCCCCAAACCGTCGCGGGGTCCCGGCCCGTTACAAACAACGTGGCCGTTGGGGAACATGCTGGAAGCCCAGCTCTTGGTGGGTCTCCCGCAGCGGATGGTGGGGGATGACCTAGCCGGAGGTAGTCGGCCCTTAAAAATCCGTTTTGCAATGCTCACAGATTTTGCAAAAGCAGCAGGTAAAGGCTTAAAAGTGAGCGTTAGGAAAATGTAAGTAAAACCGCAGGCAAACTTCAGGTTGCGTACGCGCTGTGCTAGCTCCCGCACTGAGAACTGCCCATCCCTTACCAATAGTTCTTTCGTTCTCTGGCTTCTGCCTGATGTATTTGCTTTTTGGAAACAGACGATGTATTTAAATTATTGGTTTTGTATCTTTTTTGTTCAAATGGGTTTCGCTGTGACGTTGGCATTAACATGCCAGCACGATCCAGTAGTCCAGCTAAATTCAAAGAGGGTTGGGAGGAGTTGAGTGCACGATGCAGCGTCATACTGACTGATACCATTTTCAAATTTGTGTATTAAAAGTCTGTTACATTCATACTTTCCACAGCAATAGATTCCACTCCGGCTAAGGCAATCTTTACCTTTCCCGAACATTTTATTCTAATTCTCTATTTTGGGACCTAACCTTTTCAAGGTAAGCCAGAAATCCATGGTTTTACTCTGGTATCACGCTGTAGTCTAGTGATATTAAGAAGTAAGCTGCAAAAATAAAATCACTTGCCTTTGCTTAGTTGTCTGCAGAATTAAGGCTATTTTCAGTTCCTCTTCTTATGTCTCATAAGCAAGACACCAGACTATCTGAATATTTAATGACTAGTAAACCAGAATTCTGTATGTAGTAAAAGCAGCAAGCGTAACACATGTTTTCTAATAGCAACATAGACAGGTACTTATCTGAAAGTAGTTTAAACAATTTAATATCACAGAATTAATAAACATTAATTATATATAAGCACATCTGCAAGCTAATCATAATGTTAAAAAAAAAAATCAAAATCAAACAAAGCTTTCAAAATATAAATAAACCTGGAGAGATGAGGGTAAAAAATGATACAGGCACTTAGAAAAAGCGTTTTGACTCTACTCCAACAAAGAAAACTGTTCTGGTCTTTCACTTCAAAACCTAACAACCTAGTGGCACAGCGGTGCAGTAATTCAGGAGATGAAATGAACATTGTGAAAATTTGGGAGTCATAACTCTTGCTTACAAAGGCAATTGTTAAACATATAGCACAAGTTTTTACATTGAATAAGTAATAAAGAATATTTTGTTTCTAAATTGAATATTTTATCTCTAGATTGATGTTTATCCTCTTTCTCTTTAAGCTTCCAATACATGAGACAAATTTAAAAATAATAGATTTTCCAGTTTTGCCTCCTCAGCTATTTGATTAAATGTAACCAGAAGATATCAAGAGTTACTGATCAGTAAATACCACTCTGACATTCCATAGTTACCTACAGTAAGGTCTGCCAGTGCCTTCAAGGACTGGCTTGTCCAACTGTGTCTCTTCAAACAATATATCAGCAATAGAGACAACACTGACATGCCTCCAGTCTAGAAGAATTTAGTCATTTTCCACTACATCTTCCATAAATGTATTGTTTTGTCTGCAGGTGTCTTTCCTATAACTGTTACAAATGTATTAAATTCTAGCAGAAAGTTCTTGTGTTTTTCACTGAAGCATGTCCACTGCATAGGCTGTTCCCTTTACAAAAGAAGTCATCACTCCTTTCAGGTCTCACACAAATCTGCTCTTAAATCTAGCCCATTGCAGGAGATAAATTCTCTTTATTCTGATTTTCAGACCAAGAAAACAAGCATTTGGTCACTTCACAATGAATATTAATCAAAAGCCATCATATTTGCCTTGAGTTTGTGAGATGCAGAAAATTAGATCAGCTGTGCACAGACTCTTTTTCTTTCCCCCCTCTCCCCTTTCCCACCCACCTCCCAAACAGCTCTAAGGTTTTTTTCTTCAGCAATTCAGGTTTGGAAGAATAAATTCCATTGTTACAATGATTCAGAGACAAACTGAAAGCCAAGTGAAATATTGTTCTCCCAAATCTGACAGGAAAACTTATAGGATGGAAACACCCAGCAGATAAAACCCACTTCTTTTATAATATGCTCCAAAAAGCATTACTTGTCACTTTCCCCTTGCTCCCAGAATACATACAGCAACTGCTGGGTTGCTGTAGTACTGAAAATTTCCAGTTTTCCAGATGATGAGCTGTGACTCAGTACTCCTACTGATATACCTCAATGCACCATTCGTTTACTTTATGTGGTGGTAAATCATCTCTCACTTTCCTTCCACCAGAACTTATTAAATACCATCTGTCTGCAGGTCTAATCTACCACACCATGTTCTACCTTGTCCATTTGAGATCAGATCAGGTAAAAGCTTTTCTCCTCTAGCATTTTCTAGACCAGCTCCTTATTTCAGTTGCTATCCAAGTGTGCATACACCTCCGAGAACATGGGCTGTGCAGGTCATCACCTTGAATGCTGCTTTCTCCACTATCCAGCCTGGACCATACTTTTGTTTATGGCTAAACAAGTCTGAACGGTGGGCACAGAGCTCTTTCACTTGATGTCAAGGTAGTTTCTAGAAATGACTTCTGGGAAAAGTATGTTTTTTTCTCTACATGCAAAATCCCATCGAAGAGTCAGTGAGGTGACGAAGCAAATTTTGATCCATTTATAATCAGAAGAATTACTTCAGTCTATGCTACGGAAATTTGGCATAATAAAGCCAACAGCTGGTCGAGGAAGAATAGCAGTGTGGGCTTTTTGATGTTTGCAGATGAACATGCACAATCAAAAACAAAGTTAGGATAGCACATGGTGGTTCTCAGTAGTAGTAAGGAGTTAAGCCACTTTCTTAAGTATGTTTACCAAGAAAGTATTTTCTTATAAGACAGCCATTTTATTTATTGCCCATAGTATATGCAAAAAAATTTCATATAAAACATTCAACATCCAACATATAAGAATATTATGCAAATGAGAAATCTGTGTTAAATAGCCCTTATGAACTATGCATAACAAAATGTATTGCAAGCAGCTGGAAAGTGATCCTAATTTCAGACACTCCTCTTGCTTCAATTTGCTATGTACAGTAAAAATCAACACAGTGCAATGAGGGTAATAACTTGAACCTCTGTGAACACTCTTCAACATTCCCAAACGGACATAGAGACAAAAGAAAAATGGGCGGAGCTATGGCTGTCAAGAGTAAAAATGCTGTTCTAGTTAAAACTATTAATTTAGTACTAACATCTGCTTACAGACATTCATCTGCCAGTAAGTGCTGAAATTCACCCCAGAGAACTGCAGAAGTAGAGAAGAGTTTAAGTTCCCTGATATGGGATTCAGAAGAGCAAAGGAGATGAGCTGGCAGCAGGAAGGAGGGGTTCATGGCAGTAGTGGGCGTGGTGTGGCCAGACCTCTGCAAGGGTAAGATGTTATAATCCTGCATGCTGTGTCTAAGCAAACAACGCTACAAAGGCTGTGTCTCCAGCCAGGGCTAGAAAACCCAGAAGGCAGCAGCTGATCAGCTCGCCTGGAACAAGTTCTCCCTTGAAGAATCTGCTTTATCTGAAATCATTGGGAATGAGTAACAGTTGCCTATAACAACAACCAATATCCTCACATTGCATCTTTCTTCCCAGGTGAAATTATCATCCTTCTCTTAATAGGACCCTCAGAAGCCTTTTTCTCCTTCTTTAGAAAAGAATACCTGAGAGTTATGTTCAGTCATAAAATGTTAAAAAAAAACTGGACAACATTTTAAGAGACTAGGCTTTAGTAGAATTGGCTGTTTCAGTCTGACATTGTTACAATCTTTCGAAACTCATTGTTTCAGAGATACAAACTCTCCAATTATCAGATCAAGAAAAAGAGAGAGATTTTTCTTCATATCAGTTTCTTCATTACTGGCTATTTCTGGTCTCTTCACAATATGATCATGCTAACAATCATACATCTTGAGCCAAGTAAGGCTGGAGTGTAAATTCCATGGAAACACAATCATTTAATAAAACTTCTATTTCATCCACTCTCCTTTAAAGTGTTTCCTTCGCAGTCTTCATAACAGATTCATGGTTGGTGCAGCTTGTATACTAAACACATGCAGTAGAATCAATATTATTTCTTAGAATGGTCTTCATCATAAGTCTGCTCAAGCCATGCTGCTCTCACAGAGAACTTCAGTAGATCTCAAGGCACTCTTTTCATAGAAAAGTACATAGGTTTTGCTGGAACCATCTCTAAGAAGAACACAAAAAGCAGTACAGCTTACATGTAGGTTCCAATACAGATTTTCAAAAAACTGTATTTTTCATCTGAGATAGAAGAACTCAGTTCCAGCAAACTGGGAAATCATCACATTTTTTTATCTACTTTGCAACTAACCATGGATTTACAAATTAGATGGCTATGACCACATAACTCATTTGGAAATATATTTATTTTTGTCCATGTCAACAGTTGAAGTCATATTTATCTCAGCATTTATTAATCTGTTTTCTAATGCAACCATTTCCCTCGACCAGACCTGGTTAGAGACACCACTGCTCATTAAAAGCAATAAAACTGACATATATTTCTAAAAGCTGCTGTGCAAATCAATATCGGTTCTTAACTGGTTAACCAAATAGATGCCACGCTAATGAGTCACTGCAATTCTCTCTAAACATCTCTTTCTGCCTGGTGACACTTCTTTAGCAACTCCATAGCCAGATGAAAGAAGTTACAAGGACCCTCTTTCTACTCTCTGCAGTCGTTACAGCCTGTAACACTGCAGTTCATGGACTGCTTGTCTTCCAGCGGTTTGGATTGCTTTAAAAGTCTTCAGAACATTTTCTTAAAATTTATTTCTAATGACTCTGCCTCTAACTCTCCATGCAATACATGCATTTATAAAGTAAGTATTTTATAATAATAATGAATAGGACAATCACATGATTAAATGCCTAAGGAGGAATTGTAGAACGTCTTGGAGGCAAAGCACTAGAGAAATCCCAAATTTTATATAAGCAAGTGCCAAACTTAATTATGGGTCAGTTTGATATAAATAATCTCCCAGCTCTTTCAGTGATAATACTCTGACCTCAAGAGGTTGTGAAACTGAGTTATCTCCAGTGTAGTGATATCACTTGTGTGAGTACCAAACACTTATCACCATTCAATAGATGTCTTCCAAGATATGAGTATCTGATGCTCCTAAATGATAAGAATAAATATCAAACACTGAGCCAAGACAATCTAATAGAACTCCTACAGCTGGGGTGGCATCTCAAATGATAAAATACAGCCTCCTTGCTGGCAATTGTTTCGGATAGTGGAAACAGTTTTGTGAAATATGTGGCATTTTGCCAAAATGAAAAGGCAATGATACAGATTTTTACAGTTTCATACTGGATAATTTGCCACTCTTTGTGGCAACACAGTATATATCTGAATTGTCTTTTCCTCTCTGTCAGTTCAACCTCATTTGCTGGGTTTTAGGTTTTAATTTAGCCCATTCAAGGGGGAAACATCAGTCACAATGTTGATTGTGACTTGGGTCACAACTTCCCCAGAGTCTGCTGAATGTCTGTATTGGTGCTTTTGGTTTAGGATCCTCTTTAGACTTCCTCTTTCCTATTCACAGACAGAACTGGGCAAAGAGAGAGGTGGTACCTGCTATTTTGCTTCTGGTGAGGTCAAGCTGGGGTTTCATTCCATTTCCTTGCTTTTTTGTGAGGGTTGCATCCATGAAGAAAATCAGGGGAGCTATGGAAAAACAGGTATTAATGCTACCTAAACAGAAGTTGGACTTCAGATTTAAGTGTGGCCTTTTCCTAATCATGAATTTTTTTCTTCTCCATGCTGAAGTGTTGTATCTTGAATATATTAATATAGAGGGTATTCCTCATGTGAAGTAATTTCATCACTAGGTCTAATACAGTATTAAAATTATTTTGCCACCTATATTTAATAATGGACTCATATGCCCCAGTTACTTCACAGGTGCACAAAAATATCAAGATGAATAAAATTCCCTACACGTGGTTTAACATCCTTTTCCAATACTTCCACATGCTGAGTTTTCATTTGGTGTTAGCAATGACTGATTTTTTAAACAAGCTACAGTAGGAGATGGAACATTTTATTGCCAATTATCAGATGAATGAATGACTCCCGAAAACAGGTTGGCCAAGTTACAAAGCTGGTAACCACTATATCAAATAAAAAAATCAATCCACACACACAAAAACCCAAAACCAAACCAAAACAAACAGGAAGAGCAACAACTTGCAATTGCTCTTGGAAATTGCAAGTCTTAAAAGTAAAATCTTCAGGCTCTGTTCCTCTCCTGAGATTAATTTTCATAAAGGTTGAATCAATACCATCAAGGGCAAAAAATGAAATCTGGACAAAGAATATCATCACCATTTTTGTTCCTTAGAGTTCCTATGGATCATCTATTTATTGTTTCAACCAGTGTAGGAAAAGTGATTGTTAATGCCATAGGAATGCCTAGCAATTCATTCTGCTGCCTCAACACAAGAGCATGCCATTCCTCAATGGCCTTGAGATATTACTGCAATGAACTTTATTAGTATCAACTAATAATGCACAAAGATGGCTTGTCATGCTATATATGTAGGAATATAATATTACATGTCAGAATAGAGGATCACAATTGTTCCTTTTTGGTTTTAAAGTCAATGGGATAGCTTAGGATCTGTTTCCATAAGTCTGTCATCATGCAGGTCCTTTGTCTGACTAGAATATGTTGGAAATTGGGCATTTACTCATAAGAATTTCTTGAGGACCCCAGAGAAATAAACTGTTCTGTGGTCAAACGTCTTGATTTTCCCAGAGTCACAGAATGGTTGAGGTTGGAAGGGACCTCTGGAGGTCATCTGGTCCAACCCTGCTGCTCAAGCAGGGCCACTTACAGCATGTTACCCAGGACCATCTCCAGACAGCTTTTCAATACCTCCAAGGATGGAGACTCTACAACCTCTCTGGGAAACCTGTACCAGTGCTCAGTCACCCTCACAGTGAAAAAATGTTTCCCGGTGTTCAGATGGAGCCTCTTTGTGTTTCACTCTGTGCCTACTGCCTCAGATCCTGTCGCTGGGCACCATGAAAAAGAGCCTGGCTCTGTCATCTTACCTTCAGTTATTTATATAGATTTATGAGATCGTGCTGAGCCTTCTCATCTCCAGGCAGAGCAATGCCAGCTCTATCAGTCTTTATTCACAGGATTGATGCTCCAGACCTTAAAACATCTTCACAGCCTTTCACTTGATTCACTCTCTCCAGTGTGTCCCTGTCTCTCTTGTACTGGGGAGCCCAGAACTTGACACAGCACTCCAGGTGTGACCTCACCAGTGCTGAGTAGAGGGGAAGGATCACCTCCCTCCACCTGCTGGCTCTTGGAGAATGATGATTTTTGTATCAATATTTTCTGTTCCAAGGGTTAAAATTAATTTTCAGTGGGTCTTGGATTCTTCTCCTCTTGGGGAAATGTACAAAAGTGAGATACCAGCAATGAATAGGGATGAGCAGTATCAGGGCAGGGGACATCAGAGACCTGGCTTTGTGGACTCTCTGGAAGAAATGAGGAGGCACACAGCTGCTGGCAGCTCCATCATAACGACTGACTGCAGAAGCTGACAGTCTGCCTCACTCCCTGTGCATGATTGTACTAGAGTTCTCAAACAATCCTTGAGGTGTTCATTTAGGGAATTTATATTTTGCTTCCAAAATGGTTTAGGTTTGGTTTGGTTTTAATCTTGGCTTTTTGCTTTTTTTTTTTTG
>NW_020799091.1:93088730-93255919 GCF_003259725.1 Athene cunicularia
AGTCTGTTCAATTCTCAGAAGAGCTTCTAAAGGACACAAAAACTAAAGCAGAGAAACAGAACTCCATCTTATTTGAGAAAACTGCCAAAAAACACCCCTACGACAAAAGAGGAGAATGTCTGACCTTCTCCTAAAATAATAGTAAAGTCACGAATTCTAGTGTGAAATATATTCTTATTGGAGTAGTTTGTTTCTTGGTTTCAGAGTGATAAAGGAAAAGTCACTGGCAGTGAGAAAACAGTACAACATAAAATGCCCAAGTAAGCAGGCTTTGAAACAATTAAAAATAATTTTTAAAGGAATTAATTGTTTAACTAGCATATTTCCAAAATTAAATGTACCTCTTTAGATACAAATTTCAAGCCATCTCTTTTCACTTATCAATTTAGTGTAATTAATAGTCTGTTTAAATCAAGTAAGCTATTAAGAGATCAGATCCTTTGTCCTTTATTAGTTTTATTTTTAAAACAGGTACAAAGCAACCCACAACCGTATGTCACATTAAGTAGTCATTCAGCATATCGCTATATAAATAGCTCATTAATTATATATGAGGGGAAAATCTTTCTTAAGAAATACTGGAAGAGATTTTGCTTGTCTCTACAAGCCTAACTAATAAAACATTTTTTTTCTACATCATAGTCAGTTTTAAGATTCATATCAATAATCTAGTAGCCTCTAGCTAGAAAGTCATTGAGGATAGCAGGATTTCAGTAAGGCATTCCCTGTCTATTCATACCATTTTCCACTACTACCTGACACATAACGTGAGTTATTGGAATAACAAAAAAGTATTGCAAATGATATTGTTAAGAGGAAATGGAGTCTGGTTGATATCAAATATGCACATGCAAAGGATTAGACAGTACCTGAAGAGCCAGCATCACAATATTAATTAAAGTGAACCCTGTGTTAGATTAAAATATTCCTACTTACCAGGGGAGGAAATATTTTTTTAAAATAATAAGTGTTGATTTAAAAAAAAAAAAATATATATATATATATATATATATATATATAAAAGAAGATTATAAAAAGCACTAACAACTTCAGCACAGGGAATTTTCAGAGAAATTAATGACTAGCTGAGGTTAATGGCCCTCAGCTTCACACTGGCCCATCTACTCTCCCAGTCAGTCATTAATTCCCAGGAAATGCCTTGTGCCTTGATTGTTATTGCTTTAATACATTAAATTCAAGTTAAAGGCTTGACTTAATGTTTAGCCACTATAAAGTAAAACACAAGGAAGTGTTCCCACTGGATATATTCACTGTCAAATATATTTTTATTTACCCTATTTTCTAGAGGAATTGAATACTCATTTACAACATGGCTTTGCTTTTACCGCTCATAATAGTAGACAAAAAATCCTCCATACATCTTTGTCATTTATTTAATATTTCACTAAAGATACCTTATCTGAGTCCAAATATGACTGAACGTGCAAAACATAGACATGACTATATTTAATGATAAGATGAAGTTAAAAATTGATCAGAACTAGTTTTGTTGTATCTAATTAGTATCATACTAGTTTTATTATTGCAGAAAAAAGAGACTATGATTATTTACAAGCTCCAGCAGAAAGTGAAAAATCAATTACTGTTTTGGCCCCAAACCAATTGAAAGGTGAAAATATGATTATGTTAGTTGTTCTTGTGAAATTTCTGCCATCATGACCTCCCTCACAGGAAAAATGCTGTGGACAGGATTTTTTTTCTGCTGTGTTATGATAAACCTGAGTTGTATTTCAAACTCCCTCCCCAAAAAGCCCCAAGAAAACCCACCTGGATTTAGAGGGAATTCTGGTCTAAAAACATGGTTTCCAACAATGCTGAAAATGTCTTTTTTTTTTCTCTTGAGTCATTGTATATGTTACTTAATTACTCTTCAGTTGTGCTTGGCCACATTTTTAAACAGAGCCAGTTCACTTTCCTTCAACACATGAAGAGAACAGCTGAAGAAAAACTTTACTTTCTTCATTACACTCAAACTGCTAGTGTTTCTATTTCATTCAATGGCCAAATAATGTACTCTTTCCACTGTGTAAAATAGTTGCACGTGGGCTGAAAAACTTGCTTCTGAAACTTAGTTTAACATTTTATAGACAAACGTAGTTTCTAGTGCTGCTTCATTAAAGCCAACAGATATGATGGGGATAAATCTGACTTATTGTAATATGACTGTATGCTAAAGTGGGGATTGATTTGATGTGTGCATAAAAGCACATCAGCATCACTACTAGATTTCTGCATTAACTTTTCAGGGGACTGGCAAACGTCATGCAGCCACTGTAATGCATTGTTCAAGGCAGTATACACTCAAAACTTCTTGGGATGTGAGATGATGCTAAATCAGGCCACAATATGAGACAGAAGCTGTTTATGAAGGAATTCAGACAACTTTGTCTATATTTTGACTGATACTCTCCTGATCAGTGATTTTATAATGTCACTTGAACTATTTGCATCAGTTTTGCCAGACTGTAAAATGAGAAAAATGCTCATAAAAAAAAAAAAAAAAAAAAAAAAAAGTTATTGTCACTTTGAATTTGATATTCCATACTGGCATTCCTGCCAATGCAATGCTTGTAGTGGAATTCTGTGCTACAGCCAGTTCCCCAATCTCTAGGATCAGGGGCTGGGACAAGTTGTGCACTGGGGTCATGCAGGTGTTGGAAGCACGGTGCAGAGACACCCACACTGTTCATCTGTAGCTGCGAGTTGGAGCCAAGGAGGCTATCTAGAACCCAAGTGGTTTGTGCAAAGCTGCTGACCATCTCTTCACCCAGCTATGGACAATTGGGATTACTCACCTTGCATAATAGACAGCTGGCTGCAATGGTAATGTGGTAAAATCTCCCAAATGGCCCAGTCCAGCACTGTTAAAATGTGCACAGAGTGTAGTCAGTCTGTGCTCATCCCACCCCTGCAGGAGAGGAACTAGGAGAAAAAGACACAGAAAAAGAAGAAGAGGAAAAGAGACAGGCATCCTGAAGGAAGGAGGTTTGCAGCCACACTGAGCTCCCCCCACCCAGGTCTGCCTGCAGGCTCGGGCAGGTTTCAGTACACTGGGCTACCATCTGGCTCTCATCTGGATGGCGCCTTCATAGCTGGGAAGAGTACTTGGACTGCGTGTGAGCCAAGTGGTACCTTCAAATATGATGCATAAGGTTGAGGTACCTTATAAAAAAATCTGCAGTTTTGCATCTGCTTTCCTGCTTGAATAATCTCACCATATAGGCTAAAACTGCTCTAAATTCTCCAGTTTTGAAATCAGTGTTTCTTGTCTTTTACTGATGAAACCTTTGAGATGTATTTGGTAATCTGTCTGGACATTCACATTACTGATGCCAGCTGTGCCTCTTTACAAAGCTGCCAGCTCTGCTTTGGACATGCCACCTTCCCCTTTCTTGGTTGGCTGTGCTTCCTCCACCTTCGGTACCATCCCTATCACCATGCCTTAGCTCGGCTAGGGGACATGACCATGGACATGCATCACACCATGGCATGGAGCAGGGGAGAGGCGGTGCCTTTGGGCCACATTGCAAGACACAGACTGTCCTGCAGGACCCAAGTAAGCACCCTGCAGGAGACAGGCATTACTGGCTGCATGTCTGCTGCAGCCTTGCTCCATGCAGCAGATGCACCAGGTCCTGTATCAGAGCCAGCAGCTGGATCTCGCATGGGGCTTGGAAGCAGCACAGGGCCCTGGTGTTGCAGATGTGAAACAAGGTGTGGAAGCAAAGAAGGTTTGGGAATAGAGGGTACAGGAGAGGCATGGACGTGGAAGTTTCTAGTGGGAGTGGGGAAGAAGTCGCCAACAGAGTGACATGGGTCTTGTCTGAAGAAATGCAGTGAATGCAACTGGTCGTCATAGCTCTCAGCACCTGAAATTTTTGGAATGGATTTGCAGTGGGAGAAAGTGGAACAGTACTGGGAATTAAACGATCATTTCCATCCTATTTCAGAACTCTGCTTTTTGTGGTGAGGGAAGCAACCTTCCAGACATTAGCTGAACAGGAGCCTGGCATGGGGAACTGTGCCCATCTCTTCAGACAGCCTGAAGAGAGGGCTCTCTCCATGGTTGTAAGCTGATCCTATACGTCTCAGTGGGGTGTTTAGGCTGAAGGCTAATGATGATAATTGAAACGTCGACATTAGCTATTTAATTGCACAGCAAAACAAATATCATTCATCTCTCTAGATTTTTCACATTTATAAAAAGAAAGTGTTTCATCTGCTGTGGTAGGTAGATGCAATGTCAACCAATTGCTAGAACTGCTACAGATCTTCATCTCAAAACTGTGCCTGAATCAAGGTATTGCTTAGTTTGTATAAAAAAATTCCTCAATTTTCATATAGATACCACAAATGTAAACATTTCATAACTGCTAAAATTCCTTGCTTTGCCCCAGCTAGCTGCAAAAGTATTCACATTTAATATTTTTCAACAATTGGTTATTATTTATTAAAATATTATATAAGACATTTTAATAATGTGTCCTATAATAATTTACTTTATAATAATTTCCACAATATATTGAACTTTTCCTCAGTACAAATAATGGTGTCTAATCAGAAATTGAAAAACAGGGGCCACTCTGAGGTAGGTTGCATTGAATCTAATAAAAGCTAATAACAATAATAAACAAACAGCACAGCTACTCTCTGAAGGCACTAGGTTGCATCAGGAGCAATGAGAAAAAGCCATATGTGAGATCCTGTCTCATAATGCTCTGGTTTCTCTTAACATCAGCTGTGGCCAATGTGTTGCAGTGTTTTTCAAACAACACTACAGTGTCTAGTTAAAGCATAGTCCTGGCTGATCCAAAATGGGGATACTATGTCTCAGGAGCCACAGGGCACCATGGACATCTGATCTTTAGGATCCACTTTAGGAGAGGAAACCCTGGGCCAGAGGGATGAAATGATGACGGAGCTAGTGGTGCACTGAAGGGCGATGCACCAGCAGCACATTTCTGCCATCGCTTGGGGGTCCATTTCAGCTTGGAGAGGTCTATGCACTTTAAGAGATGCCTTCTGCAAGCACAGCTGTGGCATGATGAGATGCCGCATCTTACCAGCTGTTCCAAAGCCCGGCTGCTGTGATGCCTCCAAGAGTCTCATCTTTGGTGTCTCACCCAGGACTTCAATCCAGTATCCCACTGACCCCAACAGCCACAATGGGAGCTGATGGGCTGCAAGTGGGACTGGCTCTCCTTCTTCCTTTTAGCTCAGGAAGGAGATCGTTGCCATGTGAGTCATGCTTGCAACCATTTTATTAATACAATTTTAAAACAACAACTACCACAACCCACTGACCTCCCCCATTCAGTAACACACTATCAGACACCTTTTGAACTCTCCCTCTCATTTCATCCATTTTAAGTTTTTCCAAAAGATCAAAAGCTGGTAGCACTGCTGGCCCAGTCATATTTTCCTCTTGTCAGCTAGAACTATTTCCTTAGTAGACATATGGGATTATGTCTACTCTTCTTTTTTTGTTGTTTCAAATGAAACTTTGCTAAATACAGCCTGAAATTGCAAATAACTTGCTGTGAAGCTGTAGTAAGCCATTCAAAAGAGCATTTTGGCAGTAAAATTATTTTTAGCCAATTACATTCTCTATCTCTGTCTCTCTTATCACTGCTACCGCTTCTCAAGCAAGCTGCTTGTTAACATTTTAGAAGTAGCTCACAGAGGCCTTGATGTGCTTTAATGTGCTCTTTGCCTTCTAAGGAATCTACCTGCAAGTTTTGTTTGCATACATCTCTTGTTAAGTTAGGTCATGCAACACCAGGGTACTGTATAACTTGTTCAATAGCCTAATATACATAGTTTTGAATTATGGTTTTTAGGCTGGGTCTTGCAGCCCATTACGGGGTTCCCACCTTTTTTAATATTAACAATCAACTAACATCTAGGCAAGGATGTTTTGAGGATGCCAGCACAGCATGGTTGAAATATACTTTGACAGATTATCTTGAACATAGAGTTTCTCTTCTGGATCCATTAAATGAAAAAAAAAATGTATAACATGGTCTTTCCAGGTATCTAATACTCTCTTAGTTTACTTGGCCTCCTGTGTTGCTTCTTTGTACCACAGCTCTGCCCGAAACTTCCTCACACTGTGTTGCATGTTGGCAAAATCCAAGTCTGGCAGGGAAGCATAACCCACAGTGCCTGTGCCTGGGCAGTCCACTTCCCTGGTGAAATTCAGTCCCATCTACAATCTCTTTTTATTTGTTCATATTTACACAAAGGCACCTTCATGCCCCTGACTCCATTTGATTTTCCATGTTGCCCCTCCAAGCAGCTTAGCACCTTTTTATTCAAATCCTCTGCAGATTCACTTCCATTGTGCACTGTAGATATAGTACCCTGGCATAATGAACTCTCTCACAGCTGTAGAAATTATTGTTGAATTGTCGGATCTGTTTCAAATGTCAGGATTAACTGTTACCCAGCTGGTCATCTGAGCAGGAAGAACTACCTAATGGGCTCATTTGCTGCTGCCTGGTGCATGGGAGACAGGAGAGATTTCTTCAGGACAGCCAGACAGTACCAATGGCTTGGTAGGCTGAGAATAAAAACCTCCAGTTGCTTCCTTTCCTGATTAAATGCCACCTCTGCCCTACAAATATATAAATGAGAAAATATGAGTTTGAGGCTAGTTATAATTTTCCATTAATAATTCAAGACCAGTTTTGAAAAAAAAAAAAAAAAAAAAAAAGTTAGTGCTTTAGTGTCAGAAATCATTTGTTAACCAAAAAAGCACCCAAGGCTTCCCAGCTTCAGGATCTGCGCCTTTTCTAAACAAATATTCTAGTTTCACAATACTTGCAACACAGCCTGATCAATGCTAGCACGCAGTTTCATGTATGGATCACTGGTGCTGAAACTGCTGTCGCTGGAATTTTTGATGCAGTTCTACTCAAAGTCCATAAAATGCATAGAGAACCAGAATTTTGAAACCAAACATTTTAGAAATCAGGAAGCACAGATTTCTAGTTTACTCAGTCTAGGAAGGACATACTAGCTTGAAATGGATTTACTAATTCTGTTAAAGATATTACAGGCTTTTGGTATAAATAAGTTCTGCAAATCTTCAAGTTTCATCCACTGCCAGTCTTACTATAGCATTTCATCTCCTAGAAAAGAGACCATGGTTTTGAGACATTTGTCTCAGTTAGCTTTCTTGCCAGTTTAAACATATTTTCTCAGTTTAAGGTAATTATGTATCATTTAAAAATACATTTATAGGGAAAAAATGTCCTATAAAATTGTTTGCAATCAATTTAAATAATTGCCATAGCTATTATAACATGTTAGACAGCATCTGCGGATGATAGCAATTTATCATCTATTGATCATTGTTCAAAACATAGGTAAAATCCCAAGAAATTACAATCCAACATTGAGAGTATAAAATTGTATTATTACAACTGAACTGGAGGGGGGTGCTGGGATTTGACTGCCTGAATTTATTCCTGGGAAGAATCTCAGCCAGAAATTATAGTTGGGAGACCCAGAAGATGTTGCTTGCTATTACTTGTTTTAGGTAACACAAGAACATAGCATAGAGATCAGTCTGATAAAAATTTGAGAGAGTATTACGCTTGAGAAGCCTCCTGTACTTCCTAGAGAAAACATTATTTATGATCCATTGGGAAGAATTAAACTATGTTACACTGAACAAATGGTCTGGTGAGGAATGATGAGCTTGGACACCTTTGTGATTTACTAGAGCCAGTCTTTATATTTTGTAGGGCCAGGACAGCTTTTGCTGATACATTTTCTTTATCCAGGAATAGAAATTTTAGACTAAAAAAATAAACTAAAGGCTGAAATGGAAGTTTGTACAATCCATTATTATTATTAAAATGGAAATATAATTTGTCTCTCTAAGCATCCATAAATAGGTTTCTGTTTTGTCTAATTGGCCTGTGAAGTGAAACAGACTTGCTTGCTAGAATATCTGTTTTCATATATGTATTAATCTAATGGGAATTCCATTTAATTTTTCCCTATTTGTAAGACTTCACAGACTGGATACAAATTGTAACTTATAAGTAAGTGCTGCTTTTAGTGTTATACCAGTGTCAAGTTCTTCTAAGTGTGAACTAAGGTGCTTCATGATGATACTGAGGGTGCAGCAATTTTGATCATTGTATGCAGCACTGGAAGAGTACAGGGCGTCCAGCATTTTACAGTACCAAAGTGTTTGTCTTCTAACAGATATTTTCCAAACATTTGCTCCTTTTAAAACTTTTTGCTTCCAAAATGTAGCTTTCCATGTTTGCTCTGGGATGTCCTTTGCTTTGTTTTAATGAGAGTAAAAGTTGTCAAATACATTCAGTCATCTCAGGTGTGGGAAAGCTCTGGTAAATCTTGCCAGCAAGGTACATATAAATTACCACGGATATTAATTTCCTACCTCTCTGGAACACCAGAGTGCAATAGCCCCTGATTTTTGTTCCATCATTTCCTTTCCTGGTTCATCCTGTGATCTTCCAGGTCAAGAGCAGGTCCCTGATAGTTCTCCTGTAGTTCTATACCCAGGTATTAACTCTGGATCCTAGCTTCTCTTCTGGAGAAAGAGGATTAAATTCTGGCTCCATTGCAGCCAGTCCCAAAACATGTGTCAACCTCAACAGGGATGGAATTTCACCCAGAAATTTCACTTCATGCTACTTGTGAAGCTTCTGCACGGGGATGCATAGCACGTCCCCAGCTGGACCTCCAAGAGCCACGCTGCCAGATCTCTGCGGGACGCTGGTGGGAGGACTTCCAGAGTAAGAAGAACAAGGCATACCCCTAAGTAATATTAGTTTTCTAACAGAATATATGTCATTTAGAGAGGTTGCTACAGCAATGCCTCTTGCAACTTCTTTCTGCTTGCCTCTTCTTTAACAAGAGAGACCTCAGTATAGATTTGTAACCTTTTTAAAAAAAAAATAATTATAAATGTATCGTCTATCTACTTTTCCATGTATAAAAATGTGGTACAAATACTTGCATATTCCTCAAGATTTAATCTGCTATGTCATATGCTTAGGTCTTTAACTGCTCTTTAAGGAAAAAAACCAAGAAGATAGACTTGTTTGTGTTATTTTTCTTTTACCATAAGAAAATGGAATTAAAATATATCTATATTGAATAATACAATACTGTTGCATATATATTTCTATTTGTATATACACATATATATGTATACATACATATAAATACACAGACATGTGATTTGAGTTTCAATGGCTAAGCATTAAATTGCAGGCTATCTCTCTTGAGATAAAGCTATTTTTTGACCTTTTTTAGCTCAAGATGATATAGCCTTCACATGGCTGTTGAACTGGAGGAATGTAGCAGCAGTGTCAAGTCCGTGTCATGCATACATCATGAGACTTAGAGTGTCATTCAATCCACAAGAATAGCTCAGTATATGCTTTACACTAAAAAAAAAAAAAAATAAATCTAAATGTGACTGTACTGAAGCAGTGATTTTAAAAATGCCTGTGTCCAAAATTCACTTCTTTTGATGTCAGTCCAGCCAAGTATAGTCTCATGGTCATATGCCTCTCACAGTTAACTTCCTCTTTGATAGAGTCATGAAACCCAGCTGAAAATGAGGTATTCTGTGGTTTAAGAACTCCTTCAAAATTTAGGCTGTGCATTGTCAGAGCTGTGTCTTAAATAAAGAATTTTTGAATTCTGAGAAAACATCGGTTACTGCGTGCCTCTGCTCATACGTTCTCTAGGGACAGCAAAGTCCCTTTCAGGAGCGTTGCTGAGGTCCAGAGAGAGCTGGGCAGTGGCGTCAGGGCAGCACCCAGGTGTAGACGGGCTGAGCCAGATGAGCCATGCCCTGTACCATGATCCTTTTTTCATTCTCCCTCTATGCACCAAGACCGCAAGTGAAATGTATTTACAAATAACAGAATTAGCTGTACCGTGCAATTAGTTAAGCTCTTTTTTAAAAACATGTGGGCTGGCCCCCTCTCCACCACAAGTGTTATAAATAACTTGTTTCCTGGCTGTCATGTTGACAAACTGAACTCCTTCCACCACCTCTGCCACCCCCACCTTCTCCCTTCACAAACACATGCTACTTCTCCCAGGACTTCAAAGTTTATTTCTCAAATGCTTTTTGGGGGGGACAGGAGGGAGGAAAGAGGAATAAGTGTGTTCACATAGGTCAAAAACGTCAGTTAAAACCAAATCCTTTCTTGTATGCTGGGACATGCAGGAAATAAGCCCCAACCTGCTTGGAAAGTAACATGAAATACTAGCACAGAGATGCTCTGTGAAGATTAGCAACCTTGAACTTCAGAAATCCTACTTTTTAGGTGACACTGAAGTGGACTGAAATCCACCCAGGTGTTGCACCGGGGTAGACACTTCCAGCCTGTGTCTTACTTAACTATTTCAGTGATGGTCATTTAAACTCCTGTTCTAAGGCTTTATGCTCTTATTTAAAGCTTAGCTAATGACCGACCTTGTGAAAATCCCTCTTCAGTGCCAATGATTTGATCAGCAGCATGTTGGAAAATAAAATATTTCCCAGTTTAAATGCAAAAGCCTTACTTTATGCTGCATATACAAACATAAAATTCCTTCTAGCAAGTGTTTCATGTCCAGTGCTTTACGCACGGGGCTGAGGGGTTCTCCTTCTACATCAGAGCCACTAAGATTCAGAAGTAAGTAACCATACATTTTAGGTGATACACCGTAAGCATGTAGCAAGTTAAGTGAACAAACTTGGTGGTAAGGAGATATCTCTGCCTCTTGCTTGGGAGTCTCCCAAATGCTGACTTGTTTTTTACCTATATGAAGCATCTGATGTCACTTTTCTGTGTGGGTGGAAAATGTTGTACAAAGGTTAAACAAGTTTTTTCATCCTTGCTCATGCAAGTAAGCTTGTATTGCATTTCCAGTAACTAAGTTCATTACTATAACAGGTTGAGGATTTAATCTATGCATATGTGTGCACCTCTGGTGACTAACTGGCCATGTGTTCTCTCCCTTTCTCTTAATCTTGCTCAAATTATTGCTTAATCTGAATGCTCTTTTGGCCTGAGTTTATAAAGGTAGTGCAGCCAACATTTCCAGCAATCAGTAAGTAGGCTTCGTAGGACTGCGGAATCTGTATGTGCTCTGCATGCTACAGGAAAGAGCTTTTTAGAAATTAAAATGTAAAGACTTATGCCCCATAAAATAGCCTATTTCTTCAGCAAAGTACTTAAACAGAGAGCCATCGCTGAGTACAGCCTAGGAGCATGCATTTGCCTTTCAGCATAAGGAAAATCCCACTGGCAGTAGCTTAATATTAAGCAACTGATTATGAGTTTTGTTAGACAGAGGCCTATAAAATGTTGAAATCAGTGGAGTTACCTCAGTAGATATTATGCACTAGAACTATCCAAAAACCTTTGATAAAGGTGTTGGGTTTTTTTTCCAGAAAAGCTGTGTAACACATGTGGCAGCCCAGGATGCTGGAGAAACCCTCTCATGGCTGAGATATGAAGGCCATGAGCAAGTTGCACTCAGAGGTGCGGCTGAAGATTGAGGAGTTTTACGCAAGTCATTTTTTGCTAGCATAGTTCCCGTACGGCAGGAAGGTAGGTGTATCAGCACAGAGATCATCACAGCTACCTAACGGAGGCTGTGCAAACCAGGAGGGCTCACGGCCTCCCACACTACCCACTGCTGCCAGCTTCACCTGAGCTAGCAAGTTCAAAGGCAGCTCAGATGTGCCTGCATGAGCTCCAGTAACAGCTCTGCACTATCATCTGGAGCACAGTATAGAGGCGTGAGATGAAGAGTAAGAACAAACAACCTATATGGCCCAGCAGAAACAGAGGTGGGGTGTCTCGTGTTCTAGCAGGACTGTTGATTGGAATGAATCCAAGAAAGGGCTATGTGCTTGTATGGGAGCATCTGCAGAACATCACACATGCAAACACACATGCATACATATATATGAAGTATTGGCCAAAATGGAAGAAAAACATGGTGAGGACCCTAACAAGGCCAGGTGAATGGCAGCCCAGTACACACTGATGAACAAAACCCAAAGACCACTAGCAGAAGCCACTGGAAAGTCACAGACACTTTACTGACTTATAAACTGTGACACTGGCAAAGGACTGGATCACTCCTGACAACAGGTCTGTAGGAAAGCTTCTGTGGAATACATCATCTGTGAAAAAAAAAAAAAAAGGCGAATTATGTATTATGAGGTGTAAGAAACTGGGTAGAAAATAATTATAAACAACATAACGTGATAGGTAAATGAATAATACACTGGCAACTGGCATGCTGTGTTGCGTTTTCATCAGTGCTTTTAGAGGAGATAATACAGTAACAGAGGGGATTCTGATAAAAAATAATTAAAATAAGTAGAGGAACGAAGGATTTTCTATATGAAAAGATAAAAAGGATTAGGTCCATTTAATTTAAAGGCAAAATAAGAAGAAATATATTAGAGGTTGCCGTATGATGACTCTAACACAAATGAAATATCCTGTGCTTCCATTCAATATTTCTCTCATTCAAAAACTGCAAACATTACATGATCAAAATCCATAAGGAGTGATAAAAGACTGCATGTTTTCACACAACACAAATATAATATTATTCTTTGCAACTCTTTGTTCTAGCAGGATTAAAATGGACTGAATACTTATAAAGAAAATTAGAATATGTAAATTCATTAAGTTCAAAAAATATTTTTCAAGAAGTTATGTACACCATCTTTAGATTAAACAAATCCTGGTCTGATATCATATGCCAATTCCATCATATATCCAGGAGAGGAAAAAGAAAGTACAGGAGGGAGAGTACCATGAAAATAGTTTTTCTGTAACTAGTGGCATTACTACTTCAGGTATGATATCTCACGCCCTGTTGATATTAGATGCAAGAGTCACAAGTTGTTCATGAAGGTAAGATTCACCCTTTTCCAATGGCAAATCTTCTGGCCCTATCCGTGCATTGCTGTAAGCTAGTGAACTTTAAACTCCACATGTCTGCATGCAGAGATGCAGACCTGGATTGTGCTGGTCCTATGTCCTAGGCCAGAATAAGACCAAGAGAAAAATACACTTCTGGTGTGGAGAGGAGAAAACATTTCCCTGACAAATGAGTTAACAGAAAATAATAATACTGAGAGCTATTTGTAACTGTTTGAAAAAAAATGAACAAGTCCCAGTAGAGATGGACTGACAGGCAGAAAGTGGAGGAAACACTGCAGAGCTAATTAATTTATTACATAAATCCATGGCTTATCAAGTGATTATCACTCCATATAAATGCTGTGAGCAAAAAAGGAACATTAGAGATTTCAGAAGCATCGACCAGCATCCTTTTGGGAGACTAGGACTGGTGTAGTATCGAACCTCCAGGAACAAGTGACTCGTGACATGCTGCATGTATTGGCCAGATTTTTCCAAAAGCCAGAAGCATTTCCCTCCCTCTACCTTAAAAAGAGAACAAAACAAAACAAACCCCCAAAAAACCCCAAGCCCACAAACAGTACAATGAGAGAGAGAGAAAAAAAAAAATATTAAAACTCCTGGTCTTCATAACCCAGTTCCTCCTACATTCATTTCCCACAAACTGTCAACATCCCACAGGAATCTACCCACGTTACACATCACAGCACAATGCTCCCGACAAAGGCATCTCAACCCATGATGTTTCAGGCAGCCTTTCAAACCGCCTTCAGTGTATCTAGGTTCACCAGCTCTGTAATTAGGTGTTAAGTTTAAGCAATCCAGGAATTTATGCAAGGAGATACTTCTTTGGCTGTTCAGCATGATTTATGCCTGCATGGTCTAGCTGGAATGAACAAAGGCTCATCCCATGAAGAAAATGAGACTTTCCATATCTCTAGTAGGCTCCAGTTCAGTGAAGCACTTAAACGTATGTTCGGGTTCATCCCTATTTAGAATAGCATTTAAAGAAGCATGGCTAGCTCAGCTGTCCTTTTGGTTCCATGGGACCACAGCATGCATGTAACTGCTCTCCTAAACAGGCTTTAATTTATAAACAATATCAATAATAATATTAATCGTCATCATCATAACAACACCTACTCTGTTTGGCTTTACACGATAACACCAGACTTCAGAAGTGAAATATGATAAATTATAAGCATAGGTTTTTTGCCATGACCAAAGCAGGAGAGATATTGCAAAAAACATTGATCCTTGCCAATACAGCTTTCTTTGGTACAGGTCAGAGTATTGCAGTGTTAAAATGACCGTTCTAAATGCCTATTTGATGTGTGATTGACTTTCAGCAAGTGAATATTCCTACTGACCCAGAGAACTGAAGGCTCCATCATATACTTCATTTTACTCTCTAATATCAGGAGTTAGGACAAAAAAGGTGGAAAAATACCATTCTAGGAGACCAGGAGACAAAAAACCAAAATATGACAATATGTAAGACAAAATTATTGGGTCACAT
Source organism: Athene cunicularia (assembly GCF_003259725.1). Lineage (NCBI taxonomy): Eukaryota > Metazoa > Chordata > Aves > Strigiformes > Strigidae > Athene > Athene cunicularia. The sequence continues at coordinate 93,103,206 of NW_020799091.1, forward strand.
GAGCAGCCAGTTCAACAGAGGGCTGCATAGCATGTTTTCTGATGTTTTGCTAATCATGACACTGGTATGTGTTGAGAGAAGGGATGTTAATGACTCTTCTCATATTCCCAAACATTTGCCCAGAATGGGAATAACAACAAATTTGGCAATCAGTTCTTGAAGTTTCAGCACTTATCATACCTAGTGTATGTAACTCACTAATCTAAACATGTATCTGCTTCTGTTTTCACCACACATACCTTGATTACCACAAAACCTGATTTACATTGTTATCTCTTAGGTGTATTAGATGACTTCCTGTGGCCCCTTCCAACTTTCAGATGAATTTATAAGCCAGACAACACATTGTAGCTCTACAGCTTCCAGTGCACTATTAGGACTGGTACTCTAATATTCCATTTATTTTATTTAATTTACCTTCCTGTATATTTCAGTTAACAGTTTTGAGAAAAGTATGAGCCATTAGCATGAAGACCTCGGTAGTGTTCAAGGACACCTGCCACACTGCCATAGGTGTAGATGACCATCCGACTGTGCTGTGATAAAGAACAATAGTGCTTACTGCAGTGGCATGTTTTTCCAGGTGAATTTTCATTTTTCTAAATCTAATCTTTATTCATATTTTCTTGTCTTTCAAGGCAAAAATGACAACACTTTATTATTGGTTAATTTTCTGAGATAACTTTTGCAGTTACATCTGAGAAACAAAATCTTCTCACTATATATATGGGTATGCATGTAGTAGTCTATATATAATATATGCATACTGTATATATATAATTATGTGCATAATAAAGTATGTAGAGGTATCTTAATTATGTTCTTTTGCCAGGAATATTCAAAATGACAGAAGAGCAAATTTAGTGATAGAAAGACTCACATATCTCAATTGGTACACAGCGCAATTTTTCCATTTGATCTTTACAGTGACCTTATGCAAAACAACATTTCAGGAAATGTTCTGATCTTTCTAGTCAATGATTGTGAGACAACATTTTAAAAGAGGGTTTTCAGGCATGTTACCAGTTTCTTATTCCATGGAAATGCAGGGGAGGAGAAAAAGCATTCTTTTCTTAGTCATTCAACACTGGCATTAACAATGTGTTCATATATATATCTAATAACTTTCTGGTTTGTATTTGTGTGTTAATATTAATGTAAACCATATTGAAAGAAAAATCATAAAAGTGAGAATACTTTTATGTCTGAGTCGTCATTGAAAGGACAGAATGACAACATGTGGACGTTCTATCAGATGGTCCCAAACCTCCAAGCCTTAAGATCTGCCTGAGTGCAGCACCAGACCTCAGGGTTCATGATAAGTGGTTGAAATGTGAAACATCTGCTTCGTTATACAATTTTCTCTAAAAAAGTAAGTTTGCAAGCCCCCCAAAATATAAACATTTTTTGAAAAAACTTCATTTTTATCATAATTTTTTAATTGCTTAAAGCACTTTTGCAGTATCTTGAAATCATGGAGGTTGCAGTGGACCCTTGCCCAGCAAACATGCTTTAGGAGGAGGATTCGAGGCCAGACATCTCTGTGTTGGCTTTCTGTAGCTCTGCAACATACTTAGCATTGTGGGTTCCCATCCACTGGGTCCTCTGACTTTGCCAGCTCAGTTATTACACCCTTGTGAGCTGCTGAGCAGGAATACAGGACTCCTCTCCCCCTCGAACCAGGGGTCTACAGGCAGCCAGGTTGGCAGTGCCTGGCAGGAGGCAGCAATAGGCAGCGGCACTTTTGTAGGACAGGAGAAAGCAGAAGGCAGGAGGAGAAAGTGGCCAGAGCTTCCTTCCCTTTCTCTTCTGTGGAAGTCAACGCAGCTTGTTTGCACCTTTCAGCCTCTCTTTAAAATGGTTATTTTAAAAGCTGCATTCATTTGCTTTGCAGATTTCTCTCCTTCTATGAGGCAAAGAGGAATAAAAGCAAAATAACTCAGCCCCACTTGAAGGAGAGGCACCGCTTCATTTCCATATACGTGGAGTTTTCTTCTTGTGTCAGGACATTGCTTGAGGATGTGGCACAGAAGGAGGAAGGGATAAGATGGATGAGCTCCAGTGTAGTTCATGCCCAGGTTACGCTTTGGAGAGATGCAGCAACACCTGATAGACAGATATGCTCAGCCCACAGCTTTTGCATAGCGTGGCCACAGCTCACAGAAAACAGGGAAGGGGACATGTTTGGCAAAAAAAATACAGGGTTGTCGACCTGGTTTTGTTTGTTTGCTTTTTGTAAAACTCATGTAGACATAAAAAGCCAACATAAATTACAAATACTCATCATATCTGCAATTATTAAGAGCTGTTCCTAGTTTAATTCCTAATTATGGTGCTAGTAATTTTAGATTCTTTTTTAACATGGTATGAGGGACTGCACAAAATCTGCCCATGAAAACCAGCAATGACCGTAAAGGTGTAAAATGAGATAATTACAGTCTGAAACAAAAGAAAAAATATCAGTACTCAATTCCCACAATGATAATTAAAACTTACATCTGATGGCTATAACTTAAGCACCTATTTAGGAACAGAAGCCATTTTGTTCCCTGTTAGTCCTAATTTACATTCCTACAACAGCGCTGGAATAAAAAGACAGAGCAGTGACCAAATGGAAAAGTCTGCATAGTCTTGAAGCAAAACATGCTTAGGATTTAAATTCCCTTTGCTGCAATACCAGTTTTGTTAGGACCAATTGGTTCTTTGCTTTCATTCAAAACAGGCACAGAGGCAACCAAGTTCAGGTTCAAGAGTCTCTTGAAAGGCTCTTCGAGCCCCCAAGCCTTTGTCTCTGTGGTGTGAGAGCAGTGGACTCTTCAAGCTCTCCCGTGCTGCTGCGGCACACCTGCTATTGAAAAACTCCAGTGGGAAAGACTAATAGCAAAGCTGCTTCCATTTTTCAGGTGGAGAAAAGTCTACTGTCAACAGTCTTCCACAGAAAGCAAAGGAAGGAAGATCATTGCCAGAGCAGCACTGTCGGGTGACGAAGCCCCTGCCTATAGTAGGTATGGCTTCTCTTTTTGGCTAACATGGACAACAAAACCCTGAGCGTTCATTTTTTTGCTTTCTCCTGAGAAGGCATGTTTGGAGGGTTCTCCAGGAAGGCTGGAGCCCTTTGAGCGCATCGGGGTGGGGCCAGACCACCCCAACTGTGGGTGAGCCAGCAGCCAGTCCCTGTGTCTCTGCACTGGCTCCCAGCCCACTCTGCTTTTGCAAAAAGAAGACAGCTGGGGCCGCGCAATGGGGGAGAATAAAGCAAAGGGAGGGGAAAGAGCAATTAGGAGAAGCAGTCTCCACATGATCACATCTTGATGTATTTACTTACACTTCTTTCCATAAATTCCACCGCCATGTTTCTAATCCCAAAGATTCTGAAATACGCAGCAGAACAGTTCATTTACCTGGACTGGGATACGTTCACCAGCCACAAGTCGTTACTTGGAAACCCCTTCACAATTAAGCCTTTATTAAAACTTTTCAGGATAAATAGTAGATATATATAGACCAGGTTCCCTCCAGTTTTTGCCAGTAGAAATGCAAGTGCTGTGTGTCTTGAGGGCCAGGTGATTTGTTGCCAATCATTTAACAGAGGGCTCCTCACAAAAATATTCTCTCTTGATCTGTAATAAGACCCATGTCCCAGGTGTCCATGTTTGTGCATACTCCTAAAATGCACAGGTGAGAGAATAGGAAATCTGTCTGGTTTTGTTTTTTTTTTTCACTTTTAAACAAACCACTCTTGAATTAATCCTAAAAAGAAGGCAATACCTTCTCCTTTAATACCTTTAACTCTACAAGAAAACAAATGGCTCCACAGAACATTAGCAGCAATCAAAGGACAAACTATCTATAGTCAATCAAAATAAACATAACAGATGACACAAATCTGCTTTCACTTAGAGTAAATGAGTGTATATAGATATCTACATGGGTAAATAGGTTTTTTAGAAGTTTCTTCTGGAGAAAACTCATAAAACTTGAAAATACCAAATAGATATCTTTATGTCCCACTGTGCAGTCACTCATAAACTTCATGTACATTTACTGTAAAAGTAACATTGCCACTGATTATCACGGAATGCAAGCCAAATATTTCTTTGAAACAATCACATAAAAATACATTTGCAATATTTTAAATAGCTAAAAGTAACATCATAGATGTAATTAAATTAAGTCATTTGTTACTGCATTATTTGAATGTCCTGCTACCGTCTAAGGTGTACTTTTCTCACAATACGCTAATCCCAGCCATGCTGGACCCCTTTCTGCAAGTTCTTTTCTTGCATTGTTCTAGCCTAGCAATCACTCTGCATATTGACATTTCTGTTCAAATAAACACACTTAGAAATGAGGTTCCTCGGCATTTCCAGAATTTCAGAGTGTTTTCAAGTGCACTTCCTAATGCCTTTTGCACTTGAGAAAGCCTCATGTGCAATTTTAAAGAAATATGAATTCTCACAACATGAAACATATGCCTTGCGAAGAATATAAATTTTGCTATGTGTGGCATAATATCCACTTAGAATGTGCTGCTGCTACAGAGAGGGTCACACGCTTGTTTCTCTTGAATAGAACATTATTTTGTGAGTAAGTCACTCCAAATCAAAGGGTCTTCTAAACCAATAAAGTACTGCACAACAAGCTCAATAATAACAGAACAGGATTCGAAGAACTGCAAGCATTAAATAATGTGGTAAGAGGGAGATGGTCAAATATAATACATCAAGTCTCTATTTAGAGTATTAAAGAAAATTTCAGCCTGGTTTAATTACTTATCAAAGACATTTTAATGCTGCTTTGCAAGAGGTCTTTATCTTACTGAAAATTAGCTTTTCAATAAATGTCTGTTGCCCCTCAGGCCGGATCATTGCTGTAAAACTGCATTAATCGAGCAGTATAATGATTGTCTTTCCCTGTACCTGACATTTCTACCATTTCATTTTTAGTAGGTGGTTTTTTTTTTATTATTTGCTCAATTATTAGCTGGTTTTATGCCTGTGAGAGCATATGACAGAACTGAAGGGATGTATACTTAGTGATATTCAGCACACCTCTATCATCCTGTTTTTATACCAGCATAAAATCAGTATAATATGGTGATAAATCAGGCTTGTAACAGCCCAAGAAGTAATAGTTACTCTGGTCTTTTAGGTACTCTTAGTTACTGTCATAGCTGCTCTCATAGTTGCTTTTGGGTTTTTAATTAAACTTGTTTTGTTTTGCTAGTCCTTGTGAAAGCTTTTGTGATATCCAGTGTATAGAAACCTGAATCCAATCATTCTGAGAATATTCATCAGATGGAGGGATTTGGTTTTGCACATTCCTTGTCAGAGGTATCTCACAGCTGTGGCTTGCTAAACCCAAATGCTCACATTTGTTCATCATACAGAAGAAAACAAAACTGAATTGGTATGTGTAGCATAAGAAGTAAGTTTTTATAAGCCAGATGCAGAAAGACAGTTCTGGCTTCTGGGATGCCTGTGTGTATGTACAGAAAGGGTACCTCCCGTCATGTCAGGGTTTGATGACTGCCACCACAGTGCATCTGACTTTTTCAGTGCTGTTTCGACATCTAGGCTGCCATCACTGTTAAAGCTGCAGTTTTGTGATAGCTGTCACATACATTTTGCTTTCAGCTGGCTTCATGTGTTTTAAAATCAATCCACGGCTCTTGCCATAAGGAGACATTTGTTTCTTAAGAGGAGAATGATGTGGAGAATAATGTGGGAAGAGACACACTGTGAACACTTCCAGAAGGGTTCTCAAGGATGCGATCTCACAGCTAGAGCTCGTGATTCCCCCTGGATATTTCAGAGGCACTTGCAATGTAGCTCAAGACCATCTGCATCCTATCTATCTGCTGTGGTCCCATGCTCCTGCCCTGCCTGCTCCCTTCTACCAGGGTGGGTGGACTCTTGCTTGCCTATGTAGCAAGTATTAAATGCAGTCCTGACAATGTAGCTGAAGACAAAGACTGCAAGGAAGCATTGAGCTTTCTGCAAAGTCAGCTCCTGCAGATCCCAGCACTGATGCAGACAGGACAGGAGTGCATGACGGGAGCAGCCAGACAGGCCGTCAAACTGTCATTGAGTTTCATCTTCTGGTTATGGTTTCACATCTTGCTGAGTCCTGCCAAGGAAGAGGGATGCGATCCTGCTCCTCATACTCTCTCCTCCCCCAGCCACATGCTGCTGCCCGGTTCCCCTTGGGATAGCTCCAGAAATCAGATAGCCCTGGGGCAAATCAATTCAGAGAATTGACCCAGTGGAACTCTAACACTGCATATAAATAAATATGTAAATAAAAGAGCAGTTTGTTGCCAGATATGTCAACCTGTCAACTGAGCTAACTCACCCTAAGGCCACAAAATCACCAAAGCCAATATGAGGAAGGAGGAGGGTACCTGCAGCTGGGGAAAGGGGGCAGGGAAGAGGGAGCAGGACCTTCCTTTTCAGTGGAAGGTGGGCACTAGCCTGACAGATCTGCTTTTAATGTGAAGGTAACACCCCCATCACCCCACCCCCGGCCCTGGTTCTGTGACACCTGTGGTTTGAATGAAACGAGGCTTAACAGTGGGAAAAACTTACGGAGGCAAAATTTAGTTTCAGGATGTTCATCAACCATGTTTGATCCTCTGCTCAGGGGAGGGAAATGGACTTCTCTGGGAGAGTGACTGAGGATGCCCTTATCTCAGCTGTGATCATGGAGGGAGCCCAGAGACATTAATTCCTTTAGGTTCAAAGCAGCCTTTGTGAAAATCTGTAATAGCAACCATTTTTGGCTTGTCTCATCAGAGATCCCTACAGGTTTCCATCAGAGGGCTAAAGGCCGGTAGGATGAGCTTTAACCCACTGACCAGGGTCTTGCTGGCTGACTGCCCTCCTGGCAGCCCCCGCAGATGTCATCTGTGAGCTCAGGAGTCTGTGAAGCACAGCCAGAAACCCCCAACTCCACAAAATTACACGCTCAATTCCTTCCCCACGGGCAGGGTCGCAGAAAGGAAGAGGAAGAAATAACGGTTCTGTGCTATCACTGCCACTGAACTAAAGATAAATAGTTAACAAAATTGTTCCTTTTTTTTAATACATGTATTTAAAAATAAAGAATATCTGTGTTTAAATAAAATGATCCATGTTTTTTACTACACAGTCACGATGCTTGCCTTGCACTTTACCCATGACAACTTGTATGATTTATTATGACACACCACTAGCCCTAGTAACAGCAGACACAGATCTTTGGCAGGAAAATATGCTACATATTGTAAAGCTGTTTTATACTAGACATGTATATTTTCAGTCTAATGCAAGGTAGAGAGAAAGCTCCCAATGTTTTTCTAAATGGATAAGGTCTTGATAAGTTAAGAAAACCAAAAATTGAACTTCTGATTCTCTCATACTAAAAATAAAATTGAAATAAATGTAAAATAATGCCAACCCTTCTCAAATATTCTCCAAAGAAAATGTTATATTTTGCTATAATGGAATTTCACCAGGACTCACAAAGTTCTCTTCAATTCTAGTTTTTCACATAACAAGTCTTTTGTCCTCTAGTTTACACTGTGCTGAATTTACAAGATCAGCTACCACCTTTTTCTCTTACTGAATTCAGAAAGATTCCTCTTTAAGCCATCTTGCCTGTTATAAGCCTATTCTGAAATAATTTAACTGCCTATTAATTAAACTAAAGATCTTGGGATTGCTTTGCATGTGCATTATGTCAATAGGTTCAATTTTCTACACTTAATAAAATGCTGAAAATTTTCTCTGTATGTGTGCATAGGAGGAAATGAGCAGTGGCTGCTAAATTGGTAACATTTAGTGAGCAAAAAATATGGTATGTTTGCTTCTGCTTTATGAAATTCTTGGGTTTTAACAGTCCTATCTCAGATGCATATGGTCTATCAGTCATGACAGTCTGTCAGTAGTTTACCTCAGTTGACTCACCATTTTAATCAGTGAAAAGCTCATCACCTGTGATATGTGCTAAAATATTGATAAATAATATATGTGGAAATTAGTTACTATTAATGTATAAGATATTGCTAGATTAATAAATTCCCATTATACCGAAGGAATTTGTATAATTAAGATCATTTATCTGTAAAAAAAAAAAAGAACGAGTGTTTGAAGTTGCCTGTGGTATGTATCATACAACATCATATGAAATGATAAAACCCACACTGAAAGAAAAAAAAAAAAAAAAGAGGAAAGTATACATTTCCCCAACAGGCAAGATAATGGAACTTTGGAGCTTTTGAAAATTCTGAAAACAAAAGGTTTTAATTAGTCAAGATTTATTATCCAATATTAGTATGAAGACAGACTGAGAATATTATGTGAGTGAAATTTGCAGGACGCAGCATCATCTTATTTACTTTGTTTTAAATATCTACTCAATGCCATGAGCACACAAGACCTGTGCTTTATTTAAAGTTCTGCTGGATAATTCAGGGCAAGCCATTTCATCTCCTTGTGTCTTCATTTTCTCCTAGCGATAAGGCACTGATCTTTGTGTTAAAGGATACTGGGACGTAGTATTGAAACTAGTGTTTCATTATCCCTTCCTGAGCATCACTGCTGTTGCCTCAGGACAGCACAGAAGAGAAATGACAAATACACACTGTCCAGCTTTCTTTGACTGTGATTAGGAAAAAAAAGTTTTGGTAGTTAAAAGGTGGTGCTCATTGAGACACCAAACACTAGGGGTGAAGTTCTAGTTTCATTGAAGTTAATGTGGTTTTTGCCATCAACATTGATGGAGGTTGGGTTTCATTTGTCTTTGAAAGGATTCTGCACACTGCCTCATTTCAAACTACACTTATTATGTACTTTGCTAACATATCAACTTGTAAGTTAAAAAAAAATCCCCTCTGGATGAATGTTACACATGAAGAAGGCTGTTAGGAGCAGCCCTTTTATCCAGAAAGCTGAAGAATGTCTGTCTTAAAACTTACAACAAAAGTAAAATAACCACCTAAACTGCAGACATTATTTTGACTCTAAAATATTCATCCTTGTTCAACGCTTTGGTTGCCATTGAGGTATCAGATTTTTAAAATGTTGCCCAAGAAGAACAGGCAGTTTATTGCTATTCCCTGCTTCTGTTTTTCCCAAGCTGCAGCAATCAAATGAACAAGAAAAGTCATTTATACAAGGTGGAGTAGATATCTGTTAACATGCATGCTGATTTTATGGTGGAGTAGAAGGAACATAGCTTTAACCGCTCACTGAAGAACACTTGCATTTATTTACATAGCATCTATGGCATTTAGCTGACTGAAGAGAATTGATTAGCAAGAAGGCTGTTAAACAGCGGTCCTATAGCAGGCTCTGCACTGAGGATTAGAGGTTTATTTCACTAATTGGTGCCCTCCTGTAGTCTTTATGAGTCAATTCTAAAAAATAAAGGAGCACTCCAAACTGTGTTTAGAATAAAAGCAGAGCAACGCTTTTCACTGCACAGAAATCCCATAGCTGAGCTCTTTTGGAAATGAGTTTAGGATTTTCCAGCCAAATTATTCCTCTCTGGTGAATTCTTGCTTGCAGTGCTGTATCCTTACCGCACTGCTTTGGCAAACCCCAGATAGAATGGCATGGTGAAAACCAGACCTGTAGCTGCCATGGTAGGCATGATGTTGCCTTAACTGTCCACCACAGCTGCCTGGGATGTGCACCTTTGTGCAAGCAGACCCATGCACGGCCCTGGCTCACAAGCTGGCCAGCAGCAGCACTGCATACAAGCCAGGCAGGCACAGCTGCCACCCCACAAAAAAAGCAGAACAGAGGCTGGTCATGATGTACAGTGTGTGCACCTACAGGTTTGAACGATGACACAGTGGTTGGACCCAGGGAGCTCCAGGACATCCACCGGAGCAGGCATCTCTTGAAGATGAGCTAAAATTGTACAGGGAGGACTAAAAAGGGAAACAGGTTTCAGCAAGTTCTCCCTTACGTTCTGAAGAATGTGTTATCGTGGGCAGGCAGAAATTAAGTTCTTACCTCTGTGGTTTTAATAGTGATCTGAAACAAGGAGATGTGCATGCTGATCAATATTGGTACTAACATGATGGGCAAAGGGCTTCCTGGCTCCAGCTGGCTCCTGGAGGTTTCCAGGGCATGGAGAGCACCACTAGAGGGCTCACAAAGTATTTAAAGGGTTATTACATGTGGTACAGGAAAAATATTCTCATTTTGCTTTCTGTTCCTCCATTTGTACATGCAACATATTTCAGAACTAAACTTGCTAAAGCATGCCTTTATTTTAAAGTCAGCTTCATGGACTCTCACAGGCTCATCTCTGTATGGGGACACCACCGCCCTATGACCTCTCCTGTGTAAACAGGCCTTCCATGTAAAATAATTTTGGCCTGATCATGCTGCTCATTAGCCAGTAGTCGCTAACCAGAGGTAGCCATTCAGCAAAACAATGACTGCCATTACCAGCGCTTCCAGAGGTGTGAACAAGTCCAGTGCATCAGGTAGAGCAATATCAGTGTATGGTATATATCTGTGTTTCAGAAAGAAAAGAAAAAAACATCCTTCCTCTTTCCCCATAGAAACCTACCAAAAAAGCCTTTGGTGAAGCTAACTGGAAAGAAGACAGTCAAGACCCTAATGTTTGTACCTTCCTCAATTAGGGGATTCATATAAATTCTGGGACAACTGGCTGTCAGCATATTAAGATTTTGGTATATTGCTCATGGGGTCAGGGATTTTGGCCATCCCTACAATAAAATATGAAATCTATTTGTGGCAACGAGTAAATAATGCTAACTACCACTAAAACATGCTTCCTCTTAAAGATCAAGATTTACCTTTGTTGATGAGGGAGAATACAAAACTAGTATAACGGGTTTTCTTTTTCCCCTCTTACCACTCATCAGCCCTGAGGACTTGTTACAACATTTGGTGTTGAGAGTAGAAATGTTCTAATATATAGCCTCAAACTAAAAAATGTGAAGGCAATAATCACAGGAGTATTTCAATGCTAACTGAAATGAGTTTCCTTTTTTTTTTTTTCCTACTCTTTCTTTTCCCTTTCCTCTCTGAAAGAGGCTGCCAAGGGAGTTATTATGATTACTCTGCATGTTTTGCAGATGGTTGGCTGCTGCACGGGGTTCTCAAGAGAGGTCAACATCCTATAGCATCCAGCTTGGATGCTGCCCTCCACACCAGCTGAGCTACAGAAGTCCTTAGTCAGCAAAGCTTTTGCTGACATGCCTAATTGAAGTCTCTGGGACAAGCCACCTCCTCAAGCTCAGATTGAAGCTCTTTCCTGAGCTGAGACTTGATTTTACTCTCCTATTAAACCCAGTGGAAATACTTCACTTGTCAGGAATGGAAGTTGAATGGCACTTTTAACTTTTTATGCATCCCAACAAAGAGGAACTCAGGTAAGAATGCCAGGTGGCCTGCATGGATGAACGAGGAGCACCTGGATATGTTCAAACACAAAAAGGAAGCCTACAGAGGGTGGAAGCAGGGATGGGTAGCCTAGAAGGGATACAGGTATTGTCTGAGCATCCAGGGATCAGGTTAGGGATCAGGACCAAAGCCTTCACAGAATTAGTTCTGGCCAGGGTTGTCAAGGGCAACAAGAAAAGCTTCTATAGGTAAGTCAGTGATCAAAGGAAGACAAGGGAATATGTGGACCCTCTCTGGAAGGAAGTGAGAGACCTGGTTACCGGGGATATGGAGAAGACCAATGTACTCCGTGACTTTTTTACCTCAGTCTTCAATAGCAAGTGCTCCAGTCACACTGCTCAAGACACAGAAGGTAAAGGTGGGGACTGGGAGAATGAAGAACTACCCACTGTAGGAGAAAGGTCAGGTTCTAGGCTATCTAAGGAACCTGAAGGTGTGCAAGTCCATGGGACCTGATGAGATGCATTCGTGGGTCCTGAGGGAACTGCTGAATGAAGTGGCTAAGCCACTATCCATCATATTTGAGAAGTTGAGGCAGTCCAGTGAAGTTCTCACTGACTGGAAAAGGGGAAACATCACTCCCATTTTTAAAAAGGTAAAAAAAGAAGACCTGGTGTACTACAGGCCACTCAGACTCACCTGTGTGCCTGACAAGATCATGAAGCAGATCCTCCTGGAAACTATGCTAGGACAAATGGAAAATAAGGACATGATTGGTGATAGCCAACATGGTTTCACTAGGGGCAAATTGTGCCTGGCAAATTTGGTGGGCTTCTGTGACAGGGTTACAGTTCTGGTGAATAGGAGAAGAGCAACTCACGTCACCTGTGCAAAGCATTTGATGCTGTCCCACATGACATCCTTGTTTCTAAATTGGAGAGACATGGGTTTGATGGATGGACCACTTGGTGAATAAGGAACTGGCTGGACAGTTGCACTCAAAGAGTTGTGGTCAATGGCTCAATGTCCAAGTGGAGAGCAGTGACGAGCGGAGTTCCTCAGGGGTCAGTATTGAGACTGGTGCTGTTTAGCATCTTTGCTGGTGACATGGACAGTGGGACTGAGTGCACCTTCAGCAAGATTGCCAATGACACTAAGCTGTGTGGTGCGGTCAACATGCTGGAGGGAAGGGATGGGCCATCTGGAGGGACCTAGACAGGCTTGAGAGATGGGCCCATGAAAACCTCATGAAGATTAGCAAGGCCAAGTGCAAGGTCCTGAATGTGGGTTGGGGCAATCTCAAGTACAGATACAGGCAGGGTAAATAGTGATTGAGAGTAGCCCTGTGGAGAAGGACTTGGGGATATTGGTGGATGAGAAACCAAACATGAGCCAGCAACGTGCACTCACAGCGAAAAAAGCCAACCATATCCTGGGCTACATAAAGAGAAATGTGGCCATCAGATTGAGGAAAGTGATTCTTCCCCTCTAGTCTGCTCTTGTGAGACCCTGAATGGAGTACTCTGTTCACCTCCTGGTCTAGTGAAAGGTGTCTCTGCCCATGACAGGGGGGTTGGAACTAGATGATCTTTAAGGTCTCTTCCAACCCAAACCATTCTATGATTCTATGATTTATATATACGTACATACACACACAGACACATGTATACACACAGAAACTGTAACTGATGTATTCAGAAGACATGTTTAAGGAAGTTCTCAGGGGTTTCAGCTAAACCTCAAAAATTTTCTTCTCAGGGGTACTAGAGACCTAGACATTGGTTGTATCATGCCAACAGTGTAAGCACAGGAAAAATTCCTGCCTTTTGGCTTTGTTATATGACATTCAGATAAGCAGTTCAGAGACACTATAGTCACAGGCTGCTGGGAGCAAGGAGGTTGTGTGTTTATTTAATCTGTAGCCTTTGAGTAAATAATTGATAAATCCACCTTTCTGGTACCACCCCGCAGTGAAGTGGAAGAGAAAAGGGTCAATACTGACATAATGCTGTAACACCCACTTGTAGGGTCCATATATATACTGATAATGTGGACAGACTGTATTTAGCCGCTCTCCAGGACTCAACCAATTAAGGATCAAATAGGAATAGCAACTGCCCCAAAGGCTCTGTTTGGTTAGAATATTCACTTATGCTACTCCTTTTAAAGAATGAATATGATACAACAAATCCAGACTTTCAGCCCCAAAGAAGGGTAGATGATCAGTTGCTGCAGGTTATCTTGGGGGCCAACCATCCCACGCCACTGATAGGAAGAATGCGGACCTGGGTCAGGAACAAGCATTGCTGCTGGTACTAAGACTCTGATCCTGCCCAGGCAGACATTCTGGGATGGCATCAATTCCAGCTGCCCAGAGCTTGGGGAAGGGCTCCAGGGCTTTTGCCCTCAGGGGGACAGAGGCAAAGACTGTTCTGCCATTTGAGGTCTGGAGAAGGTCAGAGTATCACTCCATTCTCCTTCACATGCATTCTGAAAGAAAACTCCTGAAAATCTGTCTTCATTACAGCTGTATCATCCTTCAGGAGAGGAACATGTTTCCCTGACACGTTTGTTTCACAGAGACAAATGCATGGAGGTGAATATGTTGAATAAACAGCCTGAGATCTGCAAAGCCACCTTGAGTAAAAACTGGATTTTCACATCCTTTAGGTACTCTGCCCTCATTATGTGATCTGCACCCACACAGGCGAATGTAGCATTTTACAAGTTTGTGTTTCAGATTTATTGTTTAAAATAATTTTGAAACCAATGACTTATAACACGGATATATCTGCTCATTTATGTCAACAAGTTCTTGTAATGTGGATTTGTATGAATCTTAGATTTCTAAAATGCAAATTACATATTTATGCTGGAAATTGAGGAATTCACTATAGTGTATTTCTAGGTGGGCTTTTTAATTCTGAAGATTTTTCACAAAATGCATACCACTATTTAAGTATCATGAGGTTAGCATAAACCAACAAAAGCAAAGAAATTGCAAGCTAAGATTGATGGTACATCACTAACTCATGCTTTTGTGCCCAGATGTTGCAGGACTGCCAACCAGCTCATGGTAATTACATCCTGCAAACAGAGCTGGTGGGGAGGAGGGAAATCATTGGTTTGGGTTCGTATTACTTTCACTGAACTTTACTGGCATGTTTGATTCATATCGCCTTTTTATGTTTTGAGCTCACAGAGGTTGCAAACTCAAATATAAACCTCCTGATGGATCAGGAAGAACAAGGCTAGTTTTCCCTCCAGACTCTTGTCTAAAGCACGACAACAATCTTTTTCCATTTATTATCACGAAAACATGCTGTTCTTGTTCTCTTTGCAAGGCAGCCTTGGCCAGCCTCGTTATTTCCAGAAGAAACACCAGCCAGTCTTGTTTCTGTTTGTAGATGGCATATGAGAAAAGGAGGGGGCTTTGAAGAGCACAGGGAAAGAACTGTGTTACGCACAGTGACCGCAGGTTTCTGTCGGTCTCTTTTTTGCTGTTTCCTAGAGTTCAAAAGCAAATGCTTCTTTCCATTCTCTTACTCGATATGACTATAGTTTCAATCCCAGAGCGGTGGTATCTAGAGAGGAGTTTAATCATTTTTACTCTCTCATTTTATGCTCATATGTCCTTAACCCAATTTAGATGGTCAAAGCACTCTGGGCCAGTGATTTTTGTTCACTCAATACGGACACAGTCACCAGCACTACAGGGTCCCACCCCAATGAAAAACATTAAGTGCTTCTCTGATATAAATGCTAAATAATTGATCACAAATCCCTAAATCATACAATGCAATGTAGTTTCTCCTCCCTGATTTTGTTACATTATTATTTATATCAGCATACCATATTGATAAAAGAAATTTGTAATGAAGTCCCAGAGATGCTTTGATTTAATGTGGTTACAGGGACTATCATCGCAAGTGGGAACAAATAGCTCTAATGGATTTTCTAGTACCTTGTTTTCATCATCCATAATAGACTCTCATCTGCACTGGTCGGAACTGTAAGATGCCCATGTGTTCTGCATCCAGACTTTAACAGATCTATATTTTATGGCTCTACAGTAAAAGTAATTGCAGGTTTTATAATGTCTGTGTACTGCTCAAACTGAAACCAATCCATTTAGAGACTTCTGGAAAGTTGAGGTGTTTTGGTTACAAACGCATGAGCTGAGATGGGCTCTGGCCGTGCAGCCAGCCGGTTACCAGCCTCCTTTTAATGAGGGCACATTCCAGAGATCGAACTTTCTTTTCTTCTTTTCCTATACCAGACTAGAAGAAATTTTGGATCACAAGAGGTTTAAGCCGGAAGGATCCTGCCCTTGAATTTTATCAGTTCAGAGGAAGCACTGAAACTTTGAGGCTGGTCCAGAAGATGCTGATGGCTGGAAATGCCAGCAAGGGCAGGACACCAGTGAGGCCGCTCACCCTCCTCCCAAATCAGACCCTTCGGCTGCAGCTCACAGTTGACAAAAGTCAGGAATTGATTTTGACTCCCTGTCTGACCTCAAATTATCTTTCAATAGATGTGCAACAGTTCTTAACAATCTCACCGTAGGAAAGCAGGAACTAAGGCAATCAGAGAAAAACAAAATCACTCCTTTTTTTTTTTTTTTTTTTTGAGTGTGTGTTGAATGACAGAGTAATTATACCATCTACCTAAAATCTGAGGGCTCTGCCAAACATTCGTACCTACATAACCCTCTGCAGGGCTGCCTCCATGCCCCCATGGTAACAGCCAGCCCTGCAGCAAGAATTTGGCTCAAGAAGCAGGAAAAGGTAACATGGGAATGGGGCTTTTTAAAGGCACAAATGCCCCCTAAAAGCTGATTCTACCATTTGCACCTCTCAAGACCAAGAATAACTTGGTCCGAATGTTAACAGTGTCTTTTTACTGTACGTGATGAATGGATTAATCCTGCTATTATCAGAATAATTAATCTTGCTTGACACTCCAGGCAAAAAATCCGATATGCTGGATTCCACAGACATGGCATTGCTTCATAATATTTTGTTATCTTTTCAATGTATAATTAATAAGGAGAGTAGGGAATCCAGGAGAATCAGCCAGCATTAAATTAAGCAGAAAACAGAAAGTTAAGATTTCTGGAGCTGGGTCTCAGCTATTTCAATGACAGTATCAACTGAAAGGAAAGTCCCCAACTGGGAGAAAGACAAGATCCAGTTGCAGCTGGCAATGACACAGATGACACTTGCTAAATTATCTGAAACGATTTTTCGTCATAACATGAATTATATGCTCTTGGTGATGAATCTAAATTTAAAATGTTATTGTTTTCACAGTATACTCCTTGAATGGACTGCTCCAGAACTGGAAAGAAAAGAATAGCCAGCCTAGACACTTGGCATTGACAGGCGCCCAAAAGCAGCCATTCATCATGAAAACATGGCCAAGTAGGAAAAATGTATCCTTAAGTCTTATGGGTATGCAGTTAGAAAATGCCTGCACTAATCAAGTAATATTTTATTTTCAGAATGGCACTCCAAAATTACAAACTTCCCTTGACCCAGACAATGAACACTATTCCTCTAGCTCTAGAAAACTATGTGAAGCAGTTATTTCCACTGTATCTTGGCATAAAAATAATTGCCTCTCCTCCCAACACACATACACACATACACATATTCTCTTCTTACATCCTTTTTTCCTCAGGTTAAAGATTCATTCTGAGGCTGCACAGCTAACCATACAAAATCTGTTGCATGCTTGGTTCAGCTCTCTACTTGGAATATAAGGAATAATGTTCTGCTTGGAGCTCCTACATGGACCAGTGGGGGCTGCCTCCCTGCTGCAACCTTCCCTTGGCCTGGAAATCACAGACTCACTGTGGCTCAGAAGCTGTCCTCAGCAGAGCAGGCACCAGTTCATACTTTGTTGAGTGATTGCAAAACTTTTATTTCTACTTTCAAAAAAGAACCATGGCACTTCAGGAAGAGCTGCTAAATTACATCTTAGTTTTGCAACATGCCCAGCAGAATGTACCATGGAGCAGTTCTGTGTTGCTTCAAATTGCTCATGAAGAACTGGTGTGCTGGTACATAGACTTGATATGGGACTTTGGGGAATTAACTCCTACATATCATGGAATGAATTCCTGAACAAACGTGTGAACTCATCCTGATGAAGAGGAGTATTCTATTTCTACAGCCTTTGCAGCTGGAATGCAGATGGAACAAACCAAAATTGTGTGCATGTGAGGACCAGGTTAAACTCAGTCTTCTGAAGCATACAGTCAAGCTAGGGAAAAGTGTGATGCCTTGGCTAATCAGGCTTTGCTCATTAGGTGGTGCCATAAATAGCAAAAGAAATGTGACAGAAACCAACGTGGGGGCTGGAGATGGGGAAGGGGACCGTGGGGCTATGGGGCTGGATGTCCCTGAGCAGCTGTGTATGCCCCTGACCGAGCCACAGGGCTGCAGGCACAGGTCAGCAAAGCTTCCCCACACACATGTAGCCTTGCTCACAGGCTGTGCAGACCCCAACACTAGAGGAGCCAGAAATGTGTTTGGAATTTTATACGGGAGTAGGAAAAATGCAGAAAAGAGCTTCATGCTTTACTAAAGGACTTGCAAGGTTGGTTTGTCACCTTCTAATGCTCTGTTTAAAGCACTGTTACTACAAAGCAACATGATTTGTCTCCAGTGGAGCCTGCCACTGTGATAGTCATCCACCAGACACTGGAGCAGGGCAGTCCTGGCCAAGTTTGTGTTTGCCTGGCTTGCACACAGAGGCAGGTCTCAGCTTCCCAGGAACTGCATAAGTGACTACAGGGATAAGAATTTGGCCAGGTTGTTAATCAGAGAAAAAAAAATCCGTGGGGCAGATACTCAGTTGTGGTTATTTGGCATGGCCTCACAGACTTCAGCTGAACAGCTTTATGCAGCAGCAGCAGGGTCTGGTCCCTTGAACACCTGAAGGGAGGTAGGAGGAGGACTGTAAAGGAGAAAGCTATAATTATAGGGAAAAATTGTTTACTGGGAAGCTCTATGTGTTCTTGGATCAATGTTGAAGGGTGTTATACTATACAGAAAGGTAAAACTGACATATTCGAGCACCTCCTTTTGCCCACTAACAAAAACCCTAATACATTATTTCTGTTTCTCACAAATGGCAGATGGTGGTATGCCATGCTTTGCCTAGTGTCAGGTGCCACTGACATTAGCAGCTCCTACAACTGTCTCTCACACAGAACCCCCAACCCAGATATTACCAGTAAAAAACATGCACGATTCACCTCTATAGAAAGCAGATTTTGTTAGGAGGTTTTCATGAGCTCATGGATGTTCTTAGGTGTTCAAAGCACATCGTGCAACCAGTCAGGTCATTCTCCTATGCTCTTTTGTTTCTTCTCTTCCCTCCACCTCAGTTATCTTTGTAATGTCCATTTCATGTTCCCTTCTCTTTCTGAGCTTCACTCAGATTGTATGGTTTGCAGTAAATGCATTCAAAGTCCAATCCATTGCCCAGCAGCCATTTAATGATAAAATTAGTCTTACAGCTTGAAAAAGGCACTCCCACTTCCCCCTCCTAACCCTGATATCTGCAACTTTTCTTGTGTTGGCTCCTGAACCTTGTGTGGTCCTTGAGAAAGGTAGCTCAGCTCAGCAACCTGTCGGAAAGGTGAACCAGCAGAAACAAGCAGGTGAAGAAGAGGCTGCTGGTCATGGCAGCTGCAGGTGCCCAGAGAGACACCCAGGTGCCTGGGGTGGCTGTGGGCTTTGGCCTGCCACCCTGCTGCCATGCCCCAACCCCTCATCCCTCAGCTGGCGAACCCTCCCTTGCTTATGCCCCACAAGACTAACTTAAACTGGAAAAAGACTAGTAAGAACAGTTGATTTAGGGTTTCACACCTCCTCATGGAACCCGCTGTGCTCCTCCTCCCCATGGCTCAACTCCACCTGTTGTGAGCAACTGCTTTCACTCAGAGGTTTTCCATATGTAGATTACTGAAGTGGTTTTGCCATTCCCTGTCAGTTTTTAGACCAACTTTTTCTTGTTAATTCTGCTTTGATTTGTTAATTTCTTATTGTGAACTGTTTTATCTAAAAGCCACTTCAATCCCTACTTTACCTAATCACACCTTTTCTGTTCATACTCAACCTTTTCAACAAGGATTTGAGGAGATGGGGGATTCAGGAAAGAAGGGGAGTTGCTATCTTACTTCTCTTTTTCCTCTCTCTCCATTCCTTTTCTTTTTCTTGATTCTATGAAAGGATACAAAATTTCTCAGTCCCGGTGAAATATCATCTTCTATCTATATATTTTCTGTACTATGTGATATTTATTTGCGAAGTATGCTTCCTATATATCTCAACCTGAAGTTTCAAAAATCATTATGCTTTCCAAACCCTTCATTGCCTCAATTTCCAGTGATCTCACAATGCAAACACTAATAGTTACAAAAAATAAAATTAGAGAGTCAGTACCCTTGTATCAGACATAGCTTTCTGCAGCAGGGCAGAAATGGATACTTTTTAAATTATTTTTTTTCCTTAGTGATGACTGGGACATTAAAGCCTTTAACCTTGCTGGAGTTTGGCACAGCAAATCAATGACAAGAGGGACAATACAACCACTCCTGGACATCTACCGTCTTCTTGCAGAGAGATAACCAAACATTTCAAATATGAGTGGACTCAAAGACCATGGTGGTTCATGGAAACCTGTCAGCTGACATTAATACTTAGACCCTTAATTCTTTCCTTTCAAGCTAAGATAAAAGGAACAAATTCCACAATCTATATAGCAGGTCATAGATTGTTAGGTGAATGGCAGGATCTTGAAAAGTGTTCTCATGATCTCTGTGGCACCCAGCTGCTGATGTTCATATCAATCCGCCTTGTCAACCCAACAATGTAATTTTCCCTCAGCCACCATGCCTCTCTCATCAAAGATGGCTGTTAAGTCTTAATGGAGCTCTCATGAAAATATACAAAACAGGATCACTGCTGGCCTTTCAAAGCTTCCCTAAAATCAAATGTATTTTGTAGCCGCAAGGTCTATCAGACATCTGGCGGTGGTTAGACACTTACATGTTATGATTAGAGATCATGTATTGGATTTGCATGACAAGGTTTTGGTAGCAGGGGGGCTACAGTGGTGGCTTCTGTGAGAAGCTACCAGAAGATTCTACCATGTCTGACAGAGCCAATGCCAGACAGCTCCAAGATAGACCCACTGCTAGCAAGGCGAAGCCCATCAGCAATAGTGGTAGCACCTCTGGGATAACATATTTATGAAGGCAAAAACACTGTGCAACAGCAATTGCAGCTGGTGAGAAGAGTGAGAATATGTGAAAGAAACAACTCTGCAGACACCAAGGTCAGTGAAGAAGGGTGGGAAGGAGATGCTTAAGGAGTCAGAGCTGAGATTCCCCTGCAGCCTGTGATGAAGACCATGGTGAAGCAGGCTGTCACTCTGCAGCCCATGGAGGTTAACAAGGGACCAGATATCCACATGCAGCCCATGCAGGACCCCATCCTGGAGCAGGTGGATGTGCCTGAAGGAGGCTGTGACCCCATGGGAAGCCTACACTGGAGTGGGCTCCTGGCAGGACCTGTGACCCTGTGGAGAGAGAAGCCCACACTGGAGCAGGTTTTCTGGCAGGACTTGTGACCCCACAGGGGACCCACACTGGAGCACTTTGTTCCTAAAGTACTGGACCCCATGGAAAGGACCCACTCTGGAGCAGTTTGTGAGGAATTGCAGCTGGTCAGAAGGACTCATGTTGGAGAATTTTGCAGAGGACTGTCTCTTGTGGGAGGGACACCATACTGGAGCCAAGGAAGAGTGTGAAAAGTCCTCCCCCTGAGGAGGAAAAAGAGGCAGAGACAATGGATGATGAACTGACCACAATCCCCATTCACCATCCCCATGCACCTTGTGGGGAGGAGGTAGAGAAATTGGGAGTAAAGTTAAGCCCAGGAAGAAGGAAGGGGTGAGGGAAACGTGTTTTAAGATTTAGTTTTCATTTTCTCATTATCCTACTCTGATTTTGACTGGCAAATTAAACTAATTTTCCCAAGTTGAGTCTGGTTTGCCCATGACAGTAATTGGTGACTGATCTCTCCCTGTCCTCATCTCGACCAATGAGCCTTTCATTTTGTTTCCTCTCCCCTGTCCAGCTGATCAGGGGAGTGATAGAGAGGCTTTGGTGAGCATCTGGCATTCAGCCAGGGTCAACCCACGACAGATCATCAGTTTTCCCAGACTGTCATCATCAGAGTTTTCCTAATTTTCGTCAACAGTGAGAGATGAACCAAACTGCCAAATTGTGTATACTCAGTGAGCATTGGCAGACCGAAGACACGGTTCATATGGACTCTGCCTGGACTCTTGGCACGTCTCCAGGGACTCCTGTGCTCACAGAGTCCACGGTATGTTTCTAGTGTTTTCAAGACATGCTGCTTGGAGACAGTCATCCATGGAGCCAAACCAAAGGTCCTGGAGCTCTTAATCTAACTGAGCTCAAGCTCTGCAACAGAGAGCTTGGAAATTTCTGAAAACTTTATTTTAATGGGGTCTCTTTGGATGGCCATGCACTTTCCCATGGGAACAGAGCTACATTCTGGGAGTCCTCTCCAGAACAGTGGACATGTTGACTGAGCCAGCTGGTCTAAGGCTCAGCACACTCTCAGTCCTGCATGAAGTAGTCTGCAGAAGTGTTCTGCCACAGAAGGACAGGACTGGGAGTGCAAACACCAGGCACAGAAACAGACTTGTTCTTCAGCAGCAAGGATCATGAGATCCAAGTCCAGGTTTGCTAGTTCCCTATTTCAATCATTCTGCAATATTTTTTTCAATTGGTTCCACAACTTCAGAACTTTTGTTTCTGTTTGACTCATAAACATGGTGTAAAATTTATGTCTGAGGTTTTTACAAACTAGAAATCCCGTGTTTTCAGCTGTGGCAGTTGCAGACTTACCCAGACACTGATAGCTATAATATTATCCTGTTGTCTCTAGCTGGTATTTCTCATTGTAGTGTTCAATTTGCAACAGGACTACCCTTCAGCTTATTCATGTACAGAGCTAGCCACAATAGGGCCCTGTTTCATAACTGTGTTGAGGTAATGCCCAAGGCTCTCAGCAAGAAATAATAATAAATGACATGACACAACCGTGCTGAGTCACACCTTTTTAAAGTCCAGCTCTTTTCGAGGGACACAAGAGCATAGATAAAAACAGCCACAGGTGGCAAAGAGCCCCTTCTGAAAACAGCTCCTGGTAACTCATTCAAGTCAGTGGTCATAAAGAACAATAGCACAGCTGTGAGATAAATGGGATGCTTACAACTGCACACAGAAAACCTAAAAATTTCAGCAACAAACCCATTAGCCTTTACTACAGGAGTGGTACAGGACCTGCTGTTTCAGTAATGCTCTTCTGGGTAACATAAAACCTGTAAAGAAAATGCAGAGAAGTCTGGCATCCATCCATTTCTCCATCTGTCTGAGGGCAGCTGGGAAGCTGCCCCAATCACTCCTCAGACTCTGGGATGCTCTAACACTGCTGCCAGTGCCATGTTACATGACCAATGTGTTCACAACCCTCAGTTTGCAATGAATGCCTTATATCTCTCATTAACAATTAAAAGAAAAGCTCAATTTTTTTACAGCTGTTTCAATCAGCCCTGGTCCTAGGATATATGTTCCCAAAATAGTGAAATTACAGATCGTCAGCACCACTTCTGGATCATCTCATCTGCCTATGACCCTATCCAGCACAATCCTTTTTACCAGGAATTCTAAAACTGTTTTCTCCCGCATTCCAGTGGCATCAGTAACCCACAGCTCTATGCAAGACAGTGGAGAGCATATTCTGAAAAATACATGGTATATATTAAAATCACACCAGTAGGGACACATCAGAACAAAGAAATGATCCCGAAATGACTGTTTTTATCCTGGGGTTTTGTTTTGGTTATATGTTTTTTTTTTCCCTGCCCTAGATAGTCCTCTGAATTTGTTATGACTTAAAAAAAAACAAAACCAAACAACACCCCAAACAAAACAAACAAAAAACCCCAACAACCTAGGAATTAAGGAATTAGATTAAGTCCTTCCACTTAGTTAATTTCCATGATCTAATATTCCCCTCATGTTCCAACACAGCTCTGTTCTCTGCTGACGACATCAGGGCTTAGGAAGTCTCTTAGAAGCTGGTTTAAATTCAAGGGCAAGGCAGACCTGAGACCACTTAGTTCCCCAGACAAAGTATACTCTGTTTAGTGTGCTTGTAGGTGAGCCAGAAGCTGTAATGAGAACACTTAGGAAACTAAGTCCCCTTGGATATAAATGATCAATAATGTTCCCGACAAAGTTGAAACCAGTTCAGAACATAGTGTCTCACCAACTTGTACTGTAATGTTTTAGTGTAGTTACTATGGATCTCATTTCTGGTGATATCTTGCAACAGCAATCAATACTTGCCCAGGGGATGCTTTCCCTGCCATTTATTCTGTTATCCAGCTAGTGGCAACAACAATCATTTAAGATCAAATAAGCACTGATATGTTCCTAATGGTGAGTATCTACTGTATGGGTAACAAGGATCAAGACCTTTCCCATGCTGGATACTACAAAAGAAAAGATGCCCAGATGCCCATAGCTATAGCATTTGAGAAAATTTTTCATAAAATGAGTAGCAACAGGAAAGCCACCAGTGGACTTCCTCTCCTCTCATCCTGCAAATAAAAATGTTACCACAAAGACAGTAGACACTAAAAAGAAATGGACTATCTATCAAGTGGGCTGAGCTTGTATGGAAGAAAGAAAAGAAGTAAATATTTTAACAATATGGGTATTAGGGTTTTGTGGCGGCAAGGTAAAAAAAAAGGTTGAATTTGTGGGACTGCTGGTATGTGCTCTTGTTTTTCTGTTGGTCTGGATTTTATGTTTGTCAAAGTGAGAAATGTAAGATTTCGTTTTATGTCCACATACTATGAAGGAAGTAATGCAAAGTAATCCATCAATCCAGTGGCTGATGTTTAACCTCCTTTCTCCCTTAGACTTGTGTATGTCTGCTTCTCCTGCATTTCCGAGAAACCATGAATTGTCTCGTCCCCAGGAAATACAACAAACCTTAAATTGCAGAAACTAGAAGTCTTATTGAGCATTTGGGAAATGTTCTGAACAACACTGCCCATCTCCTGCAGTAAAACATTGCAGCAGAGACAGACGCAGTACTGGTGGAAATGATTGGCAGAGGGATATTCCAAAATACATGCGACTGTAGAACCCAGTACGACTGTTTCTCTGACCGGGGGGTAGTTGAACACAGGAATACACTGAGCAAAGCACTAGAATGTGCTGGAAGTGCCGCATTACTGAATACTAAGTAGCAGCAAGAACAGGGCGAACGCAGCAAGAGGAAAACAAACGTAACATCTGAAATAATGAAGATGTTATATATTTCGTGCTTTTGGGTAACTGCTAGACATGAGTAAAGAGCAATACTATCCTTGTGCCCAAAACCAGTCCAACTTTTTGGTTTTCAGATGCTTCCTCATGGAGTTCTCAAAGGAACTTCAAAAGAAAAACAACATCTCTATGGTGAATAACAGAAGATGCTGGACTGAACAGAGCAGCTTTTCCTAGTAGTTGAGGACAAGGTAAGGACTCAGACAGACAAACTATCATTACTTAAGTTAGAATTAGACAGGACACAGCAATAATGCTCAGCCAGCGGCTGGATTTGTATACCCTTTTAAGACGGTAGCCTATAAGGTAGTTAGCAAACTCATCTAGGTAGCAAACTCATTTGTAAACAAACTCTAGACATTGCCTAAACTTGATTTTTTGGCCCCAGGTTTCCCATCTCAGTGGTTTGTCTCCACCAGTGGGAGCAGCACTGTCAGAGCAAACACGAATAAGTCCCCTCGGATAGTGGTACCTTCACCAAGCTGCCGCTTCTACCTGCTAGGAGCAGGACAAGGCCCCAGGAACAGCCACACGGCCCCTGGGGCACCCTGCGAGCTGGGTGGTGCTGCACAGGACGCTGAGGCGCACTCAGAAGCAGCTCTGAGAAACATCCCTGCCACCTGGCCTGCTCCTGGCTCTAACATGAAGCATGAAAGGGGGGACTGAGCTGTGTGATGGTGGTTCAGGTCATCTCCCATGACACCCTTAGCCAAGGGAGCAGCAGGCAGAGGGCAGTTTCTCACTTCCCTGCAGAAGGACAGACTGCCAGATGTGGGGCTCTTTCTTCCCTCCCCTTGCACTCCCACTGGCACCCTGCCAGAGGGCATGGCCTACAAAGCCCATTCACAAAGCCCATGTGCCCTCTTAGTCTCGGAAGCGGAGCCATGTCAGACTTGCCCTTGAAAAAGGGTGCAAGCTCTTTTGCCTGGGCTCCTCCTCTGGGGCACGCGTAGCCCAGGCCTCCAGCCAAAGACAAACCCAAAGGCTGCTGCTCTCTGCAGCAACGAGGCCTGAACCACGTAAATTTTGTCTGTGTGATTTCCTCCAGCTTATCGTCTGATCTCTAGCCTGCAGTCAAACTGAACTGTAAGGGTTACAGGTGAGGGAATAAAACCTGCATTTGTTCTCCCTTTGCATCCCTCCTTCTTCCCACCTTCCAGCCTCCTCCCTCACCTGAATCAATCCAAAGTTACGGAAGTAGAATCACAAGTTAAAGAGCAAAAAATAGAGAATATGGAAAAAGTCTGTCATAAATTGAGGTTACTCATACCATCATGAGGAAGCAGGGTGATTATACACACTTTACACAGAATGATATAAACAATAGGATTACTCACACAATCTCAAACTCTAATGAGGTGCATCAGTTACACTCCCACAGCAACCTGGAGAAAGGAGGAGAGTAAAATCTACTGGTTTGGCCTAATAAGGACTTCATGAGAGTCACAGTTAACATGCCCTACTTACTCATGGTATTCTACAAGCCTACTAGGAACTGCAGTCCAGGGTTTCTGTATGTGCTCACCAACCCAATGGAGAGGGGGAAGGAGCATAGATGTGGCTATTTTTGTAGTGATCTCCAAGTCCAGGGTCATCCTTAACATAATTAATTGAGGACAAGAAAGTAGGTACAAAATCAAAAGAGGAAGTTCACGGGTAGTTATATTAAAACTCTGAAGAGAAGAATACACATATTTTATTTTAAATCCTTGGTGACACACTAAAAAAGCCATTCACATAAAGGCAGAGGAACAGGACAGATCTTCTTAACTACACTTTTACAACCAGACCTCTTGAAAAGAGTAAGCTCTGGATCGATTTTACATGTTTGTGACTGTGAAAGCAGTATCTGTAAATGGTACTAATGAAAGGAAAAATGCCATCTGAAATTATATGTCTGTAAAATTTTGTAAAACCTGTTTTGGTAAATAGATTACGTACTACTTGCCAGATTTTCCTCCTGGATGGACTTTTTTGTGTGAAATTTAGAAAATGACTGGGAATTTCATGGGCACAATTCTGTCACAGAGGTTTCAGCCAGGTGAACCATCCTCTCCTTGCCCAGCCAGCACACAGAAACCCCAGGCAGCTTCACTGCAGGTGCCCACAGCAGCTTGAGATGAATCCATCCCACTTTTCTCAGGAGCTGAGCTTCCTTCACAACTCCTTTTACAGACCTGTTTGAGCCTTCAGATAGCCACAGCATTTCAATACAGGCTCAAACTCTCCCACTTCTGGACGAGGAATTAAGCATGTGTTTAAAAGCTTTCCAGCACAGAGATGATTTCCCACCTGGGACTCCCCTCATGGGGAAGTCCAAGGCTTCAAACTCTGTAATCCTTAATTTTGTGCGAGATTGAAATAATTTAAAATCAATGCTTCACTTCAGACTTACAAAAATGCTTCACTGCAGTTTCATATAGTTATGATCTTTCTATTATAATGTTAAATAAAAGATAAATCTAAAATGTAAGCATAAAGAAAAAACATAAAGTGAACATCACACATCTTAATTGTGTTGAAATAAAGCAAAATTTGTCATGATGTTGGTGAAATTATTGTGTTCTGTCAGATTTATCAATTTACATTGAATCAGCACTTTCATCCAATGTTGATCCAGCTCAAGACTTAGTACTCTTTTTACATCTATTCCTTTTCAGCAGAAAAGCTTTCCCAATGTTTTTGATGGCACCATGATAACTTCGTTATAGTACCATAACTTCTTTATAGCATTTCCATTTAAAATTCCCTTTACTTACACTGAAAAAATAATCACTTATCTTAATGGTTTTGCTCCTTGCCATTGGAGCTCCACTGTCTTCATAAGAAAGCTGCTTTTTACCTGCTTGGAGCTTTTCAGTGTGAATAATTTGAAGGAAAATTATGCAGAAGACTCCTCAGTTTACGTTTCCCCTCCTCTGAGTGCCTGAGTTCCCCAAATGCTTAACATGAACACAGACACCAACCCAAACTTTTTGCAACAACCCATTGGTGTTTCTGGTTATTATCATGCCTGGTGGTACAATACACCCTCTTTTAGGTCAAACAGTGTTTAATTGACCAAACAAGAAAAACAAATGCTTCCCCAAGGCAAAAATTCCATGAACTGTTGGGATGTTTTCTATGAAGTTAACAAGCACTTCTGTCAGTATTTGGAAGTCTTAGACTCTGTTTTTTGAATGGACTGAAGTAAAGAAGAGATAGCTTGAATAGGATTTTACAGTTTCAACATGCTTAAAGACATTCCAGGCTAAAATATTACTTGTTTTATAACATACTCATAAATAAATGAAGTTTTTTTAAGATAGACTTTGTACCCAAATTAAAATAAATCTTAAATTATATCAGTATGGCTACAATAACAGAAGAAGAATGTAGTTATCTTCTAAACTAACCAGGAAGAGTGACAGGCCATGCTCTTGAAGCCTTTTTAATATATTTACATTTAATGTGACCCCTCAATCAGACTACATGTGGAAACACTAAGTGCAGCATTATGGACTTTTGGGGGCTCGGTGCAGCTGAAGGATATAATCCACAGATGATACAAATACAGGAAAGGAGAAGGATTCAGTTTTTTAATAACAACATCATTTACTGATTTCATGCTGACATAGTGTAGGTGAACATAACAATATCGAGAAGGGAATTAAATCTTGTTTTCTCAATGAAATGAAAAACATTAAACCAGCATTTTCACTGCCAGAAAATTTAAATTAAAAAAATAAAATTTAAAAAAAAAAAAAAAAAAAAAAAAAAAAGGAGAAAAAACCCTCTTTAAACCTCATGTTTTTGGGATAGCAAAACTACTGACATACTGGAACACAGATTCCAAAGTCACTGAATTTTTGAGGATGTCTCAGCACTGTCCTTACGATCAATGAATCAAAGACATGCCACTGTCTCACATGCAAGTTCCCTGTTTTTTTCCTTGCTGTTCCCCCTAAGGGGGAGCATTCCAGGAAGGATGTTGTACTTACGTAGAAACATGATACAGTGAGCCTGGAAGGAAGAGATACCTGACTGGGACAGGTTTCGGTTACCCAAGAGCTGATGTTTTTCCCATCATATCTGAGATGATCTGTAAGTGCTCTGATGTGCATGATTATCTGAAAACTGAATGCTTAATAGACCCAGTCAAAATAAGAGGCATATATGTGTGATTTTAATTTGATTGAAAACAGAAAATATAGTTCCTAATTCAGGAGTTTACTGTGGAAATTCAGATCATATTCAGACTACATTCAGAAAATATGTATGGAATACTAATCGATGTTGCCCAAGCTGTACAGTGCCAGGCAGAGTTAATCCTAACAAACTGAGCTATTCTGAATCCTGATTTCCTTCGTATGATTTCATTATTTCAGTTTATCTATTACATTTAAGGTCCAATATTTTAAACTGATAAATTCTACCAAGAAGTACTTATGGCATGAGGTTTAGTGACATAAAGTCCTTGATACTTTAGATGTTTGCAATGCAACCAGGTCTGATTATAGTTTTCAATAACGCAGGAACTGCCGTAACCCAGGCCTGTTGTGAACAGCCCCATCTCTGGTTCAACAGAAGCATAAGCCTTCCAACCCTTCCTTACTGCCAGTATGTCCTATTTGCCTAAAATGTAGGCTGAGAAAAGAATTTTAATTTTTGGTCTGTAGAAAAATCTGAGAGGCCAGCTGAATTTTCATTTCGGAGAAGCTACTGAGCGTATTTCCTTAGAAGATGATCAGTTTAATCAAAATTGCTTTAAACTGCCTGGGTTTAAACCTGCAGACCTGAAAACTACATTGTCTTCCTTGACTGCACTGTGAACTTCTCAAATGCACCTGAGTAACGTAGATTTCTCAATACTGCTCATTTTTGACAGAGAGCTAGAAAATCTAGTGTTCTCTTCTGGGTTTTGGTTTTGAACAAAATAAAAATTTGAGGTCAAGTTTTGCCCTCACCTTATTCACATGCAATTGAGTCCATGCTTCTACATGGATTCACCTTGGAGGAGCAAATGGTCTCCAGAAATCTAAACAGAATTTGAGGGGTGAAAGACTACTCACATTAAAGCCAAAAAAATATTCCTACACAACCCATAATGAACATCCTGGATGTAGAAAAAAGCAACCTTGAATAATTAGGGTTTCCAACTATTGGTCACTAACTAGAAATTAGTAAATGCTGTCAAAATGCAATTTGGTTTTCCACAGAAGATTGGTATATTTGGAAAAAAAAAATCCACTTAATTTGGATTGAGGCTAATGACAGGATTGTGTTATTTACTATTGAAAAGTACAAAGTGTTTCTTAAGTATTCACAGAACCCCTAGAGTATTACAGATTTTAGTTCAAAGGACATAATATCAGAAAACTCAAAGCCAAATGTATTTTGCTTATAATTTTCCTTTTTTAAAAACATCAGGCAATCCAAATGAAGAAACTTAATCCTATGTAATCTGTATGACCAGTTATATAACCTGAGCTGGCACTGGTATGCAAACAAATGAAGAATAGAAAGCAAAAGCTAATAATTTGAACCAAATGTAATTAATTATTGAACAATTAACCCTGATACAGACAATACCAATACCAAGAGACTTTCCTGCTTTCTTTGTAATAGATGACTGTACGTTCTAGGTTTCTATTAGTGATGGGTTTGTCCCATATAATTTGGAATGTTCTCAGGGTCAGCATGTTTGGTTTCAGAGTTTTATGATATGAAAACAAGAATCCTTTGCAAAATTCACAATCTGTTCCAATCTTGAGTTCAGATCACAACTTCCAGAGGCTGTCTGTGTTCGGACCTACAGACTTACATGCAATTAGAAAATAAGTAAGTGAAAAAATGTTCTGCAAACTAGCTGCATGAGGTTTCCCAACACAGTTTGCAGGTTTTTAAGGACAAATCCACTTCATCGATATAGCAAATCTTTTCAAAAGCGTTTTCAAAGGCTAAGAAAAAAGAGAATGTTGCTTCATCATGGGCAGGATGTTGAACAAAGATGTTTTAGTGGTGACAGTGGTATGCATCTCTCACCATATCTATTTAATAGTTATGCTTAGGTAGCAATAAAAATGAAGGATGGATGATTATTGATTATGGGATGAAGCCCAGACTGGTGTCTGAACAGTTAGTAATCTGAACTATGTAAACTGCTGAATGCTCATCTGCGGCACAGAGAACAAGCTACAAGTTTAATGGAAGGAGTTATTATAAAAATCATCTCTTCTGCTTTATCTCAGGCTGAGTAAGTGCAACCACCACAGTAAACCAGTATTATATCCCAACTGAAAATGCTGCTATGATTATGCCTAGGTAAATACTGAGGTATCTTTTGAAGAGTTGTTTGTTCACGCAGTTCCAGCTTATCTGGCATTGATAATAAAATCTGACACACACACACACACAAAAAAGTTATCATTCATTCTCATGTCTTATTTTAACAGAAATAAGTATCACTGAATCTGCATTCCATTCTTTCCCAAATGCTCTCTATATTGCTTTCCCTTGCATCAGGAATATTTTAATTTTGTTGCCACCAGATTCAAAAATACTTACTACACACTTTTGAGAAGTATCTTGGTTAGTTTTGCTATATCATCTACTGTACAAATCAGTTTAAAGTAATTTCTTCTTTACTTAATGAAAATGCATATGTGTCACTATCAAAGGACCTCTTAGGTCTATGAGAAAATTCTGACTGAGGCATCTCTACAATTCTGCAGTTCCACTTACACCATGAGCAATACATGAAGAAAAAATATATACTTCTCCAAGTATTTAGAAACCTGTCTCTTAAATAATATCATTTTCTTTTTACACAGTTTAAGTTGTATATTGTTCAGCCTACAGAAAATTATAATGAATTTAAGAAAAAAAAGTTGTGATGTAATTTCTGCACCCTGAAATATATGGGAAAATCTCTCTTCATGTCACCCTTTTTCACCTGAGCATTGAGTATATACAGGGTTTTTCAAAGGTTCAGCAAAGGACTTATTTATTAATAATACTGACTTCTTAGGCGTATGAAGAAAGTTACAGGCGTTTAGTTAACTCCAGAATTATAAATAAGCACCCAGAAGATGAAAGCCTAAGTGTGGTCTTCATATAATAGTGCTACTGGCTTAAGACTGGATACTCATCCAAGGCATTTTACTTACCAAGGGCCAAAATTATGTCTAAAGATGCATTTCAACCTCATCCAACAGCAACACACAAATAAATAATGTGTCTCTGAGTCATACAAAGTGAAGCTGAATAACATAACTGGCTGCATGTTTCTTCCCCCACTCATGCTTTAATTGTGCAATCAATAGTAAAATGTTTAAATCAATAGTTTGGAAGTTGTGAGCTCAAAGCCAACACCAGCAGAGGAGGTTCTGCAGGCTGTGTAGTACCAGAGCTACATTTTCGTAACAGTTGTGTCTTGCCATGAGTGCATCAATCTATAGATCGACACATCTGAAGAGAAAATCCACAGGATTTTCCCATGAAACTATATCCCTTTCCTAGTCCTTTGGACTCAATCAGTTTTTCTGTCTTGACTTTAATTCCTTTACAGAGAATGAATTTTTCCTTGCTCAAGAAAAAAAAAAAAAAAAAACAAAAACCTCCAATCCTCACAAAGGTACTTACTTCAATCCAGAAATAATTCAGAGAGAGAAGGGCTCTCGGATCTTTTCCAGCACAGTGCTCTTGCCTCTCCCTATGCTAAAATTGTTTCCAAACATAAAACATTGAAATGGCTTGTAAATAAATGCTGTTGTGAGGGAGAGAAGCAAACTGTATGAACTGAGTTTTGTGAGGACGGGGTGAAGCAAAGGGCCAAGAGGTCAGTCCTTGCCCCAGCAGCATCCCCTGGGTGGCTGCAGACCCAGCCTCTGTGCTGCGGTCCATGCGAGAGGAGAGGCTGCAGCCCCCGCACAGCCTTTGCACCAGCCCTGGTTGGAGCAAGCAGCTCTTTTGTTGAGTACGACATGAGTCAGACTGCTGCTGAAGGAAATCGTTTTGTTTACGGCAATGGGAAGGGAATTGCTAGAGCAATTAAAATAATTTCTTGTTTCATAATACAAGCCATACCAAGAATGGCTGTTAGCTGCATTTCAGTCTCAGGTACTTAAAAACAAACAAACAGTCAATCAGAAAAAGTAGGTTCTATTTTCACAGAGGATTGTTAGTAAAAAGCAATCTTTATTTAATGCCCTCAAATCTTAGATGCTGCTGTGCCTGGCAGCCACCCAGTCCACATTCTTGTTACTGAGGAGCACTCCCTTCCCAGCTAGCTGGAGGCAGTGGGTGGACCAGGGTATCTGCAGGGGTTGTTGTCCTATGCTGCCTACATGAGGCTTTACCAGTTGCCGAAGGCTGTGAAGCCACGGGGTGTGCGTGTATATGTGAAGGATAAGAGGAGAGGTGAAACACAAACCTGTCACCCACTTGTCCTCACAAGACAGTTGCAGGGCAATCTCATACCTCTGGTGGAACACATGGAGACATGCCACAGGTGCCCAGAGCCAGCCTGCCTCCAGTAAAGCACATCCATTTCATGGTTTGTCCATGGGTTTCACCAGTAAACACAAGATTTGTAATAACCATGTCTCAGGCAAGGCCTGACTGCCCAGGAAGGGGAGATTTCATTTGCTTTGTTTCAGTTTTTTGAATTTTCTAACTGTGTGTCTGCATGGCAGAGCCGAAGTCCAAACACATTCCATCTGCTGATAATACCTGTCAAGTCCAGAAATAGTACTAAGATACTGATACGATCCATCACAATATTTCTCAAGACCCAAATGTTTACAGGGAACTTTCCAAAGAATTAGTTGGGAATGAATAATAATCACGCTCTGTATCTCTCTCACACACAAATGTATAGTTCCATGGAGTAATTCTGAAGAGCCATAATAATAGAGTTAAATAATGTATGAGCTGCTCATGGATATTTTGCAGCAGGAAAAAGTGAAATCCACAGTGTTACACATTTCACTGTAAGTTATTTGTTCAGTCCTATTGTTTGTTATCTGTTTAGAGAAGTAATCTCCCCAAAGAGCTTTCAATGTGTCTGGGATTAAATAAGGAGAAATACTATATCCTTTGGGATGGAGGGGCATAGCATAAAGATACCTTCATCCTTGCAGATTACTAAACTGAACAGATCTTTTTCACCTGCAATTCTGAGTAAACACACAGGTAGCTTTTGTTGTGGCTGTTTTAAAGTAACTGATAATGGTTGATAGAAGTGCTGATAATTAACATTTATCAGTTGCAGAGGATTGTGTGGATTCCCCATCACTGGGATACTTAAATCACAACTGGATACTTTTTTTCCCAAAAGATTCATTGTAATTCAAGCAAGAATCGGTTCAAAGTCTTGAGACCTATATTACTACAGGAAACCTAAACAGATGATGACAATATCCTTTTGCTATGATTATTTGTACCATCAATTCATCATGGGGCAAGACTACCCTACCGTGGGCACAATGTCAGGAGTGAAAGCTGGTCTGTGTCTGAAGAGTTTTTCAGTGTAGGACAGATAAGAAGCAACAGAGGGATACGGGAAAATAGGCAAACAGAACTACACAATAGCAGGACATAATTCAGAATCTGTAAACTGTGATCCTCTGAAGGCTCAGGAAGTGTCAAATATTCTGTGAATACAATGTATCAATATCAACTTTCTAATGTTTTCTTTCTGGGGGGGGAAAAAAAAAAAAAAAAAAAGTTAACCGAGACAATGTAAAAGTATTAAATAGTAACTTCCCAGTTAATACATACAGGAAGGTAAATCTGGTAAATCCTATGAAGGTGTTCTTTCAGTTTAGACCGGCTATATCAACCAAATGTTTCAAACATCAGCAGAACTGCTGGGTTTTTTGAAACAATGCAGCCAGGATTATGTTAGGTGGCGGTCTAGGTAGGGCCAGGTCTGGACAACACTTGCAACAAGTATCTGTGGCCTTCAGCAAATAAGGTACATAAATGTCAGTGGTGGCACTGCAGTGGCTAGAGCAGGGAGGGGCCCCTACAAGATACAACACTGAAGACCAGTCTCTTTGGTCTTCTTAAGGAATCCCTATCATTATTGATCTCTTTCCAAGAAGACTTTAGCCATGCTGGAGGATTGCTAATGACTACCATACCTGCATTTCTTATGCCCTGTCAGCTTAATTATAACAAATCCCACAAATAAAATGTTCCTATGAATCTGCAGAACGTAGTTTATATCTAGCCTAAAGAAAGTGAAATTAAATCAGATGTTAAATTGTGTTCTCAGATGTAAATTATGTAGCAGTATTTCAATTTAACTACCAAAATATTAGATATAACTGAATTGAAAAAAATAAAAAAAGTTTAAATGAAACATATCCTCCAGTATTATTTTTTATTTATAAATTATTATGCAACTATGAATCCCTGAAACTAGTTTTAATTTATAAATATTGCATATGTACTAAATCTATGTTTTTAGATATAATCTGCATATTTAAATGGACTATAACTCTATAATGCAGGCTTATTTATAATAAATATTTAAGCAGACATATATCTTCAGGAATTAAATATCATTAATGGTAATGGAAAGGACGCATTTTGTGAAACATATCTGGAAATCTATTTTCCATAAGATAAAAACATCAGACAGAGAGAAGAGGGTGATGGTACCCAGTCTAGAATATTGGAGCCCAAATTCTCAGCATTTTAGAAAGATTAGCATTATAGTCTTTAATTGGTTAGTCCAGCAGGAGTGGTGTTGCACCTGTTGCCATGCAACCAGGGCAAATCCAGGAATTACGCAGTTTCCCCAGACCTAGCGTCCCGCTGCCCACCTGTCAAAAGACAACTGGAGGTGTTTGTTGCTGCACCCCTGAGTTTGGCACATGCATCTCTAACACAGGAAGCCTGGATTTCCTCAACTCTGGGTGCAGTCTGAGGTTTACCTGTTTGTCAGTGTAGACGTGTTTAGGGAGAAGTTAACTTGTTAAAAGACACATCCATAGCTTGTACTCCAGGCTCGGAAAGCATTTGGGGATCGTTTAATTCATCTCTTTATTTCCCTTTGCAGATCTGACTGTGTTTCTAAGTGCTGTTGGAGACGTATGCCCTTTTGTAGCTCTCTGAGTACAAATTCTCTTCATAATAAAAAAGGCAATTAACAAATTGCAAAAGAAATATTCCATCACGGGAAATATAATTCTACATGTACATTATAGAAAAAAGGAGCAGAAATCTGATCTTGACTGTGGTCACTTAAGTTAATAACACTATTTCCATACATAGCATTAATTACTTGCTTCATATAGTTGCTGGATTGGTGCCTACAACCAAAGAAAAGATATAAATTGGAAGGAGTGGTGGGAAGAAAGAATAACAGAAAGAAAAAGAAACACTGTGTATTCTTTCCTCAAACATTTGTTGATTTCCTTTATTTCTTCTTCTCTTTTTCTTTCCCTCCTTCTGCATTTAGGTTTTCCTCCCTATAGTCACCGATCTAATCCACTATTTTAGTAACTCCTATCTTTAAATTATGGAATTTTCTTTCTACTTACACCCACCAACTGCAACAGGAAGGGGAAAAAAAAAAAAAAAAAAAAAAAAAAAACTGTGTAAAAGTGAAATCCTCTCACTGAACAAAACTACATTTTTTTGCCTGAAGGGACATTTGAAATTTTGGGGGGAGAGCAGCATACTGCTTCGCTTGGTATTTGCAGGGAAGAGCTAGCATGGCTGAAAGAGTGAGCTCAGACCTCTGCTCCATCTTGTGACTCATTAACAGGGCCACCTGCCAGCCCTCATGGGGTGACGTTCGCTGCCGACCGAATGAAGAGTATTGACAGCGCCGCCATCACGTGGGGTAGCTGAGGGCATAGCATGACCCAGAGAAGATGCTGGAGTGGGCACGGTTCCTGCTGGCAGGGGGCAAGGAGGGACCCAGGGGAAAGGAGGATCGAGCAACCTTCGAGTCACATCGCATGACATGAGACGGTTTGATCTCAGCAGGCATGTGATTCCTTTCCTCTAAGGGGAGAGGGAGGTGGGCCATGGACCTCGACACCAGCCTTCAAGCCCTGCTCTGATTTAATCTGTGTTTACTGCTCGTGATGATGGACAGGATGCAAAAATCTCAACTTCCCTTGGAGACTATGATAAAACTGAAAGGTCTGGCAGCCAGTCATGCTGCATTTTAACTGGTAAACCAAAGCTCTTTATATAGAAACCACTAAAGCCATAAACATGAAACTCCACAGTACTGATTTTACAGTCACCTTTCAGAGGGAGCAACAATCTAAAGTTAAAGCTTTTTGTAAGGGGGCATTTTATGACTCCTGGACTTCAGTCTGTTCAGTTTATCCCCAGAAAGGTAGAAAAGTGATCTGAACAAGGTCTGTAAATACCTCTGATAGCAGAGGGCTTTTTAAACTAATAGAAAAGGGTAGAGCAAGATCCAACATCTGGCAACGATGCTAACTACATTCAGGAGCAAAGGCATGCATTCCTAACAGCCAGGATCTTCAACCAAATCACTTGCTCAAGGGTATGCTGGATTCCTTCTCAGGTGAAGCCTTGAAATTGAACCTGTGTACCCTACTAACAGTTAGAGGCTCAGTGAAGAAACCAGTTGATAAAAATCTATGGCTTTTGTCGGGTGAGCTGATCAGAAATAGTCCTTTCTGGCATTAAAACTATATACCGAACATTCAATTCCAGTGGCATAAAGGGAGGAGTATTTAATTTGGAAATTCTTCCATGAAGTGTCTATCTTTTACTCTCTCTCATGTACGCCTGTCCAAGAAGAAATGTGATAGGGTTACAGTGTTCATACAAAGGTTTAGAGTTCACTAGGTGTAAACTCCTACTTTTCTGTTCTCCAGAAGAATTGGTAGCTATTGGAGCTCCAAACTTTTACCAGAATATACAAGTCAGATTAAAAAAAATAAAATTAGAAAGACTAATTAGACAAGATTTGTGAAAACATCTGACGTTGGGTAAAAATAACTCAGGTCACAGAGAAGTGTTCATTTTACCTGTCCTGTCACAAGTAAACTCACTGACTTTTAGGGTCATATGTAAATACCTGTGGTCTGAACTTCAGATTCTCATAACTGAGTCACACAATTCATGTGGAAATGTCATTCCTGAGATATTTCAAACTCCTGGGAGCACTCTGAAAAGTCCTGGAATTAAAATTGTTTTCATAGCCTGCCATCAGAAATAACCACATTTTCTTAATATCAGAAATACAGTGCCGAATATGGCTTAATTTTTCTCCAGGTTGCTATGACTGCTTGCACCTCCATAACCAACAACACACTACCTTTTTCACTATTTTAGGTTTGTGTACTGGATTCTTTATACAATAGCCTCACATCCTCTACAAGAGTCCAACACTATCAGTATCTCACAATATGAGTTATATGGGTGCTGACATAAATGGTTTACACTAGAATTAACCGTCTTATAAAGATATCTAGGTTGTACTATACAGATTACAGCAACCAACTGATATTTCTACATCATTACGACAGGTTAATTCAGAAAACAGATGAAATAAAGTTTTAGTCAGGATAACAAGAAGCTCCTGTAAGCATGACCAGAAATTATCTCACAGCACAGAGATCTGTGTGTTGACAACCTGAAAAGCATGGCACATAAACAAAATCTGCCTTGTCCTGCTCTTCTCCATCAGGTTTTTGCCATTTTAGGACCTGACTTCTTTGGAAATGGATAAAAATTGCAGTGACACTGCTGTGGACAGGAGGACATCGGTCAAATGCTTGCAGCCTAGTCACGTTACAGGCTGTAATCCTCCACGTGGCAAGAAATCACTCAGCAGCCATTTTCATTTTTGCAAGCTGCTCTTCCTGCAGATATACCTGGTGCTGGAGAGGACAGATATCCATATGCACAAAAAGGCTTCCATCAGCTTTATTCCAGAGAGCGCTCATTCAGTGAACAGACCATATACCTGAGTACAATGTTTCAGGCAGCCAAAGCCCATAGTTTATTCCACTTTGGACTGCAAATTATGAAAACCACAGCCAGAATTCCTAGCAGCAGCTCAGCACTAAGCCTCACATTCACCGTCCTGCAGGATGGAGTGCTAATTATTCATATGGAATAATAGCTTTCGTATGAAGTAATACATTGACTCTCCTCCAAAATCTAGTTTGGAATTTAAAAGATTATGAGCAATGCCAAGAAAACTACTCCAGGGCAAAACAAGCTTGAATCTTCAAGTTTAGACAAGAGCCTTACTATAAACAAACAAAAGTGTGATATTGTTTAACTTGGTCTTTGAAATTGTCAGTGGGAGATCCACTTTTTTTTTTTTTTTTTTTTTTTTTTTTTTTTTGAGGGGAACTTTTACCTTCATATTGCAAAGTTAACCTCCAAATATTACCCAGGGAGCATTTCATAAAACATGTTGTGATATATACTCTCTGTTGCAGAGGTATTGAAGCAAACACTGAAAGCTCTTTTCTATAATTACCACTTAAAGATGTCCTTGAGACCAAAGAGACTTGGCAACAGGGAACTCAAAATTTCATTCTACGTTTCTTTGGGTTGCCTTTGAACAAACCATTCCTTTGGCTATCTCACTTTGTGAGGACAAATAATTTTAACATATATTCTTCCCTTATGCACTCTGTCTTCATGGCTGGGATTTATGAACACTGTTCATATCAAAAGCTCATGAAAACTCTCTGCACAAGTCTGCCATGCAGGAAAGTCCTGATGGTCACAGCAGAGATTCTCAAGCACATGGTACTACAGCTACCAAAACAAACTGCAGTGTGTATATATATATGTGTGTATATATATATATATATATATATATATATAAGATACAGAGGTTGTTGAATTTACTGGTTGTGTGTAGCTAAAACTCAGACTGAGAAAGAAAGGAACAAAATAACTTTTCCTGTAACACTGCCCCAGTCCTGACATTACCACATGATTTTAGTGGTGACATGAGACCACTGCTGCGCCCAGTAAGGCCAATGATCCACGGATGCCCTTCAGATCGTCTGCTCTAGAAGAGGTTTGTGGAGGTACCTCTTCTAGAGGTAAATACCAATGGAAAATACCAATGCATTTTATACTGGCTGCTGCATTGGATTTTTGACCTATTTTACTGAGGAGCTTCCACAGACATACTTTCCTATGAGGGAAAAAAAAAAAAAATCAAAATAGGACCTTCACTTTGGAAGAATAACCAAAAAGTCACATTCTGATAGGATATATTCTTTCTTGACCATAACCATAAAATACATTTTCAGAATATATTCCTTCAGAAAAAAACCCTGTTGTTTTTGTTGTCATGTCATTTTACTTTTTGCCGTATTTTTAATCTTGGATATTTTTGAATGTTTTGCAAACCAAATGAAATTTTAAAAATAAGAACTGAAATTTTAAAAAGGGACCAAAGACCATTTTTCAAAAACTCTGTTTCGTAGGAATGTGTGGAGTGAAAATTCTGCAATTTCTGAAATTTTTTTGGAATTGCAACTCCAAGTTTGGAAAGCATACCTGCTTCATCTGAGAAGGACAGATTGATGCTATCAGGGACTCCTGGTAAACTGAATTGACTTGGAACTGACAGCATAGTGTCATTTTCTCTAAATGCATGTATCAAGTGACATCGTAACTGGTTTCCAGTTCGGACCTTCCTGTGATCTTCCTTTTTGCACTCATGAAGTTGTGAGAAGTTCAGAGATACTTGCACAATCACAATGATTTGCAATCTCTACTCATTTCCTTTGAAAACACAAATATTGCTGTGATATTCCTGTGTCTCACTGACTCAGCTATAGGCATCTGCAAATAACAAACAAGTGAAATGATGTTGTAGTCTAGAAGACAGTCCTTGTCACAGAAAGATTCTCCAAGGTGCCACCAACTCTAGCTTCACTTGGTTTTCTGATGAAATTGCATCCATTTGTAAGTTCTAAGATGCCAGACTTGACAATTATGATTCACAGTTTGGCTATAATATTTGGTTGCT
The DNA here is from genome assembly GCF_003259725.1 of Athene cunicularia. Lineage (NCBI taxonomy): Eukaryota > Metazoa > Chordata > Aves > Strigiformes > Strigidae > Athene > Athene cunicularia. The sequence goes on from NW_020799091.1 coordinate 93,144,013, forward strand.
TTAAGATAATGTGTGCTTTAACTATTTTACCTTATCCTGAGGTTACTTAGACATTTCTCCAGTACAAACAGTAATTTCAATAAGATTTTTTTTTCACCTCATCTCTTACAAGAAGCAAAGACAAGATTCTCACTGGTTTGAAGTTAAGATCAAGACATGTAAATTACAAAAACACTGTCTCAATCCTGCAAAAATGTCTATATTTCATTGTATGCATGGAGGCTGCCCCACTGACATCAGCGAGACTGCCTATGCATCATGCACATGTGCATGTTTTTGTAGGATAGAGAGACACAAGTAATTTGATTTCCAAAGATTTCAATGCATTTAACACTCACTGACTCCAACATCTCTGTCTCTTAGTGTCTCTAGCCATTGGGCTACTTGTGTAAGTGCCAGTCTGAAAAATTGAAAGTCTTGACCCAAAAAGTTATGTTAGTTTTAAGTTAAAGGTGGGATTTTGCATGAAAGTGATGCCTCGATATACTGCTACACTGATATGGAAACACAACATCCTGCACTGTGGAAGCTTATATGCGCTCTCACTCTACCTCTCTTTGTTTAGTATAAATTAGAAACTAGTGATGGGGAATTATCTCCTGCCTCATCATAATCTCACTTGGGAGCTGTCTCCTGCTGTGAGTGAACTCAGAGTTCAGTAACAACAATTAACGCTGGCTTTTCCAAAGAAGAAAAGTAGGCATTCTCTAAATTATTCCTGTCAGTCAGATGCACTATATCATTGGAGATATAGTAGCTTAACATGAAGCATTTATTACTATACATCTACATTTACCACTGATGTGATGTAGTCAAAGAGACAACGGTTTTCTCTCCTTGTTTCCTTGGTTAAAACCACTGGGAAATGGAGTAATTTCTATTTATATATCATGCTTCACCTTGGATGTGAATATGATCACATAACTCTGTGTGTGTGCGTGTGCGTGCATGTGGCTATAAACTACATAACCATCAGTACAAGGATGTTTTGATTCAGACTCTCAAATGATATAAAATGTGAGTACTTTATTGGACACAGTGAAACTGCAGCCTTGCAGAAAAGGCGTGGAAAGTTTTTCTGTTTCTAAAAAATTAATAGTTAAAACAATAATTGCCAAAAGGTCTTCCTCAACAATGGGACAAAACTTTCCAAATAAAGGGCAGTTTACGTACAGAAACACACAGATCACCTGTTCCTATAAGGTGCGTTACCAGGGAAGAGACAAGGCCTGATCCAGCTGCAGGACACAGAAGAATATGAGAAGATCACCCATCCCCATCAGATTTCCCCAGCATTCAGAGGATGTGGCTAAGTCTGATGTCAGATACCACACCAGGAGAAAGATATTACTGCAGCTCAGAAAAATATAACAGGAAAAATAGGAAGCTACAGTCTGATGGTTGGAATGGAGAACTTCCACATCACATAATTCTTTTGAGAGTATTAACAAGGGATTTGGTTCACTGGTTTTCTTTAACCGTGAGTTTTTCTAAGCACAAAAGTCTTTCTGTCCATGCTTACTCAAAAAGCATGTAAGTAAAAACTTCACATCTCAGGGAAGGAGGACCTACATGTTGTATGTATGAAATCCTGAATTTGTCTGACTTTTATAGATACTTTGTTTGAAGTGAATACCAGTTTATCAGTTTCAGTGCATGTTTCAAAAGATACCATGAAACAATCCTACACCATCTCAACTTATTTGTTAAGTAACTTATGGGAAAGTCTTTTGAACTGAACATACCATTCTGACATACCCATGTCCAAGATTCCTCTACTTCTCAGTGACTGCAAGTGCAATCTTTTGCTTTATGGATGTCCAACCCTTTTCAATTTTTCCCAACTATTCATGTGTAAAGGTCACTCTAGAGCATATATGAACTTTCTTTACTTATTCACATTTTTCTGAACCTTAGAAATGCTTTCTGGACCATGAAGTCTTCATAGACAAAGAGATGAAAACCATGACACTAGAGGAAAAAGTCATAGCTTAGGAAAACTTCAATAAATAAGCAATAAAGCCAGAGAGAATTTTTCAGGAATGAAAGTGGAGATTTTCCATATTCAAGTTTTGTGGTTTAAGAAAATTACCTCCTTTATTATTATTTATGTTAGATTAGCACTTACATTCCAACTGACATTGGCAGAGTGAAAGGGATGATGAATTTTTCTCCTTATTTAATATAGGAGTAAATACAACCACTATTCTGAGCATTTCACCAGCTGAAAACTAGATTTACCTCACCCTTATCTTATCCATTCTCACCACCTGAATTGAATTCATTAAGAAAATCCTCCCTCAGGAGAGCAACACAGATAAATGCAAAGTGACTTTTCACAGACAAGAAACGAATCAGCATCTCTGGACTACTCACTTGGCTTTAGAAGGCAAAAACTGATCACTTGGAGATAACTTTTCCTACAGGAAAGATGGGGAGGGACTCTTTATCAGGCACTGTAGTGATAGGACAAGGAGTAACAGTTTTAAGCTGAAAGAGGGTATCTTAGATCAGATATAAGGAAGAAATTTTTACTGTGAGGGTGGTGAGGCACAGGAACAGGTTGCCCAGAGCCGTAGTGGCTGCCCCCTCCCTGGCAGTGTTCAAGGCCAGGTTGGACGAGGCTTGCAGCAACCTGATCTAGTGGAAGGTGTCCCTGCCATGGCAGGGGGGTTGGAATTAGATGATCTTTAAGGTCCCTTCCAACTCAAACCATTCTAATTTTATGAACTTTTGGCTTCTCCCAATGATGATGGAAATGGGAAGAGAAACAATAAGTTACATTTCAGCCCTCTGGCCTTGCTTGTCAGGAAAATATCTAAACCCTACAACTATGTATTTTTAAAGACCCACTGTCTGGTCATGAAGGATTTGGAGGAGCCACTGTAACAGACAGATACCATGTTGTATTTACACTGTTAAAGAAACACTGTGTCCGTCCGTCCTTCCTTCCTTGTTAAGGTCTTTCTTGCAACATCAAAACTGGTGGCTGTGGAAAATGACCATGAGATTGCTAGAAAATTATTAGGACATCCTAAATGGAATACTCCAAGTAACCAGTTCTTCGCCTTCCCCTCATCCTAAAGAATTTGTGTACAAACAAAGCCAGAACAACATTCAAAACACATTAACCGAAATTGTCTCCACATTTATTTTTCAAATTTTCCCACAGATAGGTATTTTTAAGATGTTGCCTTTAAAACACAGTAGTGCTTGTAAAAGGGGCTCTGTTAATACCATAGGACATCTATACCATAGCTTGTGTGTAGCTAAAAATCAGACAGAGAAGGAGGAATGAAGTAATTTCTCCCACAAGACTGCCCCAGTCCTGGCATTGCCACATCATTTTAGTGGTAACATGAGTCCACTGCTGCACCCAGTAAGGCAGGTGCTCCACTGAGGCTGTTCAAAACCTCTGTTCTAGAAGGGGTTCTGGAGGAAACAACAACAGTTTGTGAGTTTAGATGGGAGTTTGTGAGGTTTGACGGAAAATACTGATGCTCTTTAGGATGACTGCTCATTGGAGTTTTGACCTGTTTTACTGGAGAGCTTCAACAGATATATTTTCCTTTGGAAAAAAAAAAAAAATCAAAATGAACCTTTTATCACGATTTCACTTTGGGAGAATAACCAAAATGACACATTTTGATAGTATAAGTTTTTTCTTGCCCATAACTGCAAAATATATTTTCAGAATGTATTTCTTACTGATATTTTTATTGTTTCATAATTTTATTTTTTGCAGTATTTTTAGTCTTCACCATTTATGAATGTTTTGCAAACCAAATGAAATTTAAAAATGAGTATTGAAAATTTAAAAAATGGACCAAATACTATTTTTTTTAAATGTTGGTTTGTAGGAAAGTGCGTGGAGTGAAAATTCTGCAATTTCTGAATTTTCTTTGGAATTGCAATTCCAAGTTTGGACAAGCATACCTGCTTCATCTGGGAAGAATAGACTGATGCTATCAGGGATAACTGGTAAACTGGGTTGACTTTGAACTGATGACATAGTCATGAAGGTTTTAAATTCCTGAACCATCCAACTGTCTATTAACAGCTCTTTAAACTTACTACATACACACTGATACTGATCTGCTTATTACTGCAGAAATTCTAAACATAAACATTATTATGAAATCTTGTTTTAGCCACCAAGAAGGGTGAGAGACTGAAACACTAGACAGCTTTTCTTTGTCTTGTATTCCATGTGTGAGATTGGAGTTAGACATAACAGCCCCATAACCTGCTCTGGGAGAAAAATAAACCCTCATGGGACAAAATGAACATCAATTATTGAAACTATTTAGGGTGAAAGGGCTTAGAAAAATGTAGCTGACGAAGAGGGAGGGAGAAAGATCACATCTGAAGAAAATATAGAAAAGTGTGCTAAAGACACAGATGTGTGCTTTTGTCAAGAAATGGTTTCTTTCTGAGAAAGTTAATTAACAGGGTAATGTTATTATAATACATGTTGGCACTATCAGCCAGAAAAGGGTTGCCAAAATGGACAACCACTTCACACTATGGGAATGAAGACAAACCCCTCTGACTATAAGCAATTTTGTACCATTAGGTGTTTCTATCAGGCTCTTTTTCCTACTTCATCTGAAGCAAAGAACAATTATGCTGCCTGTGTTTAATACGTGCCCACTTTCCCTGGTTTGTTTAGATCACTATATGTGACTGCCTTCCCTCTTTCAGTTTTTGTTTCTGGACTGATTGTGCTCTGCAGCCTGATTTCCACTTGTGTCTACTCAGGAATAGGATGCTGAAACATGATTGTTTCCACTATTGCAGGCTGCCGTTTTTTAATGCCACACATTGCCTTAATGAGCCTCACCCTGAGTGTGCGACTCAGCTGGCAGTGAAAAACAGGAAGCATTCTGGCACACATTTTCCCTTTGTGGGTGAGAGAGGAAGCAGACGTGTGCCCTGGCTCAACAGTGACACAATTAAAATGGAAACAGAGATCTGACTTGCCCTTGGTGCGATGTGAGATCAAACCTGCATCACCCCTGTAGGCTGCCTCGCTGCTGAGGCCCCTCAGTTTGGATTGGAGACATACGAGAAACATGCATGTTAAAACCCACCTGCATGTGGTCTCCAGGGGCCTGAGCCAGCAAAGTCAAGGGGAACTCTGTCTGCTGATTCCCACAAAGTCTGGACCGAGCCCTATCTCTTCCCTTCTAGTGAGCAAGGATCCTTCCGACTATGTGGGTAGAAAAATTGGTCAGAAGATCGCTGCTCTATTTGTTGTTACGAGAGTCTTTAAATGCTTACAGCATTAAAAAACCAGTGGTATCTGTATTTAGACTGAGACACCTATACCATGTAATTTACAAGTGCAGCTATTCTGGACTTGAAAAATCAAGGTATCTTTTGGTGGTAATTCCTGTAAGTGGACCCATTTCATCTATTGGCAAGCGTAAGATACAATTCTCACAGCTGTCTAAGTACTTTCCAAGTCATCCTCATAGTTGTGCTTGAGAGCCCAAATTGTTAGTTTATCTTCATCATTCCCTTCTGATAGGCAATCAGCTAAACTGTAGCAAGTGATGATTTGGTACATGAAACAGAAAATGTATCCATGAGGATTGTCATCTTGACCACATTCATCATTTGGGAAAATATTCAGGAAAGTGCTATTTAAGTAGACCACTGGACTAAAAAAGATCCTTTACAGAGTTGTATTCCACTAGAAACCACCAAAAAGAAGAGATATGTCCCACTGAGTTGCATATTGTTTTCTTTGATTGTTCTCATCTACAGATGAGCACATACAGACTGCTGGAAAGCCATGTTCCTTTTTTCCAGATGGGACCACCCAGGTATGTGCACATTTACAAAGGCCTCTCCAGCACTGCCTGGGTACATGGATGAAAAAACAAGTTTCCTCTGTGACCCGGTCCATTAATTGATCGTAAGATATCACCCTCCTCTATCACAGACGTCATACCCTTTCGTCTGCTTGCCTCTCCGAATAAGGAAAAGTTAATGCTCAATGTCGGGAACTGCTGCGCACCAGGAATGGAAGCTTTTGCATATGACTGCTTCTGCCCATACTACTCCTGGTTTCCTGCTGCAGGCAGCCTGAGAACGGCTGCCTTTTCTTATTATTATTAGTTTACAACAGACTAACACTTTCCCCTCTGTAGATACAAAGTGCCTAGGTGGCTGTTATGTTAGATTTCTTTCTCCGATTGGGATATTTTGTGGGACACACACACACAGCACACACACACACACACACACACACACCCTTTCTTCCTTTCATTGATAAATAACATTAAAAGCAACTTGGAAGCTGTACAGTTGTAAGAACAAAATATGATCTCATTCTACACCTTGGGATAATTTTTTTCAATGCAAAGTGAGCAAATATGCATGATTTTTAGCATGACAGCATTAATCTATGTTTCATTATGTCTTGTCAGAGCAGGATTCATGAGGATAAAACCTGTGCTGAGCAGGAGCATTCTCCTGAAACCATAAATATGACATTTCTGAAAGACAGCAAGGTGAAATTTTTATCATTTCTATTAAAAGTCAATTCTCACAGTCTTTACCAGTGGCCAAACAAAATTTCCAAGCTAGTGCTACAGGGCTACTTTAGAAAGACAGCAAAATGCAAACTGATATTGGTGTTTAGCACAGTCAGGGTGTCACCTGTTTCTAACAAAGGGATACCCTGTCTGTCATAACATCATGGACAGTGCCTATCTAAGGCAGTGTGATTTAGTGAGCAGAAACTGCGTGATGAGACATGATAGTGTTTCCTGAGATGCAAAGGAAAAAATAATTTAAAAAAACCCCACCAGGTAATTCTCATCAGCTTCTGCATATTGTTCTGATGTACTGCTAAGCCTTACAGGAAGCACTTTACCTTTCTCACCACAGTGGGTAACCTTCATCTGCTCTACATGCAAGGACTGAACACCTATCAAGAACTGATTAGTACTTTCTCAGTGTAAATAAAAAAAAAAATAAAAAAAAAAAAAGAAAGCATTTTTACAGTAAAGACCTTTGTCATCTGTAGATCTCCAAGTAATTTACAAAGAAGTCGGTATCTCCTCCTTGCAGATGGGAAAGCAGAAGGCCAAGCCGATAGATCTGTGGTCACCCAGCTCCAAAGCCTGGAGAGCCCTAAATTCCAGACACCTAACAGAGGGCTGCACTCACAGACTCAGATGCAGAAAGAACATTTCAGGGAATATAAACTCCAGCTCTGCTTTTCATATTGTAACAACTCTCTCCTTAAAAAGTAGTGATTTATACAAAATATGACAGGTGGATGGACAGTGGAAAGATGACATCTGATCACCTTAAATGGAAAATACAAGCGATGTAGACAGTCTGCTCATATGTCATTCACAGGTATGAGTCTATACAAGCCTGTTTTGTAAGAGTTTGTAGATATTATTTTATGATTGTGTTTCAGCTTCAAATCTTATTTGGCTTCTGCCCACAGACTTGTCATCTCTGGAAACCCCAGCTTATGCTAAGTGTAGGCCCTTTGAGGTCTCTGAAAACACATGGAATACAGAAAAAGGCAGAAAGAGAGAGGAAGCAGAAGGCAAAGCAGGAAAAGAAAAAAAAAAAAAAAGAAAAGAAAAATAAATTTGAGAGAAAGGGAACAGGAGAATGAAGAAGATCAAGAGAAGGGAAGAGTCACGAGAAGAAAAATAGGAGGAGAGATAGGGAAATTTGGTTTTAATTATGTTTATTGTAGTTCTTCATGCACAAAATTACAAAGTGAAAACACCATAAAGAGCTCTGCTGCAGGCATGCTAGGAAACAATCCGTAAAACAAGAAAATGTTATACAGGAGCTTGTAGTGACTTACTGCATTATTCACTACATAATAATTGCCCAAAAGAAATTAATGAGTCTTTTTTCAATTAGTTTGGCAGATAACTGGAAAGACTTATAGGCTTCTTTGCTGTAGATTCTTTTCCTAAATACCAGATAAAAGACAACCAAGACCTTTAGAAGCTGGTTGTAAAAAAAAAAAAAAAAAAAAAAAAAAAAAAAAAGTCAAATATGGTCTGTGTGAGAGACACCCCTGCCCTGGAGCAGGACCCATCATAGCAGGGAGGATATATTAATATAGCATGAGACAATCTCTCCCCAGAGAACCTGCAGAAAACAGTGGAAAGAAGAAACAGGCTGTGCTGAAAAACATGAGAACAAAAGATTTTAAAAGTTCAAACCCTGAACCCCAGCAAATTGACAAATCCACCTATAAAGCTGGCACAGCTGTCAATGACTTAGGTGATACAAGGGACAAGCATAACAGAAATAGTCAAGTAATTTATGTATGATAAATTTTGACAGGGTAAAATTATGCTGCTCAGAGGACTGCATTCTCCCCCACACTGATTAAGGCCAATGAGGACCAAAATCCTACAACCTTTCCAAATCTTCCCATCTCCATCACAATTCCCCCCATATTCCTAAACCCATGCTCATTTTATTTTCTCTCTTGAAAGAAGGAAACTTCAGAAAACCCTTTGACCTGAAGGGCTGAATGGAGAGTACCTCCTATCCACAGCAGATTTCTTTATTTCCCCCTAGAGTTTGGATGATGATCACAAAGATTTTTCTTTTCATTTCCTTATTTCCTGTTTCTACCTTTGAACTTTTTTTAATTTAGAAATCCATGATTCTTCATCATCTTCATCTCAGATCTCTAGCTGCTGGATCTTCCCTGATAGCAGCTAACAAGGCTGGGATCGTTAACCAAACAATCAAGGGGAAAATCTAGATACATGTTGATAGGAGGATATTATTTCTACTTATGGCACTGACAGTGTATCTTAAAGTTTTCTGTCAAAATGTCCTTGAAATCTGCTGAGTGTTATCCTTGCCAAACACATTGTCACAAAAATTCTGCTTGTTTCTAACAAAAGCCTCTGAACTGGTTGGTAAAATTTCTGGCTTAAAAAAAAAATAATAAAATCAGCAAACTATCAATACCCAGCAATGATATAAAGTTACAATGACGCATCTACACTCCCAAAGGATTTATGTGTGTATAGGTGTCTCTGTGTGTGCCCATGTCCTGCGCAGCATGACTTGGCACCTGAGCTCTAAGCAGCTGGCACACCTGTAATGTTAAGAGTGCAGTGCATGTCACAGGAGGAGTTTTACAAGTCATCACACCGATAGCGATTAATTGGCACAACACGGTGGCAAAGCTCGGACCAGCCCAAGACTAGAGATTGGCATCCTGCGCATCCTTTATATCACCAACTGCTTCCTACACTCATTAAACACAGCTGCCTGACTGACCAGTCAAACACGATTGATTCATGCTACTTTCTGGAACAGTCTGTCTTCTCTTATGTCCTTAACCTGCTACACTAATACTGTATTTCTCTCTTAAAACCGCCTATCAGAGCAAAAGGGTGTCCATGGAAACCTTTCTTGCTTTACACTAGCTATGCAGTCTGTTGCTACACTTTCACATCAGATTTGTTACTGGTGCTTATTCACTTGGAATGAAACAGTAAACTTGTCTGGAGATGTCCTGAATTATTCATAGACAACATGTACAAAGATAAGTCAGGGCATGAGACGTACCTCGGTGTTGAAGCCAACATGGTGTGTAAGAGTGAATGAAGCCTGCGTGACTTTGTGGGAGAGCTGCATCTCAATCACCGTGAATGACTAGGAATTGGGTAACGATCATTAAGACCTGCAAGCCAATTTGCCTTTGACGATCAAAGTCAGGGGAAGTTTTGACACAGCAGCTGTCTTTGCCTCACTTTGATAGTGAACACAGAGTTAAGGCCTGAAGTCACTTCCAGGTTTGTATTTAGATTTCCAAAGGAGCAGTTTTGTGGGCACATAGAGGCAAGTATATCTGATAGTGCTTAGACAGCTAATTACTTCATTATGCCTATCAAGGAAGTAGTTAGATGACTAAATATCATTGACTATGGCTCTGGAGCTGCAGCCGGAAAACTGTACCTGGAAGTTGGATAAATCAATCAATTCCAGATTTGTTATCCAGCATCAGCTTTGAGCTCACTTTTTCACACAGTGAAGATATAGTCATCATACAAATATTTGTGACTTACAAACAATTTCTGCCTTCCTCTGAAGTCTGGTACCAAAAGAGCCAGAAGCTACTATTTGTGAACCATTAGTGAACCTGCTTTGTAAATGTTGGGTCCAGTTGTGGTTGCACATCACTCCAATATACATCATGCGACTTTGATTTCTAGTCTGAGTCTGCAGGATCAGAAAAGGGCCCATTTATAAAGCCATCACCTAACCAGGCAGTCACGTTTTCCTAAAAAAATATGTACATCCACTACTCTGGGAAAAATTAAGTGAAATTTCCCTTGGCAACCTCCATCTGGGAGTATATGGACTGGATGACACAGAAAGCTAACACTGGCCTTCACAAACCTCCAAGAGCTTGCCCATCAGTGTCTCAGCACTGCAGTGACCGGCACTCCACATCTGAACAGTGGAAAGACATTGTATTTTCACGGTAGCTAAAAATGGGAGATGAAGTGATTCCGTACTGAAAAACACTTCTGTAAGCGCTGGGTGAAATAGTTAAGCTCTCGTGTTCATCCTTGACCAAAATAGCAAGGTTTTTCTGAAATCACAAAATCTTCAAGAGAAGAGAAACTTGGTTCTGACCCAACTATAGACATTAGCAGATTCAGGGAAGCATCCTAGTTTGAAGATGTTAGTCAAAAAAGCAAGGACCCACGTGCCACAGTACAAGCTAATGGATTTAAAAATAAGAGAGCTACCTTCCTAAACCACCGTTGGTTGACCAGTTTGACCACGGGGAAGAGTTTTCTGTTTATAAATGACATGTTCCTATTTAAATTAACTCAAATTTCCCATTGTGCTATCTTTATTTTAAAATCAGATTTAAACCAGTTAGCAATTTTTTTCCTAAAGCAGCTTACAGATCTATGCCATCACAGTTGGTGTCTGACTTTAAGCTGTCAGTAATGTAGTACTGCAAGATGTTTTTAACTTGAATTATATATATGTATATCTTATATTTAAATGACTTTAGAATTGTGTATAGAGCCTTGTTTTTAAACACTTGTTCTCTTTCTGGAGATTGTGTACACGTGCACAGTTTGTTAGGAATCCAAGAATTTTATGATTCTAATACTCCTACAGAACATGACTAAATATTCAGCAATGCTTCAAATTAAGTTAATGCCCCACCCCAGCAGATCAGCTCTTCAAACAAGCTACATTCCTTCACCTGGGAGTGGAAGGAAATAATGAAAAAAAAGTAAATAAAGGAGTGAAATGGAAAGCATTTTTGCAGTGTGATTATCCTGATTCTCAACTTGCACTCCCTGAGAAACAGAAAGGAAGAGCAATGCTTGAAGTGTCCCTTGATCGTGGTAGGGAAACCAACCTATTTGGGGTGGAGGGTTAGGGGTGACCATATCTGCACATATATTAATATTTTAGAGTACACTCATCTACCTGAATTGACCGTTTCATACTTATTTGATAAATATCATGATGACACCAGACCCTCCTTCTAAGCTATCTGGAGGGAATAACTCAGAAATCTTGCAAGACTTTTCCTTTCTTCCCCCTGTACTGATTTCATTACCATAAACCAGCCTACTAGCAGACAAACCGAGGAATTTTGCCCCATGCTGAACAAAGCCTTGGTGCATGGTCCAGATTTTGCCATTTAGCTCAAGTTGAAATTCACATGTTTATCAGTCATACTTGGGAGCATTACTGCTCTTCAGCAGAGATATTTTGCCTTCTGAGAAGGCGGCTTGTATGTTCTGTACACCCTATATATCCCATTCTGCTTTTTAGATTTTGGTATGCAATGATGACACAGCAAATTACAGTCTTGTAATACGAAGGGCTAATATTTTTCTAGCAACAGTTGATAAGGCTGTGACCAGCTGGTCCAAAAAGGTTAGCAATGGTATATTCTCAAAGGGCTGCTGGTACTGCAGCTCCTCAGAATCTCTAATTCTCAGTTTTTAAGCTTGAAATGAATGGAGCATCTTGCATGAAGGCGTTCCACTCTGGATCATACAGTGGTGGGAGTTTCAGAAGAGTATAAGTTTTCTCGACTTTAAGAAACTCATATCTTGTGTCTTGTTCTCATGATGAGACAACATCTTTGACGACATCTGTGTATGTATTTTGATGATACAGGAAGATAGGGTCACCCCTAAATTCTCTGTACCTCCAAAAAAGAGAAAAATATGAGCAAGGGAAACTCCATTGCGCGGCATATGCTGCTACTTTACTTACTTTGACTTGACATTGATGGATGCATTCAAGTATTTACAAGCTGCCTGATGAGATGAGTCAGAGAAAGTTTGAAAGAAACAGCACGGCTGACACCCCTGCTTGAAGGGGGAGGAAGTGGGAGGGAAAGATTGCCTTGAGATCAGAGTTTGTGGTTTTTAAAATGCTGCTGCTTCACAAGCCCACTCTTTGTGCTGGAGTAATTATGTGGGTGTACTAGGAAAAAAAGCTAAGCAGCTTGAGAAAGGTCTGGCTGTGGGGAAACCCAAATTTTAAAAGCTTGAAGAAGTAGAGCAGCTCAGTCGACCGGAGGAGGACATGCAGGCCATCATTGCAAGAGCCTAGAGCAGTTACTGGGACAGTCCTGGGACAGCTTGGGGTGGCAGGTCAGTTCTCAGTGGGTGGCAAGCCCACCTTTCTGTCATCCTGCCTGTACAACTCCTCCCTGATGGGTACGTCCCCCATCCTGTGGCACTGCATGAGATGTAGATCATCACGTTTCTCCTGTAACTCAAAGACTGCTTTAGTTGAAGGCTTCTGTGACCACGTGAGGATGTGAACGGGAGCAGGGACTGGAGGGTCAAGAAGCCACCCAGACCTCTTCCTCTCTCCCCCTGTGTGGCTGAGCCCCAGAGATGCACCCTGATACTCACCAGCACCAAGCCCTCTCACTTGGAGGCAGGCTAGACCCATGACAAGGCACAGAGCAGCCACCCTGCAGATCATGTCTGTCATCACTGACTTTTTAGTGAGCAGAAAGCAGAAAGAAATGTGCATCCTGTTCTATGAATTACCATTTTTGAGCTGTCAGGCAGGAAATACCTGCATCAAGCTGGGAGGCACTCCCATAAGCCATCACATTTAACCCTTTCCCTCCATTTTCCTAACAGCTCGTACAGGTGACAGAGCAACAGTGTATAAAAAAAGCCAGAGAAGCTAGTTTTCTCCACAGATCCATATGAGAGTAATGCACCTCCACCTGTCCTTCTACCATCTACCCATGTCACAGCGCAAGGAGGGCAGGTGCCCTTGTGAAGACAGAGGCACAAGACAGGACTGTGGTTAAAACCTGGACTTCATCCCCATCCTCAAGACAGCAATCCTCATATTGTAACCAGCATAAGAAGAACAAGTCCCCTGGGTAACCAGTTGGCACAATTCCCCAGCATGGAGGAAGACGATGAAAAAGATCATTTCAGCTACAGAGTGTATGCTACCCCTTACTGACTCTTAACAGGAATTTTGTAATGTACCTTTGTACAATGACAAACCAAGGTTGTGAGCTATTTCTTGTATGCATTGCTGGCTTAATTCATGAGATAAACTTCCCTCAGAGTCCATTTCAGGCAGTTCCAGAAACAATCTAGGAATGTCTAGAGCATCCTCTGTCTGCAGCTCACATCGACATGCCCAGGCGAGCTCCACGCCAGCTGTGGGGGCCTGGGTAGAGCTTCTGCTATGAAAGTGGGAGCTTGGCGTGGATTAACCACCTCAGGACCTGTAACAGAGACATACCCTAACTTGCAAGAGGAATGTGATGTATAAGAATTATTCTCCACCCAAGGAAATATCACATGCTACTATTAATATTCTTTTAGATCCTCTAGGGGCTTAAATACTTCTGGATGTTTCCTGTCCCTTAAAAAAAAAAAAAAAAAAAAAAAAAAAAAAAAAAAAAAAAAAAAAAAAAAAAAAAAAGGAGAGAGAGATTGAGAAACTACTGGAAAATCCTAAAATGGCTGTCTTGTTCTGAAGAAATGAGAGTATTTAGTGCTCTCAAAAGTTTTTTGTAAAAATGTCTAATTGCGTTACAAGATATTTTATTTCCTTGGAATTTCATTTTTCTGTCAGACTTCACTGAAAGGGATATTTTTCTTGTCAAATCTTGTGTAACTACAAAAAAAAGGCACATTTTCCTGAAACACTATGGTGGTGAAATTTCATATGGAATGAAAGACATTACAGAAATGTAGGTGTATTTTTGTTGTTGAAAATAATTTTATGTAACAGAAAGTTGATGGATTTATAGGTCTTTTTTGGACATGAGATGTAGTTATTACTCATTTCCCAGTGCTCACAGAGCTAGCTGCCCCTGCTTAACATCGATGTGAGGACTTCAGTGGACTGCAGAGGGAACTGGTTTGGGCCTCTGTTATCTCAATTCCTTCTTTCTTTTAGCAGTACAAAAGACCAACACTCTGACTGACAGAGTGCAGTGAAGAAATTAGCTTAATTGCTAAAGCAATAATGCTTAATACAAAGCATGACACATGAATAAAACCAAGAGAAAGAAGCCTCTAACTGAAAGAAAAAAGCTATATGAGGTTTTAAAATGTTCCCTTGCGTGCATATATGCAGTGTTTTGTACAGTAACCATAAAAATGACATGGTTGTTTTATACCTTTCAAGCACAAGCAACCTGTTTTGACTTTGTAGCACTTGGTGAGTCATTAGAGAAACTGATCTTACTAAAAGCTTTGCCATTTCTCTTGTTCTTACTGAGATCACTTAAAAAAAAGGCTTGGGTAAGATACATGCTGCAAAAACAAAATAATGTGCATGTTCACTGTCTCCTGATTCCTGCCATATGACGGCCTGGGTAGTGGGCTTGCTCTTTCTTTGCCATCACCAGACTAGGCATTGGCTCCAGAGTCATTTGTCTGAGATGGAGCCCCACTGGACACTTCCTCCGTTCCTGCAAGTGCATGGGAAGGGGAAATGAGGGCCTCTTTTTGCTTGTAAATAGGCTTAGACACTGTGTGATCTGATGGAGCTGGTGGCTGTGATGGCATCTGGCTGAGCTCAGTCCACCTGGCCATTCACCAGGTCCCAGCCACAGCACCACCAGGTACACTAAGCCTCTCAAGTGGGAGCTGCAGATCTAGGCACTGTGCCCATCACGGGTCCCTGGGCTCATCCCATGCCCAGGAACCTGCCCACTGAGCCCTTCTGCCCTACAGAGCCCCTGCCCTGTGCCATCCTGAGCCCTGAGCCTGGGCCTCCACCCCAGTGGGTGCAGAGCTTCCCTTCGCAACTGAGCTCTGCATGGGGAATAGCACAAATTAAAGCAAGAAGACAAAGACACTAGAAAAACTTTGCCCAGAGTCCGTGATCACACCACTGCTCTCCTTAATAAACAACCACCAGAAGTGAAAGCACTTTACAGGAAGAAAAGCAACAACTAACCTATAAATAACACATTGCATTTCTTCTCAATGTAATTTTTTTTTTTTCCCCCCAAGCAATCAATTAATGTTTCTGCAACAAAGAGGTTATCAACTCATGAGTAGGAAAGGAGGGGTCTCGTGAGTGTGAGGGGGTTATGCTGCAGATGGCATACTGCAGGAAGAACCATTCCCCACATCCACCTCTCCCAAAGATGTGGCGCACTGAATCCAAAGAGTGGGAGAGGTCCCTGTACTATGGGATCATCTTATCTCTGAATCCAAACATCTGTGCATTTTATTTACCTATTTTTGAAGGCTGAATAAGCAGCTATGTGTGCAAAGAGGCAGCAGGGTATTCATTTGCTTTACTGTTAATTCCTTCATTCTTCGGTTGTGTGTGGTATTTTGCCCCTGTGTTCCAGTGGACTCTTTCACGGTGTCTGAAAGCTCGTCAATAAAAATAACTGCAACAAGAAAGGAACAGCTTTCCTATCATGCGGCACTTTCAAGTTATCTCTTGATAGCAAGTGGTCAGATGTCACCACTATAAAACCACAGTATTCTGGGATAATGTATAACCTGAACAATAAATCCAGTATTGTATCCCTAGTCTTTCACATCAGATATGCAAGACCCAGTGTCACTGCTTTTCCCTTCAGTTTAACCGGGGTTGGTCTGTCTGCTTAAGCTGAATGTTCTTCTGACTCCTACTCCTTTCTAAAACTAACCCACTTCATCTGCTGCCTGAATAAAAAGCTTTGCGTTAGTCACGACATCTTCCTGCACTGTTTTATTCACAAAGTTTGACAGAAAAATACGTGTTATGAAACCAGCTTTTAATGCTTGATGGAAATAGGTCCAAACCTGCCTGGGCAGCTTTCCTTCTATGAAACTGAAGGCAGCATTAAGGGCTCAAATGCATTTTCACCCTATTTGATGTGTTGCCAGGCTTAGATACCCAGTGATCAGACCAAAGACCATCATTCTGGATGGGCCAAAAGACCATACTCCACCTCTGACAGTGGTCAATAGTAGCTGTGTTGGGGGAGAAGAAGCCAAGTAAACTGTGGTGACTCCCCCCACAGCATGTCCCCACCTTGTCTTAATCTGTTCCTTACAGAGTTCTCAAGACAGAAGTTGTGCTCACAGTTTTAATAGCTGTGGAAACATTTTTTCTTCTGGAATCTTGGTCATTTTATGAAGCAATTAAGACTTTCCACCCCATAGCATCCTAAGTAACGAGTGAAACATATCCAATGACCATACAATGCATAAAACACTTTCTTAATTTGTGTCATACATAGAGGCTGTAGGATCTGCATTTTTTTAGATATTCAAAAGCAAGCAAGACAAAGCCCTGCTCTAAACTGGACCTGATTAGAGAGAGCTGGACCAGATTACCTCCGGGGGGTCACTTTCAACCTAAATGATCCGGTCTTTATATGTTCTGAGGGTGTCCACCACATATTTTTAGCAAGAAATTGAGAAACACTTATTTCTTTTCACTTTCTTTTTACTCAATGACCATCTCATTCATGATCCCATGAAGCACCACAAACCAACATCCCTCTCTGCCCTTGTCAGGTCTCCCTTTTCCAGACTCAAGGGGGATTATTCTATTTAGCCTCTCCCTATAGAAGAAGGTGAGGTGCTCTCTACCTTCTCTCATTCTTAATGTCCTTCTATTTCATCCCTTCCGATGCAGTAAGGAGAGATCAGAACTCTGCAGAGTTTAAGAAGTGAGCAAATCAGACACTCTACTTTGGGAAAGTGGCATTTCCAGACTCTTAGCTAAGTTTCTAATAATTCCAGTCTGGACAGCTTTTTGAGACCCATGAACCAACATTTTACCCATAACGAGTCCTATTTCTCTCTGTTGACTTTGTTCTTGATTGTAGTCCCATCTTATAGCATCCTTTTCACCCTTGCACTGCTCCATCAGTTGGGGTAAAACCAGTGTTTGTGGGGCTGTACAGTAAGCCAGACACTCTCAGCAGCAGCTATCACTGCACCAGAAAATTCTAGCTTGGAGGGGAAGGCTGTGGCTCCTTGGCAGCCTCAGTCAGTGTGGCTGCTGGCCACCGCAGCCACCTCTGCTGCCCTGTCCTCTGCCCCACAGCCCTGTCCCTGTCCTGCAGCACCTCCAGGGCCCCTCTGACAGCATCCTGCCATGCATCAGAGTGCTCCTCAGGAGAAACTATCCCCACCAAAGAAAAAAAAAAAAAAAAGCGACAGATAGTTTTCTTTCATCTTAACACCTGAAAATGATTCTGCAAAGCAGCAAAGAACATCTGATCCAATGTAGGGGATGGAGTGGGACTGTGGGAGAGGGGCAGACAGTGACACTGCACTACAGCAGCAGCCGTTACATCAGCTTAGGCTGCCGTGGGACTGCAGCTGTGCACACGCTTATCAGAGAGGAGCCCGTGGAAGCGCATAGCCTGAGGAAGGAAGCTGCTAATGAGCATCTTTCCTTCTTCCCTTTCTCACATGCAAAAGTACAGGTTTTTTAATGGTAACTGTTAATAACTATGTCATGATTACACCACAGTTTTTTCCCAGCAAATCCTTGTTGGCTTTACATAAAGTCTGGCCTCACAAAGCTTTGTGAGGTGTGTAACGTAGAAGGGTGTCTTACAGATAAATAAAATTAAATTCAGGGAACTAAAACATGATATTGAGTTCATACAGTCCATTAGGAGGAGGCAAGGAATAGGATGTAAAGGTCTCAGCCTTCATTAATGTCTTTAACTGCTAGAAAAACTGCTCATACAGAAGGAAGAATTTCTCCCTGTAATACAGCTTCGGAGGAGAGGGAGGAGAAGCCTGATGCAGCTGTCTGAAGTAGATACCTAATTCTTTTTTGTGCTTTTCAGGTACCTTATCAATAGCCTTATCTTGTAGTATTTGGAGCCTTTCTTCCAGTTTCTTTTCCTTAAGTAGGATGGCTCAGGATAGATGCCTCACACAAATTGGAAAACAATTTTCTGTCTGGGCCAGACCACTCCCCTTTTTCAGATTTCTCCTCAGAAATCCCTTCTTTTCAGAAATCTGAAGAAGAAAAACCCTGCTTTTCAAAAAGGTAAGGGGACATCCTCCTCCCAGCCAAGGGTCTCTGCTCTGCAGCTATGGCCCCTGCTAACAATATCCATGGGCCTGAGTCAGGAAAACATTTCAACGTTTTAATACATCTACCCCATTCAGGAAAGCACTGCTGTCAGGAACATTTGCACTCACTTGCAGACCCCCTGTACTGTCAATGAACTCGTGTTGAAAATTACTATCATACCCACTAGACAATAAAGCAGCGTAAACTTAACGTAATTGGTGGGACTTTCATGTTTGTCTAAGCTTTTAAATAGTCCATATTTTTATATCATATGACTTCGAAAATGATATTTGTTCATGTAATTAGAGACTATACTGTCACAAGGGAGTCAAATTCAGACTCTGTGTGCAACCTGAACATTGTCGTTTCCTGCCATCTGCTTAAAATATATTCTTTGTGCAGTCTTTTAGAGGTTTCTTTCCCCCTCTTCTATTCAATATTCTAAGATATTTTAAAAGTAAAAAAAAAAAAAAAAAAAAAACAGAGAGAAAAAAATAAAACTATTCTCCTAACAACTGTGACAGTGTCAGTCCTACATACCTCTAAACATCGGCAGGAGAGAAGGTCTTTTTCTCCACACTCTGGGAGCTGTAAACACGCCAAAGACAACATCAGCAACAACCATTTATAGCTTTGCAGAACCTGATCGTAACCTGAACTGCCATCAGGAACTTAGACTGTCCCACCAAATGCTTTCCACCAGTAGATCTCAAAGTGAGTTAGGAAGAAAGGCAGGTATTACTGTCCCCATTTCACAGTCACACAAGGATACTGGTTTCCAGAGCACTGAAGGGAGATATCTTGGAGAAAGGGTTCTGGAGCAGTAAAATCACAGAAGAGCACAAAGCTCACCTAAATCCAAAACCAGAGTATGACCATCCCCTGGGGTATGCTGCCTTCTGTAAAGTTTTCCATCATCAGAGGACAGCATACCACCCTGTTAAAGCACCCCACTCCATTCCAATAAAATCAAGAAGAATAAGATGGAGGCCCCTCTCATTCCTAATATATTTTTTTTCTGCTTTGTAGCTGACTTACATGTAAAGCACAGCCTGCTTTTGCACCAAACGTTACTAAAAAGGAATGGTGCCTGAGTACCATATGGTACACTGATCTCCATAGTTCTGACTCAGCCCTGGCCCACTGGACCTTTAGACTGTGAATGCTCCCTAAGGCAGCACTGGGGCCTCTGATGGACACCCGAAGCATGGCTCCAACCACAGTGCAGCACCTCTTTCCCTGTTTATTGAGCATGGAGCACATGATGATGGCTCCCATTGCTCCTTTAAAATGACCAGGAAAAGACAAATTGGATTTCAATTTCATTTTTGTTTCAGTCTGCCCTGGATGTGACTGCATATTATATCCTGGACATGACTACTTATTGTACCTTCCATAAGAAATAGCAACAGCTTTCCCTAGGCTCTCCTAGGAAGGCCTTGTCCTGAAATTATTGAAGAGAAGACAGCTGTATCCATTGTTTTGCTATTAACAAAAACATGATGTACACAGCAACACGCTTGGCTCCAGAACCCAAAGATAAGGCAGGATGCGGGAATTGCCTCCCACCCTGGCCACAAACCCAGAACCACATCCTCTCTCTCAGAAACAACCCACTGTTTTTTCCTCTGTTGTCTACTACAGACCACGAGAATGGTGGATGTCCCACTCCAGTCTGCAAGAGAGCGTTTACCCTGTTATGAATACCATGCCTCGGCAAAGCAGGATTTTTTAGCAGCCCACAACCAGCCGAATCACAGCCTCTGTAACCAGAGTGCAGTGATGCACTCAGGTTCTGCAAGGGCTCCCTTCCCATCCTGCAGCCGTTTTCTGCTTCTGATAGTTCAACAGTATGATCTTCAAAACAAGGAAATACAAATGCAACCACTTTTCTGCCCCTCTTGTTTTTAACTAGACAATGTTTTTCTCATATCCCCCAGATTAAAATTTGATGAGATGGCTTTGCTTAAACCTGTACACTAATATACATATTTTCATGCTGAGACAATGTTTAATAAGCTCAGTCCTGTCTAAATGAACAACACCTATTCAACAGGCATTGCTTAGGTAGGTTAGCAACGATTAAAACCCAAACTTGAAAATAATTACCTGGATACACTTCATTATGGCAGCATCACTTGTAAATAGGGAATTGTGGTTGGAGTTATAACAACTCTATGTTGATTCCCATCTTCCTATATCAGCAATCCCACAAAACCCCAGGACAAGCCAATCCTTAGGTGAGCAACTAGTGAGTATTCAATACCACTGGCATTCAGTTAGCAGCTTTGTGCAAGCTCTGGAGGGTCTCAAATTCTACGGTGACTATTATTCTCCCTAAAATAGGACAAAACTCCATGAAGAACAAGCCTTTTTACAGCTGTGATGGAGTCGTACTCTCATCTATTCTAACAAAAGGATGAAGCCCAGAACAGTCAGAGTTGACAGTATAAATTAATTCCTCTCAATATTTGTCTTGCAGTTTAATCTCAAATGCCCCTAACCTACATTTGTTTAAAAACAATCAACTGGTCTCTATTTCAATAGTAGTTTTGTATGCTCTAGAATCAATTTTCCCTATTTGTACTCTCTTCTATCCCTTCACAAGTTTAATCACCTTATTTAAAAATGTGCAAGAACTATAAATATCAGAAAAAGCAAACCTTTCAGCCATGAAGCTGAGTGGAGACATGCATATCAGTAAACACATTTCCTGAGTAATAGCACACTACGCAGTTTGTAAAATGCAATTACGCAGTAGCAACTCTTATCAGGAAATGTATTTACACTGATTCCTTGTAGCAATAGATCAAAGAACTTATTTTACTGACCTATATCTGTACTTAATTGTACAGCAGTTTCTTACATAAATAAGCAAATACTCTTCCTTTTTCTGAATAATTTCCTACTAATGGACAGCAGTTTTCCTGACACAGATGCTTTGCAAAGATTAATTTTTGAAAACTAAAAGTGGTGTCTGAATTTAATATAACTCATCATTGGAAAACTGCAGACATCTGAGACATCGACTGTCTGTAGAGGAAAAGAAGAGCAGTACACATGAGGCCACCATCCCAAAAAGACACTAGCAGGTGGCTTTATCACAGAAATAGCTGGATTTTTTGTCTCTTGTCTATTTTCTCTTTTGTCTCTACCTACCCAGAAAACTGTCTAGAAAAGTCTAAGTAATATCCATCCATCAGAGAAAGACTGAGGAGCATGGAAGGCTCCCAAATCCTGGCTCCCACCCCTTCAGGAGCCAGGGGTCTGCAGGGTTTCTGCACTTCCCAGCCATCTAACCAGTCTGACATCAAGACAGGACTTCCAGTACAGCTGAGCAGTTGATGACCACTCCTTCATGAGCAATTTAAAGTATTTTGTTTCCATTCTGCTTAAAAAAATTCCCACAGTGTAAAGGCTCCCCACATAGCATATATCACCTCTGGACTCCTGCCCTCCATGCAGCCCTACACATTTAAGGGCCCTGAATTGTCTCTCTGCTACAGTGCAGTCAGGAATGCCTGCAAGCATGTTTGCAGCAATTAGCAGCATACTCCAGACACCATCAGCTGGGGTTTTCTGTGATTATTTGTGTCAAGAGCAGCTGGGCTGAGAAGAGGAGCCACAGGAATGAAGCTTTACTGAAGACTGAGTGAGAAGGTCCAGGTCCACAGAACAGCCCAAGGAACTGGTCCTTGTACCCCCTCTTCTCTAGAGATGATATGGAAATTTCTACAAAATCATTTTCGTTACAAAATGCTGACTTCTTAAAAGCAGACATCCTTATAGAAATATAGTTGTTAGTGAAACTTTCAGTAAAAATAACAGCTTCTGTTGCTCCAGGAGCCAACATATGTACTTTGCTGGAGTTGGACAAGGGGTTTCAGTGTCAGGACTAGGTGTGCTCCCGACCAGCATCATTTGATGGAAAGAAGGCATCTTCTCCAAGCCAACCCACTGGAATAATTCCCACTTTTTATAAGTAAAAAATACTTGTAGCAGGAGCATGCATCTGATCCTCCCTCATCCCAGAGGAGTGCTCAAACCCACACCCACACAGACAACATCTCCTAGAGAAGTGCAAGCAACTTATAAGGCCAGAAATATTTAAGGAAACCCATCACGGAGCAGCTGATGGACTAGTGTCAGGGGAATCCCTCCTGGCACATGAGGAACTCAGCTCAAGCCAACAAAGGGCTTAAACCCGTTTCTCCAATAGACCCAGAGTGAAGTGCAAGTACCAGGCTACCACCTAGTCCACAACAAACTTGTTCATTTTCCTGTCTGGAGAATACTTCTAAAGACCTGCTTCATTCCAGAACAGCATGGGAACATTTCCCACTCAATTCTGTTGTCTAAATTTGTTCTTGAAAACGGCAGAAACAGTTACACCAAGGTCTCTTTTGACAAATTTAAAAGAAGGGTGGCAAAATGATAAATCTTGGATTATCTCAATTATCACAGCTAGTCCAAAAATTCAGGACATTTATTTGTGTTAACTTATCTGTTAGGCAAGGAATTTTCTACATCTGGCACAGGCTTCATTTAGATGGAAAAATCAGTCATCTCACTTGTTGAAGCTAAATAACATCAGAGGAAGAAAATAATCAATGCGTGCCCCAATTGTGAAGAAAATTTGTGGATCTGGAATAGTTTTACAGGCCAGCAAAACCAAATATCGTCTGCAAGCTTCACAAACCCCTGAAGTCAACTATCCTTAGGTTGTGGTTGTTATGGGAAAAGACATAATACATTTTGAGTTGCGTGTGGAGGTTGACCTGTGTCTGCAGGCAGTGTCATATATGGCTGGCTTTCCTTCCTTTCTTATATAGATCCTCTGACATCTCTGAGTGACATTAACCAAGCTGAGCAGGAGAGCATCATGCATGTTCTATCAATTCTAAGTGGAGACATGTTGCTGCACTTGTTTGAAAACTTCCATCATAACTAACATTGTCATAACTCATTGAAAATGCAAAATGCTTAGACAGAGAAGTAGAATAAAACTGAGTATGGTTAATATCTGAGCTTGCAGAACGTTTGAAGTAGTTTTGCTTGAAAGAATAGAAGAAACTGCCTGTCAACAAAGGCAACCAAAGATTGGAGTCCTGAAGAATAGTTTATATCTGTATCTACCTATACAAAGTAAAGATACTTTCCAGGGTTGTTCTGGGAGGAACGCTGGTTTTGGGAGGCTGGTTTATTGACTGATTATTTTGTCTAACCCAGGACATTTCAATGTTTGCATTATGTACCCAGAAACATACACCTTGGAGGGACAGTAGCAATTTACTTGTTCAGGGGTTCTGCAGTCACACAGGAAAAGCACTCACAAACCAAGGATAAATGTCACCAAATGTGTAGTACTCATCCCTGCCCCTGAAGGTACCTCCTGAAAGAGAAGCAGCCTCACCTTAAGTACCACACTGGCTCTTGTTCCAGGGGGACAAGATAGCGATGAACAACAGTTACCAAGGAAATCAAAACATTTGGATTCAATTTCCCTGAGAATAAGGAAGGCTACATAAGCTGGAAAATATGGTCCAATAATTTTAAATAAGCAGAAAACAATTTTAAAATATTTTAGACATGGTTTAAAAA
Source organism: Athene cunicularia (assembly GCF_003259725.1). Lineage (NCBI taxonomy): Eukaryota > Metazoa > Chordata > Aves > Strigiformes > Strigidae > Athene > Athene cunicularia. Next base: position 93,168,166 of record NW_020799091.1, read on the forward strand.
CACTCACCAAATTGTTTTGGTTTAAAAACAGAAAGGCAGCCACTGTACCTCATTATCCTCTACAAGCCAGGCTATCTGGCCATGCTCCCTTCATGCAGCACCTCACAATGGTATTTACTATTGTTATTATTAAGTAAAGACTTTTTTCCATTAAAAAAAAATAAAATCACAGCTATCAGAACATTAAAAAAGTATTAGTTACTACTGTTGACAAAAAAAAGGTGATGTTTAAAATGATCTGTTAACCCATATGTGCTAAATTGTGCTTTGAAATGTGTTAATGTGAGCTAACTAACGCATTTTGAAAACACCATTTATTTTCTCAGTCCACATAAGTCTATGTCCTACGGGAGTTAATGAAAAGAAAGGAGGAAGCCCAAGATACTAAAAAAAAAAAAATCCAGTAGATGCTGATGGCTGTTATGGTCCCAAAAAGGTTACTGTTCTCTGCACTAGTTATATATGGCTTAAGCTTCTTTTTACTTTGGGATTGTGGGGAAGAAGAGGGTCTGTGATGTGCTGTGTAATTTAACGTCAGGTGAACTGTAGCCTATTTTTGAGACCAGAACCTAGCATTTGTAATAACCAGGTTGTTCATTTAACATCTACTGGCTTACTAAGTAAAGTAAATTAAAGACTGAGGTGGCAACAATGATAAGTAGTAAATTTGTTTGTTCAGTAGGGAGCTGAAATGTGTCGGCTCATGCTTTGATCAAGTTAAATTGAGAGGTTTCAAAGTACACACAGGAAATGTTCCAACAGATAAACTTTGTCCCTGGAGGTTTGTCCTAGCCACTTTTAAGCCTTCTGCACTCTGTTATCTGTTTTGGCAATTCTGTAACTTTAAACTCAGAGAATCCATGGGGAAAAGTGACAGTGATAAAGGTCAAGAGTTGACTTCTAGGGTGATGGACAGCATCGAGTCTTGGTCTTAAGGGACAGGCTATTGGGAAGTTGATGGTCCTTTGCAAAAAAAAAAAAAAAAAAAGGAAAAAATTAAGTGGTTTTAAAAAAACCCACTTGCTTTAAATGCAGTTAAGGTCGTAAATCATTACTGCAAAACACTGTCCCCATGTGCTGTGGAGATCAGTACTATGAAGCCTGGCTCTTGAAAGACCTGAGCTTCAGATTTGATTGACTTCAGATCAAAAAAGGAACAAGCTTTCCCTGAAATGCTCCTCGTGGACAGGTGTTTATAAATAAACACTTTCTTATGAGTGGGTTCTGCGCTGCCTGAAATGGTGCCTGTTCACACTACAGCCTACCCCTCTGTGAGAGCACTACCTGGCAGGTTATTTTCACCAAGCTTGTAGGGACTTGATTTCCTTTGAGAGATCAATTAGTTGAAATTTGTCAATAGGTTCAAAAGATTTCAGGGGTGTGGAAGTGACGGAGATACAGGCATACGCAGCAGGATTGCATAAGCCTCATTGCTGCAGGAATCAGGATAAAAAGTTGCAGCAATATAAAAATAAATAACTGAGTAGGCATAATTCCTACAAAATGCCAGTAGCTAGCCAAAACTTTGTTTCTGCTGAGGGCAAAAGGTAAGGGGAAAACTGACATTTCCATTAGTGTTTAGGTATTTTACCTTGTGATGCCTACCTCTTGAGAAGTGAGGACATTTCACACCCAAACCCATTTATTTTCTCTCTGAGAAAAGGAACATAGTATCTTCTTATCCAATAAAGGAATAATAAAATTTCCAGAAATTGGCAAAGGAAATAGCATTATTCTGGAGCTAATCATTCATTTAATTCATGCTAGCAATACAGATTTATTAATGGAACTCAATGCTGCTAATGCTGACTTTTGTCCATCATATGCAGTGTTTAAAGCTGACAAGTTATTTCACTGGTAGGGCTATCAATGCAAACACAACTGCATAGATCAGAGAGGTACCTATGTCTGTACAATGAAATAGTTTCCACAGCCATAATACTTCATAGTACCCCAACTTGACCCTAAAGGGAGCTAACTGGCAAAATCACGCTCTAGTTAATAAATGTGAAATAACTACCAGTACAGTAAATATGCAGCATCTCATATGCAATTCAGAAACTAACTTATATAAAATCCCTTGAAAAAAATTGATGAGCTGAGTTTTTAATATATTTGAAAAAGATTTTTTTTAAAAAATACAATCTAATATTCTAAGAATAGTAAAGGAAGCAATTTTGCAGTATTGAAGAATATAATAATTTCTTATTTTATTGATGAACTATGGCACAATAGAAACAGAGAATTATTTTCTTACTGATATAAGACCAGCTAAAAAATCCTGATGTTTGGCAGAGCACAACCCCTAACCCAGGGAACTGACCTATTGACTGAAAAGCAACAACAAATATAACTGGTCTGCTAGCCCTTTTAATTTCTCTGATATACTTCCCTTTTGCAGGAGTTAAATATTAGAAATTTCAAGTACAATCCCAGAATTCCACAAATACCTGCTTCTCTCCAGTTTCAGTTCAGCTTTGGTTTTGAACAGTATTTTCTTCTATCTTGTAGCCTTTAAATCCTGTCACATGTAAGATATTTTGTTTTAAAGAACACGTGTATGAACAAGAAATTTTCATTCTGTCTGATAACTTGGGATGGTGACCATGACTGCTGCTGATTGCTGTGCCCAGGGTAATATGTTGTTGTGGATATGGTATGTATTTGCTGTTGAACAGCTAGGTTAAATTTCAAATGCTTGCTGCATGTTTCTTCTATTATTCAGTATCTTTGCTCACACTCTTATCTTTACACAGTCTTCTGGACAATCCCTCTGTGCTTACAGTTTTCCTGACCCCTTCATTATCCTACATTAACTTCTCATTAAAGACTTTCCCGCTGCGAAACCTAGAAACTTTCTTCCTTCCCCCAGTGAGATCTTAACTTAGAAAGAACAGTTATAGCAATAATTCAATTGGGGGAAGAAAAAAATAACACAGCTGCTTAGCCATGCTATTCAGCCCTACTCTTTTTTTTGCAGCCTTCTTACTTAAATTTTTCACTTTTTTTAGGAATGGAAGCAGTGTGGAGCAGAAATTTTGTTCTCATCTTTGTTGAAAACACATAAAACTAATTATTCATGCAAAAGTAGTTCTAAATTTAAACAAATGTAAACTATAACCTGAAATCATTTTTATTTAGAGCTATCAATCACTCCGGATAATTCACAGCAGTTTTGACTGTAAGTGCACAAGCTTAGCTTCTTGCTTGAGATCAAAAATATTCCCAAAATAAACTTTCCTAGAGTATTTCCATCAAAACCATGAAAAGAGCTAGAGACAAAAAAAAATCTCCAAAGTCTGTTGCACCAAGGCAAGAGGTCAAAGTTCTTGTACAAATTGTTAAAGAAGTTATGTTTTATCAGTGACACTGCAATTACGGAGGTTTGATTTCTGTTTTAGGACAAGGTTCTCCCATTGATGAAGAACCCACCAGGCATGGAAAGAAAGGGATTTTTGTCTGAGCGGCAGCACATGACAGACATCCTTGTGACCGGCTGACTGATGCAGCTCAGGCTGCTGTCGCTCAGGCTCTCCTGGCTCTTGCTGTGCTCTGCTTCCGTGAGCTGGAGACTGCTCAGCTCTTCAGCAGAAAAAAAACAAAAAACAACAAAAAAGCCCACAACCAACCTACGACAGCAGCCTTTGAAAGAGGTGGCTGTGTTCGGGGTCAAAATTAATAAAGAAAGAAAGAAAGAACAAACTACAGCCCCCTGGGCAGAGCTCGGCCAGGCTGTTCCCAGAACAAGCCTGTTTCTAGATTGCAGCAGGTATCGTTCTCAAAGCTGAAGGGCTCTCCAAGGAAGCAATTTCTTTTCCTTTTTTTTTTTTTTTTTTTTTTTTTCTCAGGCATTTCAATGGGAAAGTTAAAAATAAATGAAACGAATCAAAGGCTTTTGGCTGCCACTGTTTCACTGATGCCTCCTCTAGCAAATACAAGCTTGATACAGTGCCTGAGAGCTCTTCATGAGAGAAAACGGGCTTCTCCACACAAGATTTTACAAATGCAGCCTTCCTTCTTTATGACTTTGAGTAATATTTTGCTTCTGAATGTTTATGTTTCCCAACTATCAGTGAATATATGAAATAGCTCTTCTGTGCAGTAGGAAGCAAGCTAAAAAGCCTGAGCTCCGTGATGACTCTGGGGGAGTTTACAAATGCTTGGAGAGCGTGTGCAAGAGCAACCCAGGTGAATGGTACCATGCAAGGGCGTCCTCTGCCAGAGCCGGGGACAGCACTGTGCCTGGAGAGGAACAGGCAACCAGCCCGAGAAAATGGGGCACATTAACTTCCAGCTGGATGTAGGTATGCAAACCCCTGGTCTCAGCTGCAGTCTTGCTCGGTCTGAGGGAAAATCTATAGGCAAAACAAGGTAAACTGGACTGATTTGGGATTTACAGGGATGGTGTTAACCTAATCAGGCACTACAGGAGTGGATGAATGGAAGGATAAATAACATGTTGAAGCAATAGACAGCTGGGGAAGAAAATAATCTCCCTGAGGTTAAAATTGTATCAAATTTTTGGTTTTATCTGGGGAGACAGACACAGAACCTACCATCTGGGGACAAAACAACGTTGGAAGAGACTGAAGAGACTGAAGATGACTTTCCAGGAGGGAGAGAAGCACCAGCAGGCAGGCAATAGTGATAAAACAGTGCAACTCCAACACAGTCTCCTAAAAGACACTCAACTCAGCTCTTGCATGGAGTGGAAGTTTAGCTTTCTCTCCAAGGCAGAAGCTAAAAGAGGGACTGGGGAGGTACATTGTTCTGTTAGGTACAGAACTAGCAGAAAACCTACTGCGTGCATGAACTTCCACTACAGGATGACAGGGTGAATGCCACATTTATAAGTGGTCCAGAATGAAGTGCACAATTATGTGAAGGAAGCAAATGACAACATAGTGCTTTGAAAGTCCTCTCATACTAGGTATTTTCCTGTGTTTTTACAAGAATGGAGTGGCACAAGTACCATTAATAAAATGTTCCCTGTCATCAGAGATCATGTAAGGATTAATTCAGTACTACCCTTAGGCATTTCACAGGAGGTCCAAACATGTTTTTGATGGTATAATAGGTAAGAGGATTTATATATACAACATTTTAATAAAAAGAGAAACAAAAGAAGAGTACAGCCAAAGGCTGCTGCCCTACTGGTCAAGGAAGGGGTACAACGTTCATCATTCCAGAAAATCTATCTCGCTGACCAAAATTTTAGCCTGAGAGTACTCAAGAGCAGTCTGTTCGCAAAGTGTGCAGGGACGGCCAGTCCACACAGGATTTGTCTCTTAACAGACTGCCTGAGAAACAGAAGTACTTGACAGGAACCTGAAAATCAGGCATGGGATGACAATATGGACAAAATTAATTTGTACACAGAGAACCCCCAAGGACTGATCCTGTCCTCCAACAATTTTACAGCTCAAGTTAGGAGGTAACATTGTCTACATCATGCACACTAAAACAACCTAGGAAACAGCATGGTCAAGGAGAAGAGGGGGCATTGGCTCTAGTCTAAAGACTGCCTATACAGAATTTGTTGCCATTGCCAAAATGGCCCCAGCAAACCACCTTCCTCTTAAGCTGTATTCTCCCATAGATACAGTGTAGGAACCGGAAACAGAATATGAGCTCAGGAAAAGCCGGTCACTTTTTAAGCACAGAGTTTCCAAATGCACAATTTTGAAACTGTCTCAAAATCATATAATAAGAGAAAGAATATCTACCCAGATAAGATTTCTCTGGAGGCAAAGGGACTGCAGGCACTGTTCCTCTTCTGCATATGAATGGATCTGGATCTGCATCACCATGTTGATGGGATGTGCATCCTTCTTTGGCTATGGAGGAAGTCTTTAAGCAAACTACACTTGGGAAAATGCTTTGTCAAAAGCAAAGCAAAGCAAACTTTGCAACTCAAACTATATGCATATCAATTTAAAGGGGAAGAAAGAAAAAGGTTGTTCAGCATCAGAATGAAGCATGGAAAACATTTATCACAGAGACAGCTGGGGACATGATCACATACAAAGTCTTCCAGGCTCCAAGCACCGAGGCTGTGATGGCACGCTCCTGGCACTGCTACGCAGGTAAGGGAGAGCACTCAGTACTAGAAAGAGCTTTGTTCAAAGACATGGGATTGTGATTAGGGGAAAAATTGGTTAGATAGAAGCTACAATCTTTAGGAATTTAAAAAATCAAGAAGGTCTGGAGGTGTTTCAGAGTAGGCTCATGTGGAGATCACCGCTGCAGGTGCTTTAAGGTTCACAGCAAATACCAAAATGATGATCGAGATGAGCAAGCGAGGCCATGGGAAAATGCCTAGGTCTCCAACTCTCCTTCCCTCACCCCAAGCAAGACAGAAGTACTCCTTATATACCCTGAATTGGGACTTCACTCACATCACTTTGCAAGGTAGTGTTATCACCAGTGTCAGCTCTCTGTCCTGGACTGCACACCTCTTGGAAATAGCTTGTTTATGAATTCTTGCCCTCAGTTCCCTGAGATAGCCTCACTACTACTATTCTCATAGCATAGCAAATCCATTTCTGTCAGATGCATTCAGTCTGACAGAGCAGGGCAGATATCACAGTTCAACATGCAAGACATCACGCAATTCATAGTGTAGTATGGCACCTGATAGGTAACGACTCTGCCCCATGGCCTCCAAGTCCAGTGCATTGGTGAAACAGTGTCATCGCAACACAGCACCACTACACAGGGAGGCAAAAGCAGACTGACCTACACTTCACATGAGGGGATCACAGAACTGACTCAGAGGAGAGGATGCTTGGCCACCACTCTGCCCAGGAAGACCTAGGGCAGACAGGGTCCGTAGAGGATGCAGTTGTGCCGGGCAAGGGGACACACCAGAACTAATGCCAAAGGGGGTCTAGGTCACCATGAACACGCTCCAGAGACTGGATATCCTTCAAACACTTTTAATGTCCCTTCAAAATTAGACCTTGGGTACATGCCTGTTGGTGAGAGGGGGAAGGGGGATGTGCCCTACGGTACCCTGTGAAGGCCATGCTGGTCAGAGAGGGATGCTGGGCTGGGCTTCTCCTCGCACAGTGTCCAAACTCGCCAGGCTCAGGGGGACTGACAACTGGCTCCTCACTGGGACACCCTGCTTGACCATCCTCAAGTGACCACGAGCTCTTCCTGCTTCATCACCACCTGCGCAGCTTCCCAACCGTGGGGCTCGGCCAGGCAGCACCTAGGGCATAGGGCCAGCCCATCTTTTCCCCCAATTAGTCCCCAGCTGCAGGGTGTTCCCCCACCTCTCTCCAAAATCCCACAGCGTTCTAGCAGACAGAGAAAGCATCATGGGGCTTGCTAGCCCCAGGCTTCCTGGCCCTTCAAGAGGAAGGCGGCAGGCCCTCTTACACCATCCTTCAATAATTTACTAGACAGGCACTAACAGCTTCCCCCTCTGTTGCAACAAGCAAGTCAAAAACAGTACAGCAGAAGCATCCATCTCTGACATTCCTGCAGGTTTTCTGTAATGGATCACTTCTGATTAATTAGAGAAACAAGTTTGAAACAGCCTGCAGGATACTTGGTTGTGTGCTTGCATCTCAAACTGGAACAGGAAACAACATCTCTTTCTGTAAACATGAGCATAAAAACTTTGACTTTCACAGGGGTACTGTGTACTTCTGCTATCCACATAGAAAAGAAAAAAATATCTAACACATCTTTGTAATTGTGCTAGACATAAAAATGCAAAAATGTTTTTTTGGTTCACCTTCTCTCTCTAACCTGTGAACACAGAGCTATTGCTCGACAAAACGTAGCACAAACACACAGCATACAATTTCTCCTGGAGATTTACTCTCCAGAGTTTCATCAGCTAAAAATTGAGCCAGGGACTGGCTTCTTACAGCTTGTTACCATTTTGACACTTGAAGACTGCTTGTAAGCACAGATTGTCTTTGACAAAGTCCCACGATGCTGAATGTGGTACCAATCTCAGCCTGTAGGTGCAACACCAATTTCGGAGTCTCTTGAACAGCAGTATGTACGGTGAAGAAAACGTCTTAAGACGCTCACTTGGAGACTTCTTGTTAATTTTGTTATATGTTGCCCAAACCACCAAAAACTCACAAAACTGTTAAAGACAGTAACTTTCTCCCCCATTTTTTTTTTCTCAGGAATTAGTCTAAGGCCTCGCACACTTTCCCACGCTCGCGGATTGCAGGTTATAAATGCGTGGGAGTAATGCAGTTTCGATCAGTCAGGTAGGCTGGGTTTCTGTTAGCTGGCTGCATACCTTTGAGCCCTATCAGCACACAGTGATCAGTCGAATTCCTGGCATTTTTGTCATAGCATCAGAGGCAGTACTTTACAGAGTAAATACCAATGACCTGCTGTTCTGTCAGGGCTCTGTACTTACCTTTTATTTTCAAGTCAAAGGTTAGGCCTATTTATGTAAATCCTCAGCCATGGGCCAAGTAATCTGACCCCCTGGTTTTCATTCTCCTAATTGTTTCAGGTATTTTTCTTGAAAGTTTGGTCAGTTAAAGCTAGGGATCTTTTTTAAGGCGCCTTTGAAGGGCTCTAGGGGCTTTCATAGCCCACCCAGTTTGCAAAGTGGAAACATCAGTGACCTGATGCCCTGGGCACTTATTTAAAATTCATTACCAGGAAATAAGGTTTTGATATATAGCCCCTCCATTCTGAATAATATCTTAGGGAACACATGCATGCCATTTTTTACTTTGGATTATGTGATCTCTGAAGCCACATAGAGAGGCAATAATAAATTATAGTCCTGTTTGCCCTTCATTTCTAATAAGAACGTTATTCAGCTGTAGATAGTTTTGACTTTCCGCATGCTGGCCACTGCTTATAATTCCTTTGTTACTTCACACTTTGCCATGTCATTTATTCATAAAAGAGTGCCCAAAGCTGTATAACATGAAAAAGAAACTTACTGGTTTTCAACTCTTTTCTCTGAGATTCAGCACTGGTTATATTCGAAGATTAAAAAGCAAGATGAAGATCTTCAGAATAAGAGGAGGTATACAGCTACTCTAGATTTTGTCCTATCACCCATGGGCATAGAAGCTACATATTTCCCATATGACCAAGAACAGCCATAGATAACTTCATTGTGGGAGTTATTCTCCCCCTTTTTCAGCTATATTAGAACTTGAAACCCTTATCAGATCATTACTTCCTCTTCTGACCATGGATAATCCACATAAAATGCATGCTATCACATTTCAGCATTTATTTCTGCCCTATTCTTGCTCCCTTTAAATGTCACTTTAAGGTACGTACTGGAAAAGGATAATTAATACAAGAAGAATATGTTCTTTAAATGGTGCTGGTATCATAGCTCATGCTGCCATGTGAAAGCAGCAGCTCTAAACTAGAATTTGACTTCAGCATTTTAGGCCTCTGGGGACCCAACGCACAATCAGAGAGCTGAAGTTTCAACTTCTGGGGCATTCTTTATACAGCTAATTCTCCAGGTGTATTCCTTTTAATTATTGGAATCGTCATTTGTCTGCTCCTGGTGAAAAAGGGATTGCAAGAAACAAGGTTAAGTGAAAATCACCATTTACATTCTTCACTGCTATGTGTTATTGCCTTGAATTACAATGTTCATTTTTTCAACCCTCAGGTATCTACAGCCTCATTCTGAGGGGAAAAAAAAATAATTTCCTGGATCACGTACCCAGCAATGAAGGAACACTGAGAAAACATTAAGGAAGGAAAGTCATGTCCCTCCATCTGAAACCGTTAGTAGCTAAAACGTGTAGACTGGGCTAGGTTTAACAGAAACTGCAAAAGCAAACAGATGAGAGGTGGAAGTTTAAAATAATGGCAATGGCCAGCAAGTGAAAACAGAAGTCAAACTCTCAGAAAAGGTGAAATTAGAAGCAGGCTCTCAGGCCTTCACAAAATGTGGAACCCACACTTAGGAGAGAAATTATTTGTTGGTACTTCTCCCAACCTTTCATGATTTCACAGGCCACTTCCCAAGCTCAGCTACAATTGCTCAATATCTCTCCAGCGATTACAACTATTACTTACCTGCCAAATTTTGAAAATACTCTGACTTTCTTTGAACTGAAGGAGTCAACACCACTTGATGAGGCAAGTTCCCAGGGGACATTGTTTGAGACCATGTTCTGAAGCACTGCTTCCTACTAGTAATCCCAAAGTGCACATTTTTATTGATACTTCCAGAAGTATATTTAAAGGAGAAGACAGGACGAAAACATTACCACACTGAGCTCTACTGTTTTTTTCACACAGCCATCTTCCTGACATAAAGTGGAAGTGACTGCATAGCCTACCTATGTCCAGATGATGAGTGACGTTATTAAGATTCACCACAAGCCCTTTTAGCACACCCGGTCATACTCTCCATGCCTCTGTCAGCCTTGCTTCCACCAACACTGAATGCATAGCATATGTCAGCCTACAAAGCAGCCGAGGGGAGGGCATAAAAGAAAGCCCATGGGGCTGGGGACAGTGAAACCCTCTCTTCTCAGGACCAGCCATTGTAGGATGAGGTCAAGACATTGACACCAACCCATCTGCCTTCCCAAGATATGCCCAAATTAAGTTAGCATCACCCCATCTGTACTGCAGGGTGTCTTTCTTCTTCTCTATATGCCTTTGTTGCCTCGACCTGAGTGGGAGCCCCTGGGGTGGTGGGATTTAAGCCTTCCAAGCTGGGAACCACAGCATTTCACAAACCCAGGCAGATACATTATGCTGTTGAGTGCAAAGTCCAGACTTTCTGAGCCCAGTCTGACTGTGAAGGAGAAAGCAGGTCCAGCAGTACACAGAGGCACTACAAAATAGTTTCAGATAAAGAGTCCATACTCAGATAAACTTGGATATAAAATGCATAAGGGGACTGAAGGTCTATAAGCAGATGCAGTGGAGCAGGAAGAAATATAGACCACTGTAGGTTGACGTTCCCCAAGAGCTTGACTAGTCCAAGTCCTGCCAGTTCCTTCTCACCCTAGCCACAAATTGCAGCTAGCTCTTGCGTGCCAGTACTAGGCCTTGCTATGACCCTGTCATGACGTGGTTCAGGGAGTTAAATCAGGTGAAAAGTAACTCTGCAGGAAAAAACAGTAGTCTTCAATCAGTCTAGCTCCCTGAACTAGCTCACAACAAGATCAGACAAATACCAATGCTGGCAAGGAGAGAGGGAGAAAGGTGCAAGACCAGTGATAGCTTTGACTTAGATAGCCCTAAATTGCCTTGGACATGCACCCCTAGCCAAAGAGCTAAGCAAGTGTGTGTAACATCACAAAAGCATGAAATAACCCCCCAAGTTACTGCTCACATTTCTATTTACACAGCAAGTCCCTGCTTCAGAAAAAAAGAGTGCGTGAGGATACATCTTTCTGAAGCAACAAACATTTTTCTTCCATGCAGAAAAAAACCATCTTATTCCGCGCACCTCTCACAACTGCCAGCTAAGCCTACAACCTGCTTGACCCTTAATTTTTCTGCTGGGCCCCTAACCAGATATAAGAGCTGAACTCCAAGGGTTGTTCAGCAGGGCTTGAACAACTGATCAGATCTCTGCCAACTTTTACAGGCTTGTTGAAAGACAAAAAGAGCCTCCCAGTTCAGCCCAGTTGGACTAGCTAAACCACAGCATTCCCAACTGTGTCCAGCAGGTTTTAACTCAGTGCTATGGTTCTTAAGCACATGATATGGTAGACACAACCTCTCACTTGCTTCTTTTTTTTGTTGTTTTGTTCTAAAGCGTTCCCTTTTAAAACACAAAATCCCATGAAACATTGCCTTAACTCCTCTCCCATTGCAGGCAATGTTTCATGGGATTTTGCGTTTTAAACACATGGCTCTCAAAACCGATAATAATTCTACAGATATTTCCACTTCCCTCTGTAGACATCCCTTTTCTCTTTAGAGACAGTGAAATCTTGTACCACTTTTGACCAAAAGATATATGAGCCTTGACAGCATCTTGGTCTTGCACACTGGTTTATTTTCATGTCCATGTAGGGTCTGTCTGGAGATTATAGACAGGGACATAAGCTATTTTCCAATGATATTTCCTTTACCAGGAAAATGTTTTTAACATACTTACCTCAAATGTCTACCTCCATACTGTAAGTTAACAAGTTTTCCTGCTTACTGTGTCAAAAGGCTTTCGATTTTGTTATATACAAAGCCAGTTGTGAATATGGTGCACCCAGAAGCCTACCCATTGACTTGGTTATGTTTTTTTAAATGCCATCACAGTCCTCAGTGCTTTATATGGTGTTTACTAGTGCAACACCACCAGTTTTGTCTTCTTTAGTCAAAGGCACAGAAAATGTATCCCATGTCCTAGTGCAGCCATAACATTTTGTACACTTTCCAAACGCAGTCCACATCCCACATACTACAGCTCTGGGAGTCCCCGTTCGTGCAGCCATAGGGGCACTGCTTTGAGGTCATGTTCATGGGGCACCAATGCACTCACAGCCCTCATCCCCTGGCATGACTGCTTGCCGCCTATGGGACGGTGAACTCCCCAGTGCACCTTGCAGGCCCGGTCCCACAGAAATCCTGACCAGCGTACTTGCTGGACCTCGGCTCCTTCCCTACCCGTGTGTACCTGGGTTCCATGGTGCAAACTGGCATGTCCACACAAGCAGATGTGTGGCCAGAAACCATGGCTGTTTGGTGCACTGCAATATATCCTGCAATGTACAAGCAGTCCTTGTGTTTAGGACAAAAATCTTCCCTCAGAGAAGTCATGAGGACAGCACAAGTGGAAATACCTGTGCGAGCTTGCATAGCCGTCTTAATCCTGTGACACAGCCTCTCAGTTCTTGATCTAAACACCCTCCTAACATCCGCATGCCTTTCCTCTCTTTCACTATCTGCCAGTGGTCCGAACAACCAGTCTGGGCTTTAACCAGAAGTTCATACACAGGAGAAATGGAAGGGTTTCCAGCCCTGCCTTCACACTGTTTGGCTAGGGTGTGAAATGAGGCTTCATTCTCAGGGGAGATATTTGGGTCACAGTCAGTGATGGAGACGACCTACTTCAGTATCCTTGGGAATTACTTTTACTCTCCATTTCTTACTCAAGAGTCAGGCCCAGGCTTATGTATTACCATAATATTGCAACTGTCCCAGTAAAACCTGCCAGCCCTGACTGGTCTTGGCACCCCTCCTAATACCCCTGGAACCATTCACCCCTTCTGGCTGGGCTGCTGGCATGGGAATAGACAGAGCATCTCGGCAAGCCGCTTAGGGCCATCCTTGCCCTTTGGTACATGTGCAGGATCAGCCCATTACAGAGGGCCATTTCAGCATATGCAATGCAATTACGTCAATATCAAGACACAGCGGATTTCTCTTCAACATAATTTCATCGAATCAAGAAAAATGTCCTACTTCCTACAGCAGTAAGTTTACTCCCTTCCCCCCCGAGATACAGCATTAACCTTCTCCACTCACCGAATTGCTGATAGCTACTAATTAAAAAGGTTTTTAACTGACTGTGAAACTGGACCTAGTGAAATGATGAGCATCACTGCTACAGACATGAATTTTAATTTGGATTTCTGAAGTAGGCAATCACAGTTTATATATATATATATACACACACACACACACATCTTTATGTACATGTTTTTGTACATTACACAGAGCATGGCCCTCTTGTATGTGAGTATGGAGAGAATGACACAGCTTGTGAATTCAAAATTTACATGCCAAGTAGAAGCTGAAGAATTTTTAAACCCTTAAAAATGCTCCTTCCACAAACTAAGAAGTCTGTTTTGCAGGATTCCCCCAAAGAGGACAGACTGCTCAAGGGAGATTTCTTCCATTCTGGCCTCTGTTGACCAAATCATGGCTCTGGCCCCTGTCAGATGAGGTGTCATAGTTGAAAGTAGCTATAGTTCTGAAGCTCAGTGCCAGAGGTAGTAAGACTTTGAAAACAGGATCTAGTGTCAGCTCTCACTAGATGACTCAGGACATTTCAGTTTTCTCCTGAAGAGCTGTGGATTTAATCTGTTCGTGTTTTCACACCCAAAAATGAAGCAGATTCAGAAGTTGAAGTCTGGTCTGGATGGCATAAAAAAATGCTTGAAATGCAACTTGAGTGAACCCTAGAGGCTCAGTATATGGAAGGTGCTTTCTTCAGTAGCAACTGAAAATATCATGCTTATGTTACAGAAAAAAATGCAGCCCTTTTTCTTTGACAATAATTTCACATAGGAAATAAATGAGAAATTTTGTGAAAAGAAAAGAAACTGCAATTTGCTGGGACCTGGCAGAATTGACTGCAGCACTGAATAGACATATTCTGTCCTATTTATAAAGAGAAAAAATGTCTCTCCAAAAAGCCTTCCTCCATTCATTTCTACACAAGTATGGTTTACATCCCCCTTCTAAGGACAGAGACTCATTTCCCTAAGATGTTGTTCTGCTGCCTCACAAGTGAAGTTCTTCCCCATTTACTTCCCACTTAAACAAATAAACAAACAAATCAAAGGGAAATATTTTTTCTACATTTGTTTTCTATCTGGCTATGAATTAATTGATTTAAACTGATAGGCCAGAGGCAGATTTTTGGTTTTCTAAGGTCTTATCATTCAAATCTTAGTTTATATAAAGCAAGCAAGAGAAGTCAACTATGCCTCAGTCATCAGGGTTTTCAGAGGGAAGGGAGAAATGGGGATAGTTTTCTAAAATCTGGTTTTCATTCACCTCAGAGGCAAATTAGTTTTCTTTCACTCTAGCAAAGCAAGGTGTAGTACCATTCCATCACTGGTCTCTTTTAAAAGGATTTCAACAAGAGATATGAACTGTGCCTTCATTTTCAATCTATAGAAGAGCTACAGAAGTGCTTCTTTAAAGGGAAAAGGCGTTAAGAAATGTTATTGAAATGTGGGAAAATAAATAACTTTTATCCCTCATGATCAATATCACTAAAGGCGAGGATACTGTCAGAAACATAAATCTGAGACAGAGCTGAAACTCCCCCTGTTGGCATCTGGTAGGCAAGCAAGGGCAATACTTGAAAACCATCTTTCCTATTGTCTTCACAAATCTTTTGGGATTTATTTCAAATGAACAGGTACAAATCTTCAGTTATTTGATTCTTAATGCCAGCCAGGAGAGAAAGTAGCCAGATTCTGTAGGATCTGTGCCACTGCTTCTCACTGCACCTTGTGCTTGGCAAACTGAGATCTGAGAGTGGAATATAAAACCACATAACGGTGCAGGCTGGTGAGGAGAATCTGTGAAGTAAGAAGGGAAATTAACCACA
This sequence comes from Athene cunicularia, assembly GCF_003259725.1. NCBI lineage: Eukaryota > Metazoa > Chordata > Aves > Strigiformes > Strigidae > Athene > Athene cunicularia. The sequence goes on from NW_020799091.1 coordinate 93,183,440, forward strand.
GGGTGCAGTTCAGTGGAAAAGAAAACGTTAAAGGAAAAGGAGCCTCAAGCCATCCTGAGAGTTTGGGGAGGAGGCAGCAATGCCTGCTCAGTAGAGGTGACAGGCATTAGGCAGTGCTTTTGTTAACAGCCTGTGAATTCATCCTTGGGTTCACAAGGTGGTGATGACACTATCAGTCAATTCATCCGTCATCACAAAAAAACCCACAAATAAATAAATTGATCTATGGAGCTGATCTCTATCCAATGGCAGATTAAAAAAAAAATAGAGCAAGAATTACAGGTGTTAGTCTAGCTATGAATAGAAAATTAAAATCATTGAATCCACCTAATAAGCCCACTCACTTCGTGTCAGAAAAGCTACATATCCTGAAGGGATTCTTCAGGGACCAAGTTTCAGTCATTCTGCCAACTGCATTTTCTGTCATTTGGAGCAAATTCCTACAGTCCTTTCTTTTTTTCTCATCTGTCATAATTAACTTCCCAGACCATTTTTATACACATGGATTAGGGTTAGCACAGGCAGTACTGTTTGCCTGCAGACTGAACATATGCTGTGGGTCTTCTTGTTCCTTCCTTACATCTAATGGTTCTTCTAATTCTCAAAATTCAGAGGAATGCATCTGAGGATGCCAAAGACAAGAACTAACAAGACTGTTAGTACTGCAGAGCCAATACAACTGTGAGAAAACAAATCGGCACCTATTCTGCTGCATGGACTACCAACACCTACACCTGCTAACCTGCTGAGTATAGAAACATTACTTTTGACATTGTTGTCAAGACCATACAAATATTATTCAATGGTCAAGTGTTTCTAGCATTGCCTGCTATACAGAAATGTAGACAGATTGCTGTTCCTAACATGTTGTGGATATTATTGTATAGAAGTCCTCTTAACATAAAATAACATCACCATGACATGGCTGAGTGAGGAATTTATGTGACTGTGGAAAGGGCTGGACAGCACAGCCTTGTGACATGTGAGATCCAGGAGGAGACATCCCACCCCTCTCAAAACAAGCAGGAGATATAGATGATTGCCTTAAACTGTGTCCAGTTTATTCTTTCAAAGGGAGGGAGCATTTTGCAGTTAGGGTCAAACTCTGTGCCTCAATGCATACTGAATGTGTCTTTTCCTCTACAGTCCTACTGACACAAGTGCCGACCCTCAAGGAGTGAGGTGCTATCAGAATCTCATTCTGCTGGATCGACCCTGCATTTCTGCAGTTCCTGCTGTAGCTGTGCTATGCTAGCAGGAGGTCTGCTCTGATCTTTCTCTTTTTGTGAAATCATTATCCCAGGAAAAGCTAGCTAGTCATTAAATATTAAATGAAATTAAACTCAGTACATGCAGTTGTTCTGACAATTCATTTCACTGACAGTAGAATTTTGTTCCTACTTTTCAGATAAAAATATGAAGAGTCTACAAAAGTGTTTTAACACTACACTAAGAAGCAAGTGTCATTTCTGTCCTTTCACTCAGCGGAGGAAGAGTTAATCACAGGCACACTACCTCACAATGTACCACATCATGAGCAGGAAACCAAGTTCAAGAATTCTTTTTACTGTCACAGTGCAACACCCCTTTGGCCTCCCCTCTTCTTAGTTCATGTTTGTGAACCAAGTGGAGCACACACACACACACTACATGCACCTGACACAGCCCTGAGGAGCTCACTCATCCCTCCCCTGCTATGGCATTTCTGAACCAGTGTAAACCCAGTGGACCTTGTCAATGATGGAAATCATATTTCAAACAGTCATTTTATGATAAGACATTCAAGAGGGTGCTTGGAGGTCTACTAAGCCCCGAGAGAGCAGAGGGGTGACAAAAGCACTGGAAAGAAGCCAGCAGATGGCAGCAGGTAACTAACAGTCCCTGCAGAGAAGCCCCTGGGTGTCCTGAGTGGGACATCCATCCTGAGTATCCTGCTGGGGGCCACCATACATAGATGCATTATGCAACACCTGTAGAAGCATTTGTTAGTCACCTAATTTCAATTCTGAGGCATTAGCAGTGGTTGCTCCAAGACACTGATGTGCTAGAAGAATGCCATCTGCAGCACTGTGTGTCCCTGGTACACACAGAAAAAGACACAGAGGGTCCATCAAGAAGAGCAAGACTGTGAACAATATTTAGAGCTGACTCTGTGACTACACGGAGCTCAGCAGGGTGACTTACTCAGATGTGAGGTGCTCACACAGCCCCGTGACACTGCTCCCCTAAGAGTAGCAGTGAAGAGTTGAGAGAAGAAGCTTCAGCAATTTTGCTGTGGTCATAAAGGTCTGCTCTGAGAAACAGCACTTCATCCCAGGATAGGAATTGCCACAAAAAAAATCTGAACGTGGTTTCACACCTATTCTGAGCTGCACACGATGAGCACATTTCCTTTTCACATCCCTTACATCCCTACACAGGAGTCCTAAGACTGCCACTGGCCTGACCTTAAGACCACCCGAGTATCCACTCTCATTTCTCAAATGTGTTTATGACCAAATACCTAGTTTTACTTTAGGATTGCTTCAGTTGTTAATGAATTCATCTTTACTCCTTTAGAACAAACTGTTTGTAATTTCATAGGGTTTGTTCTTTTCTGAAGGTGATATCTGTAAACGGATTAACTTTACTTTCAGACTCAAGTGCTTCTGTGGAAGCATTTCAAAGTGAAGGAACTCTGGAAAAATAATTTTCTGGAGTGCTTCAAGAAAACAAAATCACATGAAGTGACTTTGAATTAGTGCAATGTATTAAACTACTTAAATGCTTAAAGCTGGAATTTTTCAAGGTTCTTCTAAATGTTCAGAGAGAGGAATATATAACATAAAACACCTTAATGCTTTCACTAGTTCTTCAGTCTCAAATCAAGTGCTCTAAATGATATGCTTTATTCATAGAAGGTGAAATTCATTCATTCTGCATAAATCCTGACTCATCAGTCAGGGCAACAAGTAGGAAATGGAGGGAGATAAACTGCACTGTTCAAAATAAGCAGACTCACAGAGTGATTCAGAGCACTTAAAATTAGGCTCCTGTTCTGAATCATCCCCTAGAGAAGTATCTCTTTCTCCAGTAATTACAAGGGGAGTTTAGGAGGCAAGTCTCCTTTGGCTGAAGTAAGCCACTGTGAATTAGCCCTTTCACTCAGACCATCAGTTCCTTCACAGATCCTCTAGCTCCACAGCTTCACCATGGGGTTAAGGGAAACAGAGGGCTTTTTGCCAGGTATCCACATCTAGAGAGAATTCTTATTTTCCTGAATGTTGCCATCATCCTTGATAAACATAGAACACAATCAGCAGGAAAAAAAAACCCTTGCAAACAAAGGAAAAACAAAGAGAAGAGTTGAATAAACAATAAAAATATCAATGCCAAAGGACATTGGTCTTGGCTGTCTGTGGCAGCATGACACAGGATCTTTCCCTCATTCTTACTGCAATAAGTGATAAAGAAAAACCTGCCTGAAAATATTTATTCATATTTGAAATACATTGGTTTGACCATATTTACAGTCAGTATGTATCCACTTTATTTGATCATTCAAGCACCCACATTCTACCAAGCTGTATATTTAACAGTAAAATTCACAATTTGCACTGCTTGGTGTGCTACAGAAGCCATTCAATCAGAGAATAGAAATGATTTGACTACAAATTTGCAACTGTAAATATTTATATCTAAGCATTTGTAAATGATGTGCAGTACAAGAATAATTGCCAAATCAATTCAAAAGGCAAAACTGAATAAATTAATGGCTATGAATTATTCATGAATTTTACCTTCTCGTATAGCAAGTTCATTATTTCTCTGTGTAACTAGTAAGCAGCTAATATGTCTGAGTGCATTTAAAATATCGATTAGTCTTCTGGATACACTATTCAGAGCATTTAATCAACAGAAAATTTCAATAAATATTAAACTTGTATTTGGAGAAAATATAAGAAATCTTGGGTTTGGGTATAATGCATACTTTTTCCAGAGTATAAAACTATTTGCAATTTATCCAAAATATCAAGAGAATTTTCCATAGCTATTGAGCTCAGATGAGTGCAATAATAAAGTGTTCAAGAATTAATTGGCTGGGAATACTGCAGACGAAGGACTGAATTCCAGATTTGATTGATCTTGGGAAGATCAATCCAAAAGACAGACTCTAAGAATATTCCAACCAGCTATACTCTGTGGAAAAGCCATAATTTTCTTCAAAGGTCAGAGAAATCTCACATTTCTCTTGTAAGGAAGAAAAGCCACAAGACACACTTCTTATACATTGGTGAGCCTGGGAAACCCTGGGAACAGCTTGGAGGCAGGAAATGGCAGCAGCTCCTGAGAGGGTTGCTGTTCCATTGTAAGAGGGGGGCTCAAGGACAGGCCAGGGACGCCAGCCTCAGCTGCTCCACTTGGCTCACTTACCCCCACAGCTGGGCATGCGTTTCACCCCGTAGAGCCTCACATAGCAAACCCTGTTGCCAGCCACATGCCCAGGCATAACATCTGTGCGGGAACTGCCCATGAACTCAATACATCTCAATGGCTACCCACCCCTGCCCTTGACTTTCCTTGGGGACTGAGCATTAAGTCCTGGTTCTGACTTCAAGCAACGGTTTAGAACAGAAGATCTGAGGGTCTATATAATTTGTGTGCTACTGGTAGGAAAAACAAGCACAATAGTCTCTCTGGGAGACATCTTCCTGGTTACTAAGGTACCAGGAAGATTTGGAGTGATGGGGGTTTGTCAGCTAAGTCAGCCAAAAATGCTTTTAAAGCTTTGCAGAGGCTGAGGCTGTTGATAATGATTTTAAATCAGATTGTTTCATCCCCATTATTTCCACTTGTTTTCTCATGTGTTCTTTAGCTGTGTATATGTTTGTATGAGAGAGAGGAGGAAAAAAAGTAAAAAACCTTGCCTGTCACATTTAACTACAGCTGCAGAGAAGGTCTAGTCTAAGATCTTCAGAGGGAGATACCATTCTACAGTCAACCCATGCATCAACTTCAAAAAACAGATTGCTGCTGATAGTTTCTGGATTGTGAGACCAGATAGTCTAACCTTACAGATTACATTATAGTATGAGGAGGTGTGTACATCTGCTCTGCTTATAATCTTCAAGTATGGCAATATTTCCAAATAAAATAAATTTATCTCTTTGCAAGCAAAGTAGTGAGCAGAGACTGCAACACAGAGGGTGTCCACGGACAGACAAGATGTAGTAGCTACTAGATTCTGAATGTTTCACTCGGCTAGTCCACTTCTTCATCCTTTGCTTAATTTTGATGATGCATTCAGATTAGCAAAGCAAGCATTTTTCAGTGTGCACAAATCTACAAGGAGTTTGATGGCATACAGCATTACTGCAAGCAACAGAAATGAAGGAGTCAGAGAAACTAAAGGCCATGAGGGACTTCAAGGGTCATGTAGCCCAGCCCTCCTTTGATAAGTCAGGACTAAATATTAATAAGTTATACCTAAAAAAAAAATAATTGTGAAACTCCTATAGGAAGATGTTATCATTGAGAGGGACCCCAGACTGCCCAGCTAAACTCATTTCACTCTTTCATCATACAGGCTGTTCTGCCTCCACTGAAATCCACCTTAAATTTCCTTTTCTGTAAGCCAAGCTACTATTGTCCTGTTCTTTCTCCAGCAGTTGTGGACAACCACTAATCACCATCTCCTTTATAAAAATAATATTTTAAAATTTCTCCCGCTCCCTCTTCAGTTTCTCTTCTCTCGACTGAACAACTAGTTCCTTTCAGTCTTCTTCACAAGTCACATAAACTAACTCTGCCACCAGTCATCTCATTCTCTCCAATTTATTTTCTTAAAGTAGTATAACTCCACCTAGGTATACAGCTCCACCACCAGCACCAACTCAGGCAAATGAAATACCATCACATCCTAAATGTGTCATGGCTGTCAAGTCACCTGTGCATTTGTAACTCTCTTGGGGGTCATTGTTTTCAGTAGATTGTGGGGCTAATGTGGAAGGGCTTAAACCAAGCCTTGAGAAGATAAAATGTAAAGCTAAACTACTGGCAAATTCGTGCAATCCACAGTACACAGCGAAGAAGCTTTTCTTGTTTAAGCATGTGCCAGCTGAAGAGTTATGTAAAAATAAGCAAAGCCCTGGAAATCTAAGGAAGATCTCTGTCTTCCTTGTGCTTTAAGAGTAAGAAAAGCAGCTAAGAACAGTCTATGTGCAAGACTGTTCTTAGATGTTCCACACATCTGCTAATAAAGTGCAGAATTCGGATGAATTCAGCACATGAATCGTGTTCATCATCAATCTATGTCAGTCAAGTCATCTGGATAAATGCAGCCATAAAAAATTACCTTAGCCTAGGTGGGTTTTCTTGGGCCCTCCATAGACTACAGGAGTCCTAGGAAGACTCACTGGGATGTTCTCCGCAGCACCAATGTCTCTCTCCACTGAGCAATTCACTCTCACAGAGCAAGTTCAAGGAAACAAGGCACTCCATGCTACACATGGGCTTTATGAGCTATTTCTCAGGGCCTGTATCAACTAAATAAAAATAAAATTGGAGATGTCTTTGACTGTCATAAGCCAACTTACCTAGCTGAATGCTTCACTTTATAAGAGCTAGCTATAATGAATGAGTTAGCTTTGTAAAAATAAATGGAGCAGCTGTGTAAAGACTAAGTGGCCATCAGACCTAAATGAGGCATTTATCGCAGATATACTGGTAAAAGACTTCTGATACTACCAAATTATTTAAGACACAGCTTCAGCCTAGGGTGACATTTCCATTTTTTTGCAATATCATGTTGCTCACTAATACATACTTTTATTTCACTCTCATCTCTAAATCTTCCTCTGCCATACTGCTGCATAGGAGAAACTACCCACCTGGCATTTGTATTCAGCTTCCTAAATGTCACAGTTGGTACATTGAACACCCTTTTGTTTATCCACCTATTCATCTCTCTGTCTGACAAATTCTCTATTCATCTCTGTCTGACCAAGTTAATTTTGAACTCTGATCATGTCCTCCAGAAGATCTTGCAACACCACCAACTGAAGTGTCAAATTTTAAAAGCATCTCTTCAATCAGTCAGATCTTTTGTGAAAAAGAGATATTTTTGCATCTCATTGTACATCAGTAGCATAAGATGTATTAGATGCCTTCTAGCTTGACAGCACTCAATTATTTGAGAATAATCTCTAGCCATTTGTGAAACTGGCTGACAGTGATTATCACTTGGCATTCCCATGAGCAAACTAAAAAACCATGGTCATATGGAGTGCAGACCAGCTGCTCTAGTTTTCATAGAGTCTGGAGACCATTCAGGGCAGGAATGTGAGGAATCTCCTGAGTGAACTTCATTTGTGAATGTGTTTGAGTTTATAAATCCCCATTTAAAAGATGGACTACATTGTCATCATTGACTCAGGGGAGAGCTCGCTCATGACAAGTGTGAGGAAAGGCCAGAGCCAAAAGGTTTGCACATTCACTTGAAGAGGAAACAGAGAAAACATTCAGCTATATACTTGAAACCTTAAAAGCCACACACAATCACACAAACAAGACATCAGCTTAACTGTAAGTCACTGTTAATGTATATTAATGACAAACCACACATGCAGCATCAGTGCAGACCCTTCACTGAGCTCTTCCAGTCAAGAATCATTTTAACCAGGTGTCCTTGTCAGGGAGAATAATTACAGTGCAGGTTCCTTCCTCCTCATCTTCAGTCTATACAGCTAAGGGGGAGGAGAGACTCCAAATAAGTATTTGAAAACAATAAATATTTATTAAAGCTTTTTTAAGCTTCACTTTTGTTCAAGGGCACAGTACGGCAAATCTCTGGAGCACATCCTCATTTTGTTCAGGCTGAGCTTAGCAATACAGGTTTTCTGGAAAGCTGCAGTTCCTGATGAATATCAATAAGATTTTGAAGTTTCCTATCAGATGTACATTAATTTGATTCAGTCACAGATTTGGGAAAAGTTTCTAGACACCAAGAGGAAGAGCTGCTGTTACACACCAATTTTCTCACTGGCACGTCCAACACGCTGGGTTAATCCAGACTCTTGGTGGTCCCATTGGCGTAATGCTCCATGTCTTCCCTTGCATGGGGTGGCCAACCAAAGTCTCCCCATTTCACAGCTGTCAAAATTGAGAATATTTCTCACTTGTTTTCCATGCTATTGTTTTTGCACACTTTACCTCCTGCACATCATGTGCTTTCATCACTCCTTCCCTCTGCAACATATACATGGGGATCTTTAGCTATATAATCTGCCCTCTCCCTATAAGTCTCATCTTTTTGCTTTATGTATTTTTTCCCCCAGATTTCCCAGGCTGCACACCCACAGAAAAGATAGAACAATAAAAACCCCTAAATACCTTACCAAGAGCAAATTACTCTAAGAGACATACCTACTGAAACATGTGTTCCTCTGATTTATCACCCCAGTACCTCATTCCTATTGCTCACTCCTACTACTAAACCTACACTAAGCCAGCAATCTCCACAAAGAAAGGGCTTGACCTTTATATTTTGCAATAAAGCACATAGCAAGCTTTGGTGCAATATCACAAGGTTTTGATCAAATAGATTATCCTATCCCTACAGACAAAACACGAGAACCCAAACCACAATGAAAGTGTTTGCTGCTGTAGATTGTTACTTAATAATTGGTGCATGGACACTGAAGATTGAACCAGATCTGGGACTATTTGCCTAATCATTAATTTTTAGAATTGCTGAAAAGCAGTTTCAAAATCACTAAGAATCACAACACTGAGTTGAGAAGGAATCAGAACAAGAGTCTTAGTATCACCATGGATACAACTGATGTGGACTCAGGATTTAAGAAGAAAACCTGGAACTTCATATTTATACTGTCGGACAGGCTAGTTCATTCAATATTAATAATATTTAGAATGTCCTACTTATAAACAAAATTGTAATCACAATACAAGGCAAATCTTGGTTTTTGCTGGAATACAAGAATCATGGAAGCACTTGCCATTACTTACTTCATTTTTATGCTTGTGTACTGCCTGTGACATTAACACAATGCAACACAACACAACAGTGAGGTAAACTGACAATGATGTTTTGAATGCTAGATAACCATGTGAACTTTTAAACCTTTTGTGAGTAACTATTACTTTCCTGTATTCCCCTCAGGCCCAAATGTCAACCAAGTCACCCCTCTGACTTAACACAAACACTATTCATTGGCTTTATTATGACCCAGATTATAAAAATATTTGGACACTACTCCCAGAGATTTCGGTGAGCTTTAGGTATTTGAATACCTTTAATAATGTGGACCCCTGAGTTCAGTTTACCATCACGGATGAATAAAAAAAAAAAAAAAAAAAAAAAAAAAAAAAAGGAATGTTGATGGTTATTTGGTCTTGTTCCAGCCTCAGCACTTCTCACATCTCTATCATTTTTCCTTCACTGAAGCCTTTAGAGACTTGTGGAAGAACTCAGCTACAGCTATAGCCAGTGCAGCTACAGGCACACAATACTCATTGCAGAGAGAAGGCACAGCTGAAGGCAGGGCAGGAATTATTTTCTCTGGTTCCTTCATGTAAACTTTCTTTAAAATAGAGCAAAAAGCCCAGCTGTATCAGACTGAACTAAATATGCATTCAGCCCTGCATCCTGGCTTGGACAGTGACCATGTGCCTAGAGAAAAGTGTAAGAACAAGGTAAAGATAGCATGGTGTTACTTTAACATACTCTTCCAGTTTCCATCAATTTCTCGAAAGGCAGTTTTTGCTTATAGTTCTTGTCAAGATCTCCTGTGAAGCCTCTAACTGCTTTCTGAGCACTGTATTAACATGCCCTGTGACAGGGAGTGTCACACTTCATCATGACATAGAATCCAACTCCTTATTAAAAAAAAAAAAAAAAAAGGGTTTAAATGATGCTTCTACTTTCCCTACTTTGACAGCCCTCTCCACTCCAACATTACTTTTCATAACCAGATGTAAATTGGAACATTTGGTAATTACACATCACAAACATACATTCTTCATAGAGTCATAGAATGGCTTGTATTGGAAGTGACCTTTAAAGATCATCCAGTCCAACACCCTTCCAACCCTCTTTCAGGCACCTTTCTATTGAAACATCTGAAATCAAGTGCCAAATCCATCTACCCAGATGTGTTCAGACAACTGCAAGCAGTTCTAGCCCAGAAGCCATGGTACTACATTTGCTCAGTACAGTATCACAGATAAAAAAATCATTCTCTACTTCTTTTTCTCACCATAAAATTTCACCTGGGATGCAAAAATAACCTTCCGGATAACAGAAATTGATACATTGCCACAAAACGTTTCCATTTCAGCAAGCTAGTATTTCCTGCAAAAACCAAACCCAAACCTACTTAGTGAGGAATTTCAAAGCAGTTCCAATGAATGATTTAACTAGGCTCCCCAGGCCTTGCTTACGGTTCAATATATGTGTTGATCTCTGCCTGATGGCATTTGGCTTAGTTTTGTATCCTTGAAAAATAAACAGAAGATTTGCCAGTGGCTTCAGTGAGAATAAATTGAGTCTATAAAGAAATCAAGACAATTTCCTTCTGGAAACCAGGAGCTTTCTGTTAATAGAGGAATCCAGAGAAATAAAAAGCAGCACCACCTGTGGAAACATTTTGTTATCTCAAAACATCCAGCCTTTTGAAATGGAGGATGTGTAATTAAAATGCAGAGATTGAAAACAAAAAATACTATCTGAGTGTGCATAGTAGCAGCCCTGGAAGTGACTCCTGTGGGCCAGGAGAGGGGGGCAGGAAAATGGCATTGAGCCATAAAAGTCCTTTCAGAGGTGGGTAAGAGAGAGAATGTGTCCAGCACAACTGGTATCCAGCACCAGCTTGGTTCATGAACATTGGCTGATGTGCATTTTCTAGGGAGACCCTGATGAGGAAATGAGGAAAGAAGGATATTTTCTAAAGTCCTCTGCATCAATTTTCAATGAAATAAGAAAGCAAGAAGCCTGCAGCTGTTAAGTGTCTGATGTATTAAATCCAGGACCGATGGTGCAACTTTTTATGACGTTTTTCTAGCTTCATTTTAAACTAAAAATACATTATGCTATTTCCAGAAAGGTTTCATGAATGCTTCTAGTGCACCAGGAAATGAGAAAGTCTCACACTTATCCTGACACACACAAGTCTCAGTTCCTCATTAACCTTTCTACAGGACATGATCTCCTGCAGTTCTGCAGAAGAGACTGCTTGGATGGGGGGTTGCTGTTTCCTGCTACTTCACAGCTCTACAGGGAAATAACTGGTGGTTTTGAAGAAAAAGAAAGGAAGTAAAAATGGCAAGGGAACAACAGAAGCATCTCTATTATTTTTCTACACTAGGTTATCTCTAGATTGCTGTGCAATTGCCTCATATTTAAAGAAACCTAAGGGGAAATTCAAGCAGTTCACACACAGTCCAAAATGCTGTATTAGATTATATCTGAATCAGACGGTATTTAAAGCCCATTATAGCTAGAATATGACCACGCACATGCACGCATATAATTTTTGCAGCTACACAGCTCCTTCACTGCTCTGCATGACAGGTACCACAAGCTTATGAATGCACTCAGAGCAGGACAACAGCAAGGTGACCTCACTGCTGCATCACAGAGCTTCAGACAGAACCAGCTGGCCTCACCACAAGGCAGATGTGCACTCTGAGCAGCCCCCTTCCCCTCCCAGGTCTATCACTGTGCTCCCCATCTCTATGCTTCAGGAGGCTGTGAGAATAGTTCAGGCCCATCAAGTCCTCCAATTCAGTCTATGAACTGCATATGAAACAGGTAGATTCTGTCTTTCACCTGCTCCTTGTCATATCCTCAGTCCTCGTATCTCTTCCTGAAGCTGTGCCTTCACCACCAACCAAACTCCCCTTGTTCAGCTACAAAGGCCAACTCCAGGACCTCTCTCGTCCTCCCAGGGACACTGTACCATCAGCCTGCCACAGGTCCTATTTCTCAGTCCCAGGAGACATAAACATGCCAGGACCTCAGGCAGAGGCCTCACCATGCCACTATCAACCCACTTGCTCTCTGCTCACCCGCCAGCAGCTTGCGATCACTTGGCTTCTTCCCTCCAGCATTCAAAGCTCAGCAAGTAAGGCAACTGGGGCTAAACAAGCACTCAAGTAGCTTTATTTTGGTACCTTCGTAAGGCAGTTTGAGAATTATTTGTGGAGAGGAATCACTCATGATTGACATATGAACAGTGGCTGCACTTTATGTTGTTTCTCAAGCCAATTACTGGCTGTGAACAGCTGTATGAAGTGAGGGAGGTGACAGAGTAAGACCAGGCAGCTTGTCTCTCTTGTCTGAGCTACACATCTAGACAGTTAGCTAGAGCGTGTCACATAGCTTTAGTCTGCACACAAAGGTATTTTCCCTAATAACTTTCTGTGGAAACCAAATAGACCAAATAGATTAAAGCACCGTAAACAATCTTACTATTAATGTGATTTTTAAATTTGTTCACACATTTGTCAAATATTTATAAAAGGTATTCCAGGGATTAAAAAAAACTGATCCAAAATGCAAGTGCACATGCTGTTTCCAAAAACCACTTTGCAACTTTCTCGTAGCCTTTTGAAAATGGTGTGCATGGAGGATGCTCATGGGCACCCAGCAAACAGCCACACCTTGCTCGGTAGCTCTTACCTGGAGCAAACTGCCGGGACATACCACAGCCTGAGCAAGGACCTGACGAACAAATCACAACAGAATCCAACCCAAACATTTTAAACTTTATTCTTTATGGCTGTAGTTCTTTCTTCCTGTCCAGCTCCACTATTCTAACCTTTTATGACAGGACTTTATCATAGATTATAGATACCTTTTTACCGTCCACAGGCAAAGGTATTGGTGGATAAACATTTGATTTCCTCTCTAGCCAATAGGCAGCTGCTGCCTAGGAAGTGATAAATGAAATGATAAAGCTGTAATCAAAGTCTTATTGTATATTATGAGAAGACTCATATATCAAAGCTAGGTTCTGAGGTTTCCAATTTGAGTGATTTACTTGATTTTATATCGGTCTTGATCATAAAAGGAACCTCAAAAGCCTAAATCTTACCAAGCTGTTCACTTTGACATCCTACTGCACTGTGTGATTTTTGTATAAATAAAACCTTGGTAAAAGACTATAGATGTCATCCTGTAAAATCACATAGAGCACATGGAGCCAAATTCCAGAAATAATTAGAAAGGACCATATTTTTCAAAAGGGAAGTCTGAGGGGTTTTTGACTGAACACACACATATAAAACTGAGGAGTTTCTAGTACATTTGGAATGTAACTTAAAATATGTTTTAAAAAAGAAAAAAGTAGTAAGCAACCAAACTCCTCATCCTCTGCATATACTGGTTGTTTTCTTAAGTTGTTTTTGAAAAATTGAAATCCTTCCTGCTAACGGACACAACCGAAAACGAACTGTGCTCTAATGTTTTCTAAGCATGCCAAGAACAGACCATAAAGTGAAAAAAAAAACCCAAACCCCAAAACTAATTAGTTTACTTGTCTCCTAATACTAAACTAACAAGCAAAAGACTTTAAAGAACACCGTTCAGAAATACTGTTATCAAAGGAAGAGACTGCAGATAATTCTGGATTCTTTGGCAATGATTTGTTCCATATTTTATTGCACAATTTATAGAGTATTGCGGCAATTGGAGTCCTTGCATTACTACAAGAGATTAAATGATTTTCTTATCAGACAATTCAGAATTGTGATGATTCACACCTTCATTATTTCTTGAAACACTCCAGCTTCCTCCACAAGTACAGCAAAGGTTTTGCATGACTACATCTCTTAAACTAAACAGTGCTCATGTCATTTTCCCACGGTGCTCAGAATGAGCTAGGGGTGAAAGAGTAACCCTTTCAAGACAGTTAAACAACAGTCATTATTTTAAAATAAATGAAGAGGAGCCTGGTTATTTACGACTATGTGTTCATGTTTTATGCATGCCTTACCTTGGAGACATTTGATAGCCCCCCAGAACACTTTGTTAGCTGCAGCCTTCAATAATTGTTTGGTAAGAAGGTCACATTGGCCTTTTTGAACTCAAAAGGTGGAGATTTGAAGACACAGTATAATAACAGAACAAATGGAAAGACACTGGAAGATTATTTTCACTGACAGTGTCTCCATGTAAGCATAAAACCTGGGTCAGGGAGAGTCCCTTCAGTTAAAAAGCACATGCCAGTACTCACCAACCAAACACTAGCACAAATCAGACTGCTCTTATGTTCGGGTCTGCAAAAAAGATGGAAACTGAGATCCAATTAGAAAGTAAGCACCTGAAACTCAGTGAGGAGGTCTAGGGAAGACTTTCTGGTTTTCATATACTTTTTTTCATGTATGAGAGACCTAAGGAGCTGTGCTTGAGACCCAGCTGTACCCAAATGTCTCATTCTACACACTTGCTCCACAGCATCTTCACATGAAATTATGTGTTGGTTCTGTAACAGGTAGGCATCTTTTCCACAGATGTGGTTTTTACTAGGATCATCAATGCTGTTCCTGATAACAGTTATCAGGAACATCAGTGCTGGGGCAGGGTACCCATTCAGGCTTGTAAAGGATGACGAGGTGCTGTGTTACAAGTCCTGATTTAGGGATTGTGTGTTTTAATCCAACATTTTCCCCGTTATTAACTTCAAATTATGTCCCCAAAGAAGTCAAGGGAGGAGCATGTCTTCACTTCTCTAATATTTCCTATTAAGAAATACTGAGAAGAAATTAATTTGGATACTGTCAGTCAGAGTCTTGTGACTGCAAGTCTTGAGATAGGCAAGATGAAATCTTTCCCTTACAACACACACACAATCTTCATTCATGAGGTTGCAGTTCTGTTCTGAACGCAAAGTGTACCTACTACACACAAACTGGTGACCACTGGTACTTCTCCTATTGTAATCTCAGTGAGTTGTGTGGTTTATGAAGGCTTGGAGCGCTTTCTCCCTGGGATGTCGTAGCTCAAAACAAAAACACATCTCTGTATCACCTTCTATTCTGAGGAGCCCTAAAAGTGCCCTTCAGTGACTTCCCAATCTCCATTTAAAGGTTATTTTTAACTGAGAGTTTCATGGGTGAAGTATTTAATAAAATGTGAGCCCCATAGCTCATTTGGCTTTGTAGATAGTGTATTGTGCTTGAGTGTCTCATCCATTCATTTACTTTCATTACACCATAAAGGTATTTTCTTAGAAATAAAACTTGAATAGGGAGATTTAAAAAAAAAAAAAAAAAAAAAAAAAGCTGAACGATTAGCTGGAGATTAGAATTCAATGGAACAGTTTAGTTAAATATGGGTTTCTGCATGTTGATACAGCTACCCATTGTCACAGCAGGTATGAGATGTTTGGCAGTTTCCCAGCTTTGCTCTCCAGTGGGGGTTTGTAGCAACACAAAAAAGCAGCATCCCACCTTTCAGTAAAATAAAATATTTCTCAGAAAATATTTATTGAAATATTGCTCATTTTAAGAGAGATACATTTGCATGAAGCTATTTTTGTTTGTTCCAAAGCTTTACATTTTTTTGACAGAAATATCTGGTTTTAGTTGATTATTTATATGTAGTTGGGGTTTGTTCCCCCTTCAAGCTAGCTCTGAGGAAACAATATTAGAAGAAGAAATAATTAGGGAAGCCAACAGTCAGCTACTTTCCCTGAAGAATATTGGGCAGATGACAAACCCACTGCAAAATCTGGCACACTATTTAAGGACAGGAAATTTTCAGGGAGAAATGACACTCTAGAGATCATGCTAAAGTTGTGTGATAGTTTTTCCTACTAAAACTGAAAGACCAGAATGATAGACAGACAGAAATGAACCAACTTCTGTGCTCTCTCCTTGTCACGATGGTAACATATACTTCTCAGTGTGAGATACCTTTTTCTGAGCAGTAGCGACATTAATAAATGGTACTCTGAATGAGAGATATTTTTGAAATAATCTATTCCAGGTTAGCCTATCATTACCAATAAAATACCTGTGATTTGCACAAAATGTGTAATTTGGGAGCTTTTTTCCACTGGTGACTCTTTTGCTCTTTTAACTTTCAAAAATATATAAACTGCATTCAGACATATTCCCAGCAGCCTTTCTGAACCTGAGCAGCTCTCTAGGTATTAATACAAAGTCATGCTCAGCTGTTACCAGCGTACAGTGACCACATTTATCACATTAAGCCTTGATTACATGGTAAAAGTAGGGAGTCAAACAAACTAACATCTCCTCCTGCTTTAGAAAATTCCATAGTTACGGTAAGTCCTGAAGCACCATAGTCACGCTGCCACTTGTTAAATACAGCGAGTGGAGGCAAAAGACCCCAAACCAGTTGTCTATGTCACCCATGGAGCAGCCCATGCATGGTGCAGAAGGGCACTTTGGTGCAGGCGCGGTGAACGCTGTAGCACCCACCTCAGCAGACCATGCACACCAAGGGATGGCACCATGGCATTTCTTCATGTCCTCCATGGCCTCCCTATGCCACAGCTCTGCTTTGCCCCTGGAAGTCTGACCTTGCAGTTGTGAAAGCAGGAGCAGAAAAGACGCCTTGATTTCAATAATCCCAGGTCAAACTCAAGGCATGTGATGAAGGTAACAGATGTGCACCGACAGAGCTCTGCAGCATGGTGAAGCCACGTTTCCCAAAGATATGGATCACACGCTGGTGTAGTGTTACAAGGTACTAAGAGGTCCTTTCTGCCAACATCTAAGCAATGGCAAGGAAGCATGATGATGCTGGTTCAGCTCTGTGTCCTGCCAGAAACCTGACTTCACACACTTGTCTCCTCTACGACCTAACTAACCTAGCAAGTGACAGCCTCGTTATAAATATCCAAGAATCATGAGGTTGTCACTTTCCCACTGTCACAGCTAATTAACTTCTAGGAATAACTATGGGAACTGTTTTATTTCTCCATCCCCAACATGGGCCTGGAGCGAATGCATGTATCTGCCCTGCCTGAATTGACTGAGAAAAAACACCCCTCTGCTAAACACCAGGGCAATTCACTACCAGTGGGTACGCGCCACATATTCAAGGATCTGTAATTTGCTAGAAGCAACACCAAGACTTACACCACCATTTTCAATCACTTGCACATGGTGGCACTTGTGGACAGAGAGGTGAAAGAGCTCATTTGTGTAAAACCCTCAAAAAGTGCATGCATACCTCAAAAACCCCCATGTATATAAACTGCCATTTCAGTTTAGAAATATCTAGACATAACCTCATAATTAGGAACAGCTAAATTGCCTGCTCTTTAGTCAACAGCACAAGGAGAAATTTATTTCATTTAATAAACTGCTCTCAATGATTACTGTTTGTTTGCTTTCTAAATCTCAAAGTAATCATGTACCGCAAGTGCAAAATGCTGGCAAGGGGGTTTGTCTCCCAAACCTAAATGACAAAAAAAATCCCGTCAGTTTTCCAGTTTGAGGGTAGCTTTTCCCCAGCAGCCTTTTACCACTGACCTGTGAGCCTCCTGCCAGCTCCCGGTCAAAAAGAGGGACCTTGACTTAGAGAGTGGAAGGCTGCCAAGAACATGAAACCAACACCTATATCTTGGGGACACCAGAAAGCTGTTAACTGGCTGTATATAGAGCAGCAATTGTTTTATAATAATTGTCTGCTATACATGCATCCTGTTCCTGTTCCAGGAGTTTACAATGGATCAATGTACCCAAAGTGTTTATACCCAGATCAACCTGCAGCGACACAGTTTACAGACCTTTTCTTCCCCTCAGCTGCTCTGCCCAAAGTAAGCAGCCCCATAAGGAATTTGTTCTCCCCTCACAGTGAGATTACAAAAAAGCAATGGTCTCTTGCTCATTCTGCCCATGAATGAGCACTGGAGTTCAGAAAGGATGGTACAGGCAGAACAGGCAGGAGGGAGGCCATATCATTCAAGATTTCCCTTTTGCAGTAGCTTTTGGAGCTACATGGTGACTTTCCAGACAGCTTTCCAGGAACTGTCAGCTGGAATGCCAATGCAGAAAAGCCACGCTTTGCATAGGGACATATGTGTGCTCATGTACATACACAAAGTCTCTGAACTCATGGCAAGAAAGGGGTTTTTCCAAACAGAGGGATAAGTAATGTGTGGAAATTACCCTGCCACAAAATCGTTGTGGAGATCAGCCCCTTTGATTTTACTACAGTAGCAAGGTGATCCCATCCACAGCTGGGACAAATGCTATAGCTTTCACTTCACTATCTGGTGGTAAAAACTATTTTAAATTCATAGACAGAAAAAAATGACAAAGCTGAGAGGCTGAAGTTAGATGAGCCAAGAGTAGGAAGTGCTGCACATTGTATCCTAGAAACAGCTTTCAATTCCTTGGTCCTTTTTAGTTATTCATTGTAGAAAGAAGGCTGGAAGAACTGGTGCAGATAAAGTAGATATCAGCTGAATTTTTGCCAAACGGTCATTAATTCTCAAAATTTTGATCATATTTTCATTAAAATTTAACAGCAGAGACATGCCCTGAACTATACAAAAGCAACTAAGTTTGTACTTCAGGAATGTATTTATGTATACATGGCTGGATGAAAGGAGCTGCCTGAGACATACCCTCTCCTTCAGACATGAAAAACAAGGCCACTCAAAATGATGAAATTGTATCACATGCTTTTTATCTGTAGCTTACACCATGAAAACATGTATGTGAAAGACTGAACATGTTATGATCTCAGGGAACATTTACTCAGATGAGGATAAGGATGTTTCTCTCCAAAGAAAATATCTGACTCGTTTCCTTATTATGAAAGAGAATCTAGTCACGTTTTTAATGGTGCTATGAGAAAGAGTACTTTCTCTCGGAGAGTTAAAAAAAGCTGAGTGATAACCCAGTGATAAAAAAGCAGTCTTGGAATGATATGCAGATTTTAGTTAAGTTGTAGACATGTCTGAAAAAACATCTAGCCTCTCCTTCTAAATCTTCTACCTTCCAAAACATATATCAAGCTTAAAATGGAGCAAAAGTTCAGCACATCCTTAGTGATAAGGAACTAACCTGTTTTCAGATTTCTCTCCCTTTTGAAGCCCAAGTCAAGATTGCATTGGTGACAGGAGTTAAAATGTTTTGCAAGTTTATATCGCATCCAGTGGGGAGACAGTGATTAAAAATGCATCATTCTCTTTGGGTTTAGTTTTATCCAGGACTGAACCTTCAAATAGAGGTTCCAGTATATACGAAGGGAGGAAAATCTAGTTGGGGAAACAGAGAAGAATGTAGCTCACAAATTCAGAATTATTCCATCAAAGATAACTAGATTGTCTTTTTCATAGCAGGAATTAGAAGTGACAGATGGTCTTGTTGCTGAACCAAAGGTATAGAAGTCCTGAGATTCAATCTGTATTTCTGGCTCTGAAACAGATTTCCTGTGCAAGATAGGGTAAAAAAAAAAAAATCAACACTTCAGTAATGGCCAGCTTTTGCAGACCTCATCTGAAACACCTAACACCTGATCTTTCAAAAAGTGGACTGGGAGAAGACTCAGTTTACTTTCAGTGGGAGGGACAAATGTAAAGCCACTCTGAAAAGACAGCTTCTTTCTCTCAGGTTGGATAACAAAAGCTAAAAATTTAAAACTGGTGCCTAATCTTGAAAACTCCTACCAACAGTCTTTCCAAGCAGTAGTTTTCCTATCTGTGAAACAAAGACAGTCTTCTGTTTCTCCCCTTCCAATATTCTTGGGTGTTCACAGGTCAGCATGACCTCAGATAAGAGAAACAGAGCAGAGGTAACACCCATAACAATACAGGTAAGACACCTTTTCCATTTTTCATTACATAAGCCTGCTTTCAATTAAATCTCACCAACTTTGTTCACATGCACTGAAATTGCCTATTATGGTGCTGAATTGCATAAAGCTGAATTTGAATTTTACTTCTATATGCAGATATATTTTTAGTTAGCTTATACATTTCACTCATTCCTGAAAATGGTAAGTTGACTTCACTTTTTCTCTAACCTCAAGATTAAAATAAACGCTACCATAAAATTAAATCTCTCCAGTAACTCTGTGCTTTTGACCAGAGATTAAAGGTTCCACAAAGATGTAAGTGAAACTAGTGCTGGTCTTTTCAACTCATGTGCAAATCCACTCAGGTTCTGCTCTGAGGTCTCAAGATACACACACACACACACACTCACAGATGATGGGGCTGAGCAGTACTTCCCTGCTTGCAACATCTTCCAACAAGCTGAGGATGCTGCAGCACCAAGCAGAGAAGCTGAAGCCAAAGGTGCTTCCCAATGCGCTCTGGCTGCCCCCAGCAAGGTGAAGGAGAAGCACAACTGGCATGGAGAAGGAGCTAGAAAGAGGATTAGTAACAAGAAGGGAGTGAGGGGCTGAAGGGGAGCAGCCCAAACTGCAGAATGGAGAAATAGAGACATTCAGTGAGGACAAAAGGACTACAGGGAAGGCACCAGCTGGCACAAGAAAGGTTCAAAATGGATCAGATGAGGAAAGATGGTACTAGGAAGAAAGTAAAAACCTAGACTGAAATCTGGTGTTTCTCCATCATCATCATCAGACTATGAAGCACAACATCAAAACATGAGTTTCTCCATCAAATTCCCAAATAATCTCATGGTTGATCAGTCCATTACTCTAATTGGTAAAGATCTCTGCTTTACATCTAAATTTTAAAGCTGTTAATAGAACATGAAGGCATAAATTTAGTTACAGATGATGGATTTTGTTTTATCATTTTGCTGTGTTTTAACACTGAGCATTTTTTAGAAAAAGATACGGTTGTGAAATAAAGTGCTATAAGAATTTAGTTTATGCTAGGATTAAAGGTTCTTGTGCAGATTTAATCTGACATCCTCAAATGCATATTTTGACACTGTCTTCATTCTTTATGTATTTGAAAGTTACATGATCTCACACTATCATTTTTATCGACTGAAAATATATATTTTCAAGTTCATACTTTTTTTTTCTGCATTTTCTAGTGTGAAGATTTTGCACAAAAGTTGTCATATAACATTCTGAGGTCACATTTGGTGAAAATGATCTTCTGCTGCTGGACCCCTTCTCTGCCACCTTCAAATAAATTCCATGCACCTTCCAATTTTTGCTGAATTCCAAACCAAAATTAAAAAAACAGAACAAAATCCCATTTTTTCTTTTTGCAGATATATATATATATATATATATATATATATATATAAGGACTTTTCTTCCTATCAGTGTAATTATTTGGAAGCAGTACTCTTTGCAAGACAAGTCAAAAATTGCTAGATAAATAAAAGGAAAGTAAAAAGTACAGTCTCCTATCTCTTTACGATACTTTGATAGTCAAAGAGAGAAGCTGAGTATTTGCTGCCCTCATGTGGTGTCCTTTTTTCCTTCCTACAGGCTTTCACAATGCTGTTTTGTCCCTTTCATACCTTAAGTTCAGGGGTTTTTTTTTTGAAAGAAAATGGAAAGCTTAGAACAGACAGAATTCAGCTTCCATTCAGAAAACATAGGCATTTAAATATATTTATTTCTGCTCAAATACTGAAGACATCTTTGATAAGCCTGTTTTTGGATATGCTTCATCTCTGCTCTTAAAGCATTGTAGAAAAGAAGGATGCAGACATATATGACTACACCAAATGTGGGCTCCAAAAAAACCTAAATGTTGCTGATTATTCTTTTGTGGCTTTTAGTTTTGGGCTATGCAAAATAAACCAAGAAATATGGTCTGAGAAAAACGTTCTTGCTTTAAAAGGCCATTTCTAAATTGCAGTGGGGAAAATCTGAGTTTGCCATACCTTTATAGAAGATCAAGCTGAATTATTGACAATGGGCTAAAAACATCTGGGAAAATGGGATTCCTATCACACCTTTAAGGTGGAATACAACTGATTTAGGAGCTAATCCAGTTGCAGCTCAAAGACAGCTGGATCAGATTCTAACTCAGCTGAAATGAGCAGTAAGTATTGTATTTTCAGACTGCATTACATGAGAAAATATACTCTTTCCAAATATACACCAAACAGAAACCTTCTGTAACAGTCCAAATGCCTCATTACAATCTTCACCTGTTTTTCCAAGCCAGTGCCAATTCCTATTGCCTCAAGAGCAACTAAGAGCTCCCTGTATTGGAATTTGTTTTATTCACGCTCTACATCCAGAGCATTTTGGAACTGCAGAACTACCCTACTGCATCAGACTATTAATGTGTGTCATCGGACCATTCAGAGGCCATGAGTGCCAGGTCCCATGGTGGTATGTCATACAAGTACAAAGTAAACAGATGGTGCCTCAAGGATAATACTCACTCTTGGTTACAAGAAGATGCAACAATCAGACAAAAAAGCAAAACTGGGGAATACAAGCAGGATGAGTGAGGAAAGCAAGTTCTGTATAGTTCCCTATGTCTTTATATAATAAAAATCATCTGCATATTAACATGAAGTAACAGCTCTGGATGCGTTTATATTTTCCTCCTCCTCCAATTTTATCCCTGTCCCTCTCTGGCATATGTTGCAATCCTATTGTGAAACCAGTCATTTTCTGAAATGTCTGAAAATAGCAGGTGGGCATGACATGAAATGACTGAACACCCATCATTTGGGACTGACTCCAAAGGAGATGTACATTACACATTAAAAAAATAAAGGGAAAAGGAAAAAGGACAGTAAACAATGCAGTCTTTTCTATTTAATTTTGAGATCATACATAGCCTGAACTAGGATAACCGCATCCTTCTGGACTCTGGCCTGAACAAGTGCTGCTCCTGCCCCTCACTGCTGCTGGGAGCCTGGCTAGTGCCAAAGCAATGACCAGGGAGGTGCCTGTGATGCTCTGGGGAACCAGCATGAGATGCAGAACCTGACACAGCCAGCACAATGCACAGAGCAAAACGTTTCATTAGTGTGCAACTGTGCTGCCAGCGCTGCAAGCCGAGAACCTCAGCCTCAGCTGCCCTCTCACTTGACTTAGCCCTCAAAGTCCAGGTTTAACCCTGGTGTTTGTCTTATCTACTTTTTACAGAGCTCCTTTTCCTTCCAGTTTGTGAAACCACACCATCTTTTGTACTTATTCTTGAAGCCATGCAAGAACATACATCTAGTCACAGAACGCACTTGTCTTCACAGTTGTCAAAGTCAGAATCACAGCAACTACACTTTGGGTTTGCTTGGTAATGTTAGCAACTGCTTCTCTTACATTTTTTAGGCTAATCCAGCTTTGTTTCAGGAAATGCTCAGGTGAGTGTCCATACTCCTTGTGAGTGTGTGAGCACAGTGAGTAACAGCAACATACATTCATCTCTGCAAAAACCCTCTTAAGCTGAGGGCTGCTGAGGACACAAGGTAAGCTTATTCCTAGGCCATTTCCCATAAAAGATTTCCTTAGATTCTGATCATCTGTGTCTTACCATGTAGTCTACCTATGGCATCTGGGTAGGACATCAGCAGTGTTTTAAGTGCTCTTACGAAGTGGAAGTAAACAAAGCCTAGGGTTCAATCCAAATCAGGCAGAAAAGCTACAGAGATCTTCTATTTCCCTGCACGCTGCTTGGATCTAGCAGCACTCGCATAACAGCTGCCTTGGAGTTCAGGCCAGCCGCCCCCGAGGACTTCTCAGCACAGTGAGTTGTCAGAGCATGCCCAGGGCAGACACCTGAACAATTTTCCTCAGGTGTGACTGCATCAGAGATCCGTGCTGCAGTGGTCTTGTAGGGCCTTGACCTGTCACCACTTGTTGCCAGAAGAGAGCTTTCCTCATCATGCTCAACAAGCACAGGCAGGTGATCAGACAGAAGTGGATGTGATAAGGGAGCACAACAACTAGAAATACATCTGAGGTTCCCAGATGGGAAAGCAGCAAATCACAGCCTATCTCAGGCCTCAGCTAGAATTTTAAAAGAAAAAAAAAAAATCAATCACACTGCAGAGAACTTTCTTTGCAACACTTGCATCTGCTCAGTGAAGCAGTTGCTGGGAGTGTCATTTCCCAGAGATTGTGCTTGTCTGAGGAGCTGTGTAGCACAATATGGCTGCAACAGAAAAGGCCCTCATGTTATGCAATGGGAAAACTTTGGGGCATTTCATGAAGCAACCAAGTGGGGAAGCCGAAGGGTTTAACAGAATGACTATAATTCCAGTCATTTTGTGAAAACATCCAAACATTTATTCTAAACAGAAAATAAACATCTAATCAGACTTACAAATAGTCTATCTTTTAACTCCGATACTTTATGTTCCTATGACAGATTTTAAGATTATGTAACTTGTCAAGTAAAATAGTCCTTACTTTCATCACACCACACCTGGTTTTCTGTACTTGCAGATGTCATGCAAGTATCAAAAGATATGCATGAGGAAAAGAACCTAAAATACTATCAGTGGAAAGATCAGCATATTTAAGTCTCCTGAGTTGGAAAAAAGGCACTCTATCTTCAGAGACGTTTTCTTGCTAGGAGGCCCTCAGGATCTGCAATGTGTAAGGACAGTGCTTGTGGAGATGTCTGTATCACCTTACTCTGTATCTGATCCCGGACCAACTTTGTTCAGAGAGAGAAGTAATCACAGAGTTTCATTTTGGTTTAGTTACTTGACAAGTAATAAATATAGTATGTCTAATTGTAGATGAAGAAGGGCATAGTTAAGGATTTCCTAAGTGATATCAATGTTAAGCATCTGTCAGTCCAGGACAAGAAACTGAATACATAGGGAAATCATGATCTGCTACCAGGAATCTTTTTTCTTCCTAAATCCTTCAGTTCCTAGGTTCAGGAACTGACAATGCTGTTATTCTGGAAATCTCCACACTGTAGTCAGCATTGCATGGCATTCACTGTTTTGTATTCCTGCTCCTGTTCTTACCATTGCCCCCACCATTAGTTCATTCCTATGTAGTTTCAGCCCTTCTTCTGCTTGAGAGAGGAAGGAGCTACAGTAAATAGTAGGCAAGGACCCCACTCATCAGAACCCTTTAATTTTTCCTGCTATACTGTAAAACCCTCAATGGGAAAGTTTGATGTAAGACACCAAGAAACCAGTGTGTGTGTGCTCCAATGGAGAACTAGCAGTACCTGCAGTATCTCTGTAAATAATTTCCCTAGTAAGGAGTGAATGTAGTTTCGGAGACTATGGCTCTTTTATTATTCCCTAATTAATGTATGAGAAACACAGTGCTAATGGTCAGCTGGGCAGAACACACACCAGGACAGAATTTATGATTAAACAGACAAACAAAGCAGCACTTATATTTCTAAGTCTACAAATCTACACAAGTGGGGAAGCAAGAGTAGCAACAATAAAGCCAATAAACAAACCTCTTGATAGGGAGCAGGCAGAGAAAAGAAAGGTCGAGCGTTTGCTGTCTTGTTGGGAAGAAAGGACTTAAAAGACACACGCTCTTGCCAGGTGTTAACACAAAGCTCACTGTGAACTGCTGCAGCTCCTGTGACAGAACAGGGCTGTGAAGAGGCCTTGAACTAGAAGTTAAATAGCAAAGTATGAGTTACATACTCATGTTATTGACCCAAGAACTCACACACCTACACGTAACTTGGCAATGTGAAAGATTCCTTAACTAAGGAAAGGCACATTTGTGCCTAAGTTATTCCAGCCAACAGGAGAGCTTCTAGTTAGCAGGCAGATCCAACCCAAGGGAAAGGCACACAGACAGCAAGAGGAACTGTTGGAGGAAAAGAAACCCCATACCATACACAAACACTTGCACAGAACAAGGTAAAGGACTAGTGGCTGGCTGAGAATGGAGGTGTCACAGTCCAAAGCACCATCTAAGACAAGTGAAACAAAAAGCAAGGTTAAAAATACCCTGCTTATGAGCAACAAAGGAGCCTAAATGACCCCCTGTGGTCAGAAGAGGCAGAGGCAAGCTTAAAACCATGGAAGAATCATCCTGAATCAACTATAATTTACAAGAAGGATTTCTTAACTGAGCACTCATGGGCTATAGCCTCTTCTTTGGGGTATCTAGGGAAACTGAACCCTAGGACTGCAGTGCCAGGATTTTGTCCCTCAGCAGCAGCAGTCCCAGGTGTAAGCAATGGCCAGGATCCAGCACCAGCTGAACCCCAGACACAAGCACCTCCCTTTAGCAAAGGACCCCCAGTCCCAGGACACTGCACAAAACTGGGAAATCTAGATCCAACTATCAGATTAGCAAGCACGAGATGGAAAAGATGTCAGCAATATACAGGTTACAGCAGGCAGCCACAACAACAGGGTTAGAAGTGAGGGTAACTGGGAAGTAGAAACCACCAAGCCTGAGCATGCAGACAGGCAGCCGGTGGAAAGTGCCAAGGCCAGGGAAAAGCACCTCATCTGCTCTGGGTTGGAATCATCAAAAGAAACAGGATGCATGAATGTCCTTCAGAACGTACATCCTCAAACAAAACAGAAGTCATTTCCCCCACCAGACAGGACAGGCAATCAAAAGTCTCTATGCTGGAAAGAACAGGAAGATTTAAAAGCCCATTACTGGGTAGAGTGAAAGTCCATGTTCCCCAAGTCAACTCTGTGCCCCAATACCAGGCAAACAGTGGCAAAGAGAAGCCCAGAACACTTATGGAAAGCAGAAAGGTGATTTGAGGTGTAGACTTCTACTTTATTCCTTATCTTCATTTAAATATTTAATCCTACTGTTTAATAGCTTAATTAGGGAAAGCAGCAGGACTTCTGGATAAGACTGGTCCTCTGAATGAGGACTATTGCTTAATTTATTCTTCCTTCTACTGTCCTAAGATGTGACTTTGGCAAATGTTTTTCTTCTCTACACCTCTATTTCATCTCCTAAATTTGACTATTCTTGCGTACTTACATAAGAGAAATTTCAGTCAATCTTTCCCCTAATGTAAGTTTTTACAGTGCCTAGCACTATGGGGCTTTGATCTTAACTTAGACTTCTATGTACTACTAAATTCAAAAATAGTCACTTACACATTTTACAATGCCTGAATGTGTCCACTACTGCAGATGGAGCCTCATATTAATGTAGAAAAAGTAGATCATTTTACCAGAGAAAAGTTATTTGTAAAACAGGCAGAACAAGTCAGCTGATGTGACAGAGCACCACAATATGGGGTCTAACATGATTACATACACTAAAACGGTTATTAGGGTTATTATGAAATAAACTAGAAGCAGCTGCCTTATTCTGCTTCAACCACCATGAGGCTAATGAGCCCAGACAATGCAAAATGTGTTTGATTAAGGGTTAGTTTGTTATTAGTACTCAATTGTTTCCAGAATTGTTAACTTGCTCATGGCAATAATATAACCTATGTATTGTAGATGGTGCATGAAGATTTCCACTTACATAAAATGATCCCCAAAGTCTGTTTTGACTGCAGAATGGGAACTTGATTTTAGCTGGTAATGGCTGAGCTGTAAGGAGGATGAGGAAAGCCACATTTCTGCTGGGACAAGGGAACCTCTGGAGATGACAGCAAGACCCTTTTGGACTCTGTACAAAGCCAGCAGTGTATGGAACGAGCTGGCTGACAGTATGTCTCTGTCATGCAGTGAAGGAGCATGCACGGGGCCTTAGCCTGGCAGCCTGTGCACAACACATGGGACAGGCACCAGCATCGTGTCACTGGCCCTGGTCTCACTAGTCCTGCTGAAAGCCCTGGGGCAGTGCCGGGCTGATACTGCATCCAGGGTACAATATGCTGTCTGTGCTGCAGGACTGGTTGCATGGTGTATGGACATGTGTTCAGTCCTGAGTGTGCACTACTGCCTTGAGCTTTGCCAATGGCTGCTGTCATTTCAGGCTGTGGTGCCTTTCCCATCACTTTCTGCATGAGTGAGACCCCAAAGTGCCTTTTGAAATGGGGATCTAATCATTATCATTCAAATTGCTTTTAAAATCTAAGTTTACATGTGCAAATCTTGGCCCAATTTTTTTTTTAAATAAATATATTCCTGACAGTGCTAATTATTATTTTTCCACTTCATTGTAGGAGAGGGGGTACCAAGTATGAAAGACAAGGAAATGCAGCCAGGCTGAAGGCAGCGGGATCTGTGCATTCCATCAGAAGGCAAGTTGGATGGTATTACTTCTACAGCTCCACTCACTCACCTTGGTGAAGACCTAATAAAGGTATACAGTAGCACTTCAGAATACCACTATGGGAGACAGGAAGATATGTGAGGAAACAAATATGCAAAAACGGTAACTGGAAATTAGATGAAAAAGCAGGTCCGTAATCTCCACTGTTTCTATTCTTCTTACCTATCTGTGACACTACATAAACCAATTTATAGTTGTATCTCTTCATTATTAAAGAAAGTTGACCAAATTCCTGATCTGCAAAAGAGTTACTGTTTCCATAAATTAGGTGACTCTAAGGTATCTCACTTTTTCCCTACTTTGGACTTCTGCACTAATCTGACTGTGATGAATGGCTACTGATGCAAGGTAACAAATGCTCTATTCTTTCATGTCTTGCCTAAATCACAGGGTAGGTGAAGGAAGAAGGGCAAGTGATAGGGATTATGGACTGCAGCAGGTCAGTCAGATCCCTTGATATGGCAGAAAGGGTATTTCCAACTATGGGCCAATCACCAGAAATAAAAAGGGGATTTCTGACACTGTGGATAACATTTCAAATCACCATTGCATTTATTTTAAAAAAATCAACCACAAAAAACTCAAGAGACCTCAAGGTCTGCCAAGGATTGATTTGCTGTGTGACTGCAACCAAGTTCCTTCCCTTCCAGGTGCTTCTGTTTTCTCAGTCTTACCCATTTCATTCTTTGGGGCAGGGTACATTTCCTTGTCTGTGTTTTCACAGAAACTAGATGGTATCCATTGCTGATATTTTAATAATGTTATCTGAAGATTCATTTAGAGCAGATTACCTCAAATTCTTAGACTTCAAATAAGAGAAAGTTAAATGCTGCTTCTAGTTAAGGACACTTCAACTAAATGCAGGGCTCCGAATCCACAGGCAGCTCAAGAGAACTGATTTAACTACTGGTAGTCCCTCAGGTGAGAAATGTAAGCTGCTTCCATAAAGTGGCTGCAACGTTTCCTTCCACACAAAGCAGTCAGCTCTGCTGCCTACAGTGATTCCTTACCAGCCTGCACAAAGCACAGCTGACCTACAGATGCTGCTGAGCCTGGGGACCAGGGAGGGAAGAAAGTGGCACTGAAGTAGCTGCATGGAAGAAAATCTGAAAGAAGAAAACAGAAGCTAACATTACAAGCAAGAATTAAAATAAAATAAAATAAAATAAAATAAAATAAAATAAAATAAAATAAAATAAAATAAAATAAAATAAAATAAAATAAAATAAAATAAGGAAAATTATGGGAAATGCAACATTCAAAGGGACCTGTCAGAAGATAAGCACTTCTTTTCCTATTCAGTGAAAGTAACTTCTTCGAAGTAGATACTTAACTAATAATTCAATGTATCCTACATTTAGTTATTTTATGCAGTTGCCAAGCCCACCTATCTTATTACCAATGGGGAAGTGGTGAAATCTGCAACATTTAGTAGTTAAAACATATTTTACCTTTAGAGTTCACTCATAGTGTTTTCTTTATTTGTGCCTCACAACTGATTCTTTAAAGTATGTAATATATACCGTTACTCATTAAAAATGCTGGCAGACCAACGGCCACATATGCCAAAAAGAGAGATATCACAGAGCAATTGTCTATTTAGAACTCATTTTCCCAATCTGGGTTTATCTCCTCATTTTCAATAGATTTCCTTGTACAGATCCAACTAGTTGCCCATCCCTGCTCCCAAAGCCATTTCATTTAATTCCTTCCCATGTTTATTCATGTCAATATTATTTTTTCACTTCTGATACTTTGTAAAATGATGTTAATTTTTTTCAAGTGATGTGAATTGTACCATTCATTCTGCTGAACTTTACAAAAGTAAGAGGAACCTTCCTTTCTACAGGTCTCCAATTAATGTCCAAAATGTCTGTGCTGCAGTTCCTATAGCCATGTAAATGTGGCTGAGAAGATTAAATGGTCTAGTTAGTTTGCTGATTCCAGCGGAATCATTCAGACCTACTTAAGGTATCCGCTTTTAAACCAAATGCTTCACACAGTCACCGTGAAAACCAGTGGAATTCCTAACTATTAGCTAAGTGCTGCAAAGTGTTAGTGGTAATGTAAAAAGGTTATAGATGGTTTCTAAAGGAATTTTAGCTTGTCAGGTCAGCCTTTTTTTTGTGTGTGTGTGTGTGTGTGTTAAAGCACTGTAAAAAACCACAGCAAATAACTGTGCTTTATTAGCTACTTCTGGTTTTCAACCACTGTAGGTTTTAGTTCTCACATCCTTCCTTGCCCCACAGATTGAAACCAGCTAGGTTGGGTACTTCAGTCAGAACAGGAATTCACTTTTAGCTGCAGTTTTGAAACAGTCACAGTGTTCTTTCATTTGTCTTGTTTGCTTTATTCTGAACTCCTTTTCTGTTTCTTCAGTGGTTTTGAAATGACCAGTTTTCTTACAAGTGGGTACATAAGCCTCCATCGCATCTGAAGGGATTGCACCTGGAAACAGGCAAATTGTTTCTATATATGTATATGGAGACTTGCAGTATCTCTGAGAATATAAAATACTCTTCAATTTCTATAGCACTTCTCATGGGCACTGAAACAAGAACACACTTCACTGCAATATTGAAAGTCATTAATAAACAGAGATTTGACTTCACCCTCTCCTGAACTGGTAAGGAGTAATTAGAGCTAACTGCCCTTTCTTGATATCATACCAATTGGTCTCTGGAGGATCAGATAATGCTTTAGAGAATTGTTTTTCTTTCCTGGAATGCGTTAAGCAAAGCTTCTTGGAGCAGGAGACAGATTGTAGTCTTAGGTGACTTGATATTAGCCAAGCCTTCCACGCACATCTCAAGCAGACAAACATCCTAGCTGGAAATTTGGCACAAGTGGCTCACAAAAGCCATGTCAATAACCAAACAGAAATCCCTAGACCCAGTGCAAAAGGTACAACTGAAGCTGTGCAGTGTGCATTGTACAGAGTCTCAGAGGAGATGCTCTAATGGTTCAGACGTTCGTGAGAAGACTGTGTTTACATCCTCACGGTCTTTTGAAGACAGGCGTCAACTTTCTTGTCCTGGCCCTAGCCATCTCCCACACAGAGGTGGCATATTTATAGGCTGGTGTTGTGCTCAAGCTAATAGTAATAAGCCCAGGGAGTCAGCAGCAGTCAGACACCCAGGCAGCCCTATGTTCATGAAATCAAATGTATAGGCAGAAAATCTCACTAATATGAAAACTGCTATGATGATGGCTGGGGTAAGACAGCTATCACAATATCACAATCACAAAGAAAAAAACTTTTTTGACGTTTTAAAATTGTAACAGCTTAATTTGATAACAGTAATTTATAATAAACACACTGATAGAAATTTGAGAACAGGATCTAACAGGAAGAACCAGGTTGCATCCAACATTACAATTTCAATAGAAATAAAATATTATTTAACATATCTAAAGTAAATCAAGTTGATTTACCACTGAAGCCACATATGGTGAGTTTCAGCAGAAAAAAATTCATAACTTCTTGGGAGAAAAAAGGCTTTTAATAGATATATAAAGAGAACTCCAGCTTCTCCAGCACAGCCAGTTCTGGTTTAGTTTGTGCTAAACACATACATATATTTACAAAATAATACCACTGTCAAATACAGATACATTAAAGAAAAGGGTGGGGGGGAAGTCTTTGAAATAAAGTACTCCAACTGAAATTGCTTTTGGCAGGAGATAGGCAGGAAGCTTAAAAGTATAGTATATACCACACAAGTCGCATTTAATAAATTCCTTAAGTCTGGTATGCAGGTTTCAGTCAGTTCAGAACTTCAACTGAGACAGACTCAGTTTGCTTCGTCCCACTTAGCCTTGATGAAAAAACATCAATACAAACCATTTCCCTGCAGGAAAATTAACATATTGGTATATCTCTACAAAGACTGATTACTCTCTACTGGAGAATTTTACCACAGAATCAACTTCTTCTGTTTGGACTCATCAGAAAAGCATGCAGAAATCATAAGCACAAGCCAAATAATCCATGTAAAATTATCATACTGGAGGAGTTTCATATATATATATATGGGTCTGATTTGCCTGAGACTTAAGAGGTTTTTAGGTTTTCTGCTCTAAAATAACTTCTCAGACAGGAAATATGAGGGTCTATAAAAATTAGCACTTTTGAATACTTATCGATTATATGCATTTTGAAATCCATTACAGAGAAATAAAGATAAAAGGAAGTGTTAGTTCCAACTAAGCAACAAGTATCTATCATTTATTCATCATTTTTAACTTGTGTTTAGGGAAACATGCTTCTGAGACACATCAACCCCTTTCCTCCTTCCTCTGCTTTTCTACTGTCTAGAAGAAACTTCCACTCTATTTTGCCATTACTGTTACTCTCAAGTATCTGAAAGATCAAATGGTCTCATGCCCCTCAATACATATTCTCTTCTTTCATCCCACCCTCAATAAATACATCTTTTGTCTGGTCTATAATATTCATTTTGGCTGAAATTCTTACTTCAGATCTCCTCTTTAAGCACAGACACACCTTTTTTTTGTGTTTCAGGTCTTAAAAATCTTTCACTTAACAAAGAGCTGAGAACAGGAGAAAGGAAAGAATAAAAGATGGTTTGTTCCATTGTGCAAATCCCTCATACTTTGTTCTAAGAGGGTCTCCTGCCTCAGTTATTTACCAATTCCAGATGTTTCCGTGAGAGAATTAATCCCATCCCCCCCCATGTCCCCCCTTGCCCCCGCACCCAATGAACTCAATTGTTCTATAGCGTCCTGCAGGATGTGGAGAGGGGAAAAAGAGGGTATTTTCTGCTTGACCCTTAGCTGCAAAACAGTTTGTACCCTGAATTTTGGAACAGACAACATCTCCAATGCACCCACAGCGTAAACACACAAAGTATTCTCTGACTTCAGGCTGTCGCATTTCATTAGACATCAAACTGGTTGTATTCAATGATATAACAGCAGTGAGTTCCTAAAATGCCCACTTGTGTTGGTTTCTCTCCTAAATTTTCTTGCGTATCAACATGCATTTGGGAGGTGTTTAAACTTCAAATACCTGCAATCTATTCTCTAAAGCAATAAGAGCACAGTGAGACAAACAAAGTAGGATATGAACAACATAAATCTGACTGGTACAGCTAGCTGGCAATGCATAAGGCATTTTTTCAGTAGGTAGACTCTAGAAATCTTACTTCACTTATTTCAAGAATGCACTGTGATTTTATTGAATGTAGCATATATCTGGAGCCAGAATACACTTCAGGGATAATGTAATTAGCTGTGCTGTTCAAAGATACAGCTCAGTTCAACAGAACCTTATAAAAAAACCCAATGGTGAAATTTAAAACACTAAAGGAAAGTAGTAACGTGCTTTGGTGCCAATACTTTTTCTTGTAACATATGAAGAGCATCATATGCTGTGATGTTATCTAAGTGTTTATGACCAGAGAAGGAGTGAAGGTACCTGAGCTACCTTCAGTATTTTTAAAAACCTAACATTATTCCTCTACCTGCAATCTGTAAAACTTCTTAGCTGCATACATACTTTTCTACAGGGTAGCATAGAGCTGCCCTGTATCCCCTCATGCAGGTATCACAGAACCCACTGCAGTCACCTGAACTCCATAGGAATTTTTACACCCCCACAAATTCAAGCTACAGATTTGCAAAACATGTTGAAAGATCGGCCAAATTTTGAAGACCAAAAGGCAAGGTTGTCACATACAAAAGGGGTGTAAGAGGAAGACTTTAACTTCCTCAATACAGGCTTTTCCTATTAAAATTAACCTACTTTCTACTTCCCAAATAAATAGCCTGTAAGAAGCATATATTAGGTTGTAGAACATGGCTGCTTTTACTGAACACATGCTTCTGGGAAAGCAGCTGCCCCAGAAAGCCACTTTTCAGATAGTTCCAATTTTCTCTCTCTCCCTCATCTGGCCTCCATTATTTCCAGGAATTTGTTTAATTGAATGCTGATCAGTAAGAGCTATTTACACTAATTTCTCATGAATTAGGTGCAGAAGTGTAATCAGTTAGAATCACTAAAGCACAGTGTACTTGAGTTATTTTATGTTCTCTTCAAAAAAAAAGGCCAACAAGAATAAAGAAACCAACAGGCAGGACTGAAAAGTAATTAGTGATTTTGGATTTCCAAAAAGAAAAAGCTTAAAGATGTTGTCATCATCTTTTCTTTGTAAATCAGGTTCTTAGAAAATCCATCCAATCAAAAACATGCATCCAGAAGGAAACCCTCGTCTCCTCCAGATTTATAAATAAATATGCATAGCTGGATCTCAATCTCTATACCTTGCACCAGTAGAAACAGCTATTAGAAACAATTAAATAATTAACTAACTAATGTAACATCTCACCATTAATAGCATTTTTAGTCTTACATTTAGAAGTAGCAGAGTAGCAAATTATCATTCTGTTGCCAGCAGAGCACCAGGAAGTTCTTCAAAAGCAGTGTGAAATGTGAAACTTTACTTTCTTACCAGAGGGGTGCCTTTTTTCCCCCCACATTCCTCCATTAGTCAATACTGCAGAAGAGATAAATGTGTAAGATACAGAATTACTATATTGATTAAATACAAGCAATCAGGCTGCAACTTCCTCAGTATGTCACCATTCTGCAACTGGATACTTGGGTCCCAGTTCTGATCTCACTGGTCAGGAGAAGCAGAAATGTCATTGGAACCAGAGGAGCTGCCTCAGCACAAAACAGACAGAAGAGCATCCATCCCTTCTCACCTACAACTGCCTCCCCAGGTTGGGTGATGGAGACCAGCTTCCCCCAGACTGGAGCACAGACTGCAAAGCAAGACAGTTTGGAGGGGAATGTGGGCTGGTTTTATTTGCTATTTAATTTGGAGCCCTTATGTTTCATACTTTCAAGAAAACCTGAGTGTTTATCTTTTCCTTGTATAAATGCAAGCTAAAATACACAATTACATGACACCAAGTCTCTGACATCATATATATCACATGAAGTCATGAGAGCTGTCAACACTGTGCCATATTTGTACAAAATTAAAAATCAGCCTTTTACAGAGACATCTCACATTTTCACTGCCACATGGCTCTTCTCCTCTTCCTTTTCTCTTATACATACCAACATGCATAATTTACTTTCCTATGTGAATAAATCCTAGCCTTTATTTAACCCCTCTGGTTGCCCCTATAAATAAAGTCTTCATTCAAAGAAGTACAACCTTCTTTTTCTCCTTTTCTTGTTCAGGAGCTCACAGTAACACCTTCTAAATGACAGCAAATAAGTTCCAAAACACCTGCTTTTAACCTTAAAATTAAACAGAAATACCACCACCCACACACCCCATGTATGTTTATTTTTCCTCGTGTAAAGCAAACCCGTTCAGCCTCTGAGCTACCGAACAAGTACAGTTCCTTGCTTAAGGAAGAAAAAAATAAAGCTGCATTGTACTTTACGAGGATGGCTCTCACCAATTCTAAAATTTCAGTCCTAAAAGCAACCTTACCTTCCTTTTTATAAGATTTTAGCATTTTATGATCAGCTGCTGACCAAAGGTGGAAATCACTTATTCACTTACATATTCATCTACATTTTCTGCCTTCTGCCTGGGGCAGAACCAGGGAGTCCAGGAGAAGGGCCGTATGAAGACTCCCTATACTGCTTTTAAAGAGAGTTTCATTTTCATTATGTCATATAATTCATCCCTCTAATTCCCTAAACTACTCAGATTGCTGCATTACACTCCAAAGGACATAACCAGTAACAATCATAATTTGCAGCACAGTCAAAGAGATTTGAATAAATTCAAACAAATTCATGCCCTAGCAAAAAAGACAACTTTAATTTTAGTCACACATATTAGGCAACATTTTGCCAGTTGCATGCAATTCCCCAGGGTTAGAAGACCTGTCCCAGAATGAGCCATGGATTGCCATCACTGCTGGTAGGGCCACCTTTGCTCTGCAGTCCTTAAAGGAGGTGATGGGTGGGGAATAATCTAGGAATGATTATCATTAAGGTTTTCAATCCAAAGATGTGGTAAGGTGATTTACTTAATTCATTTGGGACCCTTTGGATGTCCACTTCCATAATGACATCCAGCCAATTAAAATGAGCCTTGTCCTTATATATTTACATCTGGATAAAACGCTGATGTTAGCTCCATTTTGTACCATTGCGGAAAGTCCACTGCTGAGATCCCCTGAGATGCATTTCTCCGGAGCCATCCTCTACATTAAATCAGGCATGGGCTTCTTCGTGAAAAAGCGGGACATGGGAGAAACAGCAACATGCCATGAAAAATACTGTTGTTATTATTCTAAAAAGCAGTATTACAAACGTAACACCTGTGTAATATGCAACAGGATGATTCTTGTATAAACAAAATAATCCAAGATCATTAGTTAATACTTACTTTCCTTCTTTCAGAAATATCTTAAGCTAAATAAATTAGGTGACATTGCTTCTTAATTTGAACAAGCTAAAATACACCTGCCAATATCTCCGAATTCACAAGGATCATGAAAAGCCATTAGCTATGATGTAGGAGATATTTATGGATGTTGTATTGAGTTTGGAGCTCCACTTTTTCTTGGTTTGACATACTACTCCTCCAGCACTCCCCTGCTTTCTAAACTGAGTAAATCACTGTGACTGATGGCAAAGGGGTCGGGACAGCAACACAGACATTAGTTAGACTGAATAAATTCACCAATCAAATGTTTCGTGACACACCAAACACTGTTGACACTGAATGCATACTACATTGTGGTCTCAGTTAAAACTTTTTAAGTTGTATTTTTCAAAATTACACCTAGAATAGCCCCATTTCAGGTTGAACAAATAAGTTGGGTGTCATAAAAAGCCATTATAGCAATGATAAGAAGTGCAAGAAAAATATATAGTTTAGAAAAGCAAGAAACTTCCTTGAACTTGCACAAATTATTGCATAGGAGCACCTGAAGGGCAGATTGTGAGAAGGGACAGCACCGCAGAGTCAGAAGTTGTAGTATTCTTTTACCGCATTATTCATGAACAGCTGAACAGTAGAAGTCAGGGCACAGCCAGGCTATCTGTTGTGACACTATTACAGAGGTTTGAAATGCCACTGTTTCTGAGCTTGAAGTTGCCATGCCTCAGATGAGAAGCAGCAGCTGATTGCATGATGGTTCCTCTTTGCTATGAAGCAAATAAAATCGGTTCTGTTAATCTACTGAAGATCAGGACAGTACCTACACTTCAACCAGCTCATCTTGGTGGAGTTGACACTGGCTGTTTCAGTCTTTTCAGCCAGGAATGAAAATGCTCATGCAATCATAAAATAGTTTTAGTTAGCATTTACCTAAATTGCACGACACGCAAGGAAAAACATCTGAGCTTCTGTGTAACCCTACTCGGTCCCCAGGAGCATACATGTAGCAGCCTACCTTCCACCACACCAGGGAGACTAGCACTATTTTAAATGGCATTGCTCTCACTGTTGTTCTAACCTGCCATATGAATTTAACAGCATGCTTACAGCTACCACTGCTTTAGCTCTGCGTTTAGCTTAACCCACAGGTTATTTGTTTTGTGGTTTGTCTTCTAGTCAGTCTCATATCCCAGCTCCAGGAGGCAATTGAAAGAACAGAAACCACTAAAAGCAGATGCTTCCAGAGACCAGGTATACATGAGAAACCGCTGCATCTGGGGACGTGTGCTGGTTTTGGCTGGGACAGAGTTAATTTTCTTCATAGTAGCTAGTACAGACTATGTTTTAGATTTGTGCTGTAAACAGTGTTGATAAGACAGGGATGTTTTAGTTATTGCTGAGCAGTGCTTACACAGCACCAAGGCTTTTTCTGCTTCTCAACCCACCCCACCAGCAAGCAGGCTGGGGGTGCACAAAAAGTTGAGAGGGGACAGAGCTGGGACAGCTGACCCCAAGATATCCTACACCATATGATGTCATGCTCAGCATATAAAGCTGGGGAAGAAGAAGGAAAGGAGGGACATTCAGAGTGATGGCGTTTGTCTTCCCAAGACACCATTACACGTGATGGAGCCCTGCTTTCCTGGAGATGGCTGAACACCTGCCTGCCCATGGAAAGGGATGAACGAATTCCTTGATTTGCTTTGCCTGCATGGTTTTTGCTTTACTTATTAAACTGTCTGTATCGCAACAAATGAGTTTTCTCGGTGTTACCCTTCCAATTCTCTTCCCTGTCCCACTGAGGGGGGAGTGAGTGAGCGGCTGTGTGGTCCTTAGTTGCTGGCTGGGGTTAAACCACAACAGGAGGGCATACCTGGGGGAAAAGTCCAGTGGGAGAAGACATAAACAGGACTGGACACAGAATACTGAGACAGTCTGAAAGAACAAGTTTCCAACAAAAACACAGCAATACAGGACTGGCAGGGGCCCCCAGGGTCATCCAGTCAAACTCAGCTGCAGTAACAGGCACCACAGAACAACATGCCATTGAGAGGCCACAGATCATCTGCTTGCTGTGCTGACGTGTATGTGTATTAAAGTCATAGGACGGCAGAGCTAGGGGGAACATCCACAGGCCATCTACTGTCCCCTCCCTCCACTGAGGAAGGGCCCCATGCACTCTGACCACATCTGGCAGACATTTGCCAAACCTTAAGACTCCCATGAAGGAGATGCCATGGCACGAGAAGGTGAGAGGGACCTAAATCAGTTGGGACAGTGGTGTTCCCATGCAAGCACCCTCTCTCTTAAGCTGGTAGGACTTTGACATGGGTATCACAGCCTCCATTTGCCCCAAACACCCAACAAAAAGTTCTGGGATCCAAACCTGAACAATGGGATGAGCATTTCAGAAGGCACATTGAGAGGTACCTTCAGGGATGTTCCAGTTCTCAATAGTGGCACTTTTCTCCTTTCTTTTTCAGCCAGACAAGAATTCTCTTGTTAGTGGCCAGTGATTACAGAATCCAACTCCTGTTTTCCAGTAGGAAACTAAAGTCTTTGTTGGCTCTTCAAACTCTCAGGTGAAGTTTCTCAAAATTTTGCATTTATTTTAGGGGAAATTCCATTTTTTCAATTAAGTATTATTCTAAAAAGCAAAGATTTCCAGATTTCTCCATAAAATAAAAACTTTGAAATTTGTTTCTTTAAAAGAGAGTAACTGGGAATTTTCAAGCATTGTTTAGAAATTCTACATCATTTAATTCATATGTACTGTTCTGATACTATTTCATAATATGCCAGGAACTGACTATAACTCACATAATTTATAAAACATCTAATTTTATATTCACTTTTGAAAATCATTAATAACATTAGCAATTCAATACACACTGAAGGCTTTGCTCTCCTTTCTACTTAATGCCTCTTTCTCTGTGCTGAAAGTTTCATCACATTTTTACTAACAGAACATACATAAAAGGTGAAATAAAAATTCAAGTAAAATATGCCATTTCTTTTTGCACATTACTATTTTTTTGAAACACTTTTTGAAATAGAAATATGTTTTTAAAATTCTTTGTAAAATTTCTTGGAAAAGATACTATGTGGGCAAATTTCCACACAGAATATTCATCAGATTTGTCTGGAAAACTCTTCTCCTGCTAATTGTATTGGGACTTTCATGAGGAAGGCACCTAAAATCCTCACAAAGTTGAATATGGAATTTGGTTTCCTCTGTATACTTTGTTTTGGGATCTTCAGTGTACATATGTGCCTGGTATGGCCTTTTCCTTTTAAAATTAACCTGTTTTCCTTTTCTCAGAAAAATAAACCGCTAAGATACATATATTAGGTTGGAGAAAGTAGTTTCTTTTATTGAAAAATACACATCCAGGAAATTAGGTGCCCCATCAAATCCCTTTATGACAGTTTCAGTTCTGTGTCTCTCATTCATTATATCCAGGCAACTGTTTCCATGAATTCTGATCAGTAAGAGTTATTTACCTTACTTTCTCCTTACCTTCAGTGGGGTCACCTCCGAGGAACTGCAGCCCATGGGTAACCCACACCAGGCAGGGACACTAAGAAGGACAGCAGCAGGAAAACCCAAAGAAGCAAAGAGAAGCCAAAAGAAATGGTTATGCACATGGTCCCAGCTCTCCTGCAGTGCCTAGTGTCTTGCTGCAAGAACTGTGGTGGGTTGAATGTAACCCATAGCAAAAATACGGGGAAGTGAGACTGGAAAGGAAGGACAATAGGTGTTTGGCTTCTGCTGAGCCTGGGGAAGGGGGTAGAAAGTTGTTTATTTGATTGGTTTTGTCCTCTGTTTTCTCAGTACCACATTCAGGGTCATCAAAAGTTTGTTCTAATTGGCAATAAATTAGATTAAATACAAATTTCTTGAGTAGGGACTGTCTCACTTGCGACAACTTTTGACTTACACAATTGCCTCAGTCACTTATGCTTCTCTGCCTACATTTGAATTTATGACAAAATCAAACCAGCCTTGTAAGCACAATGACAAAACAAGTCATAATTTCACCATTATGACGTAATGTAACGTAAACACTCACCACTCTGCTAATAGCACTAATGTGCATGTGTTAAAATGAATATCCTAGAGCTTTTACAGAAATATATTTCACATCCACCTACTGTAAACAACACCAGACTTTTTACACCATGACAAATCAAAACGCACAGGATGCTTATTCCTAGAACAAAGAGGTACTGAACATTTCTATCACAGATGATTAAATAAAATAATAGCTGTAAGCTCACCATATATTCACAGAAAATTATTTTTAAGATTTAAAACGATCTTTTCTTATGGACAGAGTAGATTTTCCTACCTCTCTGCTTCATGACTCAGCATTAATTTGTGACCAAAGTACCGTAACCAGCACTAGAAGCTTGGCATATACTTAGCCTGACTAGAGGCTCATACACTACTGAAGTCCAGACTTTCTAAATACCATCTTTCTCTTAAGGGATTCTGATAGTCTTAAGTATGTATTTGGTATGTCAGAAAATCAGGCTGCCACACACTGTCAGATTGAAGACCTTAGAGATTTTCTATCATCTAAGGTCATTTCTCACAGAAGGCTGTCATGGGCAGCTATGAACAAACTGAACCAAGACTGCAAGTCTCTGAGGCTGACCACCTGCAATAGATTATGTGCTTACAGGAATGAGGCAGGCACAGAGGAGTGATGGGCATGAAAATCTCTACCTATCGGGCAGCAAAAAACTATGCATTTTATCATAGTTATAAAGTACTGATCCAGGCAGGATCCTAAGGCATGAAAAAGGCCCATTTCCCACCTCCCTCATGGATATTTTGCAAAGGCAGAACCTGTGTGAATGAATGCTTTAGCTGAAATTTAAAATCACACAGGTTCCAGGTCTGGATCAAAACAGGATTTCTCCGCTGCCTCACGAAAGATCAAAAATTATTCTGCATAAGATGGTTCCTCAATCTGGAAAATCAGATTTCTTTTCACTACAGGAGCACAAATATGAAGGGAAAAGCCCATCTGTCTGGGCAGATCCAGACAGGAAGAAGGAGAAGGTTGTTCAGGGAAGACACCTCTAAGCAGGAGGCTGTAGGACATAGCACAGCTAGATGACAAGGGGCCATGTGTCCAGGTAAACTGGGAAAATATCTCAGCAGCTGTCCTGGTGTGTGTCAGGAGCAATGCCTGGCCCTGCTAAGCAGGGAGTCAGGACATGCAAGCACAGGATGCAGCTGGGCGCGTGGGTCAGCACAGCAGAGAGGCTTCATTTCCATTAACCACAGGTACTCAACCAAACAACCACCCCAAACATCAAGCTTGAGCCTGAGGTGAGGAATCATTCATTCCCATCAGGTACACCCATTTGTGACTTTTCCTCCTAACCTCAGCTCATCGCAAAGGAAGAAACTTCAAATCTTAGCTGTCTGTATCTAGAGAAAAAAATGAGGTAGTAAATGAAAGAAAGCAGGTATTAGTATGTCATAGAAAACTCTTCTGCTTTCTTTTTTACTTTATAAAGGAGAAAACTCCTTTTTAAACTTCTTGACAGACCTTTTTGTAGTTAACTGAAGGGTTTCCTACCTTTTTTACTGTGTTCTCATATGTTTGTTTCTTGTGTTTGGACTGTACAAAATTAAGTTCCTCTTCTTCAGCCGGTAAGGAATTAACAGATACTGTAGACTGAGTCATGAGGTCTGTATTTGCGCAGTCTTGTTATCAACTTCATATACTCTCACCCTCCTCCCATTCTCCAGGTTTATGAAGGAGGCCACTATGTGGCAGCCCAGTACCAAAAACAGATGGATGTCAGGGTCAGCAGTGTCCCTGAGTAAATTTATCACGGCATTAAATACATAGGGAACAAATATTCAACTCTTTTTGCTGTAATTACAGATGCCCACAGTGAGAGAGACATGATTACTCCCACTATTACTGAAGGACCATACTTCATGGAGGGGCAGTCATATGCTGCGTTAAGGGTCTTCTCTCAGTCACCTTTCCAGGGAAATTTTTTTCAGAATAACAGATCTGACAAAATTGCTCCATGAAGTTCAATTTAATATTATCATTCTCGGTTTCATTCCTTTCTTTTAATGTGGTATTTCCACATTGTGCTTTCCCCATAATTCAGTATATGGTTTTTACATTAGAAAGACGAGTAATATACTGATTCTTACACAGTCATGAAATAACTTTTAATATCTTCCACTACTCCCTATGACAAGCACTGCAGCTGATATGTTGGTTACTTTAAAAATAAAGAACTCCACAAAACCCAAAAACATTGTGAAGGAGACTCATACAGTGAAAATACCAGAATCAGTCAGACAGAATATTAGCATAATAGTTCAATTAAAAGACCCAAAAGTATACCTGTGTATTCTCATTTCTGAAGCGTGACCGATGATTTCCCTTTGGAAAATTCTAAAAGAAGCATCCAGACAGTTCCAAATCTGGGTGCCCTGCATCATACCTCCTTCTACATCCTGTACAAACAAGCAAGTCTATGAAAATAGGGCGCTTTTTTTCTCACTGCAAATATGCCCTGATGTGACTTTAGCCTCTTTAGCTGTGATTTCATCTTAACTAGCAAGCTGAGTAGATCTACATGTCTGATCACTATTTTGATGGAGACAGCCAAGGAAAACATCGGCTTGTACCACAGCTCTGTGGCTGACTCAGTCAATGGCACTCTCTCTTCTGAGTCAGCACCGAGTCACTGGTGGGGCTCAGTGCTATGGGACATGGTATTTCCAAAGGAGCCATGTTTCCACTAAAATACAAACTAAGATCCAGTTGAGGGCTAAACACAGTTCCTGCCAGACAGGACAATCAGCACAACAGCTTTCCATGTTTAAAAATTCAGAAAGCCAAAGAGTTTTTATTTCCTGCCTGACAGAGAAACTAGATGATTTAATCCAATTAGGAAAAACAAAACCTTCACATCAAGCAGTGGCACTGCTCTGTCTGCCCAGGGGATCAGTCTCCTCACCACATCTGTGCACAGAGACTTAGACCTCTAGTCTTACTCCTCTCATCCACATTTGCCTTACCAAGCAAAGCCACATATAGGCCTTATACTCCACCACAGCTCCCCTTCTCTCCCCACAAAACGGGGCTGTAAGCACTGGATGCATGGCCCAAATAAAGGAATTCAAGTGCAGAGGAAGGCACCACCATGTAAACCCAGTTTTCCTCTACAAGAGCCTACAGGCACAGTAACAGGGTGATTTGATGTGAGGGTAACAGTAAGAAATACTGCAAAGTCTTTGCAGATCACTCAATAGTTAAACTCTTTCCTTCCTTACTGCACATTTTGGTTTCCTGAGGTATAGGGTAGAAGGGTCTCCATCTACAAACTCTTGCAAGAGTTAGTCTCTGTTTAAAAATATGTGTGAATTTTTTTTTTTTTTTTTTTTTTACACTGAATAGTACACCGGACCTCCAGGCCTTTTTCCATTATACGTTCCAGGACACCACAGGAGGAATTACTTCAGCCATTTTCTGGTGCCCAGGGCCAGATACTCCATTTCTGCCCTGAGTTCACCTAAACCCTCCCATGTTCTTTCCTCTGAAATACCCAGTGGAAGATCTAGTGGAGATGGCCATGGGCCACACTGCCCCACTCAACCCCACACCCTCCTTCTTTTCACCACCAGTCTGTCTCTCCTGTGGTGGGCACCAGCCCATCACCAGCACAGGCTGCTCATGCCAACACCACAGGAGCTTGTCCACCAGCCTCTGAAACATTGTCAGGTCTCTGGGTGGTCCCCAAAAAAGCATAGCCCACAGGCTGCAGAAAGTGCAGTTAGTGCTCAGGACTCTGTGACCTGGTACCAATAACCAACTATTAAATCTAGGTATCCATTTCCTCAAGTCTTCCAGCTATATGTACCATGGTATCAAGCATACAATCAGAAGGTTGGTTTAAGATGAATTCCACAGGAAAATGCACAGGACCCACAGCTCTTACATTAATTTGTTGAAACTATGAAAAGATAGAGAGGGTACACATTTCTCACCAT
This sequence comes from Athene cunicularia, assembly GCF_003259725.1. NCBI lineage: Eukaryota > Metazoa > Chordata > Aves > Strigiformes > Strigidae > Athene > Athene cunicularia. The sequence goes on from NW_020799091.1 coordinate 93,227,946, forward strand.
AGCCAGCTTCTGCTATGCTTTGTCTGATGGCCCATCTCAGAATCACAGAATCATCTAGGTTGGAAAGGACCTTGAAGATCATCCAGTCCAACCATTGACCTAACACTGACAGTTCCCAACTACACCAGATCCCTCAGTGCTATGTCAACCCAACTCTTAAACACCTCCAGGGATGGGGACTCCACCACCTCCCTGGGCAGCCCATTCCAACGCCTAACAACTCCTTCTGGAAAGAAATGCTTCCTGATATCTAGTCTAAACCTTCCTTGGCGCAACTTGAGGTCATTACCTCTTGTCCTATCGCTTGTTACTTGGTTAAAGAGGCTCATCCCCAGCTCTCTGCACCCTCCTTTCAGGTAGCTGTAGAGGGCGATGAGGTCTCCCCTCAGCCTCCTCTTCTCCAGACTAAACCCCCCCAGTTCCCTCAGCCGCTCCCCATACGACCTGTGCTCCAGATCCTGCACCAGCTCTGTTGCCCTTCTCTGGACACGCTCGAGTCATTCAATGTCCTTTTTGTAGTGAGGGGCCCAAAACTGAACACAGGAATCGAGGGGCGGCCTCACCAGTGCCGAGTACAGGGGTCAGATCCCTTCCCTGTCCCTGCTGGCCACGCTATTGCTGACACAAGCCAGGATGCCATTGGCCTTCTTGGCCCCCTGGGCACACTGCTGGCTCCTGTTCAGCCGGCTGTCAATCAACACCCCCAGGTCCCTCCCATCTCCACACAGCCTTCCCCTGCAAGATAGGGAAGTGTCCTGATGGTCTGCTCATTCCAGTGCTAGCTTAGGTTGACAGATAACTGTGCAAAAGTCTGTAAGGAGACTTCTAGGTCATCCATAGGCCTCATTTTAGAGGTCTGGTGTGGTTGCCTAACTGTATGCTAGATTGTCATATATTTACATACATTTACAAATTACATGTGGCTTTCTCACCAATGCAGCTAGAACTGACTGGAAAACACACTCACTTATCTCCAATTTTAACTCAGTTATACATTTTTCCATAGGAAAATGCCAGTTCCTGAAAAATATGCATATATATTCTACAGGAACAGATTGATTGAATCAAATCTTCTAACAGCGACCAGACACACTTCCTAGGGAAACCTGGCTGGTTTCCTGCTAGCTTGCTGGCCTCCCTGGTGAGCAGCATGTCTGGGCTCATGGGGTCCCTGCTGTGATCATCATGGGGAGCCCTGTCCTTTCCTATTTTAAATTTTGAAATAAAATCTTTCTTCCGTCAATTAAATGAAATTTCATATTCCTGCTCTGTGGGAAGTGAAAAATTTCAAGATATTTCATTTCAATATAGAAAGAATGCAAGACTGGCCATAAACTTGGCCATTTCTCCCACTACAGAAATTTAAGGTTCTGACGAGCCCTTCTTACACATCAGTGCTTACTCCATTGCCCACTTCTGGATGGGTAAAGAGAACTGGTGGAAATCCCAACCTGGTAAATTAACATTTGCAAAAAATTAAACTAACCAACTGTTACGAGTTTAACAACAAACAGGAGCCTAGGTTCCCAGGAGACCAACCATGGAGAGCAGCTGGCAATAAAACTTGATTGCATGTGGAAGTGGTTAGGAAAACAAAACAAAACAAAAATACAACTTCTGCACGCAAACAAACTTCTATTCTCACTCAGGCACTGGGAAAAAAAAAATCAAGTAGTGAAAAGAAGAACTTAGTTTTTACACAGCACTTTCCATCTGTGAATCTTAGAAATTTTAACAAAGGAAGTCTTCTTTTAGAAATACAGAAGCACACACAAGAAATAAAAAATAAGGAAGACTAACAGGCCAGTGACAGGTATATAACTCAGTTTCCTAGCCACAGCCCAGCACTCAATCTTCAGCAGTTTATCAAGGTGATTTTTAGAGATTCTCAGGACACAAACTTTCTGCTCTTTTTCATAGTCATTCACTGCCCGTGACCCCTGGACTGTTCTGCTTGCACTGCCAGCAGGCACAACGGCCACTGAAGCCAGCAAGATTTTCAAATACAGTTCAGCTGGGCTGATACTAATATGATCACCTTCTCCCTCCCAAAAGCCAGTTATATGAACTCTTCCTCTTCAGGAACGTCTCTTATGACTGGTATCTTCATCCTTCTGAGTGAAGATGCAATCAAGATATATACTTTTGGTCTTATATTATCAGCCTGTGCTCCAACCACAGATTTCCTACATGGGGAAATGGCAGTGGTTTGAACCACTGGAAACTCAGCAGATTCACTTGATTTCCTGTCTTTTCCATTAAAGGGACAAGTTTTCATGGGTCCTCAGTAACTGGTTCAGAGTATGCCATCTGTCTAGACTGCATACAAACGCACACTCCTACACAGAGAGGTTTGTCTTTGCCCATCTCAGAGCACAGTCAGAAAGCCCAGAGACTTCTGCCCTGGATCCTAAGGGAGCATTTTAGCTGTGAGCATTATAACATCTAGGCCAACATGAGATAATGTTTTGGCTATCTGATTGTAGTAATTTACACAACAAGCGTATGATTCTTTTGTGGCTGGTGTTAACATTTCAGATTAGGGCTGTAAAGTGTGTCGAGAGAAATGAACTAGACATCTGGTCATACTGTTGGAATTTATGTGGGAAGCAAAGAGAAGCATCTGCAAACCACTGAAAAAGCAAGTTATAAATTTGAAGCAAGGGAAAATAATGTAGTTTAGGGGGCATGAATGGCAGGTAACAGGAGGCTGCTCCTCCTGTTGCATTTTCCACCATGCTACCTACACCACTGTAGGCTATAAGGAGCATTTCCATGTGAAAAGATACAGAGGAATTAGTTAAACCACTCATGCAGAGAACAGCATGATGAGATTTTGTATGGCAAGAAACAGACTTCCAAAACATATTGAAACCGCTCTTATAAAAGACCAAAGCTCTGCCTTGACATAGCCTTGCTACAAATATGACGCATACACCACTCCTTGTAACAAAAGCATTAGGGTAGGCGTCGAAGGAAAGTTTGGTATCAAAGACGAGCAAATTAATTTCTATCCTGATTTTTTTCTGCATTAAGTATCATCACTTTTTGGTTTTGTTGCTGCCATTTCTTCGATGGGAAAGCTGGGAAATCTGTGGGAAGAGAACCCAGGTTTTCTTGGTTCTAAGCCAACACCTGAGCCACCAAATCATAGTGCCTTTCTGAACAGAAGGGTCAGTTAAAGGCACAAGAGAAATGTCCCATATGAAAACCAAATCAGAGAAGAAACTCAACAGTTACAAATTCTGTTGTTCATTTTTTGGTAATAGGGAGATTTTTGAAGGGATGAAAATGTAGTACATTACAATGACAGTATAGCATTATTTTTATAATTCTCATCATATTTAAAAGCTCACAGTTCACACTGACGACAAAAGTGGCACCTCCAGCAGCAGAGACATCTTCCAACCCTAGACATTTATTATAGATGTTATTTATTGTTTCAAAAGAAAAACATCTTCCACTAGAGGACACGCTGCCAATTCCAAACTTGTAGCTGCTTCTTCAAGGGAAGGAAGGTTTTCCCTGCATTTCTAAAAAGATCTTGCATTTTAAATTGGTAGTTCTACACATATCTGATGCAGAGAAAATTAACCCAATCATTAAGACCTGTGCTTTGAATAAAGCATTATTTTCATCTGCAAGGAAACATCTCCCACCTTTGGAAGTCATAGATCGGAATTCTTCCCTTTAAAGTTAAGACTTGACATGGACACGTTTCTCACAAAATGGACTTGCAGATTAGATAGGCCATACTATTAATTCTCAGAGAGAACAAGGAACAAAGCTAGAATTTCTAGCACATACAAGAGTGCTTTGAGAATGGAGCAATCAACTCTAGCAAAAGCAGTCAGTGGTCATGAACTCATAATGCCCCATCAAACTGAGCACCAAAAAAAAAAAAAAAAAAAAAAAAAAAAAAGTAGGCAGTGGAACATCTTGTTTTGCAATTTCCAGGGAAATTTCGATTTCCCCAATGCAAAAAGTGAGGACTTGCAAAATTTAATGTAAGAATCCCTTGAACTTTCATATTTTATGGAAGTTCATGAGTTAGGAGCAGATGAGTTTTGCAGATTTAAAACTCTGGGCTTTGACTATGTAAGGTGCAGTTAAATATTTCTCATTGCTACTATTAGAGTGAGCATATTAATAAGATAACAAACTTTGAAATGTAGGCACATGGGCAGTGTGGGAATTCAAGTGAGTGCCTGTGTTTCTGTGGGATAGAACAGCCTCATGCCATCAAAGGTGAAAATTATTAGTGACTAGAAGTCCAACATCTGTTACATCACCTTTACACACCTTCAGGTGAAAACATACTCCATATAAAGCCCTGGTAGGAAGCATGAACTTGTGAGCTCTACTGAGGCTGATGGGGTGCCCTGACCATCTTTGCCTGGCACCATGCCCAGCATCTGATTTCAGCTATCAAATGAAGTAGGGATGCATGGTACTTCAGTAAAACACCAACCTGACACCATCACAGAATCTTGCACTTCTCCTGCTTTTAGACTACACCATTATTTAATATTTTAGGGAAATCATGTTTTTAAAAAATTAGTATTGATATCTATATTACACTTTTTCCTTTAACAGTAGAAATCTTAGGTAACAAGGCTGTTGCTGAGACTTTTTTTGCTTTACCATTACTTGTGAACCTCTATTTTATAATACAGATTTAAGAAAAAAATGAGCTGTGTTGAATTTAATCAGTGTTCACTGTGATAACAATAGTCAAAAATTCCAACAACAAGCAGAAACAGAAGATTCTTGTCACCCTGAAAAATTTTTATCTGATTTCCAACACCTTTTCCTCCAGGACTTCTACTTACCTCCAACAAACTAAATCATAGTAAGAAAAGGTGACAGAAACTACCACATAGCTCTGAAATGTCAAGTGTAAGCATAGCAGTTAGAAGACACAAGCAATTCCACTTGGAATTTTTCTCAATAAACTTTTTTACATATAAAGAAAACATTACAAACCCACTGTCCTCCTTAGAAAGGACTCTGCCTTCCATCATATTTTAGAAACATAAATTGCCAAAACTTGCACACCCTGATGCCCTAAAGAGGCTTAAGAGAAAGGTCATCCCTCCAGCTAAGATGGCTGTATTAATTAGGGTGTGTACATGCCTACAGTAAAAGGATGTGAAGCACACAGCCTTGCTTCCAAGCACAGGTCTAGTTGGAGATAGAGCCTTTCAGAAGCTGTGCTGGCACTTTCAGCACTGGCAGGAGGGATGGGAAGCAAAATTAAAGGTGGAAGAGAAAGACATAGGAAAGAATTCAAGGGGGGAAATATACAGGACAGTGAAAGCTCTGAGTCAGAGGAGGTCTGAGGATAATGAAGCAAACACTACGTTGCCTGCAGAGAACCAGGGAGAAGGGCTCTTTTTTCTGAATGTGTGCATGTGACTGCTTCTTCACAACTGTCATGCAGCCTGAAGGCTTTACCCTACTTTATTAGTATGAGAAAATAAATTAAAAGTTTCACAGATTTGTTGCCTGAAAACCTTTCATAACTTTTTAACAGTTAGAAACACTGGCACAGTTTGAGTGAATCAGTGCAGCCATGCCAGTGCTGGACAGTTGTACAAATGTGCCTGCCTCCCTCAAGAAAGAAGAATCCATACATACATAACTCTGCTGGCTTAAAAAAGAAAAATAACATACCTCTAATTTATTAAAAAAATATGCAAAGGCCAAGCCCCATGAGACAGTTGCAGAAACTGAGTTAACTGGCATTTGCATGGATAAATTTTATCTTGAGTGTATATTCATTAAATAAATGTTGTGGCTGTTGTTTCACCTGTCTCAGCATAGACCCTTCTGTTCATGCTGTCACCCATGAACTACTTTATGATGTACTGAGAGAAACAGGCACCTCTAGGGTACATCTTCTGTCCTCCCAAGGCAGAGAGCTAAAGCATGTCATATAAATCACATCCTGCGACGCCTGTTTCTCTCCACTGACTAATTGGAACCCAGCAAGATTAGCTCAGATAAAGATATCCTCTGCAAATGTCTGAAGATATGAAGAATATGCAAGATGATTCCTACCCTGGCTATAGGCTCCAAGAGACCACAACAAAGCAACTGTTGGTTTAAAGCAGAAATGTCACGTGTTAAGGTAGGAGCTACACCAATAAACTGAGGTAGAGTTACCAGACTACTTAGTACATTCATAGGTCACAGCTCCTCCTACTCCACAAATAATCCCAAAGGCTTTTCACCAGACTGCCTGTGTGGCAACAGGTTAGATGACTCCTGGTGGATACACCACATCCTGTCACTGGTCAGGAAGAAACCTGAGGACTTCCAAGTCCCCTGGGGACAAATTACTCAGAGAAAATATCTTGAAGGATCTTGTTATTATTATTATTTAAAATGCAAGTGCTTTAAAATAGCATGACCAGGAAGGGTGGATTCGGGGAGTTGCCGTCTGACAGATGTTGGTAGTTAAGAAAAGCTCTTGAATCCAGCCCAAAGACCCACTGACTGAAATAGGCTTGACACCCAAATCCAACCAGTGAAGCAAATGCCCAAATCTCTCCAACCTCTGGTGCCTGGGTGCCAGATGTGTCAGCGTCTAGTCAACAGCAGAGGCCACAAAGTACTTCCTCACTGTTACAAACAAAACCCAGTCCTGGCATGTGTCATTTAATAAATGTGCCTTTCAGTACTTAACGTTGTGGTTCCCAAAACAGCCCAAGCAGCAGGAAAGGAGGATTAGTGTCTTTCCAGAAAGGACACAGCAGTGAGTCACAATCTCAGCACTGCTGTGAGTCACTTCGACAGTGCTGCTGACTGGCTCAGCCATGAATTTAAAATGACAAAACATTCCCTTCGCATTAGAGATCATGGGCAAATCCCCAAATCCAGATTAAAGATATATGCGGTCCAACTCCGTATCCAGATAAGAACCTCCTCGCTGCTTCCACTCATTATCACGATGATAGGAAGCAGTGGGGAGATGAAAGCCGAAACAACTGGACCACAGCAATCTTTGCAGCTCTGCCCCATCACCCACTGAATCAATGAACTACACCAAAGTCCTGACTTTTCACTTACTGCAATATGTGCTGCTTCCCAAAATACAGCCTGTGGTTTACAAAGAGTCTGCTTGAGTCACTATCATGCTGTGAAATTTGTTGCTGCATTTTCACTAAACAAAAGTTGTCCCCCTACATGGTACAGGCCCTACGTGCAGTTAAGCATAGAAGGGGAGAAACAAAAACTGCACCATCAGCCCATGAGAAGGCAGTTAGGGTGCTGAAGGGGGCAGTGGTTGCCCCCTCCAAACCTCACAGGTATGATCCCACTGCTGATGCCCTCCACAGCCACCAACCCCAGCACAAGAGCTTCTGCTCTGCTCTTGTAAGAAGAGCACGTGTGTCTACTTGAATGAGGTTTTATTTCCCTCAGTGTCTCTGTTCTCTTAACATAAGCTCCATCAAAATCCTTGGCAGTCATCCCTGCGCCTCACAGGGAGGAGCACAGTGTCTGCGGCCTGAGGCAGGACAACCCTCCACAGGCACAGGGGACACAGGGAACAGGCAGGAGATCTTCATTGCCTTCCACCAGGCAGCAAAAGTCATCATCTTTGGGACAAATCTCTAATATATGTCTTTGCCTAATCTAGGTCAAAACATTATGCCTGGGATGGAGTTGCTATCTTCCCTGTAAACAAGTGACTTCCCTGATCAGAGGTTGCACCTTCACTGTAAAGTCTTCAGTTTTCAGGTAGCAATGTCACATAACTTAAGCCCTGGGCTTAACTGGTAAAATGATCCCAGAAAATGGTGATCCTAAAGACATTGCTTGCTGAACCAACCAGATCATTCATCCCCAGCCCTTCCTCTTACTTGTATCAGAGTGAAGCAAGATAAACTCGGAGGTTTCCCAAACATGCTGCAACAGTGAAATGTGAAATGAGTCCTGCAGGCAAATCTAAACCCTTGCATCAAGACACCTCTGGCATTTCCAAGAGGTTTTTGTTTTTGTTTTTGGTTTTTTTTGTATAGGTAAAGTAGCAGTTCATTGCTTAAAGAGATAGCAGCAGTTCATGGCAGGATGTATTCAATAGAATACCTGGCATTTAGATGGACACCAAAAAGTATTTCATTATACAAAATCCTCAAATCACAAACACTGCCTCACACTTTCAGATTATATATTTAGTGAGTGAGTAAAACTGAGCAGGGAACAAACCATTTTTAGAGACTTACCTGGATGCAATATCCAGTTACTTCAGGATGTCTACAATTTGAGAATCTGTTCATTGCATCTCAGAGACAAATTCCCTTGGAAGAGGAAGGAAAAGCTTACATGCAAGAAAAAAAAAATCTAGAAAATAAAGGTTTGAAATTAGATTGTGCATAAGTTGCATTTTCCAGCTGTTCCTGTCAGTATTCTGCTGCTAGAAAGCTGTAGTTCTTTGATTCTGCTTCTGAAATTATTTTTTAATATTGAGTTTTGGAGAAGGAGAATGTGTAAAAGACAAAAGAAAGAGCTGCTAAAATCTTTTCTTTACTATTTAATTTTCAGCAAGGTACATAATAGTTCAGAGAAAGTGGTATCCAAGCAACAGGTTTGAAAGGGGCAAAGTATTAAAAGATTGTTCAGTCAATTATCTTAGCCTGAACATGCTGCTAACTGGAGTAATTGCCTTTGATGCAAAACACACTTTTATTCTTATAGGTATAAATAATCACAATATATCCAAAAGTAATATTAATAATGAAGAACACCATCTCTTGGAGTATTCTTCTCACATCCAGCACACACATACATTTTCACCTCTAGCCAGAGCATCATATTTCATAGTAAATAAAAGCTACCACCTTGAAGCTGATATCTCTTCTGCATTCATAATATACTTAATGTCAGATCTATCTGTCCAAAGAATAAAAATAATTCTCCACTGTTTTATTCCATTAGCTCCATTGAACTAATGTATCTGAAAGATCATGAGTGGGATTCTATATAGGCATTATTAAAAAAATAATGAGTAATATAACACCATACTACAGAATCTTTGTGCTCAGAAGAATATATGTTAACCACGGCCTAAGTTTTCCCCTGTGATCACTGAGTTAAGGTTAGGAGTGATGATTCATAAGCCAGAAAGAATAGTTTGACTTTCAGAGTTTCCATGGTTGGCAGATAGTAAAAAGAAATCTTTCTATTCCTGCAGTGAATATATTTGATGGAAAGACAGTAAATGGATAATCTTAGAATGCTGTATCTGCAGAACTGGGCAACGGTCCTGGAAATATTCGTATTTAACAAGCACGATGCTGTTCACACATGTAAAATGGTGTGTGTGCTTATGTACTTGGAGCATTAGGCTTTGGTTCAAAACCAGAATTGCACCTTATGACATGACAACAATCCTTCAAAACTACCATAGACGAGGCTGTTTCCCATACAGAATTAAAAATGAAAAGACTTTTCCCAGAGGAAGATATCTGGCAGCGTAGAAGTGAGCTGCTAGAAGACAAGTTACCAGGCAGCAAGAGAGCATCAGCAAGTAGATACAGCTATCAACCTACTCTCCCTAATCCAGAGCTACTCTGGCAGAACCTGAGCCTTCACTTTGGCAAACCAAATATTTGGGCACAGTTTATGAAAGCACAGACATTAAGAAGGGCATATGGCATCTACCTGGTTCCAGCCGAACTTCTTGTCTCAAACCTCTTCGTGTCTACACTGCCCAGTGCCAGAGAGATCTTGGCTACAAGGTGCTGATGGGGAGACTCTTCTCCTCCATCGCCCCCAGCCTCCAGACAAGCCTGTGCAGCTCAGGGCAGGAGCGCACTGCAGGGTTTTGGCAACCCCTCCATCTCAACTTGGCCACTTGGCACCAAGTGATCCAATACACATCCCTGATAATTTCACCAATCCTTTGTGAAGGGGGCAGCTGTCTTAAGTAGGAGTCAGAATTCTGTGTCTGTCTTATATCGATATGCAAAGTACAAGGAAAGAATTACACTTGGAGATTAATACAGAGAAATGAAATGATAGTGGACCAGCCTCACAGCTACCTCTCAACGTGGTTTGGCTCCAAAGTGATTTTTGTTTTCCACTCAGCTAGTTCAAGTCAACCTAAGCCCCAGGACAATTCACGCAGCTCCTGAAGCTGGAAACCAATTTGTGTGGCGTACCTCTTCTTTTGGAAGACACTTTCTAGAAAAGGTTCTTTAGTGTGGCATAAAGGTATTCCTTCAATCTTCCATTCTTACTTTAAATGGATCTTTACAATAACTCTCAAACCTGATACTTGATTTAAAGAGGAAAACACCATAAAATGTTCTCTGGCATAAAAACTCTGTCTGTGACAGTTTTGATCATTATTGTGTAAAGATGCTTTCAAAATGCAGATTCACACATGGAAGAGTCAGCAAAGCTTGCCACCACCTTGACCATAAACAATGCCATTCACACAAAGCAAATCTTTTCTGGCAGGGAAGGTAGGTAAGGAAGTTGCATTACTTGTGTAACATGTATTGAAACAACCCTCCCAAGACATATCATTGCTTAAATATCCTTTACACAAACATATCAGTAAGAAGAAAGAAGACACAGTCATTGTCGGCACTTGACAGAGATGAGACACAATGTTCAAAACAAAGCTGGGTGCGGGAGAGCTGAGCACGCACAGGAGCAATGTGATCAAGCAATGCCCATTCATTACAACTAAGAAAGCCCTTTTATAATGTTCTCCCGCACACATGAGTAACATGCAGTACAAGTCCTCAAGACTGGACAGTTAACTTAGCCCGTGCTTTAAACCTTCTTATGAGTGGATAAAAAGTGCTCCATCAGCCTTGCCAGGCTTCCCGCCTTGTGTAACTTCCTCTTCCGTCCCAACCCCTGCCGGGGGTTGTTTGTCTCGTCAAGTTTCTCCCCCCTCATTCAAGGTCACATCCTTATCGCATTCTTGCTTGTCTGAGGCTCTTATCAGTCTTGTTCTCATGCAGGATTGCTCACATGTCCATTCTCTCGCAGAAAGTCCTCTTGAATCCCAACAGCTGGGGACAACAATGACTTTGCAGTAGGTGACTGCAAAATACAGATTACTTAAAGGGGCTGAGTAGAGAGACCCATTGGTCAGAACTCATGTAAATAAAGCTATATAGGAATTATAAACTAACTTCGCATGTGATATCAAAAGTTGCAAGAACAGGGAAGGTGTATTTACCAGGTAACCGAGTTCTTTTTACGGTTATCACCTAAGACACACTCTTAAACAAGATCACATAAAACATATTAGTACATTTGTGTGCATATCCTGCTTGAAGCATATAGGACTGCACATTCTGATGAGAGTTCAGGACACAAAGAACAGGTCTCAGTAAATACCCTGTGGTTACAAACCAGATACTCTTTTTAAAAGTCAGTCTGAAAAATGTTAATACGATTCTTTAGTTTCTCCTGTACATTCAATGGCTGATACACTGCATCTTTTGCATATAGTTGTCACTGAGCTGTGCGTTGATAACCGATTTCAGATGCAATTTTTCTTTGTGAATTTCAAAGTAATTTTAAATTAGAACTTCTGCTTTGAGACTGTGTATTTTTTTTGAACCTTACATTTCACAATTTTTCATACAATTCTGAAAGTAGAAAAATAATACACAAAATGGATACCTCAGAACTAAACGTAAAGGACAAGACTAAAAGCTCTGTGCTAAGTCAATAACCAATAAGCAGTTGGCAGGTGCTGTTTGAGCTTGCCACCTACACACACAAAATTTGACAGCGAATGAAAGCCAAGTAATGTACTTGTGTTTAACCTCGAGCCCTCCGAATTCACTGTTGGGACTGACATTTGGGAACAGATTTTCAAAAAACCACTTATTCTGGTGTCTAAATTGGAGCTCACTTCTTTTGCAAAAATACAGTACACTGAAGTATTCAAGAAGCTCAGCTGTCCTTCACTCAGCTGAAGTGACACACCAATGTACTAAGAGAAGGAGGTTATAGCAAATGGTTTAGTGTGCAACTGGGATATAGATGATGCCAATTCAATTCTCTTCTACATCTTAGTTATCCTATCTGATTGCGAACAAGCACCTCTATCCTTGAAACAGAGAGATCTCATCCTTAAAATAATAACACCTCACAGCAATGTTGTAAAATAAATACACACAATCTAACATGCAGCTATCAAAACTATGGCAACAGAGTCAATACAAGTATTTCATATGGATTCACAAGCTGACCTTCCATAGTCATCCTCCCAACGGATTCTCTGTTTCAGCCTACAAATTCCCTCTTCTTTCTTGCTTTAAATGCCTGCAGTTGATAAAGCCTCCTGGAGGTACAAGATCTCACATCTTGCTATGCAGGCTTAATGAAGTCTCTTAGGACACCTGGACTGCAAGAACAATCCAGTCCCATAGGATATCCCTGGGATCCCAGACCAACCCAGATCAAACCTCTGTACAAACATGCTGAGGTAAGTCCATTCTTGCAGTTCGGTGCAATACAATGCAGTCACGCAGCTGCAAGGCTGAGTTAGTGAAGGAGTGCCATGGGAAACAGGACCCCTCAGGTTTGCTAGCCCCACGTGGGGCTGTTTGGGCAGGGAGTCAGAGAAGAAAGCATACCAGGGCATAGGGCTCCAACATACAGCTGGCTAGGAGACCCTGCTGATTCAGATACCAGTAACCAAAATTTTCTCCATCACCGTCTTTGTCAGGGAATTAACATTTTGCCTACAATAACAGTTATTTCAGAAACCTCTTTATTTCCTAGCTCCACATAAGCCTACACTCTAATTGTACTTCATTTCCCTAATGCAGTGTTAAGTCTTCAGGCATATTTAATGGCTGGAAAGAACATTAACTGCTTTGTATATATTTTTAAGAGACATTTTGATGTCTTTGTATCTTAGGTAGAGCTCAGTTAGACTTTTTTTCCTAGAAACAACAAAGTTGTCAACAAGATTAAAATGTGAGTATTATATCTTTTAGAACATTTAGGTAAGTTTGTGAATAGGAACAGGAGAGTTTGGTTTTTTGGAGACACAGGATATTCAAAACTGTGCTACGGTTTAAAAGGAAAAGATAACCTTTACTGAGAAAAGGTCACTGGACCTTCACAACCCATCTACAGGTCCAAGGCTAGAACCCACTAATAAAATCATGAAAATATTCTTTGACACCCTCAACACAGTTCAGACCTAATATTATCTCCTACATATACATTTTTAAATTTCATCAGTTATCACCGATATCCCTCAAATGTAGCCAATTCATTCGTGTTTGTGAAAGAAAGAAATCGTATTTGAGCAGGGAAGAGATGCAATGAAACATTAAACAAAAGCCATAATTGAAAATCTGTCAAGTCAACACAAAACCTGTTTAACACATTTCGTTCAGATTTGGTAGAGCACTACCTTTTTCTCTGCCACAAAGCTATGGATGAGCTTACAAGAAATGTAAGGGGCCAAGCCCACAAATTGTCACTCTGGCATTAGTCCCCATAACACAAACATTCCTGTTCCTTTTAATGGTTTTCATCATGTGAGTAAGAATTATTTTCCAAAAACAGACCCTGTCCGGATGAATGGATACAAAATGGAAGTGAAACTGAAAAAATGCTATTACAGCTCCATAACAGAACCACGTTGCAATTAATACCAGAAGATCTTTATAGTCCTCTGGAAAATACAGAGGAACACAGCTCTCCAGCAACAGCCTACACGATCCATGAAGTACCAGCAGATGGTGCTATGAAGGCAGGAAGGTTTAAAATAAAAATCAGCTCTTCCAAGTCTAAATTTGACAAGCACTAACTAGAAAATATCTTCAGTAAAGATATCACAGTAATATAACATATTCCTTCCTTCAGAGAAGAATATAGCACAATAAAAGGGCAATTTCCTCTCTAACTCATCTGTTTTCAGGTGATGCTGCTTTTGTTATAATAGTACTGCTTTGTTTCAATAGCACGGTTACCAGTAACCATAGAGCAAACTCCTCGTTACCCATCAATATATCTTCAAGGCATCATTCCTTCTGGATATTTCACAGATTTGCCTTGAAGGCAAGAACCATTCAAGTCATTCATCTATGAAATCAAAGACATTCTCAGTGTTGTCAGAAACTGTGAAAAATTTGGATACATGATTCCAGTGGCTCATTTTTTGCTTTTGCTTTGCAGCATAAAATAATACTGTCTGAATAAATCTTATGCTCTATTTTTTTTTTTTTTTAATATTCTCTAACAGTTTCCAGAGTAGGACTGCTCCTCACAGCAGGGTTTCAGCATGTACAGGTACAGTCACAGAGCTGCAGAAGCTTAAAGCACAACCTAAAATGAGACTGCAATGTTGGAAAGCAGAAGTGGGATTACTAGCAGAAGAAATTGGCAATAAACCAAATCAAGCTATTTAATTTTACTTATAGCAAGTAAGAGAATTAGTGGTATATTAATCTAATAAGTACAGCATGAGTTTTATGCGATCAAGATTGCTATTAAAAATTACTGTGGATTAAAATGTGGGACACAGCTCTAGATGCTCCCCTCACAGAATGAAAGCACTTGTACCTAATGATAATAATAAATTCTTTTAACCTGTCTTCACAGACTTCTACCTATGAAGCTTCATAAGCTGTTACATCAGCTTTTACCTTTCACTCTTACCTTGCACAGCAGGAATAACTAACTTTTAACTATGCTGTTCTCCTGAAGCAGAAGGGCTGTTCCAGGAAAAGCCTGGAAATCTGCTTTTTCTGTGTTTTGTCTAAACAAAAGCCTTCCTCTGGCCTTCTGGCAGCACGTAGAGAGGAACCAGGGCTCTACACACTACCTCTAACCTACCACCTACCAGCCCTGGGTGCTGAAGCCCCCAAACAGGCAAGGTGATCGGTCTCCTCACTCAGAGTAGGGGAGAGATCCCCACCACGTGAGCTGCACTAGGATGTACAACAGGGATGTGCGAGGGCCAGCCAATGTGCTCTGGTCAGCCTGGGCAAGACATACTGATCTAATGCAAAAAAAACCCCAAACCAAACAATTTTACCCTACAGGTAAAATGTAGATATTTGGTATATGTTTCTACATTTATTTATTTACAGAAGTTTATTTCATATTTGCTAAACCAGGAGCTGAATCTCCCTATGACATAAAATAAGGTATGCAGTATGTGTTTCTGTCTTTGGCTTAGGAACCATGTCAGTTTTAATTAAATATTTAATCATTAGGTGCCTCTCTGAGGACTTAGAAGACCTGAGTTTCCTGGCTCAGCTCAGGTTTTCAGTCCATGAGGAGGTGTCCCAGCTGGCAGCAGGGAGATGTATCAGCAGTAGAGGGAAGGAAGGGCAGTGCAGAGCCCCACAGACCAGAGGCAGCATTGCTGGGCTGCAGACGCAGGGACAGACAGGGCTGTGGAGAAAGAGAGGAGTGAGGAAGGCCTGAGCTGTGGGTACCCAAGGCAGAGCTGCTCTGCTGAGGGGGTGCCTGACAAGTGAGGCAGAGGAAGGGAAGAAGGACAGAAAAGAGAAGGGGAATACAGTATCCTGGATGGGTGCAATCTGGGAACAACTGGAAACCAGTAACTCACGACAGCACACCACTAACCCTAATTAAGACCCCTGGACATCAGAGACTTAATTAGCGAAAAGTATGAGCCTGACACTGTTGTATTGATTTGGATAAGCTCAGACCATCACTGTCTGTGCAGAGGAGTGGGATTTCTCACCAGCTGCAAACTTGGTAGGTTTCATCAGCAGTAGATATTTTTAGTCTAGTCTGTGTACATATGCGAGGAAGTGGACAACATCTTTCCCTCACTAATCAAAGAGCCCATCCTTTTCCTGTCCATTTTGAGACACAGGTTAGATCAGCTTTCAGGACATACATTATGAAACTGTTCACCCACATGAACAGATTTCACCCTGCACATTTTAGTATCAGTTGTTAGCCAGCTATTTTACATCAGGTTTTTCTTCAGCAAATAGTTTCATAATATTCAGGCCTCACTTCTTCTCTCACCCCAGCGTTTAGCTCCAGGCAGAGAAAGTGCTGCCGTGGCAGGCAGCAGCTGCAAAGCAGGCACCATTCAGTGGGGATGCTTTGAGAACCTGGCACACCTCAGATGGCAGCATGACTGATGCCCTCCGGGCTCCGGGTACAGGTTAGGCCCACCACCTGCATCCCACACTAGGTTGCAGAGCTGGAAAGAGGCCACGGCAGATGGGTGGAATGCAAGCAGGGAGGACAGGGAGTGATGTTGTGGCTGGCTGGATGAGACAGCTGTGCAAATGAAAGACCCACTTATTGTGAATTTGTAAGCAAGCCCATTCAAGTTAGCAAGCAAATGCATTCTCCTGTTGCGATTGGACCTCCCATCTGCAGTGCAAATGCGCTCTGTCCATCATTCATTCGGTGGAGGGTCATATGCTGTCTCAACAGCACTTCTAACTGGAGAAGGGATCTCCACTTTAGCTTCCAAGGACTTGAGGGAAGTTCTAACGTGGGCCTGAACTCTTCTGCTATCCCTGACCCCATAGTATTCATATAAGAACCATCCCTGGTTTTGACAGAAGGATTTACTGGCACTGTTTCAGTTTCCTCTTACAATTTAGTTTCAGTTCATATTAAATACTTGTAACTCCTCTCTTTATTGATTTATGATCAATACAATAGAAGCAGAGAACAATCACATGCCTTACTCATTCCATCAGAACACATATTTATTTGGTGTATCAATAAAACAATTCATTTGTTGGTTTAGCCTTCATTAGTTCCTACAATCTCTCCCTCGTCATTAAACTTTTCTCTGATGGCCTGCTTGATCTTAGTGGGAGCTTAAATCAATAAAGGACTGTGAACTCTATGACAGGTCTGTTTTCACTAAGATTTTTTTAACTATTGCCTGTAAAATATTTCTAGCTGTTTCAAAGTGAAAGGTCCAAAATTATAACAAGGTTGTTTCCTCCTAGTGAAGCACTTGTTTCCCACCAGTTTCATTAAGAGTTGAAAGTTCACCTTGATAAAAATTATGTCAATCCCAAACCTTTCATTACTTTGATGAAGAAAAGAGATGATATATCTTTTGACACTGTTCAGGGATTAATATTTCCATCATCTCCACTGTAGTTAATTGTCTACATTTTTTTCTCTTGGAATAGTGGCTAGAGACAATAAGTCATGTTGTAACGTTGCATATGTTAGATATTATCTTAACTGGAACTGATTAAATCAATTGACATTTACTTTCTGCCTCAGTTTCTTGGATGTGGGATGTTAAGATCATAGATCACCCTCAGGGTCTCAATATGTATATCTTCCCCTTAATAAATAATCTTTAATCTCTTCAGCTATTGCAGGAAAGAATTCTCTCAATCCACTAGAACATTCTACCTTTAGTCTTATTTTATTTTCAGTCCTCTGCAACATCATTGCTAATGGCTTCTACTAGTATGACAGATCCCTCCAGCACAAAAACTAACATCCTATGACATTATACAGAATATGATGGGTTTAATTCTTCTTCTTACCAGACCAAAAAGAAAAAAAACCTGAAGAGCAAGCAGCAGGCAGAACATTTAGAAAGTTTCCTCAACAAATAAGGGGAGTATTTTAGAGCTGCAGAGCACATTTCAGCTAAGGGTCTCAAAACATAAGTTTCACAAGAGACTTGCTGAGATAGGGTTATGTGAGATTTATTTAATTAAAGTTTTGTTGATGAATGAGAATAATGTTTGGGTTTTGAAGAGGAAATCATGACAGTGACAAACAACTGTATTTCTCATTCATTATGTGAATTTTGTGATGTTTCCGAAGCAGAATTTTATAATAAGCTGTGAAGACAGTCATGGATAAGCTTTTTTCAAAACAGACAGTGTCAAAAGACCTGCAACCATATTATGTCAAAGCATAATTGATTTCGTATCGACTAGCAGTGTCACAAATTTATGTCAAGGGACTGAGAAGCAAAAAACACCACAAAGGTAAAACAGAGCAACTGTGCGGAAAATAAGCAGCATGGTTTTTGAACCAACTTTATCTCATATTGTATGGGAAGATAACTTGCCATTCAGGCAGAAAATATATGCCAAAAAATCCTTAAACTAGGAAAACTGTTAATTAATACACTCGAGTTCACAGATGTTTTAATCAAGTACAGCTTAAATGATTGAAACTCTGTTTGCTATCCTGAGTAAAAGACATCAAAAATAAATCTTCAGCATTAAATCCTGACATGAATATGGACCTTCTAATAAGGTCTAAAAAGTTATAATAAAATTAGCACAGGCAAAAGGACCCATGAATCTCAGTAGACTACAGCGGGGTAATGAAAGAGAGAAAGTTAGATGTGTATGATCCCACACTGCAGGGAGCACATAGGGCTGTGTTAGTGCTGTCAAGCCAGTCGAGGGCTCCCACTAGTGTTATTCTTTATTTCAGCTCCATTCCCTGAAAAAGGAACTAAAAATAGGGAATTATTAAAAAGAAGTATGGTAGGAAAAAGCAGCTGTCATAACAGTTAGGATCATGGATACTTTCACACTTGATTCATCAGCGTTAAACCTGATCCGTGCTGTCAGTTCCTCAAAACTTATACAATCTGGAAATTTCTTGTTGAAAATAGTCAGATGCCATTATAAGCACCTAATGAAGAAGTGCAGCACTTTGTGAAAAACTGTCAGTAATGTAGTTTTTAGCTGACATCTTCAGGATAGGCACTCTGGAGAAGAGTGGAGATGGAGGTGATCTGTGGTTCTTTTTAGGGGACCATGTTACACCTGGTCCTCAAAATACATGGTGTTGGAACACAGAAAGGAACTGAAGCCAAAGGGAAATCTGTCTGGCTAAAAACATTTAATGTGTGGGGTTTGTTTTTCAAATCAAAACTGCAAGTTGAAGATCCCGCTCATAAAAACAGATCATGCAGATTGGCTGTCGGACTGGGCAACAGCAGGTAACGTTACAAAGTGAAGGTCTTGGGAGCAGTGCTAAAGCTGACACATCTAGAAGTATATTTAGGATGATTTGTATTAGACAGTCAGCAATTTGCACTGCTTAATAATAACAAGTACTTTTTGCCAGATATTTTTGTGTAACACTAAGCATTTCTAATGCTCTACCATTCTATTTCTAACATTCTAATTTCTAATATTCCAGCAAAGTCCACAGTTTTAGAAATATGTCTTCTAACGCACTAAAGTACATTCCTGCCTTGGATTTTCTTCTCTAGCAAACATGATGAGCATGCACTAGTAAGAGCTACTAATTGGTCAACTATGAGCTTCTAAGGTTTTTGATCTATGTGTACAAAAATTGGATATCTAAATAGAAAGGAACCACAGGAAGAAACAGAAATTTTTTACATTTGGACTAGATATAGACAAAAGGCACAATTAACTTTTTATCTTCATTGAAATCTCCATCTAGTCTGGCAATTTCCAGGTTCACATCATGCATCCCTTGTTAAAAAAGGACTTTATATTTGTTTCTGGTGTATCACGAGTGGCCGGCATGGCTTGGGAGAGCAACCAGACTGCTTTTTGCTACCACTCAGCAGACCACTGGGAAAACTGTAAAGTACTAACTATTTTACATTTAAAAAGCCTTGGGGGGAAAAAAACCCAAACAAACAAACAAACAAACAAAAACACACACAAAACAAAAACAAAAACAAAAACAAAAAAACCCCAACCCATCGCGTAATTAGAACATAGCAGAACAAGATTTCTGACTCTTCATATCTCTTGGCTTACCTAAGAAAAGCACAACCAAATGCACAGCTCAGAGAAAACAACACAAATACAGAAGAGAGACGAATATTTTGTGTGTAAACGTGCTGCAATGACCTACCTAATACATGGTCAATTTTCTGCTTTTTTAAATGAAACTTTTAATTCAGGCTTGTGCATGCCAAGTGCTAGGTAAGAGCACAGTTAGATAAGAACTAGGGAAGAAGCTATGACTTCAAAACGCCAATTCTATTTCTCAGTAAAGAATGGAGTTCTACAAATTGGTGTCAGGCCAACATTTACAGCATTGACATTGTAGATGCTGTCTCATTCACTTTTCTTTAGGGGACACTAATTTTCAGTTAGGTACTAAAATAATGAAAATTATTTTAAGATGGTTAAAAGACAAGCAGAAAGAAGATTTCTGGCCCCCAGGAAATCCACCAGCTCTGCCTGAGGAAACCTTCGGACATGCCAAAAGCAGTGGCAAACTTTTGATTCGTTATTAGTTGGGGGGGCTGGTGCTGTGTACCATGCTGCCTTTTGCCGAGCACAGCAACACCCCAAATTAAAAACCTTTCCTTAGCACATGCTGTCTTTGATCCAACCCAGGGAAAGCTTGTGGGCATGAACATGAAGAACAACCTAATGTCTCATGAATGTCCAGGGAAAACTGATGAATGTTTCTTCCTTCTCCCCAGTAGGCCCAGTTTTGAGGACCAATAATCCTCCCAGATACCCTACATAAGGTGCACTCTTTATTGCCTTTATGAAATTAGTTGTTTTTTTAGAAAAAAAAAAAAGAAGTTACCTGCCTCCTGAAACCCAATGAAATGGTAGTTTTTCTCTATACATTTAGGCCCTAGCCCAATGCTGATTTGAGTCTGTCAGCAGTCAGAGCTCTTTTTCTTACTTTTCTGGAAGTTCTCTTAGGAAATAACATGAAACATATAAGTAGGCATCGCTACCACTAATGAAAATACAAACTTCCCTGTGCCTCCAGGCCTACCATACACCGAGTTTTGCATAAACAAATAGTATTTTCTTTTTTAATCTTCCTGAACTTGTGTTAAAGTTACACCCTTTCTCAAAGGCGAGATATGTACGAGGATCTTCAGGTTTGTTTGTTTGTTTAAAAAAAAAAAAAAAAAAGAAATCTGAGAGGAACAGATCATTCTCCTGGGTATGCATTTAAAAGGAGGAGTGAAAAATTAAACTGACCCATTCATGGAAATAGGCCTGTACAACACTGAAATGATGCTGTTTCACATGAACAGGTGCTACTTCTTCAAGTGTTTGGATGCCCTTGACACTTCCATGAGAGTTAAAGCCCTGAGTAACTGGCTATGTTTTATGTATCTGTGCTTGAGCACCCACAGGCTGCTAAAGAGAAATATGAAATAGCATGCCCAGCTGAAGTGCTGCTCTGCTATGTTGTCTTTTGATAGATTAACTGAAAGGGGTGATGTTATTTCTGAATTACATCAACCCTACACTGTCTTCCTTTGTTCATATCTTTATAATAAGACACACCTTTGTTTTCAAAACAGATCTTTCACTCTTCCTTCTAAAAAGGGAATCAAGAACATTTAGCCTTGAACTTTCATCACCTGTTTTGCAATCATTTAAAGAGATTTCTCAAGTTTAAGAAGGAAAGGTATTTTCTTGTGACACAGAATATAACTTCTCTCTTAGGTGTACACAGGGCTTCTATCTGCAGCACCAGCACAATGATTATCCCCAGCAATCATATCAAAACATGAATTGTGCTTTTTGATGACTAGACCCTGATTATTTTTTTAACAGACAAAAACATCACTATAGCAGAGTTCATCCTACTGGAACAGGCTTGCTTTTCTTGTCCTTCACAAACACCTTAAGAGTACAAAGCCAGAGGTGTCCACAGTCGGCAGTTAAAAACCAGTTTCAAAGAGGAGCAGAGGGAGGAGGAAAAGCCTCTGCCTGCTCCTGCCCATTCGCTCTGTCCCCAGGAGGGGGAAGCCGAGCTCCGCCAGTTGCAGAATTAAAATTGTAATGAGTTAAAGTGAGTAGGATTTTTTTTTTCCGTAACTCCTATAATTCTTATGCTTGCTTCCATGCGTGGAGTTAAAATGCTCCTAGTGGCCTCTCCCAGGGATCACCACCCCGGACAAGAATCTTTCTAATCTCACTGATAATGCTCTAAGTTTGGGGTCAGAGAGGATATTATTTTCTTAAGCAATTTTGTTCTTGAGCAATGGGAGTATCAAGCTGACATGAACCACACTGTCTTTCTGGCTCTCCTCTCACACAAATGTGCTGCTCAGGGCTTTAATGAGGAGTCCCAAGCCCAGGTGTCAGTTTAAATTAACATAAAACACAAACGTTCCTGTTATGCAGGGCCAACAGCCTGTCTGGAGTGGTTCTTCTCACAAGGCCACACTTGAGTATTGTGTCCAGTTTTGGGCACCTTAGTACGAGAGAGATATCAAGGTGCTGGAGCGAGTGCAGAGGAGGGCAACGGATCTGGTGAAGGGCCTGGAGAATAAATCTTATGAGGAGCAATTGAAGGAGCTGGGACTGTTTAGTTTGAGGAGGAGAAGGTTGAGGGGAGACCTCATCACTCTCGTTACTCTCATCACTCTTTACAACTACCTGAAATTGTAGAGAGGTTGGTGCTGGTCTCTTCTCACAGGTAATTAGTGATAGAACAAGAGGGAATGGCTTTAAACTGCAACAGGGGAAGTTCAAACTGGTCATTAGGAAAAAATTTTCCATAATAAAGAGTGGTCAGACAGTGGAATAGGCTGCCCAGGGAGGTGGTGGAGTCACCATCCCTGGAGGTGTTTAAGGGTCGTTTGGATGTGATGGGATATGGTGTAGCGGAGAAATTTGTAGCGTAGGACTGATGGTTGGACTCGATGATCCCAAGGGTCTTTTCCAACCTGAATGATTCTATGATTCTGTAATTCTCCATACCGAGGAGGATCTCGGGGGGCTACTTTCAGATAAGGCCATTTTAACTGCTGGAAGTGAGGAGAATGATTCAGCTGCCTGAACACTTTCATGCCACTGGAGACACCCCAGTCTCTGGGCAGGAGCATACTTCCCATGAGTCCACATTTTACCCCCAGACCTGTCTCAGATACCCAGGGACATCCACTCTGGCACCACTGCCCACCTTTGGGCAGCCTAATCCTCCACTTGAACGTGCTGCCCATCCACCCTGCACAGCAGGGTTTGGTCCACATGCAGGTGTAAGGGGCACACAGGGTGCAGGCTGAAGCGTGGGATTCACCTTAGAAAATTAAACCTTTTTGTGAAGTACAGTAACCGCAGTGAAGTGGCAGCTGTGTGTTTATCTTCAGCACATAAACCCATTACCTATCTTCTCAGCTGCTCCGAGATACAAAGTCCTTGTAACTGTTCTGTGAGCTTCTCATAAGGAGAGGTGAGGAGCTCTGAGTAACAAAGGATGACACATGTTGGGTGGATCATTTAATTAAGGAAGAGCAGGCTGCCTGCAGACAGGGAGCAATTCCCCCATTCAGAGGAGCCAGTCCCACTGCCAAGCAGCACACAACCTCCACAGCAAGTACCAGCTGTCCTCCTGGGGAACCTGAATCAAAAGCTCATGCCAAATAAATCTAATCACGTACATATTATTACCCTCAGCAGACAACTTTAAGCATTCAGACAATTATGCAAAGCAATTTTAAAATTCAGAGCAGAATCATCTTGAGAGATATCTGCCTGAGAGCAAAAACCAGTGTCCTTTCACTGTTGATAATACTGCAAAAGGTGAGCATACCTGACCAGCCTTAGGGTCAGCAGACAGACATGGTATGAAATCATGGACTGACTGAGCAAATTCTTCCTACTTAGCAAAAGATGTCAAGATTCTTCCACAATATAATATTTCTAATTTTCCCCGGTATATTAGCCCTGAACCTTTTTATTAATCATACTTTCAGGCCCTCCTCAAAATGACCAGAAGCAAGCAAAGTAAAAAATATAAAAAATTGTTTTATACAAAAGACTTGGAGAACATTTTTTGCATCTTAGTTCTTTGCTGTGCTTTTCTGTGCATTTGTATAACGCACAGCCTTTTGGTTCTTGTGGGAAATGCCAGTACACAAGAAGTATATAGTACTGCTGGTCCAGAATTTTTGGAGATTCCTACAGGAGAAAATTCTCTTTATTGCATATACATCATCAGGGAGTAGAAAACTGATTCTGTGCATGCCAACTTTTGTATATAATTAAATAAATTTTAGCATTGTGATTTATATTTCCAGTATAGAAACAGTTGCTTGAATAACAGTTTCTAAGTGTATACATGATTTTATGATATACAAGACTCAATTGCAACCGCCTCTATTCCAGGAACTGCTGAATATTTTCTTCCACATTAGCACAATTCAATGCAATGAAAATTATTCTGTTAGACTATTCTTTAATTATGTGTGTTGAAAAAATCCTTACCTGTGTGGAAACTATGTTAAGATTGTGCAATTCAGTGTCTGACCACAGGCATGCTCATTTCCCTGCCAGTGCCAATGCCAGTAACAGCTCTGTGGTATAAACCCTGTGCATTCAGCTTTGTGTCACAGTAATTCGAAATATAGGGCTTTAGGTAATGGATGCTTTTTTATGCCAGTCGTTCTACCTGTCCGTACCTTTTCCTGACCACATCAATGAAAAGATGGAAAGATTGGTTTAGTGATGCCAAAGACTTTAACCCTTCATACAGGTATATTTCTCATCACTGAGGTTTTTAAGTCCTGCACGTAGCCTTGTGATTCCTGGTTTGGGGTTGGCACGTGTGGGAGCAGCATCAGAGCCACAGCGCACAGTCCTCTCTCTTCCTCACTTTCCTTTATTTTGCAGGGTCTCTCTGTAGTGACTTATGTAAACTCGATTAGCCCTATGCAAATTTTAACTTGTCCATTCTTTTGTATTTGCATTTTTACTAATTCTTTTTCTGTGCACCTGTAGACACCACCAGGTTTCAAGAAATGGTGTGCTGTCTGTCGTACTGCTTCATACCAGGGACCTTGTGTTGTTTGCAAACACCAAGCACATGCCAAAATTCATCTCAGCCTCTCCTCTGATCTCATCCCAGGTCCTGAAAGAGACCTGTTGGAAGTGGCTGCTTCATGCAGTCTGTGGCCTTGAGCTGGCTTTGAATGTTCCCCCAGCATTCTCTCTCCCACACACATCATTAAGCTAAAATGACAAAAATCTTTATACCTGTTAGAAGCAGCATATTCACTCTCAAACAAGTTCCACTGCTGTATCTTTCTATACTCAAAAGAGAGGATTTGACAGCCTCTTTTCACGAGCTCAAGTCAGCAAGCCCTTGCGTGCCCTTCACCTTTCCCGCCACCTCCTCGCACTGCCCCACGGCCCGGCACATTCACCAGCGCTACCAGATCCTGGCGGTGCTGGCGGAGGCAGCTCCTCCAGGTGTTTGGGAATAATCCTGGTTTAATGGGCAAAACCAAGCAGTTTCTAGATTGTTTAAAGTACTCAGAAAATCCATTGCTTCCCCACATTACTTGCGCTCGGTGTTTGGTGGGTAGGTCCTTCCCGACTGAAGCCCAGTTTGTACTTCAGAGGTGAAAATATTTCCTTTCAAAAGGCAGCTGCAATGCATTTCCCTGTTCTCTGAGTCTCTCGGCTCCTAGCTGAGGTGGGGGGCAGCATCCTCTGCAGTGCCTTTCTCCAGACAAAACAGTGACTACTTATTAAATTAAAGATGAAGGGTGGGTCTGAGCTTGAATCTACCCAAAGTCTGAAGCAGAGGACCTACAAGGGTGAGAGTAAATGGCTAATGTTGGAAGCCTGGAATCCATCTTGCACAAATTAAACCCAGCATATTACACTGGGATCCAGATCTGAACTTCCTCATAGCTGTGGGAAGTCTTAGACAAAGTTCTTGGCCTAAATCTGTTGAAGATTAAAACTAAGTGTCTTTAGAATGGCACACATGCAATCACAGAGTCTCTGCATGCCTCAGGCATCTGTTTCTAGTTCTGATGCACTAATCATTACATATGAACTAATAAAGTGAAAACATTCAGATTTTATTATGCCTTTTGTTTATCACTTTACAGCACTTATTTCTTCAAGAATTTCAGTGCTTTTATGAGGAATAGGTGATCCCAATAACACTTCTTCAAAACCAGAAACAGCTCTGTATCTGATATTAAAAGGACTATAAACCATCCATGCAAGTAAAAGCATTATAAATTTTTTATTGCTATTACAGTATTACTAGTTGGAGAAGCCCATCCCCACAGAGTTGGGATGCTGATTCTGATAATAGAAATCATATGTACCACCCATTCATGTTGATTTTAGCGGAAGTTGCTGACACTTGGTCCTCAGATCAAGAAGCAGATAAATACTGTTAGAGCAGTATTCTGGAACAGTATAGTCTCAAAATGAGAGCAAGAGGTGTTATTAACTGGAAAAATTACATACCCGTAGGTTAATTTTTAAAAACAACACCAAATATTTAATTTTTTTTCAATTACTATAATACAATTTTTGAGTAATTACATATTTAAGCACATGTTCTTGAAAAAACACACACTCCTTTTATTTCCCTGTCTCTGGGGTACAAAAGACCCTGTTTACGTGAGCTTGCTTTTTTTCTATAAAATAATGGTGAAGATTTTCATATGAAAAGACAGTGTTTCTTATCATGCTAGGATGTGCTTGGAGGACCAGATTACAAAGTCTTTATCTCCTTACAAAAAATTAAGGGGAGAAGAAGGACAGAGGAGAAGGTTGAGGGGAGACCTCATCACTCTCGTTACTCTCATCACTCTTTACAACTACCTGAAATTGTAGAGAGGTTGGTGCTGGTCTCTTCTCACAGGTAATTAGTGATAGAACAAGAGGGAATGGCTTTAAACTGCAACAGGGGAAGTTCAAACTGGTCATTAGGAAAAAATTTTCCATAATAAAGAGTGGTCAGACAGTGGAATAGGCTGCCCAGGGAGGTGGTGGAGTCACCATCCCTGGAGGTGTTTAAGGGTCGTTTGGATGTGATGGGATATGGTGTAGCGGAGAAATTTGTAGCGTAGGACTGATGGTTGGACTCGATGATCCCAAGGGTCTTTTCCAACCTGAATGATTCTATGATTCTGTAATTCTCCATACCGAGGAGGATCTCGGGGGGCTACTTTCAGATAAGGCCATTTTAACTGCTGGAAGTGAGGAGAATGATTCAGCTGCCTGAACACTTTCATGCCACTGGAGACACCCCAGTCTCTGGGCAGGAGCATACTTCCCATGAGTCCACATTTTACCCCCAGACCTGTCTCAGATACCCAGGGACATCCACTCTGGCACCACTGCCCACCTTTGGGCAGCCTAATCCTCCACTTGAACGTGCTGCCCATCCACCCTGCACAGCAGGGTTTGGTCCACATGCAGGTGTAAGGGGCACACAGGGTGCAGGCTGAAGCGTGGGATTCACCTTAGAAAATTAAACCTTTTTGTGAAGTACAGTAACCGCAGTGAAGTGGCAGCTGTGTGTTTATCTTCAGCACATAAACCCATTACCTATCTTCTCAGCTGCTCCGAGATACAAAGTCCTTGTAACTGTTCTGTGAGCTTCTCATAAGGAGAGGTGAGGAGCTCTGAGTAACAAAGGATGACACATGTTGGGTGGATCATTTAATTAAGGAAGAGCAGGCTGCCTGCAGACAGGGAGCAATTCCCCCATGCAGAGGAGCCAGTCCCACTGCCAAGCAGCACACAACCTCCACAGCAAGTACCAGCTGTCCTCCTGGGGAACCTGAATCAAAAGCTCATGCCAAATAAATCTAATCACGTACATATTATTACCCTCAGCAGACAACTTTAAGCATTCAGACAATTATGCAAAGCAATTTTAAAATTCAGAGCAGAATCATCTTGAGAGATATCTGCCTGAGAGCAAAAACCAGTGTCCTTTCACTGTTGATAATACTGCGAAAGGTGAGCATACCTGACCAGCCTTAGGGTCAGCAGACAGACATGGTATGAAATCATGGACTGACTGAGCAAATTCTTCCTACTTAGCAAAAGATGTCAAGATTCTTCCACAATATAATATTTCTAATTTTCCCCGGTATATTAGCCCTGAACCTTTTTATTCATCATACTTTCAGGCCCTCCTCAAAATGACCAGAAGCAAGCAAAGTAAAAAATATAAAAAATTGTTTTATACAAAAGACTTGGAGAACATTTTTTGCATCTTAGTTCTTTGCTGTGCTTTTCTGT
>NW_020799091.1:93255969-93271558 GCF_003259725.1 Athene cunicularia
GGGGGGGGGGGGGGGGAGACGGGAGACGGGACACTCAGGGTATTGGTGGTTAAAAAATAACTGCCATTTGCTTAAAAGATGGTCAACCCAGTAATGTCAGAAACAACATCTATATCAGTCAGAGCATTCTTTGACAAAAATGTTAAATTATTCCATTTAAATGATTAAATGATACACATGATTTTGAGTTATAATTTTTGTTTCAAATTATAAATGTTCCAGAAATG
This sequence comes from Athene cunicularia, assembly GCF_003259725.1. Classification (NCBI taxonomy): domain Eukaryota; kingdom Metazoa; phylum Chordata; class Aves; order Strigiformes; family Strigidae; genus Athene; species Athene cunicularia. The sequence goes on from NW_020799091.1 coordinate 93,256,197, forward strand.
CCAAATTGCAAAAGATGTTGACTTGTCCTAAGAGAAGAGGGTTGCCCTATCTAGCCCACAAGACTATGTTTAATGGCATCAATGCCCCACAAGGTATTAAAACTTGGCTGACATTGTAGCCAATTAGGTATTTTTCTCTATTAAAAGACAAAGGCCTTGACCATACAAAGAGGTCATGCAGATAGCATCCAAAACATGATAATCATGCGAAGAAATACATCATCTGTTCAGAGGTGACCAGCCAGGTGGTTTATGTATGTTTAAAGGTCCTCCAGACACCTACATGCCTGTTATTCTATCTATAGCTGTCACGCATTTGAAGCAAACTTTGATTTAGAGTTTGAAACCGCTAAGGAGCAGTTTGGACATGGATAAAATGTGTTGCCATAACTTCAGTGGTTTAGTTAGAAGTAGCTCCCATAAGACAGCACCTGAGCAGCTGCTCAGCCATATGGGATAAGGGCCTAAAGTCAACAGAGTGGACGATGTCTCACTTCTGGTTGCAGTTTCCTGGTTAAACACACAGCCGTTCCTATCATTGTCTCAGTTTTACTATTGAAGAACGATGCACACCCTGTTATGTGCATGTACTTCAGTACCATATTAGGATTTGATCCTCTGGTAGACAAGATCCTCTAACTTCCTTGGCTTGTGGCTTTTAAAATTTTCCTCACCTGACCTGGAACTTCATAGTATTGTCCTCAGGCTGAAAGAGCCAAATATGTCTCTGCCATCTCCATTTAATAGTAAGATACCAACTACTTTTAAACATACATACTTCGCAATTATACATAATACTTCTAGTAGAAACACAGCTACTAAACAAGATTGCCTCACATTTCCTGCATGCACGGAATTATTTTTTTTCTTGAGAACAAGTCTGTTCCCAGAATCACATCTCACAATGAATTAAAGTAACATAAACTGCAAAAGAGGTTCATCACTGCCCTTAGCTTGGTATACAATGAAAATCCTGTTAAACAATTTGAACTCTTCCTTTGAAAAATAAAATATGCTTATTTTAATTCTTCAAAGCTGACAAAAGACTATAAGGTCACATTTTTTGTCAGCTAAATCACAGACAGATAGTGCTTGTTTGGATGCAATCATGACTAAGCTTCAGTATCTATTTCTACCACAGTCACTATAAAAACATCCTTGCACCTTTTATTAACATTGTAAACCTTGTAAACATTCCTAATACAATGGAGTATGTTGATGATGTGGTCTACTGGCATGCTTGAAATACAGACCTAGCAAAGTCTTTCCTCACTTGGGCTAATAATCTTCCCAGCACTAAGGGAACTAACTGCTCAGTTAACATTTGCAAGTACAGTTATATGGTTATATATACATAACCATATATACATATATATATATGGTTACAGTTATATTAAGGACCGTAGGCACCACTGACTGGAAAAGACTGCTTCCCAGATCAGGGGCTATACAAAATTTATGAGATTTCTGAGGCATTTCAGTCCTGGTCCAGAGCTCATTGAAGCAAACCACATCTTCTTGTTGACTCTTAATGGCCTTGACTCAGATCCAGTCTACAACTTTGATTATTCACGTTTCTTCCATGGTGCTTAAAAAATCCCAGCTTTTTTTCCTTCCAGAACCATATTATTGTAAATTTTTTTTGCTATGAGGCTGAGATTGTTTTTATGCTATTTTGTTAGCTACACAGAGAGAGTTATATGCTACTCTCTGTGGTGATTTAGTAGACCACTAAGGTCTTGATTCTATAAATACACTATTGAGGTAGCCCCACTGAATCCTGTATACTCAGTCATAAGACCTACTGACTGGAGGATGGAAACCTCCAGCAGTATCCATCAGGTCTTTCACATAAACACTAGCATACAAAATATTTTTCTTTTTAATATTTTCACTTATCTAATCAATGTTTATTTATAACTAAGGGCTAAATGTTTCTCATTTTGAAAAGACCATACAGGATTGTGAATCTGAGAAAGCAGCAGGATTTCTCAGTCCACAATTTTAAAGCTTTATTTTGAGTCTTGGTGGTTTAAGGGAAAAATCACACTGTAAACATACTTGAAAGCACTTTATCTTGTTTCTAAACATGTATTTTAAAGGTTTTTCACATCTGAATAGAAATAGGATAATAATTAGAAGACATAATCTCCTGAGAGCTGACAGGAAAACAGAAAATAAAGGGAAAGTAACCAGTACAATCCCATCTGTGTGTTACTCTTTTGTTCTAGGAAACCTCAATTCACATCCAGTCTGACAACAACAGATGAGACACAGATGCAGGACCCAAACTACCACATTAAATTATAGCCACACTATTATTTTACTGGATGGTTGTTAAAGATAACTGCATTCAAAACTTGAGGAAAGGCCATGCAGACCACTCTCAAAGTGAGTGCCGCTGCCAGCTAGGAGGAAACTGAGCTCTGCTGGCACTTTCTAGAAGTCAGGCCCAGACTAATTCACCTTGTAGCACTGGCCCTGCCTCAAAGTCCCTCACCTTCTTGGCAATGCCTGTTGCTGAGGGATGAGTGCAGACAGTGACCATCTTCACCAGACCTCACTCTCCTCAGCATGTTACAGCCCTTCAGCAGAGTAATAGCCCTGCCTGTTTCTGAATGAGCTTCAAAGGCAGCCCAGCCATACAGCCACGCATGTATTCAACAGCTGCACCTTACCATTATGCACAAACCCAATGAAACACCACCAATTTCTATAATACTATAATAAATGTCATAACAACCTCGCTTTTTTTTTTTTTTCTTTTGCCACTGGTTAGCAGAAAGTTAATCTTTTCTATAAAATATGACTGAGACAAAAAATGTTTGGAGCAATGATACTAGAGCAGCAGATACCCTCCCCTGCAGGACTCACTTTCCTTTTAATGACTTTCCAAAGATTTTTCCCTTCCAGTGGGAACAAGAATGCCAGATGGATATCTTCTGCTTGGGCAAGACCATACTGGACTGGCTCCGCACCAAACCACAGTCAGAGACATGAACAACAGATAAAATTCTCAATGAAAATTAAAACACACTTTTAGGGGGTAATACAGGAACAAACACATCTAGGAGCCATGGGGATATAAACAGTCCAAACAACTTAATGAACTTTGTAGTTGGCTGGAAAAAATGTCACTGGCACAGAGTCTTATTTAGAAATGAAAAGAGTTCTGTCTTGATTAATCCCAAGGAGCTAATAAAGTTACAAATACTTGTAAACCATGTCAGATATATATCTTATACTGTGGTCTAAATAGCAGAAATTTCAGGGACAGAAATAATCCAATTACTTTTCAATGATTTCCCCCACTGATGAAGGTAGCAACATTTCCATTAAGAACAGATGCTGTCCCTCAGTCGAACAGTGAATGAGATCTGGGCACTCAGACACTCTGGCAGATCCTTGCAACTAACAGTTGTACTTATTCAGAAGTGCGCAATATTCTGCGCAACATTTTCCATTGTGTCACAGAGTAGCTACTACACCATTTTTGTCGTGTTTTCACAGCCTCTTCTGCTTTTGTGGTTGTGTGGGTGGACAGGCATGGTCAATACATGCGAGTCACAGTGAGGAACCTGTACGTGTGTGAGCGCGGGCAGAGGAAGTCGCTATGCATGCATGCTCGACTGAGACCCTTCCAACTGTGATTCCAGGAAAAACTTGCATGGTCCCTGGTGGAAAAACAAGTGTTCAGACAGTAAAATTATCATGAATAGGGAAACCGGACACTCTTACTGCATATTTTCTCACACTTTTTATTCCAGCAAATTAAAATCTGAATGAAAATCTCTGGATGGCATGCAGAGAACAAAGTATCATGAGATAAATGTCTGCTGAATTTTGAGCTGTCTTAGTGATGTGTGTTGTGTTGCCAATGTATCCCTGTGGTTTCCATTTCCACCACTTTCTTCTTTAACCTCCCATGCTCGTGGATAGAAGTTCTCATAAAGGGTATGCTCAAGGGAAAGATACAGCATTTTAACAAAATGTCATCTTACCCTTGTGGATTCATGCTGGCCTCATGCAGACATGTATACATATATGCATTTCCCTTGCCATAGTCTCAGTTTTCTGAAAGCAGAGCACAATGTGGATTGCATCTGCTGTGTAAATATATGAGCAACATACAGAATTGGGATTCCATCCCTCCCCTAAAATATAATCAATGCACAACCTGGTGCATTTTGAAAAGCAAAAATAAATAAAACTCTAAAAAAACCCAATACTTTCTCTAGAGCAGTCTTATGAACTGTACAGGGATTGCTTGTTTTGACCAAGGGGATATATTATACCCTGAGTGGGGGTGAAAACCATTAGGGGAAGAAAAATAACCCTAACCTTTCCCTTAGTTTATAGACAATTTGCCTTTCTAACTTGTCCCATGACCTCCTTAACCATCTGTTGTCTTCTCTCCTTCAGCCAAAATACGCTAAATTCTAGCAACAGACCTTAAACAAACACAATAACTCTTCAGGGAGATGTGCAACAATGCAAACCCTCAGCTGTCCTACTTTTGGAAATTAAGTAGAACTGACAGGAATAAGAGAAACAACCACTGATGAGAGGAGATGTGTCAGTCCCTAAAACCGTTCACTCAGAGAAGGTCCAAACATGACTTAGCAGCTTTTTTCTCCTAACAAATCTCCCAAGGTTCTGAGTGGGAGAACATATAAGGGATACAGCTGCACACACAACAGCAGTTCTTTATTTGCAGTCTCACTGCGTGGCAAACACATATGCACACTCAAACATGCACACATGAAGAAAGAGAAATGCACATCTCTGCACCCCGGCTGAGGTATAGCAGGACCAGTCAGTATGTTAATCCTATTTGTTTCAGAATGGCAGACTTACATACTGCTAATGCAAGCATACTTAAAGAGCAGAATAAAGGGGATCACAACTCCTCATCCATGCTAGGGAGAAACAGCTCCTAAGTGATGCAGAAAACTAAAGCCTGTAATCTCTTAAATATTCAAAATAGGCTCTTAAATCATCCTGTGAAAGTTGTCTCTCAGCAACTCCAGACCTCAAAGGCTGAATGACTGAACAGCACTTTCAATAATGAAATAAATATTTGTCTTTACAAAGGCATTATTTCCTTGTTTCCACTTAGAGCTAATATTAACTATTACGAACAAGCACACAAAAAAAATCTTCCTGTGCGGGCAAGAACATTTCAAATGCCTGTACTTAAGATCCTTTTAAAACAAAATCTACTGGTCAAGGGAGCAAATTACTTGCATTTTTTTAATAATAAAACTGGGAACCACCACAAGTACAACTGTAGCAGGATTTTTTTTTTTTTCTGAGGCATAGTACAGTTGTAAAGATGATGGAGGAAAGCATGAACTCTAGTCCATCTTTCTTTTCTTCTTACAAGATCAGTTCCTACGAAGTTTAACTTGGAGCTTAATTTGGGCGTATTTATGCAAGTCATCCGGTCTTAAAAATGTGTTTACCATGGTTTTGTATGTCTGCCTGCCTACCTTTCTGTTCTTCTTTTTACATTTTCCACTTAACATTTTGGGAAGACCCAGTCTGCTAACATCAATGCAACAAAGACAGCATTTTCTACGCCCTGCTAAGAAAAGACAGAAGTGTTCATAGGCTTAAAATTTGTCCGATATGTAGCTCCTCTGATGAAGTAGAGAAAAAGGACCTGATTCTGTACCTTTAAATCCCATCAGTCTTTTTATTCATTGTACTGACTTTGAATTTGGCTTCCATTCCACCATTAGTTACAATGCTGTACAGGTGAAGAACAGCATGTCATGTCAATAATTCATCAAACTGTGGAAGAGCAAGAAACGTAATGAAAGGTCAATGTTCACAAGCAACATAAACATACTTCAGAGCAATGCTGTGGCACAAAGGCTGTCAAATGGTAGCTAAGGGAGAGTAGAAAGGAGGTAGCCAGTCTAACAAGGCTCTTCATTCCAGCACAGAAATGAGAAGGGAATCCAAAGACTGGAAGGCAAATTCAGGCCCCTGCCAAGGAAGAGTGAGGAAGATGTTAAAAGTAAGAACAATGAGTTCTCTGAATGAACCACCCACTAACATAAAATGCCATGTAGATCTGCTTCTCTTGGGGGTTGTGGGTTAATCCTGGAGGTCTTTCTGGAGGCAATGCTCTAGCCTAGCATTTGCTGGAGATCTCAGAGCCCTTTGGTGGCTTACAGGAGTCAAAATAGGCTTAACGGTCCTTTTGGCCTCTGGAAAGTCAGCATGTCAAATACAGATCCCTTACAGGACAGGGAATGAGTAGGATACCCGTGGAGGCAAATATGCCAGAGTCCCACAGCTGCTGTTTCCTCTGCTACCACCTTTGGGATCAGAATGACAGCGTCTGAGGGGAGCCTGGGTGGAAATGGCAGGGAGGTAGGTCAGCCTTGGAGGCCAGCCAGCTTTCTTATCATTCTGGTGCAGCACATTCAGAAAGCAAATTCAGGGGGTTTTCTTTGTTCTTTGAAGCAAAGGGAGTCTTGTGGCTGAAACCAACGGCCCCAGGAGCTGTGGTTACATGAGGTCCCGGAAGTGCTGACGCCTGGCGAAGCTGAAGGGCTGGAGCCAGATGGCAGACCAGGGGAGACGGCAGCCAGTGCTTTCCTGAACAGGGTCCCCTCAACTGTCACAAAGTCATGGATCAATGTTTGTTTTGCAGTGCTGGCGGTGCAACATGACCACCCAAGTGTTAGTATTTCAGCTCTTTGCCTCTTACTACTGGCGAGCCTGTACCCCATGTTCCTGCATTGCCCAAAGCAGTGAAGTCTCAGTCTCCTCTGGAATCAGGCTCTAGTACAAACCATGATCAAGTTTGGACAGAGTCCCCAGGCTCACAGCTGCTCGTACCTGAAGGTGGCCATGGTGGCCCCCTGAGTGCTCACGGTGGCTCTGAGAGCTTTTGGAGAGTGCAGCCCATGCAGAAGTCCATGCCATTGCTCCCTTGCCTGTACCTGCTCAGTGCATGGCCCTGGCTACTGGAGCAGCTGCCCTGCTACAGTCTGGACAAAGGAGAAAGTTACTCTGAGGAAAGGTAACATATGAACTTGTGGTGCACCAGCTGCTTGGCAAGAATCACTTGGGAATAGATTGTTATGTGGCAAAGCTTATGTCCTTTTCATTGCCTTCTGGAGGATTTCAGGGAAGTAGCATGAGAATGAACAGTGTCCACAGAGCAGCTGACACCCTGCCAGTTCACATCCTACTTCACCCCAGGAGAAATTACTTCTATGACATTAAAGACAAAAACTCATCTTAAATATCAACAAATGATGGCAAATTCTTTTAACAGAAAAGGGCAGAGTCTTCAAAATTTCTCCTTCAGAAATGAAGGTCAGGAATAATTATCTCTGAGATTTGTAAAGACAAAGATCGTGTTACTGCCTTGTCCCATCACAGAAGCACTTACCAGTTCTCTACAATTTAGATCTTCTTTTCCAAATCTCTCTCTTTTTTATTCTTTCTTTCTCCCTCTATTTTTCCTACTAAACCTCTGCTACTAAGAAATACATCAGATGACCTCAAAGAGAAAAATCAAGTTGCAATTGATAAGCTGAAAAACAAAACTGAAAATTAAAAAGTCACTTCTCTCAATCTGAGCTGTAACGGTATAGCTGTTTACATTGCTCCACCAAAGTTTGCCTACATTGCATCATTCCAATATCAGCGATGGATGGACAAAGAGGCCATATTGCAATATTATCCAGAGACAAGTGCAAGAAAAAAAAAGAAGTAAAGCAGTCAGGAAAGCTAGAATTAAAACATTAGAAAATATTGCATATATGGAAACAATGATGCAAGAAAGGTCAGCACTGAGGGCCAAAGGAAGATGTTGGAGAGCTAGATGATCATCAGTTGATGAGCCAGACGGTATTGCTTCATGTTTACTTTCTGGGGCAAGCCCTGCCCTGGTGTGAATAGAAGAGAGGGCTGCACAACCATGGCTGCATTTCATGGCACGACAGCACGCACAAAACCAGACAGTATTCACAGGTAGATCCTCACCTGCACTCATTGGAAGACTGACAGCTAACGACATGTCTCTAACTGTAACACTACTCAGTGTATTATACCAGTTATGGAATCAGTCTTAATATCTTGACAGCTACATCTCCTAGAAGACTGGGCTTTTAGGGGAATTCAGCCAAACCACTCATCTGTCCTACAACCACATTTTCAAAAGCCCGTATGCCACGCTACACCGTATCTACATGTTGCATTGCAAGTGGTATCGGACAGAATTTTTGGAGACATTTAAGGGCCAGAACAGCTTTTTACAATAAAATGGAACTACAGTTGTCATCAAATCTGCTTCTAGTAGTAGTAGTATAACATTTTTGATCAAATAATTCAATAAACAACATAAGACATACAGATTTCAGTTCCTGTTCCTTGCAACTTGGCACTCCTATCACATCCTGTTGTGTTACACAGTTTCCTATTTGACTGTGCTATGAGGAGATATAAACCTTTTTCTAAATTTTCTAATTTCTAGTTCTAAAGACAACATTAAAACCTTATTTTAGGTATGTGGTAGGCACTGTGTTCATCTGGACACAATGTATCCAGGAATACAATCGTGTTTTTCTTCAAGAAGGATTTTTTTTTTTAAATCAGATTATTTTCCAAAACGTGTTAGGTTCTTCAGTTCATGGCAATGGCTTATAGCAGGACAGATGCATGTTTGCTTTCCACTGTAATATTGAGAATACTGTTTACTATACTTGTTGTTCCTAAAATAGATTTCTAAATGGTTCATCTAGACTGTCAGTTTGGAATACTCCATCAATTTCCAAACCCATGCTTAATATGTTTCATTATCTCAAATCAGAGCTCATTTAGTTTAACAGTGTAATATTGACATAAATAAAAACATAAGCAAGTTACAATTAGATTATAAAATCAATATTCTTTTATTCTGCTTCTTAAAGTTCTTAATGTCCAATGAGATATAGAACCAAAATCTTTAATTTGTACAACAAATACCTGTACTGCATTTTATACTTATGTCCTTAGAGTAAACTTTAATCTTGAGCCTATTACATAAGTAGATTTGCATTTGAAAATATCTCACCTGTTCAGCCCTTACCAAGATGGCTCTTAAACATTTTCTCTGAACATTTCATTAGCTCTCTTCCCAGAAGATTGGAATGATCAGAGAGATCAGAGTTGCATGACATTGTATTAACCCATTATATGGATTCATCCATGTGTGAATTGTATTACAGTTTGGAAAGGCTGAAGCATGAAATTAATTTTAGTAGGTCCTATATATTTTAGCATATAGTATATACTAAAACAGTGTATTAGTAGGTCCTTAATATTTTAGTACTAAGAGATCAGTTGCTTTATGCATCACAAACTCCCTCTTCATGCTCTCTGTAGAGAGTTTGCCAGTCACTGGGTCCCAGACTTAGCTGTGATGGGTTTTTTTAATTGCTCAGAGGATTTTATCAATGTGGGATAAGAAATGGCATGCTGAAGAAGTTGTCCTGCAAACCAGGGTCTTCCTTTAGGGAAGGAAAACTTCAGCTGGGTGGTCTCAAACTCATTCCTTATCTTCTTTAGCTAAAGGCCTCTGCATCTGACTTGATTCTGAGTTTATTCTTCAGCTGTGCCCTCTCTCTTGTCATTCTTATGGTTAATGTATTAAACCTGGGCAAAAGAAAATAATCCTTCTCCAGAAGGCATTTCACACTCCAAAACCTGTGAACTCCATTTCCACAACAGTCTCCTTGATGCATTATTTGGTGTCCTTAGCAGATGAGCTTTTGCCTCGTGATCAGAGCAAACCATATCTGGCAGAAATGAAGATGAGTAAGGAGCAGAGGTCAATTCTCTTTTACACTCTTTTGCCTGGGATCACTCACAACACGGGATCAGCATAGGACAACGTGCACTAAGTAGGAGAGGCTCAAGAGACCTCTTCAGTAATTACATATTGTTCTCAATACTTCTAATTTCAACACATCCACACATACAGTGAGCAGATGAAAGTATTGCCAAGTGATTTCCTTGCTTTTCTTAAACCAACAGGAAAACAACTGTCTCATTATGCACAACTAATAAAGACTGTGAATGTCAGCCCTCCTTTCTAACAAAAGTGTGAGACAGAGAGCATAGAGAGCAAACAGACAGACTATTGTTTTCTCTTAGTTCATTCACTTCTGTCAAATATATTTCTTGGCAGTTCTTTTCCATAACATCAAGCCAAGCTCACCATCTCAAAGGATCTTCTCAGAATCATGAAACATTTTATTTGGCATTACATCTTTTCCCTCAATTTCATCACCAGTCTGTTCTCAGCAGCCAGCTTTGCTGTTTTACTCCAGATGTCTCCACTAGTGAAGGAAACTATTTGCTTTTGTGCAAACTGTCCTCCCCTCATCCTCTATTTTTAAGATGCAATGTCTCTTTTCCACTTGCTACTTCTGCTAGCTTCTCTGTAGACAGAGAAAAAGTGTTGAAAAAGTGTTGGAAAATCGTTCACACCTCATACCTTCTTTTACTCTTTACCTATACATAAAATTGCACAAGTAGTCAGAGCTACTGTGATTTTTCTCTTGACTTTTTTCTCAGTTGCAAGTCATACTTTATTAGCTTTAGTGTCACACACCGAAATCTCCACAGTGCAAAAGCCAGACATTTGTGGAGACTGTTCCATAAGGATCTGGTGTATTTCAAATGTCACAGCACAGTTATACATTTATTGATGGAAGAACAAGAGGGCCACAGGATACCTATTCCATTTGTGTATGATCCTGCTTGTCCGGCATCAGTGTGCTCAATATGGACTGCTCTTCTACAGCAGCAGTGATCTGCTGCTTGAAGAGTTACTTCTGAATGTTTTCCAAGAAGAAAGGAGGATTATTATCCTTAGGGCAGTAGTCAATTCATTTTGTAAGTCTATTTTTGATTGCTTTACCACTTGACATTATTTGGATTATGCCTTTTACCTCCTTTTTCTAATAACAGATTAGTTTACTGTTGTGTGACTCCTTTTAGTCTTTTTATTAATTTCTGCTCTTTCTTCTGCTATATCTTCTGTGCAGGTGACGTACCAAAAGACAAACAAATTGCTTTGCAGTTGTCTAGTTAGATGTTAGTTAGTGCACAATCTAAACATGGCAGAGAACATACAAGCACCATAACCCACGCTGGGTAGGCTGTAGTACTTTTATGTGATTGCTTTACATTGAAGATCACTGATCAGCATTTGCTTTTTTTTTCCTCTACTGCAATCCCATTTGCAGGTATTTTCCACCCTTTTAATTACACTCTGATATGTGATGCACCAGAATGCTTCTCTTCTTGGGATCCTTTTCCTGGCAATCATCCAATGTACTAGCAGCACTGCAGTCATGGAGGGTTTGACAAGATTTTTTGTAGAGAACCTGTGCATTAAAAACTTTATCAGGAAATACATGCTAGCTAATTTTTACATAGCCTTGCACCATTTAAATTTTTATCATGGTGATTTTAAAGCTCTCTATCCCAAAAGTTATTTGCTGAAAACATATATACCATGGTCCTGTAGACTCTGACATTTCTATCGTACCTGAATTTAACATTGATTTCTCCACTTACAGTGAATGAATACTGTCCAACTGACTCCAGTGAGGCCATCGTTGTTAATAGCAGGGTACTACCTATCATTTCTAATTTAAGATGAAGACCAATTAGGCTTGAGGACAGATTTTGATTTTCCAGATACTTCTGTTCCTGTGAAAATAGCTGAGGATTTTTATTTTTCTGTATTCCAGGGTAAGTTCTCCCAGCGCCTAGCATGCATAATATCATTTCAAGGTTTTTCTAGTTAAAGTTACTCTCCAGTCGCATGCAGTGCATGAGCTGGGTTGTTCTGCTCATCTCGACAATGTAGCTGTTAAAAACATGGTTCATGAATGTTTGAGTGGTCCCTAGTCTAGGTACTCCTTCTTAATGTGTTTTAACTGTGTCTCCATCATCTGCTGCAAACTTGCTATGCCTTCATCATAGATATCTCTCTTAAGTTTGGATATTATCTTATTACCTCCTGTTTTGTCTTGGCATGTTTGTGCATGATGGGGAGAGGTTCAGTGCAGGAAACTAAACAGTGATCACACCTCTTTTTGTTTTGTCACTGTGTCATTGTGCCTGCTGCTAATGACACAGGCATCTGCTTTTCAAATGAGTGACAAGCTCTAACCTAAAAACTTTTCAGCGTTCAACTGTCCTCTGCGACTAATTTTATGTGCATTTCTTTCATGGCTGTCCTGCTCCAAAACCAGTTCAAATCCTCCACAGCATGTACAGACATGACACCCATTTTTCAATTGTCCCCAAAGATATTCAATCTGTTTGAGATTTTCTTTTTTTCTATATATGTAGAGAAATGTATGTCTGTTACACTAAGTCTAGTCAGTCTCTCTGGATCCTCAATAATTGCATTAGTGAGCTTGTCACTGAAGGTGTGTGTTTTGCAGATACAGCTGTTCTCTTTGCCTGATATCTATTTGAAAACAATCAGCTCTCTGGCTTTCTGGTATGTAGATCACTTCTCTGTCTCACAGCCTGAAAAAATTACAATATTGTTTTCCTCCTCTTTTTTTTTTTTTCCCCCCCAATTCTTCCCATTGTTTCAAATTTTAAAGTCCATAGACAACAGATTTACCACGCACAAGTCACAGGAGTTAGTTTCTTCTTCTGACAGCCTTAAAGAACTTAATCTAATTGTATCAAGTAGTCCAGACCCTCATAAGAAAGGACAAATTAACTGTCAACAATAAGGTTTTTTTACCAGTACTCTGCTTTAGGAGCTCAGCTGTCTCTGCCTCTCTCACACCAACATACACATGCACACACACACACAGGGGAAGGAACTAAATGGATCATTGTTGAGACACTTCTGTGACTTAAACAGAGAGCAGCAGCTACCTAAGATTGCACCTATGTACTACAACTGGAATGGGCTTTGCTCTTTAGCAACCTCAAACATTTCAATTTTCCGAAGCTGAGATCTATCTTTCCTGTCATAAGCATTTTAGAAGCCAAATCAGACAGCTTTGTGTGTGATTTGCCTTGTGACTATCCTATATTGTATTTTTTTTAACAAAAGAAAACAAATAAATATACATTTTTGCATTACTAAAACTAGACCTTGGGAAATAAAATAACTGCTTATAAATATTCACAGTATTCTCTGATAAAAAGGAAGTCTTAATGTAACTTTCAGATCCACACAGAGCAGCAATAGTAACTTTGATCCACATCTTAGTAGTAGCTTTGATACATGACTTTGAGGTTGGCCCTTCTTCAAGGTGTGGATTGCACCAGATAACCTTCAGAGGTGCTTTCCTGATGGAATTTTTCTACAGGCCTATGGGTAGTAGGGAGGAGGAGCCACATCTCTGATGAAAACTTTTCACATAGGCTTTTCAAACATCCTTGCTTGTTATCATTTATCTTTGATGTGATACTTGTAGGGGAAAGATCACGTAACTGTTTTTAAACCCTAAGCCAAATACCCTGACTTATTACTAGTAAGCAACATATTAACAAATCAATATCTAAAAGAAGAAAAATGAATTGCTACTTGGTGTAAGTAAAAGGAACCACATCATCTGCAATGATCCTCCACTGCAGCTGATTTTCCCTTTTTGGTTGTGGGTGAAGAAATAAGGGAACAACCCCAAGAAACATCTTATATCTAATGGCAGTGATTTGGCAGCAAGAGTCTGCTTTTTATTAACCGCAGGGTTGTTCAGTGTTGTGCGGTAGGAACAGAGTCACTGGCAGAAGAATATCCTTATGTTTCAAGCCCTCTGGGGAATTCTGCAGGTAGAGGCAACTTAAGACCTGCCTAAGGCTGGGCCTTAATGAAACACCATTTGGAAGGCAAATAGAAGACAAAGTTGCCTTATAGAAAACTCATCAAGGATTTCAAGCAATGCAGATTTAAAAGCCTGGTGCAGGCAAAGAGATTTGCACCTGACCTTTTCAAATCCCAAAGAGGCTCCTGGCTATGGAGACACATTTGCTTTTCTTGCGTATTCTGAGATTTGTTTTCACCAAAACTGGTGTAGTAATAGGCTGGTCTTATTCTCCATGTATGAAAAGAGCATGATAAAAACTACTACAAAAAGCACAGGAAGAGTGCATTCAAGGTATGCATTTTCGAAAGAACAAATTTATATCCAAAACTCTAAAAAAATCACCTGTGAAGTTAAGCCACAAGTATTTAAAGTAAAGAAGCTTTTAAGCCACAGAGAACCATCCCTTGTTCACCAAGTGTCTGTTATTAAAACAACACCTAAAATATCAAGAGAGTAATTCCCAAACTAGGATATTCCATCGGGAAATATTTCAGTGAGAGATGCAAATTGACTGCTGCCAGCAGTCTAGCAGGCTGTTCTGGTTCAACCATAATTCCACAGGAATATTTATCTTCCTTTAAGTTTAATGCAAATTTAAGCCTATCCCCTCAAACTGATCACTGATTTACAGCGTATTGGCTGATACCCAGAGAGCCTGAAGTAATGCTGGCTTTAAGACTCCAAACCGAGAGCCCTCCTTCCTGCTGCGGGCTGGCAGTGGAAACAGCACTGTGACCTGCAGGTCTTGCACAACCCTGGAGTTTCTTGTTCATCATGGACAAATCAATTGGTATGCCCAGGGTGACTCAGAACCAAGACCAAATAAAACATTGAGGTGGCAATCTTTTTTTTTTTTTTTTTTTTTTTAAGCAACTGTCACTGCTGCGTTGGTCTGGGGCAGCGGCAGCTTCACGGCCTGTGTAGCTAACGCTCGTGTTGGCGAAGTCCCAGCTGGGCTGAAATGCCTGACAGTAAAGAGGCCAAACACATCCACTGTGGTGTGGGGCCAGAAACAAAAGTGCTGGTGAACGCGAACCACAGCTTTCAAACAGCCGACTACAGCTCCAACGCCCCTTATCAAGGCGATTCTGTCAGAACTTTTATCGTCTATGTCTTCAGGTGTGGTCATGCACCCTGTCAAATCACACTTAAGGTTAGTTACTAATTATGCAATTGCAAACCTGGCGTCTTTTGAAACGTGTTTCGAAACACGACAGCAGAGCCCCCGGGTTCCTGGCGGGCTTTGCACAGCCCCCCTGGGTGCCCTCTGACCCCCCCAACGCCGAGCGGGGCCGTGGGACGCTGCTGTCTCCGAGCTGTATCGCCAGAGCCGGGGTCCAGCCCTGACCCCCAGGTCCTCCGAGGCAGCGCCCAGAGCCGGCGGTGAGGGGCGCCCCGCCTGAGGGGCACCGACAGCCTCCCCGCGCGGGGGGACACACGGCTTTGCGGGGGGGCCGAGAGCCCCAGCGAGGCTTTGGGAAGGGCTCCGCGGCGGTGGACGAG
>NW_020799091.1:93271608-93294717 GCF_003259725.1 Athene cunicularia
CGCCGCGTACCGCTGGGGCGCGAGGGGCACAGGCCGGCTGCTTGATCGGGGGCGCAGGTAGACACACCCCTGCCCCCCCGTTAAAAAAAAAACTGAGTTTCATTGCAACGCAGCGGGCGGGAAGAGTTCGGACGGCGGTGGGCTTCCTGACTAGAGACAGAGGGGAGTCGGTGCACGGGGTCCCCTCCCGACTCCCGCACCACGGGTTGCGGCATTCAACGTGCCCGGTGGCTACTGCCTGCCGGCACGGGGCAGCCAACTCGCCCCGGGGGCCGTAGCCGCCGGTGAGGCGGGTTTTGCAAAGCCGCCTCCGGGGCCGGGCTGACCCCGGCATAGTGGGTCAGTTCAGGCAGAACCCCGCGCCGCCCCCCCCTCGTCCGTGATCCACTCTATCGAAACTGCAGGCAGTTAGCATTTTCAGGAGCCTTTTGGCCCGAACTGGGAATGATGGGAGAAGGCAAGCAGGCCCACTGGTTTTCATTGCCCAGATTGTCTGTGCAGCTTTTCTTAACGGCAGCCGGTTCGGGGCACCTGCTGGTGCGAGAGGAGCGGCGTCGCTACAAGGTTGGGGGATAAAGCAAATCTTAGCAGAGTAGCAAAAGCCCCGAAGTTGTTACTGCAAGCATTGGGACATCTTTTGCCTGGCTAGTTTGTGGCAGAACAGCAACATCCCATGGCTCTGAAGTAACTAGTCCATGAAAAAATTGAGATTCTGGTAGGAAGAATAATCTCACCAAACAAGAATGTACAAAAGAGGAAGTGCAACTTTCTCCCGTTTCACATGACGTATAGATGGGGGAGGTGTGGGAAAAAATTGAAAAAGAAAAAAAAAATATTTTCAATGTAAAATGTTTTTAAAAGAATAAATAAAGGAGAGAACTCAAGGAACTACTACAGCTACATCTGCGCTTAGTGGAGCTTACTGCCAGTGGTGGACACAGGAACTGAGCATACATACGAGGCAAAAAGGAGGTTTCTCTGCAGGCAAGAGTGCTTCTCCCCTTTTCCAACGGGAGCTTGGCATTAGAGCTCTTCCAGGGGAACGTGGTGGGTTGACACTGACCCCAGCTACCACAACTGCAACATCCCCCAAGTAAGAGGATGAGCATCTCTAGATCTGTCCAACCTTGACTGTGACATCATTTATTAAAATAAGAAGTCAAGATCGGATTTGTGTATGTGCGTTAGGGAATCAGTTCTGGCTGACTATCTAAATGTTTGTTGTCATTGGCAAATGCCTGCCATGGGAAATTCCCTAAAGAGTCCCGTACAGATCAGTCAAATTTTGTTCTCCATTTAATTCAAGTGATTGGTTCTATCCATAGTTTCTAACTTGGGTGGGGAACAATAAAACAAACACAGCCATGGGATTAAGAACTACATTAAGGTGAGGTTGTTATGACAGACTGCTACAAGCCTGGCACAGAAGTGATGGCTCCTGAACAGTATAAAAATACCTCCGAAATACAATACAAGACCATGTGCAAAAGCCACCAGAAGTCACTCAGAGACAGAACAGAGCAGAGCAGCCTCCCTGGAATGTTTAGATACACCTACTTGGGAGACTTACTTTAGGGCTGATTGCAAATTTACTGAAATAAGTATTAAAGTATTAATGTTCCACAGTGGGCATCCACTTAAACTTTTTTGCAAAAGTTATCTATGAAACCATGTCAAAAGACACAGAAAAAGAAAAGTGTTTTCTTCATATAAAAGTAATATGACTCAGACTGACCCTTTCCTAAACTTTCCCCATCTTATTCTCTGGAGATGGGGCTTCAAGTGGAGGTAGATTTTGTGTCAGGAAGGTCCTCTGCTTTCTCCATGGGAAGCCAAATATGTTTGAGAAGATCATAATTTCCTTGGGGCCAGGTGAGAATTAGAGATCCTCCTCCACAGCAGAGGAGACCAAAGTTGTGCCCAGGCAGCTGGTGGGTGAAAACCCAGACAAAAGCAATGCTGTGCCTGGGAGGTGGCAGGTGAATGCTGTTGCTTGACTGGACAAAGGGGAAGGAGCTGTGGGGAAAGGACAGGAAGCCTGGAAGAGAGAGGGAATATTGTAAAGCACAGATAATGGGGAAAAGTGAGGTGAGAAATGGCTGCTGGGGGAGTGATCTTAGCTTAGGGCTTGGAGGGTAAACAGGCAGGTCAGTGCTGGTTTGGAGGGAAGGCAGTGAGCGGCCTGGGTGGGAAACCCTGGAGTTCATTCCTGGCTGGACATGGGCTACTGGGGGCAGCTCTCCCCATTGCCCCAGCCCTTGGCTCAGTGCTGAGGGTTGAGAACAACCGAGGAAGGGAGCCAGGTGCATCCAGATAGCGTGGCCTCACAGTTCTGCTTGCTTGCAGAGGTGAGCTGGGGAAACTGGGGATGAGCTGGTGCTCGTGTCCCTGTGCCCACTGGCTCAGCTCTGCAACCTTATTGCACTTGGGGCAATATCAAGGTGTGCACTGCAGCCACAGAGCTCTCATTTCAGAATCTTTCTGGTGTCTTCTTTCCTTTCCCACAGCAGTCTGGAGGAAGGAGAGCACAATGTATACCTGGGCATGGTGGTCAAAGGCTATTTTAAAGTAACTGTTAGTGCTGCACATTTATTTTTCTTAAAGCCCTATGGGATGGGAGTTAAATCATCTGGATAGGTTAAACTGGGTTTTCCTATAGCATTCTGCAGGTGTAACTCCCTTGGGAAACTCCTGTTAGCCTCTCCAGGGTAATCAAACACACCACATTCTTTCTTGAAAAAGTTTTGCACTGATTCCTGCTATCAGCACATTTCCTGTTTACACATTTTTACCGAGTGCACAAACTGGTGGGCAGCATGGTCAGCTGCTTTTTGTCCTTTAAGCAGATAAAACCATAATTCATTGAGGTTCAGTGAAACAGTAGGATGCAGGGCTTTGACCTGTTTTAGGCCTGGGCAACCATGCTCCTTCCCAGTGATCCACATAACTCTTCATGGCCTATTTGTCCAGTAAATCTATACGGTTCATTTTTCACAAGAAAGACAGGCACAACACCAGCTTCATGCCTTCTGCTCTGATTCCAATATTAGTGTGTTTTACTGCTATTTGTGGCCTGGGCCACCCACCCACAGAGTTACATCATTTGAACAGAAGTTTTTCAGCTGTAAAAAATGCAAATACCTAATGAGACATTACATAGAAGCAGTACCTAATTTACCTACTTCTGCTGCTATACTAAAACAATCAATATTAGGTTTATTGCTTATTTAAACAACAGAGATGCTAAAGCCAATTATGTAACACTCTTGTTTGCTTTTTATTTTAGCTATGGATTTCTGTTACTGCTCCTTCATATCCTGAGAGCTGGTAAGTTCAGAATACTTCAGTTAAAAATGAAGCTGCCCTCACTTTAATGTGTTTGGCCAAATACACAAAGTAGTTGTAATATGTACAATATAAACATCTTCATGTTTTCAGCAGAACACTTAAAAGTTCATCAGTGGGAAGTGTTTCTCTGACATGCATCAGGGAAAGAAGAAAATACCAGCTTCTATCAGTTTCGGTAGGAAGAATAGCAAGGGACGTTATGGAGGCTCTTGCTCACATTGCTCTGTTTACTTCATAGACATCCCTGTGTATTTATCTGCCAACAAAAGGCCTTAGAAGTGGGATGATCATGGCTGCTGATGAGATCTAACATACCTGGATAAAGTCCAAACTCATATTATCACTAGAATTATACATCACTGTATCAAGTACCTAGTATTAGTAAGTCTTTTACTACCATTCCGAAAATACTTTTCAAAACAAAGGTAAGGGTAAAAGACATCACTTGGTGATACTTAAATGTTTTCAGAGTTGTCTCTCCTCTGTTCTTGCTTAATCACTGAGAAGGACCTTAACAAAGTCATCAAGGAAAGTCTGCAGCCCCCAAATCAGGACAAACTGTACCAAATTCAGTTTCAATAGGTGCCAGCTGTCATGTTCCTAAATGGTGCCCTTGTCTGCCCAGGCAATGCTTTCCAAAGCATCACTTTCCCTGCCACTACAAGGGGTTTCCCAAAGTTCAAGCCACAGCCTCCTTGTTGCAGTTCAAGCCTGTTACTTATTGCCTCACCCAGCCTGGAGAACATACAGTCTTTCTCCCTGAAAGCACTGCGTTTGCTTCAGTGGTATTTTTAAGCCAGGGTGCCAAACTCAGATATGTAAATGAGCTATCTCTGAGTGCAGTGCACCAACACAAAGACATATCCCCCTTTAATATTGCCACCTCCATCCTACCTCACCATGCACCGTTTCCACACCTCACTCCTATCATTTTCCTTTCCCTAATCCACCCACCTACATAATCCCTTCCCCCAACTGTAATGTCTTCATCCAACCCCCTCACCCCCCTGTCCGACATTTACAACATGGACACTGCTTTGATCTCAGCAACCATTTGCACCAGAGAGGTTTCAGCTGCTGGGGTGGAGGAGAGGTGATACATCCCTCTCAGCAGGGAGGCTGTGGTCAAAGCTGCCCTGGTCCTTTGGGAAAAGCTGACTATACCTTCTGCATCCACTTGTCAGCCACCTCACACCTTCTTATTGCTCACCAGGAGGAGAGGCTGCCTTTCTCATGTCTAGAGGCCAGGAAAAGTGCCCTGAAAGCCAGATGCTGTGCCAGCCTACCTCAAGGGGCTGTAAGAGGTTATAAATGACTAATTTATAACCTCTTACATTGGAGGTATCTAGGCATTCTGCTCTGTCAGCTGGATATGTTGAGAGGGTGACACCAATGGTAGCAACAGAATGTGATTGCTATGGCATATCCACTTTGAGAAACATTGGTTTACTCTTTTTTTAAATTTTTTGTGGTCTCAGAATAATGGTAGCACTCTTTTTTCTTATCAGTGTTTCCACTTGTGATTTACCTGGTGTTATTTGGCATTTCTCTTCACTGAAAAAATAAGTTATTATTAAAGCATAAGGATTTGAATGTGTCTGCCCACTGACTGGGACTGACTGCAAAGTGAAGCACATCCTTGGGGCTGGGATCACTTAGACCAGTTGGTCCTCAGAGAAAGAAATAAACAGAAGGCTTTATACTGTAAAAGAACCCTTCAGAAAACATACAGACAAGCAGACACACAGAGACTTAGTCACCAGCAAGTCAGGAGATAGGAATGACTATAAAGTGGGCACACTCACCTGGCTGTTATAAATACAAATAGCGGAGTCCACATGTGGTAGAATATACTTGAAAAGAATGAAAATTTTTCTCAACTTAACCTCCCTTTTTTTCCTCTCTCTCCTTTTATCTTGTAGTTATCGCACTGGAGGAGGTCATTGTCAGTAAGCTTGGAGACAATGCTACACTGAGCTGCATATATCGAGGAAGAGAATTGTATTTAAAAAATCTGCGGGTATATTGGCAAATAGCTGATGATCAAGAAGAGTGTTCAGTGGTACATGCACTGATCTCCGGTCAAGACAATGAAAGTGAACAATGTATTCACTTTAAAAACAGGACTCAATTATTCTGGGATAGATTGGAAAATGGTGATTTTTCACTGCTACTGCTAAACGTCAGCCAGAGTGATAAACATACATACAAATGTGTAGTAATGCAGAAAACGGAATATACCAAAATGGTTCACCAAGCAGAAGTGGTTCTCAGTTTAGCAGGTAAGAACTTTTATCACTTGCACGTATTTGCCCGCATTCTTATTCCAGCTTTTCAAATTCATGCCATTTCAATATTACATTTAAGCATGCCCTTATCTTTGAAACATACATCAGCACTTTGCTGAAATTAAGTCTGCTTAATTTATATGTTACAAATAGGACATCTAAAACTGGAATGCCTGTAACAGCTGTTTATCCAGTATAGGTATTTTTCAACTTGTTTTCCATTAATACAAGGGCTGTTGCACACGCCTGGGTGATAACATCTTAAGAAGTTGCTTTCTTACTTCAGGTTTGGCTTCAGCTTTCTGCTCTTCCAGTAATTCTCTCATCTCTCTAGCTTACAGGTGTTTCCCTTTCAAGTCATGAGGGTCATGTGAAACCCAGGACTTTCGCTTCAGAACTCATGCCAAAATCTTATCTTTTCAATACATTTCAACATGTTGATGACTTTCTTTTTCTCTTGCTTTCCAGCTAGTTATAGCCAACCAATACTCAGCGGACCAATAAGAAACAGTGACAGCACTGGTGAGGAGGTGACTTTCAGCTGCAGGTCCGGCAATGGATACCCAGAGCCCAATGTTTATTGGATAAATAAAACAGACAACAGCCACCTGCCTCCATCAGAACTAAAGATCACTCCCCACGATGATGGCACTTACAGTGTTTTTAGCACGCTGAAGGTTAAAGCCACTTCTAACATGCAAATAGAGTGCTCCGTAGAAAATAAAATACTGCAGGAAAATCTATCAGCCAACTGTAAGTCCCTTCATGCTACTTCATGTTTTCTAGATAGCAGGAATATCAACCTGTGTGCCTTTGTCTGTAGATACACACTAACGAGGCGTACACATTAATTCAGTAGCTCCAAAAAGTGCTGAGAAGAGCTCAGGTTTTGAAGAGCTTAGCCATAGACTTTATGTTCACTTCTCCCACACTGAAGTCAACACCCCATCAAGCATATTATAACCATGGCACTGAGCAGCTCTTGCATCTGAGGCAGTCATTGAGCTTTATCCTTTGGTTCCTCGTAAGCACGATGACTTGGGTAGTCAGGTTATTTTTCATGGGACACCATAGAGCAGATCCACAATTCCTGAACCCCTACCCAACTGCTTTGCAGCACTGACATTTGCTTTTTACTCTGCCTAATTTCAAAGTTCTGTTTTCAGTCTCCAAAACTCAATTTAATACAGTGCACTCTTTAAAGTAGACCTGTAGCAAACAGGTAATATTAGCCCAGTAGAACAATACACCTAATCACACAAGTATAATATGCTATTTACTGCTGAATGATCAATAGTAAAAACAAGTATTTATCCACTCTTCACAAAAACAGAAAGCTATTTAAAAAAAAAAAAATTAGAATGTTATAGTACCATTTCATGATTTCCAAACAACTGTGTAGAGAAGCTAGCTGAAGTGGGAGAGCTCATCTGGAAGTGGCTGTTCAGTTGCATTGCTATTCCTGGTCCTGCCTCCCTCCACACCTTTCTCTCCCAGGTTTCTACACCCTGGTGCAAGGAGGTTTGATTGTTTCAGTAACTGTAGCTGCATGCTCACAGTTAGTTTACCTGAACATGCCAAGGAATCACATACTCTGGGTTTAGTGACACTGATCCCACAAACATAGCCAAATGATATAAACTATTTCCAGGAACAAAAGTTGAGCACACCAACACAACAAGAGTTTGTTTATAACAGCAGAATGTTTATATTATAGCGTACCCTTGCTGTCATCCCAAATTAAACTAAGTAACCTTGTCGTTAGTTTCCTATTGGTGTTCTGTCATATTGTATTCTGGGGGAAAAGACATTCATCTTACTATCTTCTGTTGGTTTTTAAAAGCATTACTACACTTGAAATAGTAAGAGGTTGATCTGAAACCTTCAATTTGCAGCAGTCAGTGGACATTCATCATTAACTTCAGAGTAACAGGTTTTCACCCACTTTTCTGAATACCATCAGATTTATCTTATAGATTCTCTATAGTTTTATTTTCAATTGAATCTATATACAAACTCAAACATACAGTCTCCCAAGTCTGACATGGAAGAATAATGGGAAAAGCAGACAGATGCATGCAGTACGACAGGGAAGAATATACTGGCATTGTATTATTAAACAGTGTAAGCTGGAGATGTGCCTTGCTGAGAAGGAATAGCACCAGAATCAGTGTAATATGAATAGCACAAATACTTAGTCCTTCTGAATTTTTTTGTGCATGCAAAATGTGATCAAATATTTGCCTGGTAGGAAATGTGAAAATTCACACCTTTTTATATTCTTCTTCTGTTTTATTCTAGACACACAGCAGAAGCAAAGCAATGGTTCTAGCACAGAAAGTCAAAAAAACCTGGAAAAAAATGGACAAGGTGCTCAAGCAGCTGGCATCATTTCTGTTGTCATTCTGATAGGTCTTCTAGCTGTTTTAACCTGCTGGCTGTGGAGAAGGAGATCCTCTAAACTAGTGTCCTACACAGGTAACGAGGCCCTTTATTTACATGACCCAATGTGAAGAATTCCTTTTCATTTACCAGAATATTTAATGTCATCCAGCACATTGGTAGAAAGTACAAGTAAGCTGTCTGCATTCAACAGCAGGAAATCATGCTGTTATCAATAACCTGATGTGCTCTGGGGAGGACATGTTGTGCCCCAGGACATGTTATTCTTTATGGTTTTCTGCTATTGCACCTGAGCCTCACAGGAGTTAACTGCTGGATGCAATAACAACTCAGACTTTGTGCCTGTTCGGGCCATAGTTTCCCAGCTGTGATCTCTACAGGTCACTTCTGGACAGATGGAGGGGGTACTCCTCCATAGAGCAGGACTGGGGTCAGTAGCTTGCTCTACTTGGCACAGTCCAACACAGAAATTAGAGAATAAATCAATCCCAAGAGCTTTAGAGTCACTGGCTGGACAATTAAGGGTTCAAGATCCCACTGGGATCAAGCAGTTTTCTACAAGTTAGAAGAAATAAAGCATGTCTCACTGTCACTCCATGTTATACAGGCATACCCTCATATTGCTGTATTTGCCCATGTGTGGGACTCTTCAATGCTTGGCATGACAGAACACAAGGGAGCTCTGAAAAACATCTTATGCACCAGACTGAGTCTGCTGATGTATCTGAGTACTTGTTGTAAGCCACTTTGATGTTAGCTCTTGTATGCCTGCAAAGAAAAGGGAGCAGGGGCAATCACACTTTTCATGAACAAGGACGAACCACATTTTCAATCCATGCCCTCTTCCTCATGGCTAGCAAGCCCAGGTGCTTCAGAAAAGGGCAGAAGAAAGCAGAGTAGTGATCTTGCCCAGCATTTCCAGCAGCTGTGCTAGGAACCATGTCCTTCCTTCAGAAGCAACCCAAGAGTGGTGCCAGGACTCTGTCCCAAAACATGGAATGGGGCTGTTGCTTCAAGCCCAAAATCTATCCTTGCTGAAATGGTGACCTATGTTGTAGACAAATAGAGTATGGTTTGCATTTTGCTGTCCAAAGATCATTTAACACATTGAATCCTCAACTTAGTGGATGTTGCTTAATACTGATCCCATTTAGCTAAAGACTATAGTTATCTATACTACATGCTTAAAATAGTGTTTGTTTCAACAGATGTCCAACCAAATGAAGACAAAGGAGAACTCAACTGTAAGTATTATATATTACTGTATTTGTCTCAAGAGTGACTGAACTTCATAGCTTCAGTACTCAAGTTCAGCACAAAGCCTTCAGCTTAGACTTGCCAGATGTTACAAACTCAAGCATGTAAAGTGGTAGCCCTACTCTCAGCCCTTTCCTTGAGCTCTGTAAGTGTTGCCAAAGGCAGCCTGAGAGTTTCAGTTGTCAGAAGTTCCTTCAACAATTCAGGCCAAAGGACATGACAAATCAACAGGGAACACAGAGAAGCCACCCTCCCCTCCTGTTCTACAGCTATGTTGAAGCTCCTGTTGCCATCAAGAGAGAGCCAAACTTGGAAAATCTGTTTTAAATGCTGATTTTCAAGTCTGGACAACACTGACCATTTATCACTTCATCATATCACATCAGTACCTGTCATCAAATGGTTGCTCCCTGCCTTCTTAGGCGCTACATCCTAGAAGGTCTTTAGCTGGGATACAGGAACATCACTTGTTTCATTCATGTCTATGAACCTGAACCTATATACACCCAATTTTTTAAAAAACTCTCTCCTTTCCTAGAAAAAAAATATGCAGTTCATGCATATTCATGCACTTCAACATGTTCACATTTTTTGTAAGCAAGAATGCAATATTGCAGGCCAGCTAGTTTACAGATTCATTTCCAATGGGGAAAAATAAAAGCAGGGCAAAAAAATCCAAGACATATTTGGAAAAACAAACTCAGCACAAAGGACTTGCAAGAGTACAGAGAGGGTGAAATATCTACCTATTTTATACCTCATTTGGTAGTTTCTACTGAAGCAAAATGACTGTTGCCTGGGTTTCTCTGCAGAATAGGCAGAAAATACTGTGGTTTCACCAGAACTGTAATAGTTAAAGCATAGTTTGTTGTAGCAGATGCTGTGAATGTACCCAATTCATAATATGAAGCAGAAGCAAAATAATACTTAAATTAGAAAACTTTTTCTGGAACTTCTTTCTTGGTCTTGCAAACTGGGTTAATGGTCAGTTATTTTCCAGACTCATTGCGCAACCCCAGCCTGATCCACCACATTTGTGTTTGATAAACATCAAAAGACATTACACTATTTCCTGTAGAGTATAATGCAGCAGAGAGGATGGATTTTCTCCTTAAGATAGAGACATTTTCTCCTTCCATTCCTGTGAGCTGCATTAACATAACACAAGCAGTTCATTTAAGGTCAACTTTTTCTTCTCTGGACTTACTTACACCAAACCCTGTTTGATTAGATCCTTGTACTTAGGTCCTACGTTGAAAAACCTCTGTAACTTAAATAGGAGTAAATATTTATTTTATATTGAAGGCTGCTGTAGCACAATTTGTTCATTAATAACAAAACAAAGACACTTGCTTTCCAGACAGCATCTTTTCCTTGGCATGCCTCTACACCATTTGTGAAAGACAAGGTGGGACAGGACAGCAGCTTGGGTGGGTCGCTGCTATCAGAAATTGTCCCACCTCTGAAGACTGTTTTCTGCCAGCAGAGCCATTAAGGCATAGAAGGCCATCCCAATTTGAAGGCAACTTGAACCAATACCAGAGAAATGAGAATGATCTAGGGAATGTGATCTCTTGATGACAGATTGGTTACGTTTGTTTAGACTGGAAAAGGCAAGGCTAATTAAGGACACAATAACAACCCTCTTCAGAGGGTCCTTAAAGAGGATGGGATAAGTTGTATATTTTCCTAACCCAGCAGACACAGCACTTAAGGCACAACAGGCTTAAACAAAGGAGATTTAAGGAAAAAATGCCTTTTTAAGGGTAACTGTAGTTGAGCACTGAGGCAGAGAGTTTGTGCAGGCTGTCAAGTCTCCATCAGTCCAGGTTTGCAGCTCTTCTGTTTTTTTGTTAATGGAAGAGTAAACCAGTATTGGTCAGAAATGATTTAGAAATATCTGGTACTACCTTGGGGCAGAAGATGGGCTTTAGCCTGATCCAGTCAATTGATATTTTCAAGCAAGTTGCGTGTGGTAGACGGGGAGTAAGGCACTGCAGAGGTGCACCCATGAGGACAGCCTGCCACGGCATTTTGCTTATCAATACTGATGTATGTTTCTGCTTTTAGCAGTTTCACTTTATGAAGAAAGTCAGATTGTTTCATTCAGGGAAACCTGAATACTGCAAACCAAAAAAGAGCCTACTAGGACTAGCTTTGCTGTTACAAAGAAAAAAGTTTTGGAAACTGCAGGGAAGGCAAGTTGCAAAGAATAACAACTTCATCCTAGGTGGGGTTGGTCTCTCCAGACACCCATTACAGTTGGTGGGGCAGGATGCTCTACGTGAGGAGAAATTCAGAGCTGAAGCAATTCTGAGTTGCTCTCTGGGGGTACCCCTTCACTGCCTGCAGAAAAGCCTCAGGAAGCTGGTTTCCTTTGACCATAGATAGACTTTGTGCATCTTGTTCCCTGAAGTAGTTTAAAATTAGCCAAAGGTGACACTGACATCCCTTCAGAAGGGAGGGGAATGTTAGCAGGAGAGCACTTTTTGCATTCACACAGAGAGGCACTTTCAGTCTGTGGCAGTAAGAGCAGAGGGCCCCCCACTGTCTCAGGTATCCAGGCAGAGGCAGGGCTTCACCCCAGCTGATTCTCTCTCAGCAGCATGAATACATCTTTTCAATAGCTTTTCAGCTTGTTCCACTGGTTACATAGGAAAAACAACTCTAGGACATGATTATTGATGGGGGATTTTTTTTGTTTCTTTTCTAAAAGTTGTTTTGTTTTTACAGCACCTGTCTAAATGGAAAGTCTGCCAACAATTTGGGCAGCTGAAGATGCATCAGGAGAAGCATCTACCCCTATCTCAGTGGCAGCATTGTTTGTAATACAAATGACAGATTTCTTCAGAGTGTGCCAAGAGAGATGGCAAAAAAAAAGCTTCTCCAACACAAGAGACAGCAAAATCCACTGGATTTCTGTTCCAACTGCTGGCTGTGTCCACAGAACACTTGTGTCACCACACCAGCTAACTACTTTGGACAGTCCTCTGTTATGTCTGTCAATGTTTTGAGCTCCTGCACTGGGGAAAGCAGTCTGGGACTTAGCTACTCTGTGCCAGACCACTGAAAGCTGGTGAGTGCCTGGTCTCTCCTTTGAGTACTTAGTAGCAGAAGCAGCTGCATTTCAGGAGCATGGAAAGTTCTTGCTGTGTCTCCTTACCCTGACAGTAGCTACTGAATGTGAAGAAAGGCAGCTAAAGAAAGAAAACTGAAGGACTCTCAGCAAATTGAGATTTGTGACCCTTTCCACCTTTCTCTCTACAGTACATCCTTGCAATGTCTGGTTTCACCAGCAGCATGTTATTGTGTACAAAACTAGGTAGAACACTTTGACCCAGTCCTTCAAAAATAGGAATTACTCTGATAGGGTTATGTGTTAACATAAGGGAATGTGTGTTCTTTAAATGCATTTGATATCAATGTTTTGTTTTTTACCAAATATTCCACCGAAAAGGGGACTTCCACTTTTAACAGAAGCCGGTGCGTACTGTGTGAAAGAACAGGCTGTGGAAATCTGACTAATTAAAAATAGTGCTCTCGGCTACATTAATGTAGGGTTACCTGGACTTACCCTTTTCAGGATGGAACAAAAACTGTGGTCAAGCTCTGCTTGATCAAACTGGTAGCTGATCGTTATTTAAGCACTCCCCTGTGGCTTCCAGGGAGGATTTTCAACTGAAATTTTTAGACTGAACCTCTCCTTGTGTCCCCTCCCTCCACCTAAAAGAGGGGAGCAGGGGGGAAGAGAAAAAAAGAGTGCAGACTGTACCACTGTCTTGTCCATGAATGTTCAGAAAGCCAAGAACTGCAGTTTCCTTGTGCCAGTGCACATGCCTTGCTGTTTCAACCCCAAGTCAGCCACGAAAAACTGGTTGAAAATAGCAAAGCAGTAAACTTTG
Source organism: Athene cunicularia (assembly GCF_003259725.1). NCBI lineage: Eukaryota > Metazoa > Chordata > Aves > Strigiformes > Strigidae > Athene > Athene cunicularia. The sequence continues at coordinate 93,284,807 of NW_020799091.1, forward strand.
CTGATGGTATGAGGTTTTGAAGGAGGAGGAATCTATACTAGCTCTCTTGCCTAAATGGGGCAGTTTCCCCATCTTGTCACAGTGGGATAGAGATGATGATTTTAAACTGAGCCCTGGAAACACTTTGCTTCTCCTGCACCAGTTGCTAGACTAAAATTCTACCTTTTTTGTGAATAAGTCACAGCCTTGTTTGTCCTAGCTCTGTGTAGGGGAGGCACTCCACTGTCAACTGTGAGATAGGACATTGATTTTTTTTTTTTTTTTTATATCAACATCAGCTTTCAAATCCCAACCAAGTGAAAATAAATTTTGTTGTCCTGTTGTCCCATCATGAGGAATCCAGAACCATTTGGAAATAGTACAGTTAGCTCTTGTTGAAGCACTACCCCACAAGGAGGCTCTGAGTTGGGTAGCTGTGCACCACCACTGTGCCAGTATCTTGTGGGAGGGCTGCACAGGATCAGCCTTCATGGCATTTAAGAGAAGGGGCAGTTTAGCTTAAATTTCATCAAGTGAGAGCTTACCAGTTTGAACAGGATAGAGAAATTGGTTTTAAAAAAAAAAAAAAACAAAAACAAGCTGCAATTAAATAATTAAGCTCCCATCTCCTATTTAGGTTGTAACTGTGTACAACTGTGGTTTTTTTAAAGACATTTTATCTATTAATGTCAAAAAAAGTATATCACATTTTCTAATCTTCAGTGTCTGTGAAAAATACTCTGTTTTATTTATTAATTTGACTTTTGTCATCTGTTGCCTTCCAATCTACAACTGTAACATACCCTATCAAGCAGGGCATTTTCAAATAAGATTACTGAGGTGCCATAAATTACTTTGAACGTCAGCCTTTTCTTGTCTTCTCTCATATCCACATGTTAGATATTTTCTGAGTCTATATCTATCTTCAGTGAACCCTAAAGGGAATTTGCTTGAAGAAACCATGCAAGCTTGCAGACACTGTAAAAATGTGAACAACATCTGTGCGGATGTGAAGGGTAACCATTTCCTAGTGGTTCAGTTAGAAGTCCTGCAGACATTTCCTTGCTATCTATCACATGAAGTTGTTTTGCACAGCCTCTCTAGTGCTGCTGTAACTGACAGAAGCCTTTTCTAAAAACAGTTTTCCATCTACATGTTCTGCCACTGCAAGAAGCTGTAACAGTTTAGAGATCCCAGAAATGACCTAGCAGTCACTTTGCAGTACGTTATTAAGCTAATTTAGACTGGTTGGATTTTCTTACTTCTGGGATGCTTCACGGTACGTAGTGAATACATCTAAATGCAACAGTCTCCTCTTGCAAAACCCATACTTTCCATTGGTTTACGTTTCCAGCTATTTTTAGAGGCAAGTAAATCCTAAGTGCCAGTTTGTTACCATTCAGAGGACTTAAGAATTTTGTAGTAACAGAGTTTTTGTCATCACATACCATGTTTGTATTTTAAATAAAATCCATTCTTTCTTCTGGATGTTTGACTAAGTCTATCAGTACACAAAACCAACTCACTCCAAACCATTGTCCCCAACCAAAGCGGCAGTTTTACTTTGAGCCACAATCCTCAGGACATACAAGCACTCCTTTCCAAAGCCCTCAGATAAGCAGACACCAATGCAATGCACAGACTTGACAATCTTTGCTCTATTTTGGCTCGCCCAACAAAATACCTTGCACAAACTCAACGAAAACCATGCGGTAGCCTGAAGGCAGCACTAAGCCTAGGCTGATACATCCTTTTTTCAGCCAACTTAACAATGCAAAGATACAGAGTAAAGGTGCAACACACCTTCCCATTTCCAGAACTGAAACCAGCTCATTGCACTGTCCCAGGTTAGTGCTGCTCTTGGGCAGCAGCAACCCTCTGTTTCCCTTTGTTAGCAGCTCACATAAGCTACATCCCAAGCAACTTAGACGCATGCACAGGAAAGCACCGCCTGATGCAGCTTTGTGGGAAGGCTCTAAGAAAGGGACTACTTTCACAGAAAAGCGAAAGGCTTTCGTTGTGGCATGGCTGGTAAACCACAGATGGAAAGCCCTGAGAGAGAACATGTGATGTTACTTAGTAGTCTGAGTCCATCCATCCTGTAGCCAAATTCATTATTTAAATCTTTTCACCTGCGAGAGCTGAAATATCTCTTTTGCTCAAAAATGCATTCCCTTTTTCCACTTCAACAACCCTGACTCTAAACATTTTTTTTCAATAGCCCCTTGTGCTGTGTCAAAGAAACTTTATTGTTTTTCCAAATTGCAAAGTGAATCCTTTTCATATTTGTAGCGAATATGCACAGAATTTCACATTACCCCATGAGGGTAATCTCTCTAACCTCTCTCTTTTCCAGGGCAAGAGAAACTGCTCTAAAGAATAATTGAGTACAGCCCAACTCCACAGGGAGAAGACCCCCCCCCCCCCCCCCCCCCCAGCAGTTAGCTAGGCTCTTGGAACTTTTCCTCTCAATGTGTGATGTGGTATTAGGATCTTCACCACATTCATTGGATGATACGGGATGAAATCATTGCAAACTGGTCCCCATTTGAGGATTATAAAAGGCACCCCACATGTTCCTTGAGGTGATCTCCTCTGCATCTGGCAGCCCAGGGAATTACAAGCCACACACCAGTAGCCTCTGTCTCCTTCATCTTTCAAGACACACTTATGTGACAACATGTCAATTTGTACAATTACCTTCCAACACTTCACATGTTACCAGCACTGCTAATAAGCATAAGCAGTGTTTTTGAACCAGCACCCCATGCTGCAGAACACAAGTCCTTGGGAACTAGTCATGACCTTACCATTAACCACAAACTCAAGTACTATGTTAGGAAAGAGCACATCTCCCATTTTAGACTTCACAGGAAATGCTGTGTAGAGAAAGATGCTCTTATAACAAGAGAGATTTAGGCTGACCTTCTAACTTGCCCAAACTAGGTCCTAACAATTTAGTATTAAAACACTAATTTGTTTTCCTGTGATTCCAGTAAGTGCTGGTTAGAGCTATTTTATAACTGAAAAACTTGGGAAACCTATAAGCATAAGCAGTGTATCACACAAGGCTGTAGCTGACTTGGTGCTTGAACTCACGTTTCCAGCATGCAGAGACCTCCTTCTCTCCTTTCACTTGCTGGACTGGAAAGTCTACTTCTTTGCAGCATTCACCCCAATAGCTGTCATAAGTCAATAAAAGCAGTTTGCTATTTTTGTATAAGATTGCATATAAACTGTCAGACTACACTTTCATATCTGTTGCACAAAAAAGTCTGCCCTTAAATTGGAAAGAAGAAGATAAGAAAAATGTCTTTCAGTTGAGACCGGAAAACTTGTATGAATGTGTCAGTAACAAGTAACACTAATGCAGCCATTAGGTGGACAGAGGGTGAGTGCTAACAATTCCTTCTTTATTTCTTCTGCCAGGAGATCTGTGCTGTCATATGTCATCCCTCTTATGAGGCTGAGTTCGTAGTTGTAAAACAAAATCACGTTTGCTTACAAAAACTTATTTTCCACAGCATCATGCTGGACTAGAGGTAATTCTATTCATGTTGATTCATCTCTTTATCAGTCAGACTTACCATTATAACTCTACCTAGCTTCTTACATCACTATTGCAGTCACAGTAACTAAAAAGAGGTCAAGGGATAAAGGTGTAAAATGTCTGAACTACTGCTGAAGCACTGTAGCTGCTTTTATAATGCAAGGCAAACACAAAGCGTCTTTATCACCTTATTGGAAATCTTATTAGCCAGCCCAGATCAGTTTGATAAACTGCCAGTGATGCTGAAATCTGTGTCAGCAAAGTACCAGAAATCCTATCATAAACCTGGTATTTTAAAGCCCTTCCTTCGGTTTTCCATATGTAGGCTCACATTTCCATATTTATCCGGCACTATCTGCAGCACAGAAAGTTGCTCTATTATTTGAGAAACGTTACTGAATTATCAGAATAATCAGAAAAATCTAGCCCTGTGTTGGTTCCTGATCTACTGAATCGGGCAACAGGGCTGGCCAGGTAATGATCATCCTTTCCAGGGCAATTTATTGACTGTTTCTATACAGGAAAAGGCAGGGATCCAGCACCCCAGGGAGGTCTTCCGGACTCCTGACACCAGCTCATGTAAGAAGTGTGCCCAAAAACCAAAGGACTGGAGAAGCAGAGGAAGTGGCTGCGGAGACAGGTGAGTCTCCAGGGAGCACCAGCCAGGGCAGGCTGCCATGCCAGGTCTCTGCTCAGCAGGCGGTCACCCCATCAGGAGTCCTGGCACGCCAGGTCACAGCTCAGCTCTGGGGAGTAAGTGCCTTTGAGCAGGAAGAAGCAGAAGAATAATAAATAAAAAAAAACAACACCAAACTTTATACATCTGTTCTGTTTAACTTTAAATAAACAAATAAAATAAAGTTGAATTTTTCATGCCTACCATGAGGTAGACAGCTGTCTGACAAGATATTTCTTATGGAACAGTTTTATCCAGCTGAGAGTAGAAAGAAAAAAGAAAAGAAAAAAAAAAAGTGTTTTAATCTTCTCCAGCCCAGTGATACTTCAACAGTCCTCTGGAGAAGCAGCTCTGTGGGGGAAATGTTAATTTTTACTTGGTTTGGGTTTTTTTAATAAAGTAGCCTTAAGAAGAGATGTTATTAACAGATGTATACACTGGTTGGCTAGAATTATCAACCACAAAACCTACCAGGCATGCACACAGCGAGCCAGTGCCTTTTGTTAGTGTTTTTGGCAACACAGCAACTGCTAAGAGGCTTCACATTTGAGCAATTCCTATTGCATCACAACATATCTGGATGGAAAATTATTTCTAAACAAACAAACAAAATCAAACAAACATTTCCTCAGAAACAGAAAACTTGGCAAAAGAAATCCACCAATTTCTGTGATTGCATTTACTGCATCAGTAGGCCTTCAAGTCTTGGGAAGCAGTAGCAGGTATTCCACATGTCAAATATGTCTCCTGGTAAGAACCAGTTTCTGCATTAAAACTGGTTTTAAATGTCCCCAGGTCACAGGTGCTGAGGCTTGATCACTCCAGAACTGTGTGGGATCCCAAGCACAGAGGTGTGTCCCTGCCTGCATACATTTCAGAAGTCTTTGGGGTGGGGTTGAAAGGCGTTTTGTTTTAGTCTCTAGGCAATGCTGCTCCAGACAGTTATGAGGAAACCACTGAAATTATGCACCTAGGCAGAAGAAAGGTAAGAAGTTTGCTTTAAAGCTGGAAATGGACCCTAATCCCCTCCTGTGAATGTCTGATTTTACTGCCGGTGCTTTTACACACACCCACTACGCACTTTACAAAACATGCTATAATCTTATTCATTTCATACCTGGATGCTGGGATGGGACAAAACACTCTACCTGGAGATAAACAATTGTACAAGGTATCTCTTGGAACTCGGTGCAAGCAGTGTAATTGCACAGAGGTGAGCACAATGGTGCAGCATACCAAAGTGTATTTAAACCGATAAAGTGCAGCGGAGCAGCATGCCAAACGCAGGTCAGATTTTGCAATGAGATGAGTGAGAAAGCATGTGGCTCCCACAATGAACGCCCATCCTTGTCTGAGTGGCAGGACTGCCACAGACTGAATGCTAACACAATCCCAACGTCGCTGCTTTCGTTCAGACTATTTACTTTCCAGGGAGGAAAGATTGGTACCCTATCTTCCTGCTTCCCCCCCTCCCCCAGTGTCATATCTAGTGTCACTTACAGGTTGGCAGAACACCAGCAATTTAATTACACACGCAGTTATTAGAGCATGCCTGAACTTTCACACGGGGAAAAAGAGAGCTTCTGCGCATTAAACTTAGCTAAAAATCAATACTTTGTTTCTAGGTGAAGGTCAGGGAGAGTTCTGGAGAGTTAACTTCTATATGCCTCCCTGTTCACAAAGTCCCTGCTCACCCTGCTCTCTGTGGGTCAGTCACAGAGAGAGTATTGGGCTATAAGGGCCTTTGGACACTCACAGCACAGCAGCTGTTGCCAAACTAAACAATTTTCCTACTATTAGACCAATTTCTGATAGGTCAGGGGTAAAGGACTGCAGATGACATCTGCAAAATGGACACTTTAATTGCTGCTAGTATTTACAGAGTATAACCTTCCAGAAACAAAAACCCCTCTGCAAAAAAACAGCAAGAGTGGCTGGAGCTGCAGTACTACATTCAGAAGAGTTCTGATTTCATCAAGACTGAACAGGAATTCCTTCGCCCTCAAGATTGGAGCACCCTGCAGAGGGGGGAAGTGCTCCCACTGTGGCCACCACGGCTGCTGTTGGGTAAGGAGCTAAACCACGACAGTTTGTCTTAACACACACTAATAGTTCAGTCAACACTGTATGACATCTCTCCTTTAGAGAGGGTGGTAACCAAGCTATCACAGGAATCAAAGGAAGAAAAGGTTTATATCCTTATTAAAGCATTATGTTTCATTTACACCTGCCTTGCAAAATCAAAGCAGGGCTTGAGGACGATCAGCCACCGTAGCTGCTGGCAGTTGTGTAAGACACAGATGGCAGACAGGTCTTAAGGTTGGCATGCAGACTTAGATCATTAGGCAGGACAAAAAAACAGATTTAGAAGAACTAAGAGCTGACAGTCTTCCTGGAAAGCAGCATAAAACATGAACCATAGGAATGCTCCAGGCAGCTCTTCTTCCCTCCTAGAGAGTGGCGAACCAAATGCATGCACTGTAGCAACCCAAAAGTGAGTTCTAGAGGAAGCATCACTCGTGGAGGGTTGTGTCCTTGGGTGCAACAATTTCATTGCTTGTGTTTAGAAACATACGTGTTAGGCTTGGCAAAACTCACACAAGATACCACACAGCATACTTAGTGTTGCATAAACAAAGCTGTAGGGTTTTTTGATCTTGGATTTCATGGTTTCCCTACCATGCCTAAATGAAGGAACCACTCCTATAGTTAGCAATAGTCTGACCAGTTGTGTCTCTGAGGAGTCTCAGCATCACTGTTACTATGCTGAACCTCCAAAATGTGTGGCACTGGCAGAGCAGAGGGTGGGCGTTCAGTGCTTGACTTACACAGTTTACAGGGTCAGAAACAAATAGTTACATCTCAAAATATTTTACTGTAGTTGCAAATAAGATGTTTGGAATGTGAAATACCTGTCAGAAGGTCGGTGTGCTCCCCATGCATTTCTAGGCAGAGCAGAGCCCTCTCCCTACCATTACTGAGCCAGCCCCATGCACAGGACCAGACTCCGCATCACCAATACGTTCAGCTTTCCACCCTGAGCAGGCTTGAGAGCCCTGTTCTGGTCAGCACAGGGTAGGGCAGTATAACAGTGACTGTAATGGAAGAAAGAAGAAAAAAGCAGCTGAGAAAGAGATAAATATCATAAACTTTCATTCTTTGAGAGTCCAGCACAGAGATGAAATGCAACAAAATGCTTTTTTCACTGAATTGCTCAGAAGACTGGAAAGCTGGGACAACACCAGAAAAGCTCAATATACAACTGAGGTATTAGTCAAGTCTGTGATTACAATTTGCTCACTACGAGGATCTGCCAAGCACCAGACAGGCTCCCCTTGCTGCAGCAAGGGCAGGCATCCTTGCCTAACTTACTCAGCCCCTGACCTGCTCAGGTAACCAGGCAGGTCATCCCACATCATTTTGTCTAGTTTGGAAAAAAGGAGACTGAGGGGTGACCTTGTTGGTCCCTACAGCTTCCTGATAGTGGGAAGCTGGAGTTAGAGGGGCTGAGCTCTTCTCCCTGGGATCCTGTGACAGGATGCATGGGAATGGTCCAAAGCCGTGCCAGGGAATAGGCTCCCCAGGGAAGTGATCACAGCACCTCACCTGTCAGAGTTCAAGGACTGTCTGGGCAACAGTTTTAGTCATATGGTTTAGTTTTAGATAGTCCTAAGGGAGGTTGAACTCGGTGATCCTTATTGGTCTCTTCCAACTTGAGATACTCTACAATTCTAGAGGAGGTTCAGACTTGACACAAGGAAACATTTCCTTACTGAGAGAGTGCTCAAACACTGGAACAGGCTTCCTAGAGAGGTGGTCAATGCCCCAAATCTGTCAGTGTTTAAGAGCCATTTGGACAATGCCCTTAACATGCTTTGACTTTTGATCAGCCCCAAAGCAGTCAGGCAGTTGGACTAGATGACCACTCCAGGTCCCTTCCAATTGAACGAGTCTATTCTATGTCTCCCTTACGCTGGAAGGAAAGTAAAGATATATGGAGCAATTTATGCTTTCAACACCACCCAGTGCTTGCTGCTATTCCCTAGGAAAGCCCAGAAGCTCATGGGAAATACAATCATGAACACTTTTACAGAAAAAGAATGAATCTTCCCTCTTGAGTGTCTGAGATTGAGCACTCAGGCAGCCACCCACTTCAGGGTATTCTGAAAAAAAGGGGAAAAGTGGCTTCAGAGAGATAAAAGTAGGTAACTGATCAGTGTGGAAGCTTTGTCACTTGAGGGATAAGACTGACAAAAGTAGCAAGAGGTCAGCTTAGCACTCATTCCTTTCTCACAGTCAAGCTGAATTTCTGTTCCTATTTCTGCTTGCACATTCAGGTCATTAGGCCTCAGCCATATATGCATATTTCTTGCCAAGTATCTCTTATTGCCAGAACTTAAAAGAACATTTCTCATCTTGGACAGCAACACTGCTGACTATCCTCTCTTCATTTGCAAATGAACATGCTTCTTCAATTTTTGCTACTCTAGTTGCACCATGAAAGGGCATCAGCAGTTGCTTAAATGGTTTGAAAGCCAGCATGAGCACTCATTATTTCTTTCTATCTCTATCTGCCCTCATTCTGGGGTAAGAGTCCTAGCCATGTAATATGAATGGACCATGTTACCTCAAATGAGTGGAAACGAGTGAAACCACTCACAACTGGAAATGCTTTCCACAGGCTGGAAAGCCTGTCTACAGTCAAAACCACAATGGCCACTAAAATACACAGATCTCAAGTGCTTACCAGACTGTGTAAATAGTCTTTTTCTTTCCACCCAGACTGAAAAACTAATAAGTTCACAGAATCACAGAATCATCTAGGTTGGAAAGGACCTTGAAGATCATCCAGTCCAACCATTAACCTAACACTGACAGTTCCCAACTACACCATGTCTCTAAGTGCTCTGTTGACCCAACTCACAAACACCTCCAGGGATGGGGACTCCACCACCTCCCTGGGCAGCCCATTCCAACACCCAACAACCCCTTCTGGAAAGAAATGCTTCCTGACATCTAGTCTAAACCTTCCCTGGTGCAACTTGAGGCCATTCCCTCTTGTCCTATCGCTTGTTACTTGGTTAAAGAGGCTCATCCCCAGCTCTCTGCACCCTCCTTTCAGGGAGCTGTAGAGGGCAATGAGGTCTCCCCTCAGCCTCCTCTTCTCCAGACTAAACACCCCCAGTTCCCTCAGCCGCTCCCCATACGACCTGTGCTCCAGACCCTGCACCAGCTCCGTTGCCCTTCTCTGGACACGCTCGAGTCATTCAATGTCCTTTTTGCAGTGAGGGGCCCAAAACTGAAAACAGGAATCGAGGGGCGGCCTCACCAGTGCCGAGTACAGGGGTCAGATCCTGTCCCTGTCCCTGCTGGCCACGCTATTGCTGACACAAGCCAGGATGCCATTGGCCTTCTTGGCCCCCTGGGCACACTGCTGGCTCCTGTTCAGCCGGCTGTCAATCAGCACCCCCAGGTCCCTCTCTGACTGGCAGCTCTCCAGCCACTCCTCCCCAAGCCTGTAGCACTGCTGGGGGTTGTTGTGGCCCAAGGGCAGCCCCCGGCATTTGGCCTTATGGAAACTCCTCCAGTTGGGCTCAGCCCATGGCTCCAGCCTGTCCAGGTCTCTCTGCAGAGCCTCCCTACCCTCAAGCAGGTCAACACTCCCACCCAACTGGGTGTCATCTGCAAACTGACTGAGGGTGCACT
>NW_020799091.1:93294767-93347600 GCF_003259725.1 Athene cunicularia
CTGAAACACTGTTTCCAGAAGCAGGTATTTATTGACCTGTACATATGTAGTTATTCAAAATAGCAAATATTGATTAAATAACAATTTGTACTTTGATAGCATCCTAAAAGAGAATACGCTGAAATTTCTTAACAACTGTGTGACAAAATCCAAGACATTTGTATTTCTAAATTATTCAAACAAAATTGAACTAGTCATACGAAGTCACTAACAGAGTTAGGAACTGAATCCAGATTTTTGACCTGCACTTAAAACTTTTTTTCATCTCAAAAGCCCAAAGAAAGCTGTTTCAAGGTCAAAACCAGGCCTTTCCTTTGGGGGTGGGGTGGTGGTGGGGTGTCTGCTGCTTACAGCTCTCAAACAGCCAGCTCCATTTAAGATTAAAGGATGTATTTATCTAAGGAAGAAGTTTTAAGATTTCATGATTTTTCTATTTTCTGCACTGTAAAGTACGTGCAGTTAATCAGTCTGAACACTCAGAACCTCAAGTTAGTATTTCAAATTATTCACACTAAGGAAAAAAATATTCACATTATTAAACTTTACTGAGATAATTTTATTCTATATTTGCTTATTTCTTATTTCTAATGCCATATGCAAAATAACAGTGATTTTTGCTCATTAAAGTTGTAATCTCAACTCAGAAGAGCTAAATACCAGGAATCCATGAAGGTTTTTGAGCATGTTCTAAACTTGCCAAGATTATCTAGGGCAACTGAATATATTCAACAGTTCAATTAAACTTTTAAATTTGTTTCCACGGGGGGGGGGGGGGGAAGAGAAAAATTCAAATTTATTGATAACACTAGGTAACACCATCAATTATTTATTAACATATCAGTTATCATTAATTAAAAGGCAGTCATTAGACTAACTTTTTTGGAGTACTCTGCCAGCAAGGTCAGAAGCCATTCTCACTATAAACACAAGCAGAGGGAAAAATACAACCAAAAGAACATCACAAGGTTACAACATGCTAACACAGCAGCAAAGGAAATTACACAGGTCCCTTGCCCCAACTATGGCAACTTTATATTTCAGATACTGGAGATTAAACTATATAAACCCTGCCTTCTTCCATGCATTCACCTATATGTGGTGAAGACAGTCCAGAATTTGATTCACAGTGTTTGAAATAGCAGATTTGTAGGCAACTGTTATGCACAGCACTAGGAAGTTGCCTAAAGTGGATTGCTGTATTTTGTGGAAAAGGAGACTGTATTTTGCTTCTGTTGGAAGACTTCTAGCAAATATGCAGAACACAGAAAATTGAGGGTTGAGAGAGGAAAAAATTTAAAAACCCCCCACAGTTATACAACAAAAAAAAGCAGCATGAAAAACCTACTGATCATTTGAACACCTCCAGACACTGAAGTGAGCAACCCCAGGGACTGAAAACCAATAAGGATTTTAAAAAATATTATATAATAATAAATATTTTAAAATAAATTTTAATAATAATAAAAAAGGGCAAAACAACCAAACAGGCAATGATATTTAGTACATGAATCAGCCTAAGTGTTTAATGTCAGCCTGGCATCTTGTCTCAACATATTTGTTTTCTCTGTTCAATCCACGAGAACTTTGCATTAAGCAAAGTATTGCCAGCAGGTGGAAGGAGGTGATCCCCTCTACTTCGCACTGGTGAGGCCACAGCTGGAGTGCTGTGTCCAGTTCTGGGCTCCCCTGTACAGGAGAAATATAAATCTAGTGGAGAAAGCCCAGCGAAATGCAGCTAAGATGATGAAAGGACTGGAGTATCTCTCTTGTGATGAAAGATTGAGACACCTGGAACTGTTCAGCCTAGAGAAGAGAAAGCTCAGGTGGGATCTCATCAATGTATGTAGATACCTCAAGGGAGGGTGCAAAGAGGATGGATCCAGGCTCTCTTCAGTAGTGACCAGTGGCAGGACTAGAGGCAATGGGCACAAATACACACACAGGATGTGCTGTCTGAAGATCAAGCGGGTGGCCCTGCTTGAGCAGGGGGTTTGGACCAGATGACCTCTAGAGGTCCCTTCTAACCTCAACCATTCTGTGATTCTGGGAAAGTTATGGCTGGATTTTGAGAGAACATGAACAAATTGTATAGCCATAACAGCAGCAATCACCTTCAGGACACTGAACCCATGCTAAGTTTAGCAGGCCTAAGTTGAAAAAACAGGAAAGGTAGAAAGAAAGAAGTCATTCAGACTTTTGCCTGCCAAAATAAACAATTTTAAGCCAGCTTTGCACTGCTGCAGGTCCTCATTTTATTTTATATTTAACTACAATCAGTGGAGTGCAGTGGAACGCTAAGCAGTGACAGTACTTCAGTCACATGAGCAATTTGTGAGCTTGGGGAAAAAAAAAAATAAAATCAAAACCCAAACCAAAAAGACAGCCACACACCTTGTACGTATTGGTGTAGTTTATCCCGGTGAGCCATCATCACATATGAGAATATTATTTGTCTTCACCACTGAAAACTGAATTGAGTAATAGCTGCACGGCCATGCCCTCTAGATGCACAACCTTCACTTCAGACCATTAGTAGACCCATGTCTGTCACTCCTGTACTTTTGTACATTGAGCAGTTTTGGAAGAATGCATTAGTAATCTAGATCTGCTACCCCCTCCTGCAAGATGGGAGCACAGCAATAAGGTGAAAATAAGGATGGAAGGCAAGACACAGAGAATACCTAGGCACAAAGCTGGAGTACAGCAGCATTTCGGTTCTCATGAATTTTTGCTAGATGGTACTGAAATCACCATGCCAGTGCACCTCAAAGACAAAACACAGAATATTTAGTGACATAGGACTTTAAAGGTATGTACTAAAAAAGCTATTCAAATCACTGGACACACTGAGGAATACCTCAGCTGATGGTTTAAATTTAGGCTGGGCTACACGGTATCTTTGAGACCTGTTCCAAGCACATGAAAAAGAAATTAACATATGAAGCATTAAGAATACACCTTCAAATTCTTATGGAGCAGTTTTCTCTTGCTTGGAGTTGGACATCGCATCTGTGATTTAGATTCCAACAGTGGTGTTAACTTGGACAATACTTCTGCTTTGATGCAAGGGGAGCTCTCTGAGTAGTATGCTATCAAGAAATGAGCTTTCAGAAGAGCATGAGGGGAAAAAAACCCACATATTTCTTATTACATTGTGCAGCCACAGATGGTTTTGGTACTTCATCAGGAATTTTAGTCTAAGTCTTTCACTTTTGTGTTCCATTGCCAGACAGAAAATAACTTCTATGAACTCAGGAGTATTTTCCTCTGCATTCTTTTACCACTCATCTATTGCAAGTTGCATCAGGCATTCAGTTTTCCAAAAGTGAATCACCTCAGGGAATACTCAGGATCACTGTCACAGGAGTGAATGAGCAGTTTCATTACAGCATTGTTTACGTGAGAAACTGCATATTGATGAAATAGTACCATGAAGCTGACTAATTTATTAAGTGTTACCTCTCAAAACAGTGGAGTATGGGAGTTTTGTTTGTTTCCTAACATAATGAAACATTATTTCAGAGGGTTTCCTTAATTCTTTAACTTCTGGCTTAATACTAAAAAAAATTTAGACTTACTCTAAAGCTTAAGCAATTTTTTTTTATATGAGTGTTAAATACAAATATTCATTCAGCATGAGTAAATAGCTTTATTTCATTCAACAGGATTAAATAAGCTCCCTGCTTAACCCAAGAAGAAAAGGAGTTGAGATGAATGGGAACAACGTTTGGAATACTAATTATTTTAAATCAAGATGCAAGTAAGAACTCAACAAAAAAGAGAAAGGCTTCTACTATGGCTGGCTGAAAAAATTGCTCAGTATCTGCACATCAAAAGTGGAAAGCCAGTGAAACAACAATGATTGATGGCAGAGCAAATTAAGAGACAGAGCTTTTTTGACAATGCAGTGTGGAAAGTCATGCTTAGAAACTGCAATTGATAGCCTCTGTGTTCAGGTGTATGGGACCCTAAATACAATTAGTTTTAACTGGTGTTCATGTAAGGAGAAACATAGTGGTTTTGTGCTTTTTAAAAATCATTTCCCTTTCCTAATGGAAAGAATCAAGTAAAGTCTCTAAAGTGCCTGTTTGAGCTAAGAGGCAAGAGCTGTTGCAGAAGCATTACCAAAATCCTTATTCTAAACATCTTCAAGCATCACATTTGTACAAAGAAATGCTTCTCGATAGGGATGTATATTTTTTTGGACAAAAGGTAGATAGTCCTCCTAGAAAGGACTGCAACACCAGAACATTACATTATCATAAGCAGCTAAAGTTTTGGAAAAGATGAAAAGTGAAATATTGAATGTTCCTGAACTTTTACTATTGGTAAATTGGTAACCAGCAAGTCCTTACATCATCTGAGAACACTACAGTGACTGCCATCAATAATTCCTCTTATTTTTCAGCTAGTTAAGAAACACAGCCCTTGATATGAGTCACTGCTCCACATCCTGCCCTGCTTCAGCACTTCCTCATCCAAGGCAGAGGCTCCTCGCAGCAGTGCATCTGAATTTCAGCATATTCAGACAGTATACCGAGAGATCCCATAGAGGTAAGAGATCGACTTTTCTGTCTTATACTAGAAAGTGCTAAAACTGCAGTATCTGGGCTACGGCTTTTTGGATAGGGTCTTTTACAGCTGCTTCGGATGATGTGGACACTGGAAAAGTGAAAAAGAAACAATCTGGGTTGGATGTTTTTCCTTTGTTATAAGTTGCAGCTTGCTGGAGAGGAAAAAATACAGTCAGGGGTTTCCCAGTTAAAACGTTTTGACTCTAATTCCACTTGCCTTTGCTGACTGCCAGCTAGGGTGCACTTAGACTGCAAAATGAGAAGTGAGGCTAAGGCTACCAGTAAAACAAAAGGCAGCTTTTACCTGGCACCCCAAAAGGAATCTCCAATTAATTTATTCACCGAGTACAGTTTTGTCTTTATTTCTGCTTTTTATCTTTTTGCTTTTCTTTAGTCATTAAACCGACACACCGGCAGAAGTGACTGAACAGGAAGTTTCAGTTGAATGAATTTCAGAGAATGAACACTAGGCTGAAAATAATCACACTTATTGCCTCAAATTGTCAGCTGAGTAAGAGAAAAGGCTCAGAAAAAACATTCACCATATTAGTCACACCAAAAATTAAACCCTATGTAACTTCTCAGGTTCTTATGGTTATTGTTTACAAACTGACAGTGTGTAATAGCAGCTAAAACACCCCCATACAAGGAAGGTAGAGGAGTCCCATTGTGCCGAGCAGCACACAATCACATCAGTGTCACACAGAACACAAGGTCTCAGGTTACAGCTAGTGAAGAACTCAAGTGCAAGAGTAAAAAGAAAGAGGGTAAGCAACTGCATAGGAGAATTTGTCCAAGTTGTCAGTCACCAGGGTTTATGTTACAAGTGTTTGTGGACTTTGAAAAAGGTAATGTTGCTCAAGTGGGTT
Organism: Athene cunicularia; assembly: GCF_003259725.1. NCBI lineage: Eukaryota > Metazoa > Chordata > Aves > Strigiformes > Strigidae > Athene > Athene cunicularia. The sequence goes on from NW_020799091.1 coordinate 93,300,211, forward strand.
TCAGATGAAGTTGCTGCATTTGCGTTTTGATGAAAGTTTTATATTAGATGAATAAAAAAACCACACATACAGCCACAGATGTACATACCAGGCCCTACAGCAAGGCTTTTCACAGAATCATAGACTGATTTGGGTTGAAAGGGACCTTAAAGATCATCTATCTTCAACTCCCTGCCATGGGCAGGGACACCTTCCATCAGACCAGGTTGCTCCAAGCCCCGTCCAACCTGGCCTTGAACACTGCCAGGGAGGGGGCAGCCACAGCTTCTCTGGGCAACCTGTGCCAGTGTCTCACCTCCCTCACAGTAAAGAATGTCTTCCTTATGTCTAACCTAAATCTACCTTCTTTCAGCTTAAAACTGCTACCCCTCATCCTACTACCACTATAGTCCCTAATAACAAGTCTCTCCCCATCTTTCCTGCAGGCCCCCTTTAAGTACTGGAAGGCCGCTGTCAGGTCTCCCCAGAGCCTTCTCTTCTCCAGGCTGAACAACCCCAACTCTCTCAGCCTGCCCTCACAAGGGAGGTGCTTCAGCCTCCTGATCATGTTCGTGGCCTCCTCTGGACCTGCTCAATCAGGTCCATGCCCTTCTTATGCTGGGGGCCCCAGAGCTGGACACAGCACTGCAGGTGGGGTCTCACCAGAGCAGAGGGGGAGAATCCCCTCCCTCGACCTGCTGGCCACACCGCTCTTGATGCAGCCCAGGGTACAGATGGCTTTCTGGTTTGCAAATGCATGTTGCTGGCTCACATTGAGCTTCTCATCAACCAACACCCCCAAGTACTTTTACTCTTGATAGCTTGTCCCTTCTTCAGAAGGAACTGTACCCACCAAGGTAATGCAGGGAGAGAGGTAAGTAGAAGAGCCACACCTTGGAAAAACACAAAGCGACTGATATCATGAAGCCAAGTTTCTTGTATGTTTGCATGAATTTGCAACTCAGGCCCATCAAGAGCCAGCTTGTGTCAGTTTTGCCTTTTTAAAGACTAAATTGACAGAAAAATTTCACCAGTTGACTAAAACTGAATCCGTAGTGAGCACTGAAACCACACAGCTATAGATTTCAATTCTCATGAAATAAAAAAACTTGCTATTGTTTTAACTTGATCATACAATATATAAATATATATAAAATATATATTTAAAAAGAAAAACAACACACACACACACACACAACAATGCAGTCGACTCTTCAGTGGGCTTGTTGGCTTTTTCCCACCTTATCATTGTAGATGGCACCTACAGCTTCCTGCTAGCACATGACAGACACGAACCTGGTGGAGCAGGTCCAGAGCACAACCACAAAAACAGTTAGTGCTGGAACACTGTTCCTCTAAATAAAGGCTGAGAAAGTTGGTATTATTCAGCATAGAAAAGAGAAGACTCTGAAGACACCTTATTGCACCTTTTCAACACTTAAAGCACACATAAGAAAGATGGAAAGAGACTTTTACCAGCACCTGTAGTGACAGGACAAGGGGCAATAGTTTTAAACTGAAAGAGGGTAGATTGAGGTTAGATATAAGGAAGAAATTATTCATTATGAGGGAAGTGAGTCACTGGCACAGGTTGCCCAGAGAAGCTGTGGCTGCCCTCTCCCTGGCAGAGTTCAAGGCCAGGTTGGACAGGGCTTGGAGCAACCTGATATAGCGGGAGGTGTCCCTGCCCATGGCAGGGGGGTTGGGACTAGGTGATCTTTAAGGTCCCTTCCAACTCAAATTATTCTATGATTAGCACTAAAGATTCTTGAAAAAGTTGAGCTAGTTTGTCTCTCACACTCCTAGTTACATTCCTTTTCTGAACTGTGTTACAGCCTTCCCTCCCACTCAGGATGAGGAGCCTTGAGGAGCCTATAGAGCCAACTGCCCCTATGGAAGCTGAGCATTCCTAAACATACACAGAAGGTGGCAGTCCAGTCCAGGCGACAGGACCCTGCAGGCACATGTCAGTGGACAGAGATTTGTTTCAACAGGTGAGAGAAAGGAGGGAGGAGAGGAAAAATATCCTCTGAACAATGAGATAATTTTCTGCTGCAGTCCATTAAGGCACACACACTGAACATGAATATATACTCAGTGAAATATCTCACTGAACACTGACTATTTTCAGAGGCCTGGGGGATGTATGTACACTGCAAATATACCTGAAGTCAGATTTTTTTCAAAGCATCCTGAGCCTCAGAGACTTCCAGTCATTGATTTCAGTTCACATCTGCCCATATGTCTTAGAATGGCACCTCAGCAACTTCAGACACAACTGCACTGCAAGGCACGATGCAGATGTGCTGGTGCTAACAGGGTCTGGAGAAGTGCTGCTGTCTTCATGTAGCATGGCACCAGCATGAATTCCCTGTGCTGATGGGGAGTTACTAATTGCAGCTCCCCACCATACTTCCCAGGGTTCTACTGCTCCTGGCCTGGGTGAGGAGCTCAGATCAGCATGGCAAAGTGGGCACCCGCTACTGCTCAGCCCTGGCCTGAAACATCCATACCACCTATGACGTATAGCAGAGGCATACCAGAACTCACACTGGCTTGGGGTTTTAATTGGATTTATTGCTGGAGACGTAGGTTTTGATGATAGGGTTTTTGGTTTTGCTTTTTCTGTTTGGGTATTTTTCTCTTCATGTTCACCATCTTGCTCACATGTACTTAAATAAAACTACAGCCACCTTCAGCATCACTAAGGGGAATCTATTTTATGGCTGTAGCTAATTCGAGATTTGGTTGTTCTCTCAGCTGCCTTTGCCTCTACTGTCTCTGCATTTTCTTTTTTTCTGAACTCTGATTTCAACCACCAGACTCTTCCATCAGTTCTTCCCGATGCTAATTGCTAAAGTCATCTGTGACAGAATAAAATAAATTGTTGTGCTAGGACATCGTCTTCAAGGAGGTATCCAGTAAGACTAAAAGAAGAAAGTGTGTATCCCTTAGTCATTATCTGTTTCAAGATGCCTGCTGAGTAAGGGAGGAGGGGTAAAGAAAGTTACAAAAGAAAAATCACAAGTTGGAGAAAATATAATCTATTCTAGAAGGGCTAAAATAAATGTACAGATCTTAAACTGCAGAGGTTTTCATGTGCTGATCAGTTCCTAGGAATGCAGATTGCTCAAAACAACTGCCTCCCCAGCACAAACCGTTTAACAACAATACATACACATAGCGAGCTCAATGACTCCAAGCTAAACAATTTCCATGCATGGAATACTTGCTTTGAATTTGTGCATGTTAAATTATGTAACTTCTTACAAGGGATATGACTACACTCTAGCTTCAGTTAAGATTCCCTAACAGCTCAGAGGCAACTGTCTTAAAGCTGTCTTTTCTTAATCACTCATCTGTGGGTTACCACTTTCTGGTTTTGCTTTTAAAGCAACCACAGAAGAAAAAAATTCCCTCATGCACAGCAGAAAAGCTCAATTCACTACAACTTTTCTAGTTACAACATAACAGCACCTCTGGCAACAGATACTACTTCAGTTCAACCACTCCTTCAGAGTATCCATCTCCTTGCAGGTATGTCTGGGAGGGAATGCCTTGAACCCATGTTTCTAGCCTTGTGCTTAAACTCCAACAAATGTTGCCCAAATATAATTTTCTTTATCACATCCTCTGGACCCTTTACTCTTAGTGTTAAGTGGAGGTGGCTCAACTGTGCCCTTTCAGTGATAGACTTGCTTTGTTAGCAGAGAGGCCAATGTGCAAGCAAGACTTCAAGAATAGTAAAACGTCATTTTCACAGATCTACAAAGGTATAATGACCTAACAGCAAAACCTGCAAGAATATAGCAATCTACCCCTGGAAAGCAGAATTATTCAAGCCACCCAGTCATCCAGCCCACCTACTGAGCACTGTAACATTAAGAGCACTCAGTAGCGTCCTGAGAGAGAATACCTGCAGTGAATGAAACCACAAGACTCACTGTCATTTCCAAGGATCCATTTCAAGTATTTTATTTTCAGTTACTGCACTTTACCAAAGTTTCACTCCAAATTCACTTTTGTTCTATAAAAGAGTGCTGATGACTGATGTAATTTAGTCTCTGCTTGGTATAGCTGAAGAGTAACTTTAATGAAGAGTAGGGAGGATGGAGAAATTGGGAAATTATTCATCCAGAGAACACCAGGGTTTTCTTAATTTTTAAAATTACTTCTACAACTTAATTTTGTATCCAGGTATCATCCCCTTGTACCTCCTTGTGCATATATTATTGTGCAGTTTTCTGTATTCTATTACTTAATTTCCTTCAAGGATGCTGGAAAAACTAGGCACAATGAGATGAAGGAAACTGCTGTTTACTTGATTTTTTTTTTCCCTTCAGTTTATTCATAAAAGTTAGTCATAGAGTCCAAATGTATTTCTCAACTAAATGCATTTGAAGTATAATCTCCTCACCTCTGGCTTCTCAGATGACATTTCCCAACATCCAAGTTTCCCTGTGTTCTACACTGCCATGCGTTTAAGTTCTGAACCAGAAGGTTTCTGTAAAAGCAAACTTGCTTTCAGCTCCTTTTTTCTCAGTAGCCTTGCCAGAGCAAGGTCAGCTCTCTAACCCTGCTAACAGCTATCTGAGCTAAAGCCAAGCAGATCCTTGCCATTATTTCTGAAAAGAGGATTATTTTTACATCAGGAAAGGGAAGAACATCCAGAACTCCCTACATTTCCTTTGCTGAGGCAGCCCAGCTTAAACTTGATTGTTCTTTTTAGAATAGTCTTACAGGGTCTATAGAGAATTGCTGCATTTTCCTTCTGCATCCTTGCATGCATGCAGACTGACTATTGTGTACATCTGCAGACTCAACATGTTCCAGCTACCCAGCTTTGAGGAGCTGGCATCATCTTTTCCTTCCCCATTACTGCAAACAGTGCAAACAACACTGAACTGCATCCAAAACACACTTATCTTGAAGTAACTGTATCTTACAGTTGCCATAAACTCTCACTTCTTGAAAGGTGACAATCTCCTCTTACCCAAATGCACTTTACTGTCCACGGGACATTATCTCTTAAACATCTGTGATGAAGGAACCTGCCCAATAGCCATGTTTCCACACACACAGACACACACCAGAAATACGTATTTAAGACTTCCAAAGAAGAAAAAAAAAAAAAAAAAAAAAAGATTGCCAGAAGCATTTGTGAAATTCAAGAGGTGAGAGGAGATGACAACAGGGAGTGTCACCACTTTTCCAGCTCTACAGCATGTTCAGCAAGGGCCATTCCACAGTTAATTTAGTCCCATGCATGCCTCAATCACCCATAGCAATGCTTCCAACTACTCACGCTGCAAGCTAAAATTGCCTTGCAGCTGGCAGAATTACAGCTAGTGAGCAGTGCTGCAGCCAGCTCCCAGGGCAGCCCAGTGTTTGGCACAGGCTAACCACACTCTGATTCCTGCACCACCACACACCGCTCATCTGTTAGCAAAACGTGGCTTAAAAACTGACTCAGACATCCACACATCCTGCAGCAACTACATTGGAGTTATATTTCCAAGAGACTTTTGAAAGCAACACTTGACCCTGCATCAATTTGAGGCACCTTTGTGTTAGGATCTATAGAGTAGAAGCTATTAGAGCTTCTACTGTCTCCTATAACAAAATTTATATTCTTTTACAGAGTGATTTTTTTTTTTTAATTTGAGATGAGGAAGAAATCTTTCCTGACAAGAAAGATTGCAGCAGCATGCCGGTGAGATGATGGGAATGAATGAGAGGTCTCTAACCTGTGTTACACAGCCTCTCATATTTTTCAAGTCATCTACCAGGAGAGAGAGAACAAAGATTTCAAAACTTTGAGACTAAAAGGTTTCCCTGGAAAGGTCTCCTCTGCAAGACAGGCTGGGAAATAGCTGTGCCAAGCTAGAGTCAGGGGTCAGCATTTCATCTGTGACAAACTCATGTAAGTTGCTGTAGCATAATACTCATTTCACTACCTCCCCTCCCATTTCTTCACTCCTCACAGAGGCATGAAGTGGAAAAGAGTGTGTTCATTTGTACTAGAGCATTGACATCCAGCCAGTAAGTACACTCTGGGGAAACCTAACTCCATGAACTGTTCTTGGGCCCACAGTTAGTGTCTATTAAGGCCAAAGAGAGCAGCAGCACCTTGCTGAGCACAGACTCCTTTTATGGCACCAAGATGTGGCTGCAACTACAGTCTGGATGAAGCCTTAATATTCTCAAACCAAAAGCAAAATACCTAATTAAAGAGCTAGCAGGTTTATATAGCAGGTCTAGCTGGGGTATCTTTGAATTTCCCCGTGGGGAACTTTTGTACACAAAGATTATCATCCACACAATTAATTTCACCCTTTGAGTACCTCACTACAGCCGCAACTTTCATGCTGCTCATGGTTTGAAGCCACTATATTAATTTACAGGTGTCTTCAGCTCTGAAAGCATTATCCAAAAGTCCAACATCTTGATTCAGATCCAAAGTGACATGCACAAGCAGGTATAAGTCAGTACAACTCTGCTGGCTTGACATGGTTGGCAGTGTATCCCTACTTCACTCCAATTCAGAAGAAGTGAGAGAAGGATAAGTTAGGATAGCCATGATTAAAATTCTATTCTGTCACCTTGGTTCCTCTTTTCCCTTACTTTTCTTCTGTGTTGAGAGAGGCATAAACAAGTTTCTATCCAGAAACAGTCCTTGTGTCAAGGGTCATCTCCAGGGAGTGTAAAAATGCTACTTCAGCTCCAAACCTCCTTGCATTTGTAGCCCATGGTACAGGAGATTTTGGGGTGGAGCACCTAGAAGAAATAGTGCATAGCTGAGGTAAGACAAGTCATGACTAAGACCACCATCAGCTCACTACCAGCAAGGTGTACATCAGAGATACCCTGAGACTTAGTCTGTTTAGACCAGGCCAAGTATTTCCATCTGGAGTGGCTCCAGAACTTGCGGGGGCTGCAAAGTTAATCCTCAGACATTTTGCCTCCCCTGAACAACTGCTTAGAAATAGGTTTGCTTCAGTTCCTAAAACCTGTGTTCCACTGCAGAGCTGCTCTAAGGACTTCACTGTCCTTCTCTGGTTGTCACTTCAACTTCATGTCTCACATGACTATTTACAGCTTGAATGAAGGATTATGAAAGATCAACACGGAGCACTCTTAGTTCAGTCCTCTAAATAAACAGTTTTAGAGGTGCCAAGGTCAGTTTAGAGGTCCTCAAAAATCTGAGACACTGTAAAATACATAAGTAATTAGGCTCTTCAAATCCCATCTGGTAGTAGGATAGAGATGTAAGAGCTTTGGAATGCAGGCATGAGATCAGCATGTTAACATCTAGAGATTTCCATGAGTGCTCAGAGGAAGCTCTTCAAAACTAGGCCATTTAAAGTTTACATAGTTTGAATGCTTTCTACTTATAATTTCTATCCCTTGTGTTCAGCCCGTAAGCTGCTTCTTTGTTTAACAGTAACCAGTTAAAACACAGTATCAGTCACACCTAATAATTGCTAGTTAACTCTCTACAACCATGTCAGTAAGGGGAGGAAGAAAAAAAAAAAAAAAGCGCTTAGTCCACCGCATAGTCTCACAAATAACAGACATGTGTGCCTACAAAAAGGGCAGCTGTAAAGTTTAATGCCATTTAATATTGCTCTAAAGATCCAGACAAAATATTTTGTTTGTCTGCATTTAATGAGTCCTCAAGATGTTTGGCAGCTGCCAGTAGACCAAGTCCAAATGCCATATCGAATCAATTAGCACGTTGTACTTTCCTATCCGAGGACATCACTTCCCTTTTCCTGGGAGAGTTAGGCTCTGCAATCTACTGCATGCAAGGCCTGTTAAACACTCTTCTCCCCACTTCCCCCCCTGAAATTACAAGATGCAGTTTGGGTAGTAGTAGTAATCCCCACATTCCCATCATCAAAGACCAATCAATTTGTGTTCCCACTGAACACATCAGCTCTTTTTAACAGTAAGCAAATAGAAATGGGAGAAGGAATCCTGTCCTTTCAAATCAAAGTTTCTGTATAGTTTTGACTCCAAGCTTAGTGATTTGAGGGCTCAAGTCTTGTCATATGCTACCACAAGTACTTAGAATTTGGGATTTGTCCACCTCCAAAAGATGGGTTTTCATGACATATTAATAGCAAAAGAGAATGTGGATTCAGGCAACCCAGCTGCAGAAAAACGAGGTAGCTCAGGGAGTATATCTCTTTCCCAACAGCAGTAGGAAGACTTGCTCAGTTGCTACATTTGTCAAGACTAAAAGTGGCATATTAGCGTGACAAAAGCCCTCCTGGCTACAGCTTTATTAGACATCTCCTTATAAGTGTCTACTTCCCTAGAATCTGAATGGCAAAGCAGAAAAATGACTCATTCTAGCAGTAACAGCTGTGCATTGAATAATACTATGTTTTAGGAGGGCTTGAGTGTATCGGAAAAACACTCTTAAGTATTTTGAAACATGCAAGACTGGACAACACTTCAATCCTAACAAAATATCCACAGCATACTACAAGGTGTCAGAGAACCTAGTCAAGTATGGTCCTGTCTCTATATTCTGCTCATGGATAAATACTACTTTAAAGTATTTGGCCTACGATTTTAAATGGATCTTCTGCAAGAACAGAATAAAGTCTTTTTTTTAAAAGTGTGACAGAAATTTTTAGAAAAATCCAAAGAAAAAAATATTATCTCTCTCATAGAGAAACACCATCCCTTCAGCTGGTATTTTATATGTCTTGATCTCACTTATGAAAAGCAGGGCTATTCACTAGTGTTTACACCTGTCAGGTTGTGTATATAACAGAAAGCTAAAATCTGATCTCCGATTTAGTTAAATATACACCTTAAGAGATCACTAAAGCAGAGACTAATCAGAAGAGCCTGAGAGTAAACATTTTTTAAGAATTATAACAACTAAAATGCCCAATGTTTATGTCATGGCTGTAGGATATATGGACAGAGAAATATTTTTGAAATCTGGCCCTACAACTACATAGTCATAATCATCTGCTCAGTTATGGGTGGCCTCCCAAATTATACTGGTTCTCTGACATTCTTTGAGAAGATACCCAAGGATACAATAGTATGAGGTGATATTATCAGAAACTTCCACTCATGCACATCTTGATTTTTGATATTGCTGGAACAATACAGCAGATCTTTGTGCCCTTTATACCCCAAGGCACATCATGTGGCCAACTAACAGTTTGCTGTTGTACAGTACACATTTAATAGCATTTCCAAAATTCAGTGGCACAGACCTAAGCACTGTAATGCTTCAACCCATATATTCCTGGATTTCCAAAGAACAGCTCTTATCTAGGTGATGCAAAGCCTCATCACTTGTGCACAACTCCAGCCAAGAGCTTGAAAAGTGCCAAAACAGATATGCCACTAGCACCTGCTACTCTGCATAAGAACTCATATCTTTGCTATGACGTTGTATAAGCAGAACTAGCTCCTTCGGCTACCCAGAACTACTAGATCACAATCTGTGGAGCTGCAACCTGTGCAGCCCTTGCAGAAGCAGCTACTGGGCCTGGATCATCCTAGGGAAAAAAACCCGGCATTAAAGGATTTTACCAGCCTGTGGGTATCTCTAGGCTTGCTTCATTAACAACTTGGAGTTGGGCCATCACCTCATTGAGTGACAACAGCTAACAAAAAGCACCCTCTATGTTACAATATAACATATAATACAGAGTCTTTGGTGATTTTCCAGGAACTTTCAACTCGTAATTCATCATCAATTTCAAAAGTCCATTGTATTTCGCAGTTTTGACTAATTCTTGTCATTCCGTTCTAATACCTCTTTGGACACCACTGCTCACTGATGCAGTCTTTGTTTATCCTGGTTACTTATCTTCTGAACAATCTTCATCATAATTCACTTTTAGACTTCTGAGAAAAGACTCAAAACCTTCTATTTAACATATACTTAATCTATGTCTAGCTTTTCTAAGTTAAGCTGTCAGTTTTGTTCCTAGAGCACCTGTGCATACTGCATTTAACTGTCAATATTGTTCCTAGAGCACCTGTGCTCTATTGCAAACAATATCCATTTATTCATTATTCCTGCTATTAATAATATCCTAAGAGAAAACAGTTTTTTAAAGCTTGTTCCTTTTACACCTGATGTGAGATGCCATTGAAAAGTATTTCACAGGTGTCAGTCAGTCGATGAAAGTGAAAAATCGGGCATTCAAGGGAAATAAGTGTGTGTAGTGGTAGCAAGGAGATGTCACACAAAAGGTGCTTCAGCTAGAACACTGTCAAGACTTAACACTAGTGAAGCGAAATGTTGCTCTTTTGGAAAGGAAAGGGCTTAGTCACCCCTGCCACTAGAGAGCAAAGGGGAGGAGGAAAGGATGGGAAGGGGTAAAGTAAGATTGCAGAGAAGCCATCTCCATCTTCTATGACCCTCTCCCCAAACAGCAGCTGCCAATTCTCCCATCTTAGTGGCTGCTGCTTCCTCAGACTCCAGCTGCTCCTGGCAGTCCAGTACCCTAAGGCAGCTGCCTCCTCAGCCTGAAGGAGACTGCTATTTGCAGAACCAGGGGCTCAGTGCAGAGCCCCGTCATGCAGGACTAAGTCCCTACAAAATTTCAGATGATTTTGCTTTTGATCAGTTCACTGATTGCAACGATGTTTGACTGTTCCTATCACTCCTGAGGCTGAAAACCTAATTCATTCACAAATCTTATCTTTTCAATGGGGAAAGGTGAGACCTAGAGATGAAACTGTAGGTCAGTGCAATGCAACTGCTGAATTTCCAAGCCTTATTTGGGATGTGCATTTCACACCTTCAACTTCCTGTTTAGGTCTAGTTGAAAATATACTGTAAAACTAAGTTTACCTAAACTTTCACAGGAGGTTTCCTCTACTGAAAGAGTAGAACCACGGAGAGGTCAGGCTGATCTTTCACAGTATGAAAACTTGTGGTTTCGCACAAGCTGCTCCTCTTTCTTTTTAAGTCATTACTTACCAACAAGCTTAAAACAGCATAAACATATAAAAGTTCCATTCAGCATTGCTGACACCAAGGAAGGTTAAGTTTGGTGGACTGTTGATTACAGAAAAGAGATGACAACAGCTACCCACGCACTGCTATCTCGCCTATCTAGCTGTCAAGTTACCTTTATAGAAGAGTTGTACAAAGCTGATCCAGCGACTGGTTGCTATGGTACTTTGGGCCCAGGGCCATATATAAAGTGACCTCCACCAAAACCCTCAAGATGACCCTATTGTCCGCTACCAAGTGCCCATCAGATTCAATTACAACGCCAGACATCTCTGTAGCGTTCATAAATTTGACACCATCTGGTTGCTTTCAGATATTAAATCTCCAGCTCACTTTCGGCTATGTCTTACTTCTCTGGTATGTTCTCTGGTATTATAGTAACTGGTGAAAGTGTTACACGGCTACAATTGAAGTAAACTCCCTTTGAGGAAATGAAACAACCACTGAACTGTATCACCTTAGAAAAGAAAACTAAAGACCACTTGGAAACCAGCAACTTTTAAGACTTAAATCACCCACACAGTTCTTGAGAGCTATAAGCAATTTGCATATTGGGGTGTCATCTTTATTTAAGTTCAAACACTGGCTTATATTTTCTGTTCTCTCAGAATCAAGAAAGATCAGTATCAGTTAACTGTATGAAGATGAAGTTAACTGTACACAACATGGTTTCTTAAGCAAAGTAAGGCTTATGAGATCAAGCAAAGCACCTGCCCAATTCCTCCCTCTTCTCCTCAACATCTCTTGTAGCCCTTTGACAAGTCTTTCAAAATTAAGTAGAAAACAAACAAACAAACAAACAAACAAAAACCACCAAACACACCCAGAGGAGATACTGCTAGCACTGTTCTCAAGGCAAGAGAAAAAAGACAAAACCAAGACAGTTCTGTAAAGTCAGCTTTTGTAAAAGTCCAAATAATTTGTGTTAAAGAGCAACACCATTAACAGCAGGAGACATCAGAGAATCTATGCCAGAATTCATTTACCTGTTCCACTTTTGGGCAGTTTTCTTCCGGCAGTTTTCTTCCAGCAGTTATGGAACAACAGTTTGTCCTCCCTCAACACAGCCATTCTACTAGGGAATAAAACATGCAATGCAAAGCATTTCCATCTTGACTGCTGTTAACTCTGTTCTTCAAGCATCCTTTGTAATATCACCTGTATTGCTGTTGTAGTAACATGAGCTATACTTCCTAGTTACTTCTTTCCTTGTGTTTAAGACAAACATGAGAGTTACACTTGGCAGCTCTTGCCCAAATAAGAAGTTCCCCACTAGATCAAACAAGCCTAACCTAATTCTTCATCTCCAGCAATAACAACAGGAAACACTATTGAGGGACATAAATGGTGTCTCGGAAACTTTCCAGGCTTACATTGTGCTTTTTTATCCCCAGCATCCACAATTCACATAGTCCTGCACAAAGGAAATTTACTGCCTACATGAGCTAACTAGGAGCAAAGACAGCAGGGACACAAACATCACCCAAGTCATAATAGCAATTAGTATTTGCTAACTTTAAGGATCAGAGGTGTGAGGGGTACATAAGTTAAATGTACTCGCTTTTCAGAATCACTTCCTATAGCTCCACCTCAGGCCTTTCTGAGCATTGGGTTGCCGCTGCAGACTAGCCCAGGTCATCCTTAGCCACATCTCTCATGCTCCCAGAGTTATTTGTTCAGCCGCACTGCCTCAACTCCATTGCCACACTGCATGGTTAAATCACCCCACCATCTCTGACACTAGTCACCTCTGTGCTACAGGGGAGAAGAGAAACCACATGGTCCAGCCCAACAGTTGAGAAGTGGTTTCTCCAGATTTTCCTAGCTTGGGACAGCGGCTTCTGCTGGCTTTTGCCTTTAAGAGCTCCAAACCTGTCTGGGGCAACATTACTGCCCCAAAGCACATCAGAAGTTGCTTCAAAACAAAAACTGGATCCAACAGAGTTTAGGTCCAAAAACTTAAGGCTGTTTTCTCACTACCTCAGCTGCAATAGAGCTGTTAGAGTCACTGTTGAGAAGTATATGAATTTTGACTTGTTATCAGTTCAAAACATGTTAATGCATAAGCCAGGAACCAGAGTGCTATTAAGCAGAATATTAAAGGAGAAAAAAAGGAGGAAAAAAAAAATAGATCAGTGGTGCCCTGTAAAGATGAGGGCTTGCAAGGCTGCCAGTGCTAATTTGCAACAGGAAAATGAAGTCTCAAAAAGACATTGGAATAAGAAATGCGACAAAGATATTGGGGCTTCCATCTTACATTGTTCCTCTGCTTTCTTCCAGAGGAAGAGACCCTTCTGCCACAAAGTAGTTTACTAGGGGAAAAGGGAGAGAAGGAATGGGAGGAGATGGATTTGGATTTTTTTTAAAAAAAACAAACCATACCACAGAGCAAGCTGAGTCATCTAGTCACCTTCCAATTCTGGAAGAGCAGCACTTCAGCCAAGTACAGCTCTCACCTAAAAATCATTCACAAGAAATGCTGCTGAAGCCCTACAGTTTCCAACAAGAAAGTCAAGACACCGAACCACCACAGAAAAAGGAAAACAAACACACACACCCTACCAATACACAGGCACAGTGAATGATAATGAAACAACTTGCAGGAGGTTCCCCACATATACCTAAAGGAGAGAGTAAGCAACATATGAAAATTAATCATACACCCACATAGCCATAGGAAGAATAAGGTACTGCTGTCAGAAAAGGGTAACGGGGAGGATGCCACCTTTTCCTGTGTCATAGTTTGGAATAGAAACACATCTATAGGAAGCAAACACAAGTAGTCTTTCAGAATGCTTTGAAAGAAAGGAGTTACTTTTTTTTCTTCCAAAGCCCAAGCTTGCTGCTTTGAAAAGAAGACAGCACCTTCCTGTATGGTCATGATTACAGACGGGGGTAAAAAATTGAATAGTAATGCACTGATAACAGAAAAAGCACTTCTGCTTTTGGAACATTCTGAAACAAGAATGATAAAAGATTTAATCATGCTTATAATGCTTGAGAGATGGGTGCTTCAGGTTGTAAAATTATGTGTCTGAACTACACCAGAACCAAGAATTAACAAGAAAATCTGAAAGCTTTAAGAAGTATTCTAGAGTAGAGGGCCTATAGGAAACACTTATGATTCACACTCTTTTTTCCTACTTACACAAATTGACTGTTCAAGAGACGTCCCTCAGACAACGAATACACCTACCACAGCTATCAAGCCAATAGTCTACAGTCCCTCAACAACTCTATGTTGTGTATTGTATGTACATCCCATTAAATCTGTCTATGACTGTTCTCCAATTAGAACAGTTATTTACTTCTTGGCATCAAGTGCTTACAGGCATTTTTAGGGGCCCCCATTTAGGATCCTATTTGTGTCCATCTCTGATGGACATTAACATTCTCATGGTTGTAACAGCCATACAACTAGAAATTTTCTGCTCTGATACTAGACCATCTAGGTTTAAAAGACTGTGTAGGCTTCAGTTTTGTAAATATTTTCAAAAACCAGGGGCTGTGAAGGTAATTCCATTGGGAGGAGGGGGTCAGTTTAAGTCTACAATATTTGGCAACTTATTTTTGTCACTGGTTTAAGAGTACTTGAACCACTAGGACTTAATCTTATTACTAGTAGAGTATTCCATAAGTACTTTGTGCTCTTCACTGGGTAAAACTATGGAGAAGGCCAAGACAGGCTTCTTGAGAAGGGAATAGCTCTTCCTTTTCTTAGTTATTTACATTTACTGCACTTACGTGGTTTTCCTTGCTTAAGAAAAGGTACCACCAGAACATGCAGAAATAGAGATCCTTTGTTAGGACACAGGTGGTACTGGTTACATGCTGTGAATTACTCTCAGGGAAAGTTGTTCTTTAAACAGTTCCTCCCTCCTCAAAAAGTTCTCATGAACTGCAGCTGCAGGTCTTTTCGTAACAATTAAAGGAAAACATACCACAAATAAGACCCAGACACAACACTTTAGCACAGCAATGCTCCTAGAGAAACCAGATCCTTTCGGTTCAACAGCTCTGACATCAGCGAGTTAATACCGTTGATTGGGCCCAGGATTTGTTCCAGGACTATAAAGACTTCATAATGAACAATTGCTTATAAGCACATTCAGACAACTGCAATTTGTAGCTTAGTAGAAAAACCCAGAATGTGATTCAAGTGGTTCCTCTCACTCAGAGGAGCCATTGCCATGGAGTTTGCCTTCTAGGTGTACAAACCCTCAACAAGGTGCCCAGCATGGGACTCAGTTCAGTCACAAGTTAACATCATTCTCTGGGGAAGAGCCAAGACAAGTTACTCCAACCTTGGTTAAGCTCAGTTTCTTTTTCTCCTTTCACCCTGGCATCCTGAGCCATTTTCAGACCTGCCATTCCCAGTGTTCTCATGTCCAATGCAGCAACTACAACAGTGTTGGCTACTCATTCACACGTGAAGCTCACCACTTTGTTGATGAATACTTAACACTTTCCTAGAGGACAATATTAAATATTTTCTGAATTTCACCCTTCATCCAACTTTCTTCCTTTTCTCATCGGTCAGGAAATACAGATCCAGCTGATTGTAGGCTTACAAGTCAGGAAGGAGAGATATTGTCTAATAACAGGTCTGAGAGAAAAAGAAAACTGACTATTGTATCTTAGTGAAATTGTGCATATGTATCACTAAACATCATCTTGTCTTGGAGACAGGTGGTTTCTACAATATGCAAATTAAAAATAGCTAAGAGGAGAGAGGAATCACAATCCTGAAAAGCAACTGGCAGTCCCTGAGCCTGTGACTGGCATCAGTTGCCAGCAAAAGTAAGTATCTGCAGGCCAGGATTTTCCCTACTCTCACAGTACTGAACTGAAAAGTAATTTTGGAGAATGGAAATTCTCCAGCATTAGTGGGTTATATTTCCTCCTAGACAAGGCATTGAACAAAAGTAATAAAGACATTTTATTGACTATCCCATGAGTTCAAGGCACTATCTTGAGCCTGAAATAGTTTCCCTTCTGCTTCCTAGGAAAGTCCCCCAGAATTTCCCTTTCTTCCTTTCCCTTGTGACCAGGCTTTATCCACTACATGAATTTGAAAGTTCAAAGGGAGGGAGTTTTACTCTTTCCTTCTTTGGACTGATGACATTTACTGAGGGGGTTTTATAATCCTGGCTCGGTGTGAAAGATAACTGCTGACTGAAGAGGAAAAGCACACTTGTAAAATGCATAACATATTGAATAAGACACAGCTAAAGCCATCACCCACAAAAATTTATATTATTACACTAAATGCTGACAGTTTGTCAGATTTTTTTTAAAAAAAGTTTTTTGCATTGGAGCTTTACAATATAAATAGATCAATACTGTTCTCACTCTGTGTTTAGTAACTCAGCTGTTGAGTTATATCCTCAAGTTTTATGGCCCTTCAGCTGCACTTTGTCAAGACACTGTACAGATAGGATGGAGAACAAAGATAAAAGGATTCACATTCATGAGCTTTTAGAGACTTATCAGCCGTAAGCAGTTGAAGAAATCAGAGTGCTGTGATAACCTAGGTGCTAGGCAGAGAGCCAAGATCAGATCACATGCCAGCTTCAGCATTTGAAGGACAGCAGGCCCAGCTTGAGACACAGGCAGAACATGCTGTCTCTTAAATCACCAAGAGCCCTTCTGAACCAGAGGGCTGGTGGCTGACTGGACCTGGGAGGCACAAAGCAGCTGCTGCCTCTCCTGCGATGCCCATCCCTCTGTAGCAAGAGGCAGCACCTCATGTCACCTATCTCTTCGCCAACCACTAGCCCTGCTCTGCCCTTCCCATGATTTCTGGCAGCAAAACCCTCTTTATCCTGCTTTTCCAAGAAGCCTGAACCATCTCTGTACATCTGTAGCTGTGCATATACCAAGGAGTCCTTGTCCCACTGCAGGGGCTTAGTAACAAAGGAAGAGTTCAAATAATCATGAAATTTCCAAAGAAGATGCAAGCTGAAGAGTTTAGCCCAATGAACAATGGAGCTGCAAACTCTTTGCAGAAATGTAACCTAGGTGGAGACATTTCAGTGTAGGCATGCTTCTACAAGTAACATTAACAACAGCATTAGACAACCCATTGAAATAATTATTTCATATAGGGAATATCTAATCCAGATAGCACAAAAAACCTTTAAAACAAATCATAGCTACAGTGGGACAGAAAGGCCATGAGACAGACATAGAAGAGCAAGGAGAAAATACCTATCAACCACACCCATAGCATGCAAGGACTTCCTATGTATTTCAACCCATTTCAGTTCTTCTTGCCTGTATCTGGTTTATGAGGAACTATATACAGGGATTCATACTGCTTGACATACTTGCTAAGTAAAATAAATAAATAAATATATGTTTAGGTACTTGAGAGGGCCAGAGGAAGGGCAGTGAAATTATGTCATCTATCTTCTACCCCAATAAAGCCTACAAAAGTTTCTCACTCAGCTTATGGCCAGCAAGAACCACACTCGCAGGCAGTAAGAGGGATAACTAAAATTTTTAGAGGTTATGGCAATAAGCAGGCACCCACTGAAGGCCACTTTCACAGAAGTTGAGCACTCTACTCCAAAGTGATAATAGTAACCCAAACTGGATCATCTCTCTTCAAAACCAGTTCTCATTTTCACAAATAGCGTCAGATCATCCACTTCAGAAATATTAGTATTGGTCAGTGTTATATTAATCCAAAAAACATTTTTACTGACTTCAGTTAAGTTAACAGTGTCTCCAGCACTCTTGATATAAGTGAATCTAAGCATCAGTTCAGCTGTTTGGTTGTTGAATACAATGCTCCAGAACCAGGTAATGCCACTGATTTAAGGGTCGGTATGAACAGATGCCAGAGGTAAAAACCCACAGTGAAGAATGAAAATTTTAAATATTCTTATTTCCACTTTAACATTTTACTTGACAATACCTCTATCTTCAGAGGTTAAACAGTAAAGTAAAACATCATCCAGAGTACTAGAAGCAGATATTCAGACAGGAACTGCCTCTAAAGTCAAAAAAAAAAATACACAATATCTTCTCAGCTGAATGAACCCTTGCCTCTTTCTGCATTGTCGTCATTTGTGAGCTAATTCTTTAAGGCTACAGGTTTCTAAAAGGCAAAACAAAAAACCCCCCATACCTATGTCATTTTCATGTAACTGAAATATCTTGAAAGACTAGCTTTTTATTCTCGAGAACAATTTATTCATCCAAGGAGAAAAAGCATTTTGTTGGAACTGGCAGATAAAGAGCAGTGGAAACTCTCAGAAGAGCAAAAAGGAATTGAAAAAAAGAGGAACTTTGCAGGGAGCTGTCAGAAAGACATTACAAAAAGGAACAGTGACTTTTTGGTTTCTCTTCAGAAGTTTCATAAAAGGACATGAGACCACCGCACACCACTAGTCACAGGGAATGTCTCACTCAGTAAGCACAAGGCCGGGCAAAGGGTGGGATACACCATATGCTGCTTTAGGCTGTTCTTCCTGAGCTTTCACCCAGACAGCATCAAATCTGCAGCACTCAAGCCCAGGAGGACTTATAATATGCAAGACAGGGATAGGTGAGACTGGGAACAGTTGCTAGAGATTTAGAGGGCAGAAATTGCTCCCCAAGTCAAGAGTCTTTCCAACAGAAAGAAAGCAAATGAAAGGCAGTAGCGTTCTCTTGAAAACCTAACTGCTAAATCTAGAAAAAACGTTATGTTACATAGACGATAAAGCATGTTTTAAGAGAATGGGATGAGAGGCCACCCCTGAAAATTACAGACAGTTTCAATGCCAAACTGCCCAACACAAATCCCACCAGCAGCAGTGACACGATGTCCCTCTGGGATCTGCATACAAACATTTTTCTAGTCTCTGGATTGACCTTCACCCAAGGGAATGAAGCAGATGACAGCTATGAAATTCCTCAGAAATGACGGGTGGAAATATGGATGGCATGGATCATGACTGCCTGAGAATTCAATCAGACAAATCATAACATAAAACCACTGAACACGCACAAGACTATCATTTGATCAGCACTGAATTCTGCTCACTTGCGTATCGGGAGCATTCTTCCTTCCTTCTGAAACTTGAAATGAAACATACCACATTTAGCATCAGTCCTGAGCCACCCAAATCCTTCCCATTTTGCAAAGCCAGTGACTTCATTATAGTCTGAGAGCTATTTAGAAAGGTTATTCTGAAATCAAGAATAAAGTCTAACTTCCTGAGCATTTCAGTTCATCAAGCATATTAGCTCATACACACCCCCTTTTTGGCCAGACACATTCAGAGCTTTGTTGTTTTTCCTCCAGACCTTCAGGAAGATGTTTGCATGTTTGAATCCTGGAAATTCTGACCAGAAATACACTGTAATTTCCCCCAACATGTGTGGATAAATTCCTTCTTACCAAAACTATTTATTCAAAGTCAGGAGAAGGTGTGTAAGTTCCCGCTGTAGTACTCTGTATGAGGTACAGTTTTCCACTGGGAGCAAGCCAGGCACCATCACCCATTTATTCATTATCCCTGAAAAGGAGTAACTTTTCAGATTAGATATGCATTTGGTAACAATCCTTCAGTCCACAGGGCCTGACTGTGACCCATGATAAGCCTTAAATACGCAATGGGAAGTTCCAGCAGCATGGGGAAACATAAGGAAGCCCAAAGCCAGCACTCCACCCACCACCCACCTCCGCAGCGTAGGTGGTGTGACTGGAGCACAGGCAGGGAAGAGAGGGAGTATGGACAGAGTACACCACACCCAAGCACAGAGCAGATAAGGACAAGTTCAGAGAGTTTTAAACAGCTATAAACTGCCAAAACAAACACACACAAAAACCAGACCAGCCACCCTCACAAATGCATGAAGTTTGCTACAGTGCACCTGAAGATAAGGATCCCACACTCCAAGACTCAGTTGACACCACAGCACATTTTGCAGCCTGAAGCTCCAGACAGCGCCTCGGGAGGCAAAGGGCACTTCTTTCCACTGCCTTGAGCTGACAGGGTGAATCACACAGCAGTTAGCTACATAACCACTACCTGCCACTGCTCACAAATCCCCAGAAAATTGCTTTCAAATTAGCGTTATTTCAAAATCTAAAATGCTAAAAGAGAAAGCCACTGTCATTTCTAGACACATTCCAGGATGTCCCTCACTGAGATCTCTTAAATATCTTTCCTTGAACTAATTATAGGACAGGTTTCTAAATGCTGCCTCATTTTGTTTACGGGTTGCTTTCAGATAATATCAGAAGTAATCACCCAGTTTCGGTACAGATTGTTGCATCATAAGAACTTTCTCTCAGAAGCCAGACGGTAATTTCCACTTGTAAGCTCACTCATCTACTACCTATTAGCTTTTATCTAAAGGTAAAAGAACTGCACGGTTTCATGAGTAGACAACATTTTAAAAAGTGACAGAAAATTGCCTTGATATGGATAAGGAATAGTAAGGCAACACTTCTCTGCACAGCGTGCTCTCAGGATTTCATGTAGATACAGAGGAAGGTCCTCTGTTCTCCTACAAGCATCAGTAACAGTTGGCTTGCATAAATCTGTTCTCAAAAGCCAAAGGCATATAGGGGTGGGTGGGAAGAACTTGAAATTATTGGTGACTAAGGTACAAAGTTTTGCCAGGTGCCTGACAAGCAGTTTCCTTCTTGGCAGTGACCTTCATTCATCTGCTAGGTGATTCTGGCTAATCCTTTAAGAATTACTGGTGTCTTCTCCAGCTGGTGCCTGTTCCAACTTGTATCACCATCCATTCAGTGCTCAACTGGATTACTTATATTACTTCGCCAGTACTGGAGATTGGCAAATGAAGTGGAAGAGCTGGCAAGCAAATCAATCTCTTCAAAATAACATCCAAATTGTCATATCCACTTAGCTCACAATGACTTTTAAATGAGTGTCACACTTGGTCACCGCTCAGAGGTACCTCCTCTGTGTCAAAAGGGTTCCAGCTCAGCATCTCCCTCTACCCTGGCCAGCACCCTACTTCAGACCATCGTCTCATAACAGCCTCTCACAATCCTCTTCTAGATTTTCAATTCCCAGGTCCTTTCTGTTCTAGATCCCAAACTGATCCTTCTTTGCAGTGAAAGTATACAGCTGCACCATGGCTACAAGTCAGTGATCACTGAAAGCAGCTGTTTTTTCTGGTACCATAACCTGGCTGTGCAGTCACCAGAACTGCGGCCCACTGTATGATCACAGGTAGGTCACATTCCAGCTGTGTCATTCCTGATGATCAAACAGCTGCCCACAAAATTCAGAGCAAGGTTCATGGCAATAGGACAAAAACCAACACAAAACAACAACAAAAGAAAATCTGCACACAACATGGGCCCCTGGCTCATAAATTGTATCTCCACTCACAGCATTTTCCCCTCCTGCTGCCCCAGATGTCCTGATCAGCAGAGCTGTTCACAGGGGAATGTCCTTAACATACCACAGCAACACTACTTCCAGGGTTAACAGAACACTTATGGAAAAATACCATTTTCTTATTTTAAGGAGTTTTAGTGCTCCTTCAACAATAGCGTTTAGACCCTTTCTCACCCATATCCCTCCTGCATTAGAAAGGGACAACTTGATTTAACTTACTTGAGGACACAAAAGTCCTTCTATTCTACAGGCACTGGAACATTCCGTTACTTGCCTACTTGATTAATTTTATTACAGGCTGAGCTAACATGTTCAATAAATAGCCTCACACACACAACACAAAAGTTGGATGACAGAGATGTTGCCAAGAAGTTCAAAGGTTTTCAATTTAACCATACACTTTAATTATGTCACATGCCTTAGTTATTTCAGATAGGTTAGTGCATTTAAAAAGTTACTAGTATCTTAATTCTTCAGGAAGTGATTCTTCATTGCAAAGCCTTACTCAACTGTTTTAATCTGCAAAAAATAAATCCTAAATAACTTGACAGATTAAAATGAAGAGTAAATGGATCAACTTTTGAATTTGAAAAAAAATTAAAAATAAATTAAAAAAAAATGTTAATTTTAAAAGCTTCCATTTCATTTAAGCTAGCACTTAAAAATAAGGGGGGAAAAAAAGATGTGAACTATCAAGCAGAAACTAATTATTTCAAATGCTGATCCATGTGGTGACTGAAACATCTTACACCAGCTGAACTGCACAGACAGAAACAGATCTCCCCTTCAGTGTACCAAGAACAATCCTTCTGGAAGCTTAGCATAAACGTTTCTGTACCAAGTAGAGTCAGCTCAACCTAGAAAGAAATGTAATTTCAACTAAAAAGCACTGGATTGTTAAATTAAGAGCCAAGTGCTCCACCTAGACTAGTCTGAAGCATCTCTGCTGTTAGACAGTGCTTCCTAAAACAAGACCTGCCTTGCTCCTTCTTTATGAACAAGCTTAAACTTCAGTAGGGAAGTAACAAAAGCACGTGGATGGCAAGACAGCTCAACATTCACATGAAATTTGGATGTAATTTGGTATTTCAGGTCTGATCCCACTTCCCCCTCAGTCCAAGCCTTTTGTACAGACATTTGTGAGAACCAGAAACCCCACAGGGACTCTGTAGGAGTAAGCCAGCCAAAGCCAGAGGCACAAACCACCAGCTGGGCTGGAACAACCACCTTCATGTGGCTCTTGAGTCAGAATCAAAACTGTTAGAAAGTGATTGACTCTTCAGAAGAATTACATCATTTCTAGGAGCTCTGACTTTTGGGTCATTCCTGTCTGCTGTTATTACACCTTTGCACAAACCTGTTAGCTGGCCACACCCACACCTACCAAATCTGTTCTTTCTGTGTAGGGAGATATCATAAGGACCTCTTTTACCTACAGAGAGAGTGGGCAAGGCCACAGTACCACTGCAGAACACCAGCTGCTATGTTGCCCTCCTTCAGCCTGACGAGAGACCTTGCTGCTGCCTAACAGCACATTGGTGTGGAGTCCTGGTCCCTCCAGATCCATCTCGCTCTTGCCCCAGTGCCAGACCAGAGCACAGGATATGTTTGCTCCTGGTATTTTTACAGAGCAGTGTTGTGTGGAGTGAAACATCTGTACAAAGCTGAGAGGGAGGATAAACTCTGTGGTGCACCATGGAGAACTAGTCAGACACCTAAGAGTGGTCATCAGTGCCTCGGTTTCATTTACAAAAGGCAGGCAGAAAGGCAAAAAACATATGAAATAAATTCACTTCGCATAAATTTATACCCTTGCTTAAAACAATAGCTATTACAATGGGGAGGGAGGTGACCACAGAAGAAGTTCATCAATACAGGATTGTTTGTCAACATTCAGGACACACTCGTTTTAATGTCAAAGCAGCCAAAGATGGCAGATGGCTTGCACTGAGTATCAGAAAGGGATTGGTAAATGAAACATAACCAGGGCCTGGCCACAAGGAGAAGGGGAGAAACACAGAAATGCAGCTCCCAGGTCTTACTCACCCCAGGAGGCACCATTGCACCAGGAACAATAAGCAGAAGAACAGCACCAGCACTTTCCCCAGACAGAGCTGACTCAGTGGGAAGAGGACCTTGGCTAAACCACTAGTTCCACCATCAGCATTACCTTTGGAGAGATTCCTCCCCACTGCAGGGGAACAATCACTCAGATATTTTTACTCATTAAGCTATGAGATGCTATGAGGATGGGGGGAGGAAGCCCAAACCCCACATTCTTCCCCCCTCCACCCTTTTTTTTTTCCTCTTTGAGAAAGTACCTGATTTAACAGCCACCTCAGAAGCAGGCTTATATTTTGTTGGTAGATATGCAGCTTGGGTGGTATCTGGTAGTCTGAGGGATGGTGTCTGTATCTCTTGATAAATATGATACCCATTAGGTTTTACCACTTTCTTTGATCTCAGCTGGCTATAGAACAAGAATCCCTTCATTGGGTTGAGAGCTCAGGGCTAGTCAGTGCATGGCTTGTGACTCACATCCATCCTACACATGAAAATAAATACACTCTGTGCATTATAAGAGCATATTTAGAGCATAAATACACACTGTTGTATACACTCTCTGTATTATATACACAGAGTGAAAGAAAACAGATTGAACCACAGCAAATGAAGTACTAGTAAATAATCTATCCCCTTCTGGAGAAATGCTTATGGCAACAAAAATTAGGAGCCTTTCACTCTTTTGCTTTTGCAGAGACAAAAGCAGCTGGAGCATCTGGCAAGGCTCGCAACAGGGAAGGATTCCTTAAGGGCTGCGAAGGCACAGAAATGAAATGGTAAGCTGTGCTTTTCTTGTGCTGCAAAGCAGCTGAAGTTTGGGGGCAGAGGGAATTTAATTTAATTGCCAATAGAAAATAATCTCAAGAGCAAACTATGACTATGTATATGCAATTAACTTTGGCCACATGAGAGTGCAAGTGGGAAGTATGGATCTGGTGTTTGTGACTGAAGCCCCATCTCATTACAAGCCACAACAAGACTAGAGAACAAAACAAGACAGGGTTTCTAACCCATTCAGCTTTGTGTCCAAACTTCACAGAAGAGAGATTTGGGAAACAGAGCATAAATTATGCTAGAGAAAAGGTCTTTGATCTCTGCTCTAGCACTTTAACAAAGCGTTTGGCATTTCTCTCTCTCACTTTACTAGGGAGACCGCTCTCTGGATGGTTGCCTGCTTATTGTTTGCGTCTCTACCCAGAGGTAAATATACTATAATACACATCTAGGAGTTTGTGGAAATATTTATGTGTGAATACACAAATTGCAAACTGAGAACCTTGGAGTAAAACAAAACAAATACATCCTTCACTTTGAATATATTTCATCACAGTCCAAGGTTTTCAAATACAGGTAACAACCCTCAGATAAACCTCTACCTCTAAAAGAAGTGGTTTCAAGGTTAAGGTATTTCAGGCCCCACAAAACTTCACCTATAAAGTTTATCTTGCCCACATCCTTAAAAACACCCTGCCATTTCCATAATGTTAAGGATGACTTGGAATCTCATCCTTTACAACCCCTGACTGCCTTACATCTACTTTTGTATTCAAGCTCATTAAGTTGCTAAGTTTGCCACAGGCATAACCAGGTAAGTGAAAGGACTTGAGCCCAGCAGCAGTCTCTCCTTCACTCTTTGTACATGCTCTTCCAAGTTCTAGCAGAGTTGGGTCTCTGATATTATCTAGTTTAGATATGATCTTCCCTATGAAAGAGATACTAGTGTGTGTTGGTGAGGGAGTTTTCTACCAGCTACAGGGGCAACTCCCTGTAATTTCCATATCTGAGGCCTAAATTCAGCAATATTAAGACCTCTGTGTGTGATCAAGACTCTTCTGTTTACCCAGAAGCACCTCACATTTACTAAGTGGTTCAGGGGGTTACACTTCATCAGGCAGTAGTCTCCCTCCCTCTTCTGAAAGCACAACTGACATTTTCAGGGAAAACTTTTGTATGTCTACACAGAGCAGTGTGAAAAGTCCATTACTACTCAAGATGGGCTCTTTTGGTATCTGAGCACACCTACAAGTATGCAGTCACCTAAGTAACTACCATTTCACACACACACACACTCACCCCCACCAAGGGAATTCATGTTCAGTGTTTCTGAACAAGCAACTGGGATTCCAAACCGCCACCTGCCCTCCCCAAAATACTTCTGTGTGTAGGTGAGACATGAGCCTGTAAGGAATCACACAACACTACCTTGTCAGGATAACGTATTTCTGTTTGAGCGCATAAAAAGAAATCCCCTGTTGCCTCGTTTCTAACGCTGAAACATTTTTCTGCTTAACTTCCAATATTAAACTACTGTCAGAACTGCTTTAATGTCACCAGAGTGAACTTTAGAGATGCTCAAGAACTTTCCAATTTCAGGCCTGTTTCCACAAAGCATTAACTTTAGACTGCCTACCGGCATCCCAGATTCTTCTGGTACAAGCAATATAGAATTAATAAACAAAAGATGATTACCCTAGATCATCTTCAGCAGACACACACACACACACAAATCCCAGTCTTTATGACCTTCCCTACACTACACTTTGGATACTGAAGCAGCAGTGTTTTCTCATTACAGGAATCTTACAGATTGGTTAAATTAGCACACTCAACTTCGCTTTGATAGACTTAAAGATTTGGGCAATATTTAAAATACACAATTTAAAAAACCCCACAAAATACACTCATTTCACTTTATATTTGAATCTTACATTTGCATATGAAAGCTGTGTGCCAAAACACATTATTTCTGAGGTAGAGAACCGCACCTTCCACGTGCAAAGCTTACCTGATAGAGCAGATGAGTGCTACTTGCCCTGCTTCGCATGCTCCAGCAGCGGCTGCCACTGTCACCACAACTCACAAACTGGCTGCTTCACTGTCCTGACCAGGAAGGTCTCTGCTTTCACACCTCCTAGTACATCAATAGCCTCCATGAGAAGCTTAACCAGTCTTCAGCATGACTTTACTCTCCTCCTCAAGACTAGCTTACATAAGGGCACTTGACTTGTATCTGGAAGTCTGTTCTTCCCATCCACAAAAGACTTCACGAAGCTGTAGGCTCTGTTAAATAACTCATTACAGCCAGATTTCAGACACCTGTTCTTGTCTCAGGCAACTTCAGCAGTGCTTCCTTTTTTTTTGCCTCCTGCTGACCTGGTTTCACCAGCTGAAAGCAGCATAGGACAGGGTGGGCTGAGCCCACTGGGCATTTATAAAGTCATGACAATTGTTACAAGCTTTGATCATGGTATCATGCAGGAAAGAAATGGTTATGCTAGGCTCAGGTATGCTGGGTACCATTGTCCATCTTCAGAAAAAGAATAGAACCAAAAAGCAGATAGATGCACTTCTAAAACCAATGTCAAATTTAGAAGTGACTGCAATCAGGAGATAGGATGAACACTATTCCTCCCTCTTTTGCTCATTAAGCAAATGCTGATCATCCATTTTCCTAAATAGAACTACAAGTTCCACTGATTTCAGGATTATCTTTTCTTCATCCATGTGCAACATACATTGCAAGCACTCTCTCTCCTAATGGCATCCTGTGGACAGGACTCTTCCCACCAGAAAGCGCTTCTGGAGGATTACATCTTCCAGGGCTTACAAAACACCTGCAGCAGCCTCAGACACACTCACCTCACCATTGTGGTTGGCTAACCACGATCAGCCATAACCACAGTCCACTTTCAGACGCAACCTTTCTTCAGAAGGACTCTGCTGAGCACAGCCTCACTTGATTCCCCAGGTACAAACAGCTCAGGGAGAGATCTCGGGCTTCTCCCTCCCCTCCTTGCCCTTCAGCACCTGGCAGTGGTCCTTCCAGGTGTGCTGGGTCCAGCTAATGGCCCTGCCTGGGTATGTCACTAATTGCAGGGCTGCACCAGTCTCCTTGGAGAGTGTAGGTCATATGTGCTGTGGCAGTAAGGGTACAGTACAGTGGAGGCAGATCTTTGTTTAAATAAGATTCTTCTTTGGATACTGTTTAATTTGGCTTCCCCTTGAGAAGCAAAACCTGGACAGCAACTGATACAGTCTGAAGAAGGTTGAGCTCTCCACCCAGTAAGGGGAGTCTCCTTCCACCAATAACCAGAAAGAGCACTGGGGGTATGTGTTTTTTTCAGCTAAGTTTACATTGTTGGGCAAAAGTGGACTGGGATTTTCAGCTGAAATATCTGAAAACTAAAGGGAAGCAGATATTTGGTGATAGAGTTATAACTGAAGACATTTACTTGGCTCTGCCATTTAGCTTTCTGAATTATACTTTTTGTTCTGCTTTTATGTCTGTCTGGATGGACACACGTGACACCAAACAAGCTTCAAAACAGACACTGATTAATATGGAAACAGAGGCCCAAGCATGTAGTAAGTTGAGCGCTGTCAAGGGAGAACTTGGGCTCCCTTTGGTTTTAGCCCAATATATGCAGAGCTGGTGCAGGCCTAGAACACAATGACCACACTGCAACCAAAAACATTTATTTCTTCATTTAGCCTGATGTTTCACAGAACTTTGGCCATGAAAACAGATTGAGTTGTTTCAGAGTGAATTTTAGCTTTTCTTCTTGGCACAATCACAGTTTCATGCTGCTTTACTCTGCTCCCTGCTGGGGATGAGTTTTCCATCCAAATTAATTAATCTGCATTTTAATTTTTAAAATCATTTTATGAAACAGACCAAATACTTTGGTCAAAGTATTATATAAAGCCCTCATTTTGTGCTGGAAACACTTAGTTGCCTACACTTTATAAACACACAGAAACCTTATTCTGTAACCCAGTCTTCCCCTAGAAAATATAAAACCAGTCCAGTAAGAGTTGCCCTATGTGACAGTGGCAGACTCCCTCACTTGTGCAAGTTTTAGTATACTTTCAGTTAACTTGAAAGAATTTATAAAAATAATTAGCATCAAAGTTATTAAATGAACCGTGTGTGTAAGTGAGATGCACCTGGCTTCCTGCCTTGCCTGTCTGCCTATTTGTTCACCCGCAGGTTACCCTCACCTGGTTCTTACATTGAGCTGGAATAGGCTAGTAAGGTTGGAACATCTCTACCCAATGTCACGGCCACCCGTACAAAGTACCTGTCTCCCTGGGGCCTTGGAAAAGCTATTTACCTGAAGTGGGAATGACAGACCTTCTTTCTGGGGTACTGAGAGAATAACTATACCAAAGAGTACGAGAGGCCACGGGACAGGTGCACCAAGAGAGACCTGCAGAAAAAAACCCTGTTTTGTCAGATGCTCTGCAAGACGTCACATGGGAAGGGAGACAGGGGCCTCTAGCACATTATTTACAAATGGAGTCATGATCGGATAGGTGAGCAATAGGAGTTGGGGAAGATCAAACTTATCCAGGACATTTATCTTGCTGATACAACACCCTTTTCAGGCTTCTTATTTTTCAGCCAGAATTCGTACAAAACCAAAACTTGCTTCATCATGTCTGCCCATCTTCACTTCCTTGCATCCCCTTTTCCTTTTGTGAACTGACCAATCAATTAAAATTAAATCAGACACTTGATCTCAAAGACTAAGATCCCCAGCAGCTGGGAGAAAAATCATCTGCTAAGGAGACAAGTTCAAGCAGCACCCATACTGACAAAGTGAAGGCAACTTGCAGGCACCAACATCTGTCCTGCTGCACAGCTGGCTGGGCACTGGGCATACATGGCCCTCAGTCCTGGCCTAGCACATACTGCCTCCTGCCTGGCTGGGAGCAGGAGGACATCGGCAGAAGAAAGGGGAGGAAGAGAGGCAACAGTGATGCAATGAAGCCAAATTATAGGAAAGCTGGTGTCCCTATCTCTGCTGTGCACTGAAAAAGTTGTCTGTTTTTTCTTCCAGGTCAACCAGATACAACATGCCATGCATTTGTTGGAGAAACTGTCATCTTGCCTTGCACCATCACCTCTCCTGGGGAGCTGATCCTTTCCCATTCGAAGCTCTACTGGCAGATAGACTATGCCTTAGTGCACTTTTTCCACAATGGGCAGGATTCACTGGCATTGCAGGACAAGCATTACCATGGCAGAACTAGTCTTTTTTTTGACCAGATGAAGCATGGCAACTTTTCCTTAAAGCTCTCCAATGTCCAATTACTGGACGCAGCTGTATATAATTGCATCTACAAACAGACTGGGGATCATCCCAATGAAACACAGAAATCTACAATTAAACTCATTGTATCAGGTAAGATTTATTCTTAGTTCGGAGGGAATTGAGGGCAGCATTTCTTGTTGACAAGCCATATATGGCCATTGACTGGCATGACTTCCATTTTTAAAGCAAATCTTCACTCAGTTTCACTGTGTTCCTTGCTTTTCTTGGAAGTGAGAAGGAAAAAAAACCCGCATCTTTGTTAAGCTTCAGCACAACATATCCACAGAAGCAGCAGGACTCCTGAAGGCGAGCCACCCACTGCCTCCCTCTCCCTTTGCAGGAGACATTAATGAATAATGAGGTCTCTGCGACTTCTAAGCTTTTGGTTATTTATGGGCTTGTACTGTCCTAGATCCACGTTGTCCCAGAGGAATGGAAGAGTTTATTTCATTGTTTGCATTTGGGTCTGTGAAGAAGGATTAGTTTAATCTCTGGCAATTGGATCCAAAGTCCAGGCCATATACCCTTTCAGATGAAAGAGAGGCAGTTGCTAATTATCTTTTCCCTTGCAGCTGGAAGATCTGGATCTGGTGGAAAGGCTGGACACATACAACAACAATGATATTTTTCTTCCTTAGGAAAATGAGTGAGACCATGACACATGATTGAATAATGTCAAACAACTGAGCTAGCATGTTTGAACTACCTACAAGCATGGCCAGCAGAATTACGGGACACTGGGTTTGACCAGCTGACCAACTGAAAAAGCAAATTAAAAAGAGGGGATTACACATTAAAACAAATCAAGTTTTTTAAGGTGTCTTGCTTGAATAAATCAGCTGGAAGCTTTAATGATGGTCAACCACACACATTTAATTCTGCTTAAAATAGAAAAATTTTGTTTTCAAGTAATATAAACCCTTTAATATCTTTGTTATAATGCATATAATTTTAAAGAGAAAAAATGTTTTTAAATGTAAAGCAAAATACTTTTGTTCAGAAAATTTCAAATTTGAGATATTTTGCAATTTTAAAAAAAAACCCAGGTTTTGAAATATACAAATCAAAATGTTTTCGTCATCTAATTTTGGGGAGCAGTAAGGTGCCTTTTACTCTCATTTAATTCTGTGATCATATTTAAGCTGTCAATTTGCCTGACAAATGTATCCTTTCTCAGAAAAAAACACTAACCCTCAGATGAAACAAATGACTTTGGTTTGTTTTTTTTTTCTAGCTCCACCTGGCACTGAGGAGGCACCTTCCCCTTCTGGTAAGGCAATACTCCTTAACCTGCTATGTGTCTAAGTGATCATACAGTAGTTTAATTTGAATTAGCAAAATTGGTAAAATGTGTTGAAGAGAGAAAGTCCAATAGACTTATGGTGCTTGATCTCTCTTAATAAACCTAGCAAAACATAGCTGTTCCAGACAGGGAAAAATATCTCCACCACTAAGACTGACCTAGGCTGCAGAAAGAAAAATACTGAAGTGTCAGTGGTTACTAGTCCATAAAGCTACTCATCATTATGGGCATCATAAAAATCAGTAAAAAACAAGTAACATGGAAGCTGTGGGAGACATCGGCCTGTCAGCTTCGCACAGCCTCTGAGAAGCAACTAGGCTTTGATGAAAAACAGGCCTTGGAAGATAGATAAGAAACTGCTGAGTTGTGACAAGGTGGCAGGGAAAAACAACAGACAGTTGCAACACTGAACTGTGGGAAAGTACTAAACTGTGAGAAGTTGCCGCCGCGTGAACAGCGCGTGAACAAGAAGGGGATTGGTCTGCACAGCACGTGTTAGAGTGGTCTTATGCTGACAGGAGAAAAGGTTGATAGCTGTTTAATTGCTGATTTGCTAATTATGAAGTAAGAGCTTTAACCACAGTATAAGTATGTACTATTGTTATAATAAAGGGTCTTTCCTTCTGCACTTCAGTGGAGAGTCTGTGCCTCAATTGCCACAGGAAGCCATTTGGTTCTGGAAGTTAAGACCTTTATAAATTACCTTGGTATGAATGAACTACGAGAACAAGAGATCTGAGGGGGTCCTTTTGGGTA
Source organism: Athene cunicularia (assembly GCF_003259725.1). Lineage (NCBI taxonomy): Eukaryota > Metazoa > Chordata > Aves > Strigiformes > Strigidae > Athene > Athene cunicularia. Next base: position 93,331,789 of record NW_020799091.1, read on the forward strand.
AATAAGATAATAAATATTCTAAAAATACCTGAGTAATGACTCAACATAAGCTCTTGTGAGATAATTAAAGTAGACCTCATCCAAAGGCAATTCTAAAGTATAGTGCAAATGCTAATGTCTAAGTTTAATAATTACAGAGAATTACATTAGGGTCATTTGTAAACACTTCTGGAGCGACTGCAATACAGAAGGGCTGTCCTGCTCTGACATGCCATTGTCAGTAATTTCTCCCATAAAAATCCTGCTTGTAAGCCAAATTATTCTTACTAGTGCTACAAAATCTTAAATTGGTATCAAACATGTAGCATTTTGTCATATAAAAATCAATAGCTTCAATTTGCATTTTATTCAGTGTAGCCAAATGATATAATCCATTACATAATTATATTACAGTTATTATATAATAAATATAATTATATTACAATTAACACGTAATTATATTACATGTTAAATTCAGCCACAATACAACATTACAGCCAGATTAAACAGCAGTAAATTCAAAGAGAAACTAAGGCAATGTTCCAGTGTTTTATCTTGTGACCACACAGTAAAAAATCAGCTCTGTACTTCATAAGCAATCAACAGCTTGAAAAATTACAAGAAATATCCTTTTTAGACCTAAGACAGCTCCACTAGCAAAGCTTAAAGCCTTGTCTTTAAAAAATATGAAGTTAAATTCAAGATGGTATCACATGCGTTCAGTGACAGTACCACATTATAACTTTATAAAAGCAAACAGAACAGGAGCTAGAGTATCTCTAGCTGTTAGTTTCCACAAGAAATAAGAAGTTATTAAGGGTCAAACTTTTTAATTCAGTAGCAGTAGAAGTTTCTCAAAACCAAAAGGCAAGTAGGCTGTATTTAAAGGAGATAGTTGTATATACGTTTGACTCAGCCAAAAACTTTGACAACTTTTCCTTAATATAAACTATTTCTTACCATGAAAAGGTATTTATATTGGGGGAAAAAAAAAAAAAAGTGACTGGGACAAGCAGCAGTACCAGTTTTGCTACAGATAAACAAACTGATTCACACATTTTAGACACCTGAAGGTTCTTGTACTTCTGGATTTTGGGGGGCTTGGGGAAAGAACAAAAGCCTAACTTTAGAGACATAATTTTTTGCAAAAAGGAAAAAAAATATTTCCCATTGTCAACTTCTTCTAAATAAAATCATCAGCCACAGCTCCCATTTTTTAAACTTTTCAGCAATTTCTTAAGAAAGGGAGGAAAATAATCTGGTTTGTATTAGTTGTTATTTTGGAAGGGACTTAGAAAAGCTAAGTGAGCTGCTGAGAACAAAGGCACTCTGTGCAGAAATAGCTCTCATACTTCACAGTTACCATAGCCAGATCAGCAGATATTTATTATTTTTGTATAAAATAGAAACAGCTTTGATCTGTTTAACTTCTGCTTCTTAACTTTCTGTTTATTTGCTGCATTTAATATTTTTCCTAATTATTTTAAAGAGCCTAATTTTACTGCCACTATGGGTTTCTTGCAAGACTCCTTCTGGGTCAGTCAAAACTTGTTTTAAATTTTTTCTGGGAAAAATGAGAAGTGCCTAGGCCTGGAAGAGGTCACAGAGGCCAGGAGACTTGCTATAATCCTACATTTATTTCAAAGCACTACTGAGGACTGCCCGATATTTACTTGCTCTTTACATGATAATACTACATACTCCTTCTAGGAAGAGGAGGAGGAAGTACCCCTACTACTGGTAAGTTAACTGCAGCATCATACTGAAAGCTGATACCACAGCAATAGGAACAGCTTAAGAATTGGTATAGAAAACAATATACAGCCTGATCTTCCCAGAGAAGGACTTAGACCTAAACATTTATAGGAAAGATTTCTTTTTTTTTTTTTTTTTTTTTTTACTTGTGTACTACATCCAGAATGGTGATCACAAAGCCTACCTCAGGCCCTGAATAGGTAGAATGATATTGTATTTTATATTCTATTAGTTGTTGTTCTGCCATAATTTTAAACAAGTATTCTCAGTCATCCAGAAATGGAAGTTGTATTCATTGTGGCTCAGTGTCTGTGCCTTTTCTACGAAGGAGAAAAAATGATCTGTCATAGAACCTCAAAACTATTTTTTCTGGATGGTACACAGACACACAAAAAGGGAAATTTTGAAAATGAGCCAAAATCTATAAACCATCATCCATCAATGCATTCATGTAAAATACATCACACAAACTTCAAATACACTTCTTGTCAAGCCACCAGTTATATGCAAACTTTCTCTTTTTTTCAGGACACAGTCAGATTTCCTCCAGAAGCCCAGCTGATGTGCCAAATCTGGCTATGCTTCCCCTCTCTTTCCACCTCCTTGTCACACTGGGGGTTTGGCACTTGTAACTGGGGAAGTCAACCTTCTCATTGAGAAGTTCTCCTCACCAGAGGACCTCGCTGGGCAGAACAGCTCTGTAGGGTTAGCCTGACGACTGTTCCAGAGCCACATGAAAGAAATACCGATAGCTGAAGTCAGATGTAGCACTAGGTGTTTAAGTCCTGCATTTTGGTGTTCCACAAAACCAAAGGCAGCAAAACTCAGAGGTGGCAAGTCTGCTCCTTCATTTGTTTCTTGGAGCTTAGTTTTAGTGCTGCCAGTATGAACATTTTATTTTGGATTTTGTAGTTTTGCTTTTGTGACAGGATAAAAGACTCACAAAACTACAAGGTCACATTGTAATTGACCCTAGTGAGATCTTTTGCCTAAGATATCATCTGCTGCCCTTCAATGGAATTGAAAGGAGTAGAAGGGGTAATTACCTTCTGTGTCAGATAAAAACTGGAAGTAGGAAGATGTCCGCATTTTGTGAAATGTAAGGATGGAAACCTTGTGAAACTTGAGCCTGTGGAACTTTAGCTTCTATTTTTACTCTTAAGTGTCATGGGCTATCAGTAACAAATTCTCTTCCACAAGAAATGTAGCATTTCCTCAGCAGAAGGGTGAAGCTGACCAAGAAAGATGACGGAAGTTCATAAAACATCAACATAGAGGAAGGAAGTGATATATTACTACAAAATCCACTTCTAAATAAGCCAAAAGCTTTAGAAGGCTGAATTCAGTATTTTCCCTTTTTGTCATGAAACACAGCAGGGTAAATGTGATCATCGTGGAAAAGCTGTATTCTTAAGCTAGACCTGTGCGATAAGAAATTTTTACTGTGAAAATGTTACTTCTTTAAAAATGGTACCTTTGGTGGAAAAAAGAATTAAAAACTGGTCAGAATAATTGTAACTGATACCTATGCAAATTAAAACGGTTTAGTTCTGGAAATGTTCAATTCAGATAGCATAGACGTGTGTAAAACTAAGATTGAAAGGATCCTGTATACCAATGATATCAAGAAAGTGAAACAGCCCTATTACAGAACCAAGAAGCGTCTGGAGAACTACTCACTCGGGCTGGTGAACATCAGTGACTGCAATGCACTCCTGGCTAAGCCCTCAAGCAGAGGGATGTGACTCATAACGACTCACATAAAGTAATTTTGAACAGTTCCACCCTCTTTCCAAAGGAAAGACAGGATTGTTTTTGCAAGGAAGGGAACGGAATAAAATAGAGCTTAAATGGTATCCATTGAGGTAAAGGAGATAGTTACTTTTTACTTTCTTAACAAAGGGCCCTTTCCCCATGGTGAGGTAAAGAGACAAAATCCCACATGCAGCCTGTGCTGCTGCTGCTGCAGTGAAGCTCAGTTGGTACTGAGGCTACCCTGGGTACAGAGCAGCTTAGTGTAACAGCTGGGGTCCCACTTCACAGAAAGATCTGAAAATAAGAATTGTACATACTGTGATTGTCTTTTTGTGTCCTACCCTCCAAATGTTTCTCAGATTGCCTGTATTTCTCAAAAAAAAATTTGATTAAAAACTTTTTAAAAAAATGATGAGAGCAATTGCTTGGTCTCTAAGAGTTCTTTATTTGTATTCCAGTTAGCTAGGCTACCTGTTCAAACAGAAAGTCCAAAAGGTACAGGTCTGTCGGTCCCAAAAGTCTGACCTGCTTGGCCTTGACTCAGCGACCATATGAATTCTAAAAATCTAGTAGCCACTTAAGCAGCCCTCCACTTTCAAAAAGGTGTCAAAGCACATGAACAGCATGAGCACCCCTACTCACAAGTGGAAGCTGTGTGACTACAGAGATGCAAAAATTACTTGGGCGAACAAATGAATACTTAAATATCTTTATGTGGGCATGCAGGGCTAGAACAGAGCCTCACTGCTGTGGGAAAGGACAGCCCAATTGTACATCTAAGAGCAGGCACTGTGCTGGCTGGTGCCTTCGAGTTGTCTGACTCTTTCACCCTCAGAAGTGATTCTCCCTGCCTGTGTAAATTTGTCATGAATCACAGTAAGCACATGAGCAGATAAAAGTAAGAGGAATGAAGGATGGGGGGGAAGAAGACTGGATGACCTCTAAATGTTGCTTACAACCCTATTTTTTTATGACTCAGATTTGCAGCAGCACTTGGGATATTTAAACATGCCTATTCATTATATTTTCCCAGAGCTGTAGTTAATGCCATTCCCAGTAGTAATATACAACCACCATTCTGTTTTCCTGGGAGACTGCAAGGGAAGGTTTGAATGACTAGCAGACCTTGATTTGTTCTCCCTTGCCTGGGTGATGACACGGCAAGCATATGTCTTAAAGTTCACTCCACGTGCAGAACATGAGCAGCGCATACTTCTTGTGTTCTCCAGAGTTTCACTGCGAACAAGAGGGATAGCTTTGAAAACTAAGCAGCACAGTAAAATTCAGATATAAGGAGGAGGAGGAATCTCCACTTCTCTCACTTGTAGTACTTGGTGTCCCACATCTTCATGTTTCATATGTCAAGAGCATAGGCTGATAATCTGCTACATTACAGAAATTCTTAAGAGATTCATGTGCATTATTCTTGCAAAAGAATGACTGTAAAAGTGAGTTCATTTTTTCATGTTTGACAGTGACACCAGTAAGAGAAAAAAGTGTTTGTTCATCTTGATGTTTATCTAAGTTTACACTGAGGCCAGTTTAACTGGTTAATGCTTTCTGCTGAGCTCCTTCCAGTTACATATGATGTGGGAGAAATGGCCCATATCAATCATCAGCAAGAAATGAATGTAATTTGATGCAGAATTTTCACCTTTATTTCAGTTAAGCCTGAGGGAAGTCATTCACATAGCGTGACACTCAGCAGCTGAACAAAGGGTACTGAAAAATATGGAAAATAAGCGTGGAAGGTGATCATTTTTAAATATACAGCACAAAATCATGTTGCTATTGGTAATACTGCAATTTCTGTTTCAACTTCTGGGATTGTCCCAGTTTAGTCTCTTCTCTTCCTCTCTCTATCTCTTTCCACAGAGATTCTGACCACTACTGAAATCACCTTTGAAAAGATTAACCAAGTATCAGTTCCTTAATTCTTCTGAGGGCTAAGGCTGACCCACACAACAAGCAAGCTTCCCCTCAGCTGCTGCAAGTCAAAGGAAGGGGAAGTTCAAACAAAAGATTCGAGCCCTGGAATACAGACAATTATTTGCAGATGGAGAACTATCTAAGCTCCCACTGTGAAAAAATAGTATGTATGTATACACACACATATAAGATACTGCAAGCTTACGAACGCACAGATCCTTCAAGAAACACTGTGTTTCCTGCTAGGAATATTTCTTGGCCTGATAAAAGTCTCTCCCTACAAACCTTAGTTTTATGTCACCTTGGCTGTAATAACATTATTATTATTTAAAAAAACCCCAAACAAAACAAAGACTAAACCCAAAAAGCCCACCAACAAAAAAGCCTCCCCACTGTGTACTTTTACTACTTTATACTACACTTGTCCTCATTTTTGTGATAATTATATCACGGGAAGACTTTAGAGCTTAATGCAAGTATATTTGTTATTATACTTTCTGAGGAATAAGTAAGAAGTTACCGTGTTGCAATAAGAAGTTACCATGTTGAAGAAATGAGTCTTAACAAGACAGTGGGACAAATGCATCCACTGCAATGGAATTGGATTTCCTATTTATTTTTGTTAAACCATTAGGAAGCAGTATTTATTTGATTCCCTCTATGTGCCCAAAATGTCACCATAAAAAATGTCACACAGAAAACAACAGCTACAATATTGTGTCTGGGTAAATGAAAACCTGTACAGAATATTGCTCACAAAGTGGCCCCTGCTGATGTTTTATTCACCCTAAACATGTCTGTTGTAGCCACAAACTGAAAGGTAAAAATGAAAAATGCATTTCAATCCCTAACTCTCATTTCTGCTTTCAGAAGAAAAAAGCACCGCTGTCAAATTTGTGAACACTGCAACAATCTGCAGAGAAATGTTCTGTGAAATGTTTTTTGTGTGTAAGCATTAACGAGGGCAAAATGAGGCAGGCAGAAACACAACTGAGGTAACAACTCCTCCCCACACCCCACAAGTTAACCCCATCACATCACTAGAAAACCAACAGAAGCATGAGGGGCATTTATTACCACTTCCTCAGCAGGATAAAGTTCTTAAATACTTTCTGAAGATTAAAAACAGCAGGATCCATAAGCCAGATATTGCATGCCTCCTTGCGGAGGCTTGAAGAATACACACTCTTTAACTTCTTATTTCTGATAGCGTTTAATAAAACACATCAATCACAAACTTCCATCCACTTGGCTGAAACTAGCAAACCCCTCAGCAGTTCCAAACAGCCCTATGGAAGGAAAGGAAAAACCCAGCTTGGCAGATAAATGTCTCTATTAATCTCTAAACACACATGGAACTTCCCTCCAAATTTACACTGTCCAAAAGCCAAGATGACAATCTTACATCTTCCACCAAAGTTAAAAGATCTTTTATCAATAAAAAAAATATTTTAAACTGTGTGTAGCAAAGGTTTGTACCCAGCACATTACTGCGAAATTAGAATTAAGAAAATGAAAGACAATTCTGGTGCATGATTCCTTCTCTCTTAAAAAGTTCTCTGAATGATGGAAAAAAAGGTAAAAAGATGCTCCAAAATGTGATTATATCTGAAAATAAAATTTTGTCTTTGATTTCCTCAGTGCATATCCCCACTAAATGCCCAAGCTTCCAGCACTGACAACACCATATGGGTAGCTTGCTTCCTTTTGTAACTACCCTGAAAAACGTTTCAGGCACTGAGGAGGAGCTGGTTCCTTAGTTACTCTTGTTACAACTCACAGCCCTAGCCCTCAAACAGTCTCTGATATTGAGACCATCATTTCAGAGTACTGCTGTTATTTAGCAGATGAGATGTCATGTCAAATTAGGGAGCTTTTTAATTTGCATACTTGATTCTAAGCATGTGCTACTGTGATAATCCAACTGGGAAGTCGCCAGGTCAGGGATCCACACGACCACCACTGCATCTGCTTAGAAAGGAACACAGATTATTAGTGGTCTTTATTATATGGGTATCTGGATTCAAGAAAGAATGTCAGAGGACTGTGAAAAGAGGCAACATCTGGATGGTCTACCAACCAACTTGCAACATCTGGTTGCTGCAAGATAATAGCAATTTCTTCAAAAAATAATCTTTTTGCTGAGGACACCTGAATCTAAGATGCAGAATCTAAGAAAGCTTTATGCCACCACAGCTGCACCTAATAGGAACTGTAGATATGAGAAACTCTAAATACATACACACAGCCTGCTGCAGTGAGGGGAGCTAATGGAAAGATTTAACTCACAGTCCCCGACAGGAAGAGCTGAGCTCAATTCAGATCACTCTAATAGCAGAGGAAGGTACCGTTAACACAGGCAGCAGCTGTTCTCCCTCTGCTCCAGGGATTTCAATACCAGCTGTTTAGTGATACTTTCTTATGTTACAAATTATTTTTTTTAAATTCCTGCAGATGTAGGAAAGACAGACTTTTAAAATGTCACTACATTTTATATGAATAATGACCTCCCATAATCTGCTGAACAACTGCATATAAAATTGATATGAAAAACATCCACTTAGGTACAAGAAAAGCTCATGGAAGAAAGGCTTTATTTGCAGTGAATTACACAGTGACAGTATTTGAAATTCTCTTTCTTACCAACATAATACTGAAAATTTCCTGAAGAATTTGATGCATGAGAAAAAAGTTTCAGAATATGTTCAAAATCCACTTTATGAATGATGCCTGCTACCACGATAACTTAGTTTCTGTGTATTATTTCTGTGTACCCACACCAGAGTTCGTGACCTGCACAAGAGATCCCTATGAAATCCTCCAAGAAAACAGTGCCCTCTTTGAAATACAAATTCAGATCTTCTAAATCCTAATATGATTTTTAGTGACAAAAAAAAAAATATCACCTACTAAGAGGCTCCAGAAGCAAAACCATGTTACTCCCTGAACACTGACTGAGCAAGATGAGCATGCTCACCCACTCATATTCAAGTTTCATTCCTCCCCTTTGCTACCCCCAATTAAAAAAAATTAATTCCACATCCCTAGCAAGTCTTCAGCCACAGACAGTATTTACCACACTCCAACCCAACCTAAGATTTGTAGATTTCATTTATGAAACATACAATTCTCCCTTAAAAATACATGTTCCCTTCAGCATGTCTGTCATGTAAAAAGAACTTTAATACAAGGTAAGTGGTGTCATTTTGTTTAATTTGAGAAATGTTGCTTCCTGCAGAATAAAACTTGACAAATAACATGGAAGAGGGGAAGGAGATTCTGATGGATTCTATATGGAAAAAATGTCTCAGATATGAAGAGAACCAAAAAGCAAAAAAACTGCTAGAATATGTCAAGTAGTGTAACTTATGAGAGACATCTGTCAAACAAAAGTGAAGGGACAAGGATGACTTAAAAGGCAGAAATTAGTTTATTTATACATCATTATTTCAGACATTCAGTATTTCTTTGGAGAAAGCTTTATTACCCTAAGGCAGGGAAAGTAAGGATAATCTGAGATTGTTTTTTCCATCCGCTGCTAGTCATGCAACTACTTTAACATGGATATTATCCTTAAAAATTGTGCGTCACATCAGCAAAGATTTTCTCCATTTCAAGACCTTTTCAGCTATAATGGCCAATGAATGAATCTTTCAAAGTGCTACTGTTCTGACAGTTAAGATGTATCCTGCTGCTGACTGATATTTGTGAAAACAGGATTCTTTGAAATGCAGAACCAAAATTTTAATATTTTAATTAATACCAAGCTAAATTAAGATGTGGAAGATGTCTATTTCCTCGACAGCTCATCCTGGCTTTTAATTCAGAGATACAGGCCTGAGCACATAAACCTTGAACTACACATTAATTCCTCTTTGCTCCCATTCTTCGTCCACTAGGTACAGCACCACTGCACCTGCTATCCCTACAACACATCTGCCTTCAGCTTCTGAAAGGACCTTTAGTCTCTTTTTGCCCCCCTAGAAATGATTTGACACTGGTGCACTGCAAGGACTGGTTTCAGAAGATGTCTGCATAGCTCTCCGCAACTGAAAAAGCTCAAGAAAATCCTATCTCAGGTCAGACTGCTTGCACTCTGTAAGCTCTTCTGCAGGCCCTCTCAGAAAGGGCATTTAAAACCCTGCAGCTGGGAATCAAATCAGCTTCATATCAGCGTTTACTGGAGTGTGAATACGACACACAGGTAAAAATGTTTCCATTGATCCATATTATATTTGATACTACATCCTACATTTAACAATTTGGGTTTTGGTTTTTGGTTTTTTATTTGCCAGTTAATTTTAGCACATTCTTTACCATGGCCCCAATGCCATCGAAGATATTATGTAATTCTGTTTCACACATAAATGCTGGGGTAGTCACAACCTTGTTTTTTGTATCCACATGAGCTTCGTAGGAGGGAGTTAAGGAAAACACAACCTATGTCTCACTTGCAGATGTTGTCTGCAAAATAAACCACCATTGACAAAACCTCACAATTTCACTATCCTATAAGAAAACACCTCCGAATATATTATACCGTCCAGCTGTAAAGACAGCTGCAACCTATAATCCAAGATACTAGAAGCTATTTTTGCCAGAAATACAAACACTGCGAGAGCCATCTCTGGGAATACTCAGAAACACAAGAAAAACTTAAAAAATTTACTTACCATAATAACATGTCTCTGAGTACAGTTTAATTACAGCATTAGACTTCACAAAAAGAAAAAAAAATCTCAGAGAACTGACCAATTGCAACTAATGCCAATTTTACGTGCAAATTCACTCAGCATTTACTGCATTACTGTCTCCAAGGGAGTTCTATGGCAATGACCGAGAATGGCTTCTAACTTCACAGTACAGAAGACAATGTTTCTAATCATCCACTGTATTACATGCCATGCATGATACACTGTACATTCTCACTAAACTGTAAGTGGAAAAGCATAGATCCTGCATGTATTTGCTACTATACTGACACATTACTAAATTGTCTCTCAACACGGAAATCAACAGGAAAGGATATAGTTACTTCTTTCACACAGTGCTTTCCTCCCAGTTCTTTAATAGCTCCTGCAGTCCCAGCATAAGGCCACTTGCCACCTTCCTCTTCTTCGTGGCCCACAGTTACTTCAGCACCAGAGAGAACCTTTGCTGCCAACACTGGTGAAATGCAGCAAAGACTGCAACAAAAAGAACTGTAAGAGCAATTCTACAATGGCACACTTTCAAAAAATTGGTTATAATTGAAAAGATTCAAATGGACATGGTCTTACAAATCTCAAAGACATCACAAGGCAAATTCCACTCACCATTTTCTTAGCCTCTCCTTTGACAAACACCTACACACACACACACACATCTTGAAAAACACACTTAAAAAAATAAGCTACAACTGATACAAAACAGAAGACGCTTTTTCCAGTTCCAATAATAACAGCTGCACATTTCCACAAAACATCCTTTGTCTCCGTGCACACACTATCAAACAAATGCCCCTCCAACTAACATACATACCCAATAGGTTTGCCTGCTTTGTGGAAGTCTTTCAAGACACGTTCAACTTCTCTGTTCACCTTGCAATCTTTCCCATCAACAGCAAAGGTAGATCTGCCACAACAAGAAACTTTATACATACCTCATTATTAATCTACAAATAGAGATGCCTGTCTGCTCTGAAACTGGCTCTCAAGGGTCATAACAAACTTAATAGCTTATTACATATACTTAAAATGCCTATAGTTCACCATCAATGCTTTAGCCAAAATGCCTTACTTTTTAAGGCTTTGGTATGTCACCAAGTTCCTTTACTTGACAGAAACATCTAGAAATAAGAATTATCAAATCAACTTTCTAGGATTACTAAGAAGTGGAACAATGTTTTCACAGAAGAAAAATACATAGAAGAAAAGGGAAATAACATTCAGGTTTCTCAAAGCCAACAAAATGCTAGGTCAACAACAAGATAAATCAGTATTCCACAAGGCTAACAATTTTTTTTTGAACTTTTTTTAATTTTTAAACTAGCTGTTGTTTGTTTCTAATGCAAGAGGGGACTTTTTGGTAGGCAGACAGAGAGAAACAGAATAATAACACTAGGAACACCTAAAACTACTGAAGTTTTAATTTCACTTCCCCTTCACGAGTCACCGCAAGGGTGGGGGAAAAAGGACTTCTTGTGCATTATCTAAACTCCAGAATTCTCACCAATATAGTTTGGAAAATTTAAAACAAGACAATGCCACTAAAAATTAAGACTGGAAACCATCATGAACAGCACAACACTTTGAAAGGAGTTTTCCTTATTTAGTAGTGGTTACATACATAGTAAATAAGGCCATTTATTGCTTCCCGATCTTATTATGTGAATCTGTTGATTATAAATACTTGAACATGAATATGCTTAGTCATGATAAACTAATGCTTAGTTGCCACTCACAAATTTTTAGCAGCTCCAAATCCACCAGGGAATATCACAGCATCATGGTCTGCTGTAGTAAGCTTAGCCAGGCTTGCAATTTTACCACGAGCAATCCTTGCAGATTCCACTAAAACGTTCCTTGAAGAACCAGAAATAAAACAAAGAGATGAGTTAAGCATTTGCACACAGAAGAGCTTAAAGAAAGTTTTGGCAGAGGAAGAGGAGGGATAGGAAGGGTGGAAGCAAGAAGAACAGTGGTTCTCAGTAACTGAAGCTGTTGATGCTTCTGAAATACTACTACTGGAAAACACAGGCATTAAGAGACTGTATACAATCAAGTCCGGAAAACTCATTTAAATTTTCTCTCCAATCAAATACCAGCCAGCATAAAGCTACTAAAGCCAGTCAGTAAAGTGCAACAAGTGCAGTTACAGGCTACTGTGTCTGAAGAATGTCTAAGAGACTGAGACTCAGCAGTCATGCGAAACACATTAAACACAGACTTTACCTCGACTCAGCTTCAGCTGGTTGCCCTTTACTGTGGTCAATGACATGCATCTGAGGAACATCTGGAGCATACATCTGAACCTCAGCTCCCCCACGACTAAGGTGTACCAGTATGCTATAAAAACAGAGATAAAATGTGCTGAAAACCTTAGAACAGAGGCTTTAACTGGCCCCTAATTCTTGCTACAAATATTCTACCACCTGATTTTGAAAGAAGAGGAAAACTACATATCCTACCAAAGCATAGTGAGCACATAGCAGCAAAATCCCTCTATGTAACACCAATGTGCAACACAGAACAGAAAGTCAGTTTGGTGGCAGGGTCAGGTAAGTTAGAGACAAATTTATTTGTTCAGTGCTCCTATGCATTATGCCATAAGCAGGAACAATAAAAAACTTCCTTTCTCATTGCAAGTCCCCAGGTGTTATGGAAGAGTCCCATGATTAACTTACCTATGTGTACATTTAATCTAGGTCTAGGTGAAACTTCTCTTAGCAATTAAAACTGAAAGTTAATAATTCAACTTGAGTATTAGAATTAATTCTGTTAGATTTAGCCCCAGGAACAGAAACTCAAAGTGACTATGAAATGAAGTCTTTACTTGACTCTCTTGAGATTGATTCTGGAACTCAGAAATTCTGTTTCTGAAGGAAAGAGAGTCTCTCTCAAACTCACTGCCCTGGCATCATGTGCACTGTGGTGCACCTTTGGACAATCACTAAGTACTGCAAAAACATGGCCTGAGCTCCCAACTATGCTATGAAAAAAATGTGAAGCTTCATCATATGTCTTTCAGGGCAATTTTGATGGTGCAAAACTGAGTTCAGCAGATTGCTGTAAAGGAGACTTTTTTTGAGCCTACAGTTTCCTAAAGCAACTTACGCTGAGGCCTCATGGATTTCTGTGCCATCGTAAACACCACAACCAGACAGGACCTGAAGTGAGAAAATCAGGAACGTGTTTCAGGTGATATAAAGCTTCCTACAGGATCTTTCACAAGCCTTGTAAGATTAAAAAAAAAAAAAATCAACCCAAACAACAAACCTCCCTCCACTGCACCCAAAAACCAACTTAGCAACAAGCTCCTTACTAAGCCAGTCAACATCATGCTATTAGCACTGGTGCTGCCATCTGACATATTGCAGAACTGGCATTTACTATTTATAGCTACCCATTACAGACAGGTCTCAGAAATAATTAATATTTATTTATTGGCTTTTGCATTTTTTCCTCAGAGTTAATAAAGTGACATGATATCTTAGGTATGTTTTTACTGTGCACACAATGGGTGTCATATGTCTACTTATGAAGTGTCCGTATCCATGTGAAATATTTTCTCATCCAGATGCACACCAAACAGAAGCGGAATAGAAGTGCACTTTGAGGTGGCACTTCAGATAAACTATCTTACCTACTACTGTATTTTGTCTGAGGATCCACCTCAGACATTAATAGCTAAATCACTTTTTATACAGTTATGCAGTATTAGCCATACTTTGCCTTATCACCATGGCAAAAAGACTATCAGTTTGTTTATACACACTGGAGAATAAAAAGCACAATCAGCTATCATCCTTATGTGGGTGGAAAGAATCTTTCACAAAGTAGAAGAAAGGAGAAATAACATTTTTTAAAAACCCAGGGAAAAAAGTTAATTATAAGAACAAAACAAACCCAAAAAAATCCAAAGAATTATCCAGTTCCTGAAAGTATTTAAATGAACTCCGGTGGGTTTTTCTTCTTTGGTTGTTTTGAAAGAAAAAATCCAGTTAAAGATGATCCATTTATTAACTTTACGCTCTTCCCTCCTGGTTTTATCTCAGTTTTTAGAAGCTTGAAAGTTTTTAATCACAGACACATGAACAGAAACTCACAACTGAAACTATCTTAGTTAGAAACACTGGACTCAAAGGGGCTTTCAGATCACAACACCCAGTCCTCTGCTCTTGCAGATATGGCATCCTACCATCACTTCACCAAATTAGTAAAATCCGTGAATGTTCTCTTGACCATTGTTAATCCTAACTACAGTTTTGCTGCTCTGATATTTAAAAAAGGCCTTCTACTTCCCAATTTTTTATTTTACCTTTAATTTAGTCTGAATAAACATAGAAGCATTGTGCTAAAGTTATCTTCTGTAAGCAGAACATTTTTAAATGTTTTTGAAACTCACTGAAACCGAAGTACTAAAACACGATCCTCTTCTGTTATTTCAGTACCTGCCTGGTGACAAATCTGTCTTTTACCATAGTCAGAAATTTATGTCACTGATGTCAACAGTAACATTGGTTTTCTACTCTCTGTTTAAAAAGCTGTGATTTGCTGAAATGACAGCATTCCTGGTAAGTTACCTTTTAGACATCTGGACCAGCATTCTGCCCATTCCTGAGCCAACTCTGACCCAAACAAATTTCTTCATGCAGATAATGCCTTCTTATTTCTTCACATTTTATGCTGTCAAGACTATGCAAAACCTGAGCTTCAAAGACTATCATTGAGCTCCAAAACTGTATACCCATTTGAGATGCCATCTATAGCCTAAATTTTCCTTTGGCAACCTGTAGGTCCTCCATCTCATTTTCTTTTACATCTTTAACATGCTTTACCTCCTTTGCGTAGAAGGGCATAACAGTTAAAAAATTTTCCTGTTCTCCTGGTTTTGGCTGAGATAGAGTTAATTTTCTTCCCGTAGCTGGTACAGTGCTGTGTTTTGGATTTAGGATGAGAATAATGTTGGTAACACACTGATGTTTTAATTGCTGCTGAGCAGTGATTACACTAAGTCAAGGACTCTTCCAACTTCTCATCCTGCCTTGCCAGCAAGTAGGTTGGGGGTGCACAAGAAGCAGGGAGGGGACACAGCTGACCCCAGCTGGCCAGAGGGATATCCCACACCACAGGACATCATGCCCAGTATATAAACTGGGGAGAAAGCCGGCTGGGGACTGTTGCTCGGGAACTGGCTGGGCATCAGTCAGTGAGTGGTTTATCAACTGCATTGTGCATCACTTGTTTTATATATTCTAATTCTTTTATCATTATTATTTTCCCTTCCTTTTCTATCCTATTAAATTGCCTCTAGCTCAACTCATTACTTTTACTTTTTTCTCCCGATTCTCTCCCCCGTCCCACTGGGGGGTGAGGGGTGGGGAAATGAGGCAGCAGCTGGGGGGTGTTTAGCTGCCTGCCCGGTTACACCATGACACCTGTACACTGCCAGTACGGCCCCACTTGCACTCTAAATTGTTTCAAGTTCAACTCCAGCCAACTCGCCAGTAACAACTATAGAGAGGCCAGCTTTTACGCGTCTCCCACTCCTGGTCTGGCTCGCTCCAAATGACTCAATTCTAAACAACTTTATCTTCTCCGTTTCAGCTTCTCCCAAGGCCTCCCAGCTGCCGCAGCCACCGGCCGAGTCTCTCCGCGGTGCGACGCCAAACCCTCCCACAGATGTGTATAAGA
>NW_020799091.1:93347650-93366762 GCF_003259725.1 Athene cunicularia
AGGCGGGGAGGGGCAGCGCCCGCCCGCCCGCGCTGAGGCCTTGCAGGCCCTTGGGTTAGTGGTAACAGCAGTAAAAAACGTAAAACGTGCATGGAAGCAAATCCTGGGGACCCGATTTGAACACAAGCCTAGCAGCACCAGGTTCCTTGTGAAGTGAGAGGGGGTACCCAGAAGGTGTGCACAGCCTGAGCACTGGGACACAGCTCAGTACCAAGAGGCTACCGAGACTACCCCTTAATCGGGTCAACAAACCAGCATACAGGGACAGCTTCCGTTCTTTTATTCTAGGATGTTGTGAAATAGCATACTGCTTTTAGAAAAGAAGGATAAAAGAAACATTTACCAGTGACGAAAATTGGTGCTGTTTAATTTATTCCCCTGATAAAAAGCTTTTTTAAAAAAATCCTCTATTAAAGAAACCAAGCTACACCTAAAGAAAGGCAGTCCTATTGAAATACCTATAGACATCTCTATATATGATCAGATCTAATAAGCCAAGATGCGAGTTTGCAGATGTGGTCTCAGCCTGTACCAGAGGACAGTAGGGAAACTGCCACTTTAGAGCCTCACCCCAGCCCCCATGGGCAATTACCAGACTCGTAGGTTATGCCAACAAGCATAAGGGTCGGGATGAACTTTGGACCTACCAGACTTAAAACCTGGTATTTAGTTTTCATTATTCTGCCTATGAATATGGAAGAACACACTGGAAAACTGTATTGTCTTTCATGTGCATAATGTAATTTGTCTTGATTACCTAAAAGCTTATTATAAATCAAGTGAAATGACTATCACAAGTAAACACATCCTTATCTCATATACAAGAACCGATGCTACACTACTCTCAAGGCTTTCACCTTCTAAAACATACTTTTTGTGGTTTTAATTTTCAGAAATGTTTTGAATGTGAAGAGTAAAATAACCCCAAAACATATTTCTAAGGCATTTTTCAGAAAGGTCACATTTTCTCCATAGTCTCTGTTTTGTAATATTGTATATCTAAGACACAAATTTAGGGATCAAGTCGGCCAACTTCATAAAGCAGCACAAGCCCTATTTACAGAGCATTAAGCTATTGCTGCAACAGTCCCAGAGTAATTACAGCCTGTCTGCTGTGGGTCATATATCTGGGGAAAAGAATAGGGTCTTTAAAAAAGCATGCAGACAATGTATATGAAAAACAGTAAAAAATTTAAGAAGTAACAACTATGTTACAGATCAGGTAACACAGCCATGTTTTTCATATTATCTTAAGCAGTTCTACAAGACAGATTTTTGTATTTCTTGCTGCGCTACTTCCCTACCCACCTTGGCCTCCCTTCTACCGAGGGCAGAAAGCCTACTTTCCACCATGGCAGGAGGAGGCAGCAGAGGGGTGGAGAATGACAAGTAATTCCAAATCCCATCATAATATCACAAACTTCACCCCAGCCTAGCTACACTTTCACACTGCCATGAAAATGTTAGGACGCAAGGGGCACCAGCAACTGAAGGTATTTTTAAACCTTTTATCCTAAGAAAAACAAATCTCTTTGCTATGTTTTAAGTAGCAAGGGCATCTTTATTTTACATACTGTATGTCTGCGGTAATTTTTGACTTATTTTTTTCTTCAGCAGTTTTTAATATTCACGCCTCTCCTCTATTCTGAGAGTCGAAAGTGACTAGAAAACAAATCCAGAAGAACAGAATACACTAAAAAAAAATCAATTCTGGCTCATTGTTAATATTTGCAGTATCTTCAGTTAACAAAGTCCTTTCAACATGTGGCTTGAAAGTATCAGAAGCACAGATACAGTTCTCTGTTCATTATTAGACAATTTTCACACCAATTCACAAAAACAAAGGAAATAAAATTTCAGATATTAATATGCTAATAAACATTTTAAAAAACAAGACAAGAAAGGGCTTTCATTAGAAAAATAAGCATTTGTATCATGTTCAGTACATAATGTAACAGTTTAAGTTAAAGTTACATTACTGAATTGGTAAATTCCAATTTTTTACTACAGTATCTCAAAATTATTAATTAAACCTCTGCAAAAGTTGTACAGCCCAGTAAATTTTCTCCCATATTCATTGCTATGGGTGTATTATTTATCCTCATTACTGAAACTTCATCAGGTTTGGAAGTTACAGAACTAAGAAAACAGTGTTCCAGTAACACATATGTATTAAAACCAAGTAAAACAAGTTGAGAGCACTATGTAGACCTCCAATTAAGAATGATTTTTAAAAGGATAAAAAGAGTCCAAAGTATGACAAGACCGTGTTAAAAAACTCACAATTCTTAATCTGTCCGAAGCATTTTTAATAAAGAATTCACTTCTTCCCATCATATTCTAACTTCACTGATATAAGAATACATTTTTTTTCTTACTTGACATCATGAATAATAAAAATAATAAAAAAAAGAATTCAATGCCGTCAAGTTGTTATGGCCAAAGGGTACACCAAATACTCCATGGATGGAACTTTGTCCATCCTACATTTCACCCCACTAACTCACATGTGACTCCATCCACACTGTTAAGACCACCTAAACTATGCCACTATGAGGGCCACTCATTCTCAGTGAATACCACTGCATAAAATTACTGTCTTTGGTTTTCTCTCTATCATGAAGAGTAACTAGGAACTGAAATTGTCCTTATGAACTTCTTGCATAAGATAATCACTGTCAGAATCCAAGTCTTCTTCATCTACTGATGCTTCTTCTGCCAGACGTTTCATGCCCCGCTGCTGTGAAATGGCCAATGCATATTTAATATTGTAGATATTCCATTCACAGCTGTAAAAATAAATAGGAACATATTATAAACAAGATTCCATTTCCCTCCTAAGGTAAAACCACTCTAAAATAGACGACTGTCTCAGAAATTCTAATACCACACTATTATCCTGAAAATTACTCCATACTTTTGTGCAGTGTTTTGATTTAAACTTTTAAATATAACAATACATACAGTTTTGAAACATCTTCAAAATGACGTTGGATGCTTTTCTGAAGGAACTGAATCATGGGGAGCAGCTTCACTGACCTTGAATGAAGAAAACACACAACTTGCAGTAAAATTTATGTTTACATATGGAAATCCAGAACTCTTTCTATACTCTCAAAATTTTAACAAGCGTACAGTAACTTTTCAACATGAACATTTTAAGATAATACTAAATAGACAAAAACTCTTTGCTTTTGACTCTATCCTCAATGACTATACCCAATACAAGTAATATATTGTCAGAAATAATTTTTTTCTAATGTCAAACTGCAACTTGAAGAACTCAGTTCTTGCTGTAGCGATGGCAGTTCTTTCCAGGTATTACAATACTTTCTGAACAAGGAAGCGTTTGTTTTAAATGGTCCTCTTCTACTTTAAACAGCAATAAAAGAACAAAATTTGTTCATCATTTCAGTAACCAAAACGTTAATACCTATGTTGAAGCAAGGGAAGAGTTACATGATGGGTTTTTTTTAACCTGCAGGACTCCTTCTCAGATTACTTCTTATTTAGTCTATTTTAAATTTGTAAATTTGCCTATTTTTGTTCCCAAAAGTCTATAACAACTCCATACTATGGGTGGGCTGAATAGAATTCATAGACCCAGGCCCATGTATCTGTAAAGAACTACAAAGGAAAGCAGAGTACTAACAAGCTAAAAGTGCATGCTATAATCACAAGTCTATAAAAAAGCAGTCAGTACCTGCACATTATCTTTCAGTTATATTTAATATGCATACCAGTTTAAAAATACAATTGCCGAAATCCTACTATCACTCTTGAAATCTTTATGCATTTTTTAAGCTAAGCAAGCTATGCAAAGTTTTACCTGTAATATTTGAAAACTACTTTTGCAATTTATCCTCACAAATCCTATTATGCATTCCAATTCTATCGTACACCTTGTTAGAATCATAGAATCATTTAGGTTTGAAAAGACCTTTAAGATGAAGGCCAAACAGTGACTTTTACTATTAGTGAAGAAGTTGTAAAAACTAAGTAGCTCTAATTGTTCTGTATGCATTATCTAGAATGTCACTAAATGGTAAATAAAAACCTTAAACTGACAGGTAAATAGATTTTACAATGCTTGTCAGCATTTTGACTTTCACAAGATCTCACCTTGTTTTCAGTTTCGTTCCATGCAGCATGAGCAACTTATGAGCCCAAGTAAGATAGAACTCTAAATGGCAAGATATCTCAAATGCAGAGGCAAGGAACTCCAATACTTTCTCCACATACAGGTCTGGGAGTGATGAGCAGACAACATCAACTGTGCAAAAAAGGAAAAAAAGCCCATAGACATCAGTGTTGTAATACTGCTTGGAATAACATGAAAGAGACCACAGGAAAGCACAAGGGGAAGGAGAAGAAAGCACTGTCTTGGCAACTATTTGATATTTAACATTGTATTTCAGGGGACAGCACCACAGTCTCTCAAGAGGCAGTCTTTCCTCCATAAGCCAATTGCTACTGTATTTAAAAGCAAGAACTTAATTTCTCCCCTCCCCAAGTTCTTCCTCCTGACAGAATACTCTTCCCACCAGCTCTCCTTCAGAACTTTTACTTCCACCCTTTCCTCCTCTTTATTGAGGTCTTGTTGCTTCTGACTTCATATGAATTTCTGTATTCAGTGAAACTAGTTACATGCAATAATCAGAGGCAATAAAGGATACCTGAAAAGACAGCCAAGTCACTTGCCCACAGAGGAACTGTGTGAATGCTGTTAGCAAACGTGCAGCACAAAGCAGCATGATTTATAAGCATTCAAAATAATCTCACACGTAACTATGACCACCTCATCGTACATCATTCTTTCTAAAAAATAACCATCTCCTACTCTCTGTGGCCAGCCCAACTGGTTTGTGTAACACTCAACCGTGAAAAAAGTTTTCCACTTTTAAAGAAACAGGTACACATTCATTCTCTTAACAGTGGATTGCAACAGCTGAAATTTCCATGCCTCTTTCTCTACTGAGGTTTTGGCACCTGCTAACTTACCCAGTCTTGCCTGTGTACATGGAGTTTTGGTTAACATCAGCAAAACAGAACTAAGTTTTGCCAGAGGCAAACACCATTATGCCAACACAGGCAGGCAAAAGATGATTTACCCTGACATACATAATCATCAGGCTTGCTACCCAGGGAATAAGGTAAGAAGAACCTACAAAGCAACTGGCTTGCAACACATCTGATTTTAGACTCGAGCAGGTTTTGACTAGATAATTTTTTATTTGTTACACCTGAAATGCTAGAAGGAAATAAATACCTTTCACTGGGGTAACAGTGAGATAAAGCTCAGAAAATATACTTCAAAGTTATGATGGAACTGTTAATGGAGTTATGAAGTTAAGGAGAATACAATTACTCAAAGTTTAATTTTAAGCCCGTATCTACCATATATAGCTAATGAATGTGCACATTAGTTATCAAAATTATTTAAAGGGTGCTAAAGAATGCCTTCAGTAAGTGTCCTCCAAAGCCAAGTGAAACCTTACCTATTCCTTTGTTTCTGATATCACAATCGTAAAAGCAGCTGTCCCTTGTTACAAAGAGCTTGGCTATAACTAAAGGAACAAAACTCATCAGAACTTCTAAAGACTGACAGCTGCAGAGTTGCTCCCAGTTTTGGCAGTCCACAGCAAGACTGATTTAGAGCAGCTCGCAGCTTTATCTAGTTGAGCACTGAGCACTTCCAAGGATGGAGACTCTACTACCTCCCTCGTCAACTTGTTGCAGTATTTGACTACCCCAACATAATGTTATTGCTTTTAAATATCTAGTAGGGATTTTCTGTGCTGCAAGAGGTCTGTTTCTTCATCTTGTACCATTGTGTGACTCCAATTCTGGTTCTTCCTTCTTTCTAACATCCCATTAAGCACTTGGAAGACAGTAAAAAATATTCCTCTTCTCTTCTAAAGAATGAACCCAGCAATCTTAGCCTCTCCTCAGCTGCTGCACACTCTGGCCCTCCAATCATTTTCCAAGCCCTCTACCAGATGCTCTGGAGTATCAGTGTCTGTCTCATGCTGTCAAGCCCCAAACTAGGCACAGTACTCCTGACATGATCTCGCAAATCTCAATAGAGAAGACTAATCACTTTCCTTGAACTTCTGAGTACATCATTGATAGCACAGCCCAGTATCCAGTTAACTGCCTTCATCACACAGGCGCACTGCTAACTAATGTTAAACTTGCTGCACACCCCCCAACATCACCTGCTTCTGAGAAATGCCATCCAAAAACTGATCAAATTCCATGTTTTAAAGTAACTAGAAGAGCATGCAGTAGACTGGCAAAATTAAAGCATAAGTTAACACTTAAGAGTTTACTTTTTTTTTTTAACAAAAGACCATCCCTTCTCTCTTTAGTCTTCAGCTACAGTAGAAAGTTCTTAAATATCAATGTTATACTCCCTGCTACCCAGGAGCTAAACGCTGCCCTTCACACCTCAACATATTTGGCTTACACATCTCTGCTTACAGCTAGTTCAGCCAAATTTCATGGAAGATCCACTCACCTTCATTGCTAGGTACAGCTTCTATGACCTCCTGAATTAATTTCTTTTCGTTCAGCTTTAAGGCCATGATGATAGCCATAGTGTATTCCTTTTGATGCAGTGTTTTGTGTATATTGCTGGGTGTGACATCAATATCCAGCTCAAAAGGATCAAAAATTAGCCCAGAATCCAATGAATAGATAAGAAGACCCTCTGTGGTGGTGGCTGCCCAGCTTCGTCCTAAAAGAGAAGTAACAATATTTAAGAACAAAGCTGGGTTTTCTAGCATGGAAACAGAAGAACAATGGTAAATGGATGACTCTTCATTGTTTACAAGAAGTGGGCAGGACTGAAAGCCATGCATCATCACTGGGCCCGTCAGCAATGACAATGGTTTTAAGAAATACCAGCTAGAAGTAATGTACCCTTCAGTTTCTTAATTATCCGCTGCCCAGGAAACTAGACTACAAACCCAGCAGCACTGTGTAACATCTGGAGAGAGACCATCTCCAAGGAATTTGTTCTTCATTAGTACTTCTCCAATGATCCTTTGTTTGGTTTATATGGAATAAAAAAAATCCTACATTAATTGTCAATACTCACCTGTAGGACAGAATCGCAGGCAGGTCACTCTTATTTCTGGTTTGAAGTGTCGATAACTCATGTCACCTAAAAGAGAAGTTTAGAAGACAGAAGGTTAGGAGTGATGTAATATATTCACCAAAAACTTCATGGTCTAGTCATCAACTCTAACTATGCTGTTATTATACTGAAAAACAATGTGGAACATGCCAAAACCTGGCAGAGTTAAAGACAGGGTAACTAAGGGACAACCCATGTCCAAGAGATTTTACAGCTGAAGTTGTGGGACTGAATTTTTCTCTTTGAAAAATTAAATCGGGACTGCTGGGTTCCATATCCAGAAGACCAAAGTACCTGCTGCTCCCTGTTGCTTCTACTATGCAAAAGGACCCACCCATACATCAGATGAACACTTGAGTACCAGATCCCTGCGGCTATAGAACATTCAGGTAATCCTAACTTTAAAACTGAGCTGAAAAATTCAAACCCTTCTTATCTGGTATCGACTCTATGTCAAAGGTCTTGATCCACATAAAACTAGTAACAAGACAGCGAAGCCAAAACCCATACCTCTTTTTACTCCAGGAAGAGGAATGGCAACACCATCTTCACCTCCAGCCCCTTCATCAATCAGAGCCATGCTGCCGAATTCAGTCATTTTTCTCCGATCTAAGTACTCCTAGAAAAACATGTAAGTTCCATGCACTGCACTGACTCTCAAACATCTGTATTAATTGAAAATTCTCTGTAACATTCAGGAGTTATGTAATGATTATTTCTATGCACTTTCTTCTAAAAGCTTCTCCAAAATCATGCAGAAAACTGACAGTTTCACAAGAGCAGGTATCAGTGTCCAACTGCAAATGAGATTCAGGCTGCTTCAGTCTTAAGGCCTCAGAACAGCACAACTCAGTTTACACTGTAGTTTTACATTATTATAATGTTGTTCTGCTTAAGAGATGCATTGTTTCCTCAGATGCAGCCCTACTCTCCCTTCCCTTTAGGTTCAATAACTGCACTGGGCTAATAAGGGCTGTGTAGCCAGACAGCTACGCAAATGATGTTTTAGGGACCTCCCTGCCCCACTTTATAAAAACTCATCCCCTCCAGGATTCTTTTCCAATTGGCTCACTTCTGGTATCTTTTTAAGCCACATGTTGAGCTATGCTAGCACAATAGAGGGCAGCAGAGAAACGAAGGCTGCTTCACAAACCAGTATTGTCAAAGAAAGATACTTGGAACCACAGTCAAATACAGCCTGACATGAACACTAGAACAATCATCATTCCTCCAGGTAAAGGAATACTAAAAACTGTTACAGAATTTTTTTTTCTGATGCTTTTTATCATTCACTTTACTTTTAAAGGAATTTGGCAATATTCAGAAACCAACTTCGTAAAGGCTGGTGATGTTCTGCGTCCAGAATAAATTCCTTAATTTCTTTGCTAACACAAGCTACTGACACCCAGGGAAAGTCAGCTTGGTACAAGATATTGATAATTTAAATTTTCCCTTCAATTTTAAGTGCCAACTGACTTAAATACGATTAAGAGTTCTGTTCATTCAATACAAACACACTGCAATCCGGCAAGACTTTAGTTAGCTGAGTGTCAGTAATTTTTTTTTTTTTCTGAGAAACATTTCCTTAGCACTCTCCTGCACAAAATTAAGAAAATGAACCTGTGCTTAACAAAACATTCATGAACACCACTTAATGAGATGTTATACCAAAATCAAAGTCTTGTGGAGGTGGGGGAATGAAAAAACCCAACTCCTGTGGTCACATACCTCCATTGCATCTAAAGAAAAGTTGCATGAGATTTCAAATTTTTTCATCAGAATCTGTTCCTTGACATTATATATACAGACAAATTTTGACAATCCACCTGCCAGAATAGACTGACCATCTGCCGAGTAACACAGAGTAGTAAAAGATCTAGTAAAGAAAAAGAGAGGGTAGTTAATTTCACTGCCACATCCAAGCTAAAAGGCAGTGTGAAGTACAGTGTGAAGACACAGAAGAATAACCATTCCATGAAACAAGTGGAGATCTTCATGCACATGATATGTACTTAACACACAAAATTGTTTACCACAAACAAATACTTGGTGCTTTACTATGAATCACAATTTAGAACTTCAAAAGCTTTCTTAAGTACTTCCATACTTCTGATTCTGAGTTACAGCTCAATGAATGAGCTCTCAACCACACCCTGTACAACACTAAGGATGGTCAGAAGAGCTAAACCAATGTCATGGAATGTTTTAGAGACAGTTGATAGCTCATGACCAAAACCCCACTTTTTTCAAAAACTCATTTCTTCCTTTTTTCATCTTGAGTGGGAGCAATATGGAAGTAAAAGAGGGCCTCAAAGGAAAAAAAAAAAGAGAGGAATGAAACACATTACTTCAATATTGCACTTTTTGACAGCACACAAGTTCAACTTGCCTTTAAACGTTACTTCACATGTATAGTAACATGTAATAAAACCCACAACATATTTACATTTTTTAAAAAGTAACAGTTTCTAGACACTAATAAGTTACATACTAATACCTATATAATGAGATATCCACTTAAAAATCTATCACATTTAGCAAATGAACAACCTGTCATGAGGAGCTTAATATTATGCTCGTAACCCAAAGTTATAGCTGACGAAAAAGAACACATGTTCAGAACAATTCTGATCAGTGGGTGAACACAGCAAAAGACAAAAAGGGTCCATCCAGATGATGTCAAGTCAGGCAGTTTTTTAAAATCCAACATCAGAATCAAAATATTTCAACAGCAGATGCACTCTGAAATCTTCACATAAAAAACACTGGAAAGAAACAATTAAATAGCAAGACAGTGTGACACCCTTTTTTCACTGCAATCTCATTTACTTACTTTCCCTTGGCTGCTTGTTTGGCAGTTATTTTATCAAGCTCCTTCCTTCCCATCTGAAGATCATGCCTTCCCTCAATTGAGCCCGTTTGCACTGCATTTTCATGATCCCAAAACGTTATCTGCCCATTCAAAGCAGCAACGGCAAGCTCCTTGCCATCAGGACGGAAAGCAACAACAAGAACTGCAAAGAATGCAATTAACAGTTTAAAATGCAGTCAGATTTCTTTCTAAGAAAATACCCTATATTTTTCTAGGATATTACCTCAACTACCAGAAAAAGATTAAGAGTAACAAGTATGACTGTAGTTTTTATCTAGAAAACATACAACTGTTAAGCTAATTATAAAGCTAGAGCTAGTATTAAATAAAAAAATATTTCTTGCACTGTTAACTAAGTACTACAGAGAACAATCTCAATTATTTGTTTTTCATTAACAAGAATGAGTCTGGATTTGACATGTTCTGTTGCTCATTCTTGAAATATTTTTGACAATTTGTATTTGATATATGATGAAATGAAGATTACCATCAGAGTTCAGTATTAGTGTCTCCTTAGTTCTCCAGCTGTCTAACATATCCCATAACTTGACAGTTTTATCCCAAGAGGCACTAGCTAGAACACACTTCACTGGGTTAAAGGACAAACTGCTGACGGGGCCCTCATGACCTGCTAAGACCTAATAAAAGAAGAAAAGATAAGGTGGGATTAGGTGAAAGAAACTGGAATTCATGTAGTTTGTATTCAGTAAACTCTAAATATAGCAATGAAACCATGCCTATATTGTCCACACAGGCTTGAGGTCACTTTTGGACACGTGTCATGATACAGACTAGTGATTCTCAACATTTCATTTTCAGAAGTTTAAAATTCACTGAAGTGTTACCACTGCACAGGAATCTATAACCAGTCTTATGTCTCTTTAGAGACCAAGACTTAGAAATACAGTGTGCTTTTTCCGCCCTTCTTATCAGAACAATCAGACCAATGTGAAAAAGCAAGTAATTGCTTTGAGAATTGAGTATGTCTACAGCAGAAAACATTTAAGAAAAACTGTGAATATTTTCATGGTATGGAGCGCCTACTCCTCTCAGAAGAAATCAGTGAAAGGAACTAAACTCAAAACTCTGGAGGGCCATTCAAATATATGCTGAGTTACTACAGTGAGCTGTTCAATAGCTATGCCAAATTAAATACATGAATCGCTGAGTTCATCTACTTGTACAAGACGCAGAATAATGCTTAAGAATTGAAAACAGCAAATGAGTTTGATTTGCTCAGAAGTACCATGTTCCTGCTTTATTACATCTATCTGAAAAGAATGCATTTCAAATTAGCAGCAAGACAGTGGGATTTTAACTTAGTTTTCTCACCCTACACAATAAAAACCTTCTCCAGAAGAAATCATGCCCCTGTTCTACTAGCAAAGTTGTCTATGAAATCTGTATCAATCTTAGGACAGCACCTACAATTTCTTCACTACCTGCAGAAAGTATGTAGAAAAGAACATCTCTGAACAACTACTGGAGGAAAGGCTCTCATGCCAATGTGTTAGTTCAGCAATACTAGTGTTACTCCAACAGCTGGAAAGAGGTCATTACTCAAAAATTCTAAAAACTATTTCCCACCCAAATCCAGGATAGCCTCCAGAATACAAATCAAAAATTGCCGAGAGCAACATAGCGTAGCTCCAGTTCCTGAATATAACACAACTCTTCACATTGTATTAAAACCCTTTGACTAATCCCAAAGTTACTTGGTATCATCATGTTCTACAATGAGTTGAATTCAAGCCCTCCGATGCTATAGGTCCTTACATCTAGGAGCCTCCCACTCTGCATTGACCAGATGAATATTTCAAAGGAATCCTGGGAACCAGCTGACACAATCTCACCACTGGAGTCCACAGCTAAACAAGAGAACTGACTTGGTCGTGGAGATGTAAAGGTACGGAAATTGCGGTATCTGTTGTAAATGTGAAAATAAATTATGAGAATATTTTAGGTAGATTTAAACGTGGTTTATGCGCATATTTTTAGAAGTATTTCATTTTACTTGTAAAGTCTTTTATCTACAGAAAAAAATATTCTTTGTTAAAATTAGATTCAATACCTCAGCACAATTCCAAGATTCAAAAAAGGTATTAATAACCTGCAGAAGTAACAGCCAAAACCAGTCAAATAGAAGACCTTTTTTCTATTACATAGCACATGTCCATTCTTTAGAAAATCTAAGCTTTTTTACGCATCCAGCTCTGTACACAACTGTATTATAATGGCTAAACCACTAAAACTATGGCAAACTATCTGTTAGACAGGTGCCTTCTCCCCATTTGAGTAGTAGAGCCAGACAACGATCTTTCTGGATTTCCAGCTTCTCTGAGAAAAGTTCTTCCAGAATTTTCTTCACAGAAACTGGATAGAGTGAGAGGATTCCCAATTACTATCCAAATTTGAATCAAAGGCTAAACGAAAAATAAGTAAAGCAGTACTCATACTGTGCAACTTCAACTTGAAACAAGTGATCAGCTGTATTTTGGGGAGTGAAAGATGAAAACTAAATGAGACACAAAAGCTTTATGAAGAGTTACCTGTGTAGATCAAAGGCACGCACAGTTCCATCTAGGGAAGCACTCAAAATGACATAACCACTGGAAGTAAAAGTTACAGCAGTTACACCACTGGTGTGTTCCGTAAAAGTGACAAAACAAAAGCTGCTTGAAGTGTTCCACACTTTCACCTGCAAGCCACAAGAAAAGCCTTCTTAGAATCTCCATCATCAGTTCAGAGAGAAAGTAAGGGTAAGGCAGCAGAACAGTAAAGAAAAGTGAGTCCTAGAATTCTGCAACAGAATAAAAGACTTTACTATCAGTAAGGAATTCTGTGCAAGTGAAGCAAACAAGCCACAGCTTATCATTTAAACCCCTAAAGACACATATACAACATGAAAATGTAAGTGGAGATAGACAAAAAAATTTTGAAACAAAGTTAATTTTCAAGGAAAGCTATAGCACTTTGTGAGAATCTTGGGCTCCCAAGCTCTGTACTGTCCACAGATAGGACAACTGTCAAATTCAAAACCAACAGTGAAGCCATTCCAGAAGCTACAATTGAGATGATATTTCAATCTTTTTTTCCTGAACAAAAATGTTATGTGTTCAGCTACCTGCAGTTTGAGACTTCTGGGGTCTGGACAATTTTGAATCAAAATGACAGAAACCATGAAGTGGCAGGTCTTTTTCTGACATTCAGAAGTTTTGATAGGAAATAAGATTCTACCTTTTCCCCATTTACGTGCCGAGAAATTGCAGAATTACTCTACAAAATCCTCTCTTTTTTTTTTTTTTAAAAAAAAAAAAAAAGGTATCTGTATACACAGCCTATCATTTCAATACAAGTCATCCGTGAGAAGCTATTTTTTCTTTTAAATAACAAGCTTCTGCAATGGCACATTTCAGAAAAATCTGTTTAGGATTTGCACTTTTATAAATAAATTGAAATTAATTTCACATCAAAACCAATTACAGAAAAGGCATGAATTTGGACAACTGAAGTTCATTCATCCCAAAACATCATGGAACAACCACAAGCATATCTGATGAATTACATCTTTTTGTGTTTATGGTGACTGCATCTATAATTTAAAAAATCACAAGTTATGCAATTTGCAGAGGACACACATAATAATAAATTAAAATATGCTCTAGAAAGAAAAATAAAAACATTTAAGAAAAGCAAGGACAAAAAATACGTATCAATTACTCTAACAGAGCTTTCTACATAAAATGGAAATTCAAGCTGTTTACTATGTTATTAAGAGTTCACATTTCAGTAATACTGCCTCACTTACTTTCCCATCCTCCCCTCCAGTTACTATGTATTGTCCATCTGGAGAATACGCTAATGAAACCATGCTGTTGAAATGCCCCTGCTGCTTCAGCACGTAGGACTCACTTTGCCATTCCCATACCAGCAGCTGACCCAAACCTGTAAACACATGAAAAGGATTAACCAGAATTATGAATACAATGACCCTGAAAATGCAAGCCACAAAACACAACTGCAAGCAGTCAAAAAAAAAAAGGTTGATGCAGACAGCTATCAATCCTAATAAAATCCCTTTCCCTTTTATAAGTTCAAGGCAACTTTCCTCAGCAACCAGGAGCTGTTATTTGGATTAACATTCTCAATGCTACAACAGCAGTGCTATCAAACAGCTGATTGATGAGGGGAAAGAAAAGCAGGGCTACATATAAAGGTATAATCTTGGTTACCATGGAAATCATTATGGACTGAGTGGGAATGCTGGAACAACCAGGCAGCTTTGTAAAATGGCATGTGCCACAAGTGGACTGGGCCCAGAATTAAAGCATATTATAAACTACAAAGGATATGGGCTTTATTCTAATTCTGCTAGAGTTTTCATATACGAAACATACATCTTTTTCCTTTGTCAACAAAATATTTTCCCAAACCACAAGAATTATGTCAGGAGAAATCGATTAGGGATACCTGCTTTACTATATCTAGACACTATAGAGATGAGACTATAAATTATTAACAGAACTTTAGCATTTGGAGTCAAGATGAGTCAGAGGAATTTGGGCTTGCATGCCCACAACATTCCTCATTTTTCCACAAACACAGATAAAATTTACAAACCTGAACATCCAAAGGCAATCCAGTCACCAGTACAGTTGATAGAAATAGAAGCTATCCTTTGGTCTGAAATACTGAAGGAAGAGAATCACCCAATAAACAAATTTGCGTTTTCATGCCTTGTGTAGTAAAACTTCAAACCTAGTGTTTTATTACCTCTGTTCAAGCAAGTTTTTTCATTACTTTACTGAACATCTGTATCACTGTAACACCGAAAGCCACATATTAATTCTTTCCTTCATTACACTCAAAAACATTAAACAGACAATACTGCCTTATCTGGAATGAAGGCAGAGTATCTACATCCCAAACAAAGCTGTACTTGCCAGCAGAGTAGTAAAAAAAAAAAAAAAAAAAAAAAAAAAATTGTACAGGGAAAACTACACATTCTTTAGCTAGCATCATACAGCAATGGAAAATAATTATGATTTTTAAAATTAGAGACAATTTATAGATTGTAAAATAATTTTCCATATGCAGAACTTTTTCAGGTATTATCATTATTTTCTACAAACAAAGTCCATTATTTTCTGAAAACAAAGTCCAAAGCACTGAAGAAATCTATAGCCAACAACTAACTACTGAGGAGTTCCTCGTTCGGATCTCACTTTTCCGTAGTAAATTATGGAATAGCGTTGTATGGTATTTATCACATGTCTAACTATGATTCTGCTTTTCCAGAAGTTACAGGACTAAATAGATATGTTTTAACATTTTTGTGCTCTGATTATTCATCCTTTACTAATAAGCATGGTGTGCTCTCAGTCAAAACCAAACAAGAACCATCCCCCTCCCTCAAAATGTACTCCATACACAAAACCAACACAAAATGTACTCCATACACAAAACCAAACAAACCCAAAAAGCAACACAACCCTGCACCTCACCTCAAGGAGTGGATCAGATTGAAATCTGGAAGCTCATGGAGGTGAAAGATTCCAGAGGCAAAACCAGTAACTAAAAGGTGTGTTTTCTTGTGATAGGCTGCAGATGTCAGGTTATTAAAATCTCCTTCTTTATTGAAAAAATACCTGGCATCAAAGAAATAAGAAAGCACCAAATTGCATGTGAAAGAAAAGTACACTGTTACAGCTGCATTTCAGTACAGGTCAAATATTTTGATCAAGGTATCCTACAATAAAACTAAAGGGTAGTAGTTTTAGAAATTGCCAAATATATGTACTTTAGCTAGTGAAAGCTAATTCTGTTCTTTTCCCCAATGTTTACAGCTGCTCCAGTAATCTGATTATCAGAAGTGACACCTGATCACATGCAATGAAAGGGACTAGAAGTTAACCTCAGAGAAACTGCCCTGTGCATTTCCCTTCTGATCATCTAATGCCAACAGGGATGGCTCCAGTGAATTCACTGGTCAACCTTCTATATGCAAGTCCTCTTACAGAGTAAGCAATCAAAGCAATAGTTGTAAATACTATATGCCTAGTGGAGAATGTTTTCTCAGTTTCTCTGTAGCTGTATTTCTTACTGGAATTAAACAGAGAACCACCACATGACAGTCAAATAAAAGAGCATCTGAACATTATTCAACAGCTGTATACTCCAAATTCCTTCAGTCTGAAAGTGATGTTCACTAAGGCTAATTCCAACCTGGGCTGGTGTGTGGTACTTTCTTTACACCTCCTTTACAGTCAGAGACACAGAACAGAAGCCTGATATAAAGCGTTCCCAACTGGCCCCTACATGCATGCCATCTGTCCCTCACTCCACTGACAAGAGATTGCCTATGAGCATTACCCCTCCTCAAGCAAAGCTAAATGCCATGACTATCTTAAAACTGGATTATTCTTTGTAAGGCAGACTTCCTTTGATGCGGACAGATAGGGAGATCCTTCAGGAAGGCATCTCCAAGTAGTTGCTGTCACCTGCTGAAGTCAACCACTCTCTTCTTGCAAAAGCTCAAAGCCTCCAGACTTAAGAAGATACTGTACTAAAGATCTCATTACACTCTTTGAGTTTCAAACAATAACACGTACACCATAAGTCAGTAGTTCTTACATTATTAAAATTACAGTGACTTGTCATTCTGATGGCGTAGAGTATTGCCCTTCATATAAAGGTAAGAGAAGCAGGTGTTCTACCAAAACTATTTAAAACAGGATCTGTAGTAAATTACTAAATCCTGGGCAGATTTTTATAGTGCTCTGAATGAGTGATGAAGGGTGAAAAAAGCCCAATATAGTAAATCTCCAAAGCAATTCTGTCTTCAGAAATCTGAAAATCACTTACTTTGCAACACGTGAATATTTAACCTTATGTCTAGTCTCTTGTTCATTTGGATTGGCTTTCCCATGAATTTCTTCACCCTTCAGCTCTTCAAGAAACTCTTCATCATTTTCTTCTGCATTCTTTTCCCTAGCTGCATCTTTTGGGGGCATGGGTTTCAAACCATCAAGCTCTGTATCACACTGCCATACACAGAGAGCTGCATCCTGGCTAATTGTGTACAGCTAGAATACAAATACACAAACACACGATTATTGTGTAATACCTGTGTTTTGTACTCTGCTGTCTTGTTATGAATATAGATTCACAAAAGGGTTATCAAGTCTGCACTCTATCATTAGGATGATATATTACTTAGCCCTCTAGAATTCAAAGTGCTTTGATCTGGAAAATTCGTGTGTCCTGAGAACTGGCGATTTACTTTACCTGCCCTCAGATAATTTTTGAAAAGACCAAAGCCAATTGGATTATCAGCTGGCATTAGAGCTAATTATTTTTTTCCATATTTAAAATTATAACTTTTTTGGGGGAGAAATTTTAAATAACTTACTATCTTCCAAAGTTTACTTCTTCCAACGTTCATGGAATTGTAAACTCCTGATCACAGCAGAGGAGCTGAGAGACTTATTACTTATTTCTAACATTCTGAGATATTCTCAAAATAGTCAGCATCTTTACCTACAGATTTTACTTCAAATATTTTAATATTAAAATTCAAGAATGCTGTGTGATTATACATACATCTAGACTATTCTCTTCAAAAAAGCAGGCTACTATTATATCCTTATGCCCTCCAAGAGAGTAGTAGATCAAGTTTGCCCATCGTTCTGCTCCAAACACCCATGTAGACATGTCCTTGCTCCCTACTGCGAAACACCTACAAAAGAAAAGGTAATCTGAATTAGAACACTGGTTTGCAAAACTCCACTGAGTGGAGAACGTTCTGAGAAGGAAAACACCAGCTGCCACTTTAGAAGTAATTTTACACGTAGTAGAGTTGTAAACTGAGGTTGGTAACTCTAGTAAAGGTAGACGGGATTAAATAAATTCAAAAGGTTAACCATGCTCACATCCCTAAGATACTTTCCCTATATGGATAACTAGATATTTTCAAGCAAGAATGCACTGTTGATCCCTAATAGATGCATATTTTATACTTTTGAGTCTGCCTAATTATAATTCAAGATAGAAAGAGAAACAGAAGAGCCAAAAAGAATTTTTAAAGCTAGTACGGCACTTTAGAGAAAAGAAAATGGACTATAACATGCATACAAATATTAGCAATGTGAGCAGGTAGACAGTGCTTTAGTTTAACGACTCACTTGGAATCATCAGTCCAGTCGATACAAGTTGTTTCATCATATGGACCATAGTAAGTTTTGTCCAGAACAAATGCATTAAATTCTCTTTTCTTTCCAGGAGCGTGGTACATAAGGGCAACATTGTCTTTTGTAATCACAAATTTCCTGTCGTATGGGGGGGGGAAAAAAAAAGCATAATTGCACATAGAGCTGGTTAAACCAAAAAAATTATTCAGGATGGTCTGCAATACAACAAAACAATGTCAAAAAGGTTTCTGTGTTACTGAAGTGATAAATAGGGATTGTTTTTTAATTAAAAACAACAAAAAAAAATCAGTTGCAGGTTAATATTATCCCTCAATTTCATGAATGCAGGTATACCTTATGGATCATAAGCTAGAAAACCTTCAGTAAAAATCCCATATATTGTATAACGGAATATTTATTCTCCAATTCTCACAAAGGAAGGAAAAGTTCAAACATTCAGTACAGATTACTCTATTTCAACCTCTCTTCACCTGCATATATTGGCCATTTTAACAAACACAAAGCACCCGCACCCCTGTCACACATACACTCTAATCTGGTCCTGCTGTCAGTATCATTGCCCTAACACAGAACTGCAACTTCAACTTTCAAAAAAACCTCATCATTCATGATCACTTTGTCAATCCAACTGAGGAATGCCACCAAAAGGGGAATGCCATACTTTTTCCTTTCACCTTTCTGACACTACTGACATTTATGTCACCACAGTCTGTATCTGTGACTATGCAGATAAAATATAAGGGAGATAAAAAGTAGCACTCAATTCAGAGAACTGCCTCTTTCAGTATCACAGTTGTCTAAGACTAACCAAAGTCAGCAGTGAAACTGCACCACGAGTGCCATCATGCAA
The DNA here is from genome assembly GCF_003259725.1 of Athene cunicularia. Lineage (NCBI taxonomy): Eukaryota > Metazoa > Chordata > Aves > Strigiformes > Strigidae > Athene > Athene cunicularia. The sequence continues at coordinate 93,366,724 of NW_020799091.1, forward strand.
CTCTGCAGCACTACCTGTCCCAACCCCCCAACCTCCCCC
>NW_020799091.1:93366812-93412539 GCF_003259725.1 Athene cunicularia
GGGCCGCGGCAGGACCCCGGGGAGCCGGAGGGTGAACAAAGCGAGGACGCCCAGGCGCCCGTCCCTCTGCCTCGCTGGCGGCAGCGGGGGCACTCGAAAGCGGCAGAGCAGCAGCCCCGGCCCGGCTGGCCGGCGGAGGCTGGGCAGCAACTGCCCAGAAAGTTGGCAAGCCCAGTCACACACCCGAATAGGGCGCTGCAGACCCTTATCCTAAATATGACCCCGCCTTGGAGTTCAGAAAACATTTTTCTGTTAAAATAGCGTCGGACAAAATAGATGAAGCAATCAATCACTGCTTTAAGGAAAACAGGTGAAATTACGAGGAGTTGATTTTTTAAAACATGTATATTTAGAACTGTAACGCTTACAATTTCATTAAACAATCTTAGTACAATGGTTTAATCTAACAGTATATTACAGAACAATGTGAAAAATGATTTGATAGCAAACCATGAAAATGGAATTAATTATAATACCTGCAGTGTCAAAGTCACTAAATTATTACCTTTTCCAGTCAATTCCAGCAGTCACTCGCATTAAATGATGCTTTGGGTTTTATTCAGAATAAAATGGTATGATTTCCACAGAGAAAGGGCATTCCTTCACAGAAAGAAGATGCATAAACAAGAACATTTTCAGCTAGCAGGTCTACTTTATACATCCATTTCGACATACTGATTTTTTAAAATAAAGCATAATTTAAAAAAATGTTTAGACCAGTGCAGAGTGCCTATTCATTTTTCAACTTAATTACAATTCTTTTTGGAAAGAGGGTTTGTTTTTTCCTTCTCCTTTATAATTTAACAGAACCCGAGTTTAGAAAAAAAATAATGATGAACTTGTCTAATGAACAGTTTCTCACTTTAGTTTTACTGACAAGTATTTGATACGGGACAGTTTTCCTCTGTGGAGTCTGTTGACAACGCACCATCATAGATCTGCAAGTAGAAAAGGTCATTCTCACATTAAATGCACAAGTTTCAATATCAGAAGCAGGACATCAGGAGGAGTTGTAATTTTTCCAGTCACAGGTGGATTTGCAACATTCACAAAAATTACACTTTTTTACATTTTTTGTATTTACATTTCAGATATAAATAATGAAATTCTTTAAGTTACATGTTTTAACTTTGCTTCACAATTATACTACATCTGCAAGCTTTCCTATATCAAACCAACCTCTTTCTTCCATCATGAATGCGGAAGTCTGGCCTCTAATCATTAATAATTACATTAAGCCTTTATGATGAAAGGTTGACTGTTCAAGTATCACATCATACTGAAATTTTTGCCCCAATATAAAAATTGGGGCAGCAAACCAAGCCACTTAGAAATGGTAATAAAAGAAATTAATCTGGGAACTCAATAAGCCAAATAATTTATTATTAAATTCTATCAATATCTTTCTTTGGTAAGAATGATGCAAGAGGATGACCCAACCCCCACCCCCAAAGAATCATATAATATGTGACATCACAGTGTCTACTCTGTGAAGGAGAAAGCCTCAAAAAAATTAAGGAATTTTGTTCAGTTAAGATTGTTTATAGCGGTAGCTCTTCCATGCATCTAAGTATGCAAATAATGGAAGTTTAATATAAAATTGCAATGGCAAGAATTAACAATGATAAAATAAAACAAGAACCAACAGAAAAGCAACTATTACACCAGTGAATGTGCTGTTGTATGCTCTGTTATGTTTCTGGCACATGTGTGGAAATGCCTGTAAATTATTTTATAAAAATCCAAGATTTGGATAATTAATACAATCCAACTCTAAATTCTAAAATATGTAGGAAGCATGAAACAAATCTCTCAGCTGCCAGACAAAAATAAAGTAGTGGTCCAAATATTTGGATTTTTTGTTTCTGTTGCCCCATGTTGTGATGCAGGAGGTGACTGAAGGGAGAAAACCCAATAGCTTACACAAAACATACTAAAGTGGCAATATAAACTAGCTGACACAAGCTTCACTGTACATTTAAATTGATACAATTGTCTGGTGCTTCCATGGCCAGTACGTGTTGAGTGCCATAGGTCTCCTTAGAGTTAGAATGTTACGACAAAGACTAATCAGGTCATAATCCTTTAAAGTGCTTTCATATCCAGTTTCTAATGGGTTTTTGTTTTCCTTGTTTTCATACCGAGTTGTCACGTGATATTGACTTCCAGAACATGGTCGTCCTTGCTGGGAATGACAAGTATTTGCATACCGGTGCTGCAGTTGAAGACCTGACCAGATGAAAAGGACTGCAGGCGGGGCATTGGCAAACCTTTGTGTTCCCCACTAGCTGCGGAATGCAAGCTACCTCTGCTCCTTATGCTGCTGCTGTCAGCTTGATCATCCACATTCTTGTCCACAGACAGGTTATCATTTTCAATCCAGCTATCTGTTCAAAACAAAAAAGCCACAGTTTTATTCTATAGAGTGATTAAACAAAAACTATTTCAGAGCGCTGACACACAGTCAACACGTTAACAGTTACTGATCAGCTCTACTGAGGTAACAGTCTGTGCATGCTTTTGCCTAGCAGCAGATGTAACACAGTGAATTATATTGATTTCTAAGGAAAATTTAAGTAGCATTACCATACATTTGTACAGGCTAGAAGGGCACACACTGACAGTTCCTGGAGTTCTGCTGACAAATGGTAAATTGTCTGTACGAGTGAGTTCTTACTACAGCTCTGCAACTAAACAGTACAGACAAATACTCTAGATGGCTGTGGTAATTTAAACTCTTCATCTCATCTGGTTTATGTGCCATAAATTTTTATTTCATACTTAATCCTTTCAAAAAACTAAGAAAAAAATCAAAGCTAATGAAGACACAGTAGATGTGCAGTTACAGATAGCGAAACCACAGGATTAGAGGGTTATCAAATAGTTTCCACTTGATTATAAGTCCAGTGATAACTAATTTACAGAATAATCTTTAAAGAAAACAATGCATTTATTACTCCTCCTTGCATATTAATTCAAGTTTCCATTAAAGACACATTTTAAAAGTTTCAAATCAGAACTGTGAGTGAAGGTAAGTAACAAAGACACCTATGAGTACTTGGTCAATATGCTTCCTTGCCTTGCTTTTCTCTTTACACAAGTACACAAGAGAAGCAGAATAATTTCTGTAAGTAGCTATGTAGTCAAGATAGCTTTACCAGCATCAAGTTGCATGGAGTGAGCAGAATGATGAGGGAGGTATTTAAACAATCTGACATCAGGAAAAGGTAGATATCCAGCAAACAGAGGCATCACTTCCATGTGGACTTTGTGAGTTGCTCGAGCTGCTACAGGCATAGATATCACTCCAGAACTTTTTCCACAGACTGCCCAGTTACTACTGTTATCCACAACTGCAAGAAGAGCAAACACTATAAAGATCTTATACTGAAGGTTCTCCATTTTTCAGATAATCTTAGAACACTTTTAGTATCAGTATTTTAGCAACATCTAAAAGCCCACCAGCTTTTATATGTGAAGAGCTGTGCAAGGCAAGAAAACTGCCCTACACAAGAGACCATAGTTGGGTGTCAACAAGTATCCATCCAGTCTGAACAGCATTTATATTTCACTTGAAGACAGATTAATAAGGAAAAAATGAAACATTCTCAGTCTAGCAAAATGAAAATTGCTTTGCTGAGCAACCATACTCACAAGAATATATGCCATGGAAAGTCTGGCAGATGACATTACCCAGACAAAAACTACTGGGGAATTTTGTCAATATGCTTAAGAAAAATATTCTTACCTTCATACATAAGTTTTGTTGTGCAATACCCATCTGATTCCGTTAATGCCTCATCTCTGTCAACCTCTGAGAGGTCAACCAGCCGGGTGATTGACACCTCTAAAGAACAGAGTGAGCCTGTTTTACAATACTCTGCCCCCAATGGTGGAAAAATTTCAGTTTTCACATGATACAATGTCTGTCAGGAAGAAAAGTGCTGTTACCAAGAAAAAAGGGGCAGTTTACTTGTGTTTAAACTGAACAGGACAATTGATAGGGTACAAACTTTACATTTATAACATCCGTATCCTATTAAATCTTTTCAATACAAGATTCAGTTGTAAGTAAGGTTCACTTCATTATCTTGCTCAGTTTGAGAAAATAATCAAACCAAATTTGATTAAAACTATTTTTGATACCAGCTGCAAGCATACCATTTTTCCCTCCACTTTAACTCAGCCTTTCAACATTCCTAGACACCAATCTTCTTACTATTTAAACAAACTTTTGCTAGTTTCTTGGCTCCTCACTTTCCAAACACATCACTCAAGTTCTAAGTAATACATGAGAACTACTTCATCACTCTTACCATCATAGGTCCCAGAATAACATTGCCCACATTATCAGAGAGCTAATTTTTCATTACTGCAAAATTAAATTTCTAACAAAAAACCCCACTGTTTAACACAGTCCTCTTTAAAAACTCCAGAAAGATGCCGATACAGGTGTCAACAAATGCTAGTTACATGCCAGTAGGTAAACGAATACCTAAAATATAGCTCAATGCCAGTCCGTAATAAACAGGTAGAAAACATAGCAACACTGAATGTAGACAAAAGGATTTAACGAAGGAAATATTCTCATGTTGCTTCTTTTTCCCAAGCATCAAAAAGGGTAACACAATTCCTTTAATAGGAAGTTATAGCTAGCCTATAAGCTTCCTAGCTGATCAAAGGAATAAAAAGTTTGTTCACAAAATGAAAGAAGAAACATTTAAGATAATGGCTTAGAAAACTCTAAATATTTCATCAGAGGAGCTCATCTCAAACACTACAAAAAACAACTCAAATGCTTTCAATAGCAAAGATATTTTGGAAGCTGCAATTTGCTTTGGAGAGTGCAGTTTTAAGCCAGCAGGAAAAAAAGAGCTCAGTAATCTAGTAACGATCTCCATGGCACAACCCCAGGAAGGTGAAGACACAGGAAAAACATGAAACAAAACCAAAACCACCTGCGCAAGCGTGTCCCCCCTATGTCCCATGCCCCACCCGACTCCAGTGTCAGGTATATGATTCCACCATATATCAAGGTTCATTTCTACCATTCAACAAACTGGCTTTCCAGTGATTCGATCTCGTTACGTAAACAGAAGTTTTCAAATATATTTCTTGACTTTCCATATATTAGAAAACCAGATTCAGCTAATACATACTATACTTAGAAGAGTACTTACAAAAAAGTTTTCCACTTGGAATTCGTAAGTGAACGGCTTTAGGGTAAGAGACTGCTCTTCAGAGGTAGCTGGACAAAAGCTGACTGAAAACAGGCACTGCAAGGAGAGAGGAAGCTCTTTTGTCCACTTCAATTCCCATACAAAGAATACTGATTGCTTACTGTATATGACCTGAAAGAGAATGTTTATAGCATTAGCTCTTTCTCTGAGAAAGAAGTGGAAATGCACATACATATGTTTGTCTGTTCTGGCATTAATATAGTTCATAAAAACAAATTACCTAAATAATTAGGGAAAATATGTAGCCAAAATAACTCAGTGATTTTTTTTTTAACAAAGCACATCTATTAAAAGAAGGCATACACTTCACTTTCAGAATCAATGTTTCAAAAAGGGAACACTTCACATTCAAGTATGTGTCAAAAATATTTTATTCAGAAGTCAAATTTAATATAGATGTTAATGTGCGTATACACTTTTTCCAGGCACCAAGGATGACCAATTAAATATCATGTTCAGACAAGGCTGAAAGAAACTTCAAGGGGACTGTTTTGCAATTTAACTAGTTTACAGCTGTATTTAGTTGGAAAACAGACTGTACTTGATTTTTTCCTAAAACCTAATGACAAACTGCAGCTATAAGTTGAACAAATTAAATGTTAACAGTGGTATTACTGATATTACATTTGTACAGGTGTTGTTCAAGCAGGTATGTAGTATTTTGCATGAGGTAAATGGACGTTTGAAAACTTGCCTAATAATCTTTGCAAGTTTTAGAATTTAGTCTGAGATCTATAAGTGTAAATGCCTTCCAAAGCATCTTTAAGAATCAAAGTTACTCAGAGGACTACAAAGGTCTGACCTAACATCAGCCATCAACCTTACTTAGTACAATGTAATGTGCAGAAGTGTTAATAATTTCACTAACAAGAACTTTCATCTAGCTGTCCTGCCAATGAGCTCATAAACCACCAAGTGAATCCTTACCTGTTGAGATTCAGGGTTCAGAGGTACTAGCTGCAAATCTGTACAGCCAGCAGAATTTTTTAGGCTGTTGTCTGAAAGCTGGAAACAGAGTTCTGACAAATTCTGTACACAGACTTGCACGTATTTCCTGAAAAACATGACACAACTTGTTCAATAAGTGTTACACTGAAAGAGTATATGTTCATAAAAGTTTTTCAAACTACACAGCTCAGTAAAAACAGAATGACAGGTATATTTGTTTCTTTCAATCTTTTCCTCAGTACTTATGTCTGTAGAACCAAGGCTGTAAAACATCCTCTTTCATATTAAACAAAACCAAATAACTACAAAGAAATAGGCTAGCTTGGCTTATCTTGTGGTCTTATTTCCAAAATAGCTGAAGCCACAAATTTGTTTTATTGTTATGATAGAACACTAAAGGAAATGCACAAGCTTCCAATGGGAAGCTGTGTAAGATAACAAAAGTCCAATTAAAAAAAAAAAGGCTGCTATAAATATTACTTATGAAACTCCAGCTCCGTATTTTGTAAGAAGAAACAAACAATAAATACTTAATGAGTACATTACCGTTTGCCAGCTGACAATAAGGAATGCTTGGCATTAAAAGGTATGCAGAATGTTAATGCAATAATAGTGGAGTAAATTGACCAAGGACAATCAATGGTTACCTAAAGGAAAAAGGGAACAAAGTTCTTATTCGTAATGGTCTTTGGCATAAAGATTTTGCTTTTATTCTCATTTCTAAGCAAAACTTTTCTCAGCAAGTGTCTACATCTAATGCATCCAGAAGAAAAAAATTAAAAGAAATAACTAAATCGTGTCAAAAACTAGTCTGATAAAATATTGGGTTTTTGTTTTCCTGTGAGTTGGAAATGAAATCCTGAAGAAGCTTTTCCTGTGAAAACTGCAATACTCTGTTCTGAAGACTAGAAATAAAGGAAGGGGAATGGAAGAAAGAAAAGATAAAAGGACACTAACGATACCAATTATCATCTTAATGCAATAGTTTGGTAAAAGGTCAATATCAAATAAATTGCTGTAAGATCTGTTACTGAAATGTCTATAATACTTTGATATATATACACATACAAGCTCAAAATATTAAAAAAAATCTATGTATTTAACATATATTTAACTTGAAGCAGCACACTTAACTGAAGAATTTCTCCTGAAGTGAATGCTGCCATTCTTCCAATTGTAGAGCATATATATGTAACAATCTATTTTTATATGCAGAGAAAATAAAACTCTTTTCATATCACATTTTAGCAATGGCAGTCTATAGCTATTCCTTTTTACTCAGCTCTTCACAAGCAAGGACACATGGCAGCACACTTGGTCTATTTTAACAAGGAGTAACACTGTGAAAGCTGATGGTTTCAAGATCATTTTGCTGTCAGCTCAAGAGCTGCTTTCCATACTACTTATTTTATTCACCCTTCATAATGAAAATTAACAGGAAATGTTATCTCTAACTAAATAATGTGACAGCTTGAAACACTTTGGTATTAAGTACCTCAACCCAGCACACAGATTCTCTGCAAGTGGAAGAAATATCTTTCCCATGAATCAGAAGGGAGAATTTAAAGACCACCATGCTACCTTTTACAAAGACATGAGTACCCTTCATCCTGCATAAATTGTGAGTGTTAGAACATTAAAACTCAGATTACTAGCCAGAGGAACAGTTGGCAATATACTGTATATTTCTGCTTATGTCTTTACATTTATAACATTTGCTATGATTTTTACACATACACCTTTTAAGTGAAAATTAGTTCAAATGCAAGCAGGTTTCCCCCTCACCACCACTTCTATTGTGTGAAGTGTACACCCCTGTGATCAAACAGATTTTATAATAAAAACATTAAATTACATCTTACTTTTTGGTCAACAGTAGCCATACAGTTGTCCTGTTTCTGCTTCTCTTTGTTTTTTCTGTGAACTTCTTTATTTGTAGTATTTTCTTTCTCCACTGCAGATTCTGTGGCTGATGGCAAATACATGACTTCTAGTTCAAATTCAATCACATGGTATGCAGGAGCTACTGGCAAACTGATGCTTGTGATCTTCTCAGAAGACTGAATTCTTAATGATGATTCTGAGATCTTTTCTATAGTTGTGTAGAATGGGGAAAAAAGTAGTTTTAAAACCTGTTCATCCCTTCCCAATTTTAATTTTAAGCTAAGTAATGAAGCTAGTTTGAAAAAGCAGTAGTGTCATAGAAAAATACATGGTGCCATAACTACTTCATAGCTAGACCTCCATGTCTGCAAAAACAGCAACAAAAAAACATGTTATGCAACTCCATGGTAACCTCTTCAAATGAGCTATAATCTGCACATTTTAAATATCATTGCTATTCACAACTTCCCAATAGTAACTCTCTATCCTGCTTAAATTGCAGGAAGGTAACCACCACATTCCATGTAGTAGTCCCGTCCAATGTTCAAGAAAGAACTAAGAGGACAATTTAATAACAAGATTCAAACTAAAGAGCTACTTCAGTCCATCATATAACACCTGTTGAAGTTTTTATAATGTCCTGCACCTCCTTAGTCTCATCATTTCACTTCAAGCAAGCTTACAACTTACTGAACACACATCCATCAGCATTCTTTGTCACCATTCATGATCTGTCTTTAAAATACTACACATGGGGAGCCTCTGTATAGTCTATTTTAATCTTAATTTCATGAAGTCTGTTAAGACTGTTCTTGCCATTTATGTAAAAGTTGGTTGTGTCTGAGCAACTAAGGAGACTATACAGTACTTATGCTTGGAAAAAAAAGGAACTGGGATGTCATCTGTTGAAATGAAACAACAGCCAAATGAAATGCTCTGTTTATATACAGCACTGCATAAAAACCTACTAACAACTACTTCACAGTAAAAACGGCCTAGGCAAAATAGTGCCTGCGCAATAATAAAAGAGCACCAGGATTCACTTGGAAGTCATAACAGATGCTCACCTCAACAGCAGTTTCACCATGACTACTGAATTTCATCAATGAAAGTAAAAGTTGTCCAGCTATATTTGATGAAACGTTCATACCATTACTTTGAGGGTGAAAGTTTAAGATGTTTCTGGCACTGTGCAAGTCCCTAGAATTGTTCTTAGCAATAACTATTGAAAACGACAGCACCAGTGCTCTTAATACTGTTAAACTCCAGTTTACTTCAGGATTACTGAATTTCCAGCCTTTTTAAAGATTATTAATTTTTACTTCATTGCTTACCTCTGGTGTTGGAATAGATCACTGCCTTGCTCTCTGGATGGTACAGGATAGGCATGGCATCTGCATTACTGAGCTGCAAAGTATCCCCATTCTTCATGGTGTAGTGACCAGTAGTCACTGTGAATTTCACCTTCTGGGGAATGCCAGCCAAAAGGCTATCTGAAGGAGCAAGCAGACATTGTTAACGGATTCCAGTAGTCATCAGTATATGGTTACAATGCACTGCTAAGGCTTGTTAGCAGTATTCCCAGATAATCTGTCACATCTGTTGGGGTAAAAGTGTGGGCTTTTGGTGTTATGCAACACATTAAACCTAGTTCAGATACTGGTGTGGACAAACCTGTTGTTTCAACTCAAGTGACCAAAACCACTGTTACCTGGATGACTCAGACTAGCTGGCTCACACACTGTGCAGCTCTGGCAGCACAGAATTCAGTGAAATACAATAATCCCAAAGAATTTACTAAATTTTTTGTTAAATTCTCCAGACTGTAGACAGCTTTATATTTTTGCACCTACATGCCAGTCATACCCACACGCTGTATTTACATAATCAAGATAACAAGAATGCCAGTATGCACACAGACTCTCAAATATCTGAATCACAACCACCACTTTCAGAGGGGTAGCTAATTTGATTAATGCCCAATATGCCCGTCCTTCCTTCACCACACACTGCAAGCCCTGTAACTGGAATGATAGCATAAAATGCGTATTAGCTCCTCAACTGCCTCAGTTAATAGCCTGAAAACAAAATCACTATTACCTTCCATTTATAAATAAACTCTACACCAAGTAATGCTCAGCTATCCATGAAACCAATGGATGCATTCAGTATTAAATTTTAATAAGTTTATATTCTCACCTCTAGTAGAGAATCCCAGTTCTTACATGTTTCTCATAAATACCAGAGACTGCAGCATCACAGAACTAACCAATAAGGAGCTCAGTCAAATACAGATTTAAATATTCACTTCTAATCGATGTAGCAGCTCAAATCATACCTGATATTTAAGTGACACTACATGTTTCAGCCAAACACTGATATTAGTTATTGCCACAATTGACAAAGCATACTTTATGGATAATTTGAAGAGTTAGAATTTATTTTTGACTCAAGAATAAGGCAAAAAAAAAATTATCTTGAGCAATATCCAAGCCAGAAAGTGCTTTATCTAGTCCCACAAGAGTACAACAGGAATCATTAAAACAGCATCAGCATAGCAACTGTACTTACCAGTCATCGGTTCCACTTTCAGCTGGGGCTCCTGAGAATATACATCATACTGCACGATTGGGTAAATATGAAGAAGGACAAACTGTACTTTTCCCACTGAAGTGCACAGTTGCCTGAGCGTGTATGTCCCAGGTTCTTTGGCCTTTGAAGAAAACATTTGAATGGATTTTTCAATTTAGGAAATGCTTCTAGAACAAACCCTCTACTAAAGAACAGCATGTTTTCAGCTTATTTTTATCAGTTACTTTGCATTTGTAAATTAAAATAAGAGACTTTGTTTTCCAAGTCAGTGACAAGATTTTCACAAAAGAGGAACCATTTGCCCCACTGAGATAGAAGCTCTAGAGTGCTGGTTGATTCAAGGAAAAACATCGTAAGAAACATGTACCAATAATCAGAATAACTAATATAGTAGCTACATTGTCAAATTGTTATTTTGGGGTGCTTTTTTTCTTGTTTGTTGGCTGGGTTTTTCCCCCCCCCTCCAAGTGCCACATACTTTAAAATATTATCTTATTTATTAAGTACTGAAATGATATTTAACAACCAGTGAAGTATTTGGCACTTCACAAAAATCCCACAACATTTATATAAGGCACAGCTTTCAGCTCAAGCTATCGATTTCACACGCTCCCCACCCCACACCCTGTGTGAATGCTTACAAAGAAGTAATACATACATATTTAATTTCATACTCTTCCCTTACCCTGAATAATGGGATTCTGGATGTTTTTTAATAACATCATAAAAAAGCAGATCTGTAACATCTGCTAATATATTTATTCTTGATTCTATTTGCTCTTAGCTGCTAGTGCTGGGGAATGGGAAATGTTTTCTGTTATCATGTGCCTTTTTAACAAGTGCAATACATAAATTTTGATGCTGGGTATAATTAAATCTAAAGAATAAGATTAGAAGTTATAGAGAAAAGCTGTAACAACATTCAAATCTCACAGTTATTTACAAAGCAAATCCTGTCTGAAATTCAGTATTATACATTTTGACATTAAAGTCACTAAATTTTATTCCTTGAATTAACAGAAAAGGAGAAGTATTTCATAATATATATACATACTTTTAACCTCAACATGAGATGGGAATATCAGTCTGAAAAATTTAGAGAATGCTTTCTGGAACTCTTTCAAAGCTTGAAAAAATACACTGGAAGATTGCTATCAGTATAAGTAATGCTAATCATCAGCCTAAGATCTGCAGAAAGAATTAAACTCCCTCTGCATCTTACAAGCATAGTCATTCCTCTTTCTGCAAAATTAGTGTAATTAAGCATTCCTGTAAGCAAATTTAGAAAACAAGTTGTCATCAGTTTCTGTCCTCTGGCCAGCTATGTAATCCAGAAGAAGTGACACAGTATACTGCTACAATGATAATGGATTTTTAGTAAATGTTTTGTAAATACTGCAGCTCAAATCTAGAGAAGCTTTCACCATGTTATCTAGTAATACACTGTCAAATCGGTAACATAGATTTTTCATTTAAGGACACGTAAGTCAAGCTTTCAACAACTGTATAAAGTTAAGTGAGATTCACATTGAACAGTCTTCCCGTGCAAATTCTTTCAAGAAAGAAAGGTTGAGAAAATAGCAAAGTTCTAAGTGTTACGGCTCTCCATCCTCCAATAGCCACTAAAAGCATGCAGAAAGAGACAAATTTAATGCAGAATGATATCTAGATTTCACTCATATCTCTTCTTCCATGGTTTCAGATTGCTTCCTGATCCCACTAAGCCAAAATGCCTGCTCAGAACAGTCTCTAACAGTTTTCTTCTAGTATTGCTCCTTCACCTGAAATCCAGTTCTATACACATGTTGATTTATTTTTACAGAAAACTACATTTGCAGCCACCAAGACCTCTGACATCTCCAAATCCCATTAATTCAAAGGATTCAAATTGTCCCAATCCTTTGAAAGAATGAGAATCCTAAAAAATTAGGTCAGTAGGTAGTTCAAATGACATTATTGCCATTTCACTCTGTATCATCAGGGACCTCAACTCAATATCCATTTTGAGATACTTGCCATCCACACAAGTTCCATGATGTGTGTGTGCACATGTACCAAACACATCACGCTAGTGATCAGTGCTGGAGGAATGGAAAGGCAGAGTATGTAAGCCTATAGAAAGCTTCACTCTAAGTAAAGTTTTATGACAAAATAGAAATTAACAATTAAAAAAAAAAAACACAAAACCCAACAACCAAAAAAACAGAGAAAGTTAAAATCTCAGGTGTGGAGCACCTAAAATGTGCCAAGAATGCTAAAGAAACCTCCTGGTCAGCTTTCTCTAGCTATCAATTTTTAGTCATCAAAAGCAGATATGTAGATTCTTATTTTAAAATTAGTTTAAAGAAAGGGACCAAAAAGGGACCAAAGCTAACTTAAACCAATTAAAAAATGGCAAAGGTAGCAGGCATATATACCATACCTGACTGCAAAACACTTTCTCTCTTCATAGCATCCATACCCTCTCTAATATACATGCTGGATAATGCTCAGAAAATGAAGCAGCTATAAAACACCTGCTGAATTCCTCATTGTGCTGCCCCATCTCTTGTTAATCATTCAGATGCTCTGCTGAATTTTTTAGAAGTTTTCTCACTCAAATTTTCCCTACTCTGATCTTCATTACTGTAGCACTGAAGTCTAATAAACACTATGAAGGGTTACAGAGGTGGAGAGGAGGATAGAAAGTATTTAAAGAAACCCAAAGGACAAAACAACATGGTAATTGAGGCCAGAAGCTCCTATTCCTGGAATGCCAAACAGATGATGGAGTCTCACTTTCGAAAATGCTTGGCATTTCACTTCCTGAAACTAAGTCAGCCCGTAAATCCCTTTCCCCATTTCATTAGAACAAGCAAACAAACCACAGATCAGCAGAGTACAAGGCCACAGAATGAGCAGCAGTTTAAAAAAACCAAAACCCCACAAACAAAAAAACCCCAAACAACCCACCACCATAAGACCACCCAACAGGACTGGTACTCAGGGCCTGCTAATGTCCAGTTACTATGCATTCAGTAGTAATGCAAGGTGAGCAGAAGCAATAAGCATCACTGTCCTTAAATATTTCAGCAATTACTGGGAGTACTAAGCTTGCTTGGGGAAGAGTCGGAGGGAAAAATGGATTACTCCAAGTTTTAAGCTGACTTAGAGTGCATGTGTAAGTTAGAAATTGAGGGAGTTTCATATATACAATATAAAGCTGAAGCAGAACTGTAATCCATTTTCTGAGGGTGACATTTGAACGGCGACACTCCATTTTCACAGGTGTTTGTTCATGCAAATTTAGTCTTCCTGTAGCAGAGAATCCTTATGTTCTTGTCTTCTCATACATTATGTGATTAAGATGAATAATGGGGGCAATTTTTATTCTGACATCTTCTAAATTGAAACATTTCAAGCTAGGCTTAACTTTGTCATACTTCTTGCATACTACATCCACCAAGTCAAAAAAATATTCTACTACCCTCCACAGTGAAGAACAGGCTATCAACCAAATTTAACCACACAGTCACTTACTAAAGGCTAGAAAATGCATTACCATCAAAAATTTTAAACATTATTCTCAATGAGCTCAACAGCAAAGGCAGACTTCATGAGTAGTACATTATCTTGTATATTAATTTATCAGTTTAATTTTTAGCAGCAATAACCAAGACATTTAAAATAAGTTTTGGAATGACTGCAAACAGGAGAATCACCTGTACATTTTGGCACAAACACAACAGCCTTCTTTCAAGAGAAATTAAGGTCTAGAACAACAAAAAAGAAAGCTACAATGACAATGGCATCACCCAAGCAGTAACAGGAAGCAATACAGGTACCACTTGCCAGCACTATGCTCTTCCTCAGCCAGTGATTTTAGCTCTTCTTTCATGAGTGCTATATTCACTCAACTACAAAAACATACCTGAGTATTGAATGTTATTTTATTGACCCCTGGTTCCAGTACTAAGTTGTTGCATTTCAACACATGAGCCCCATCTTCTAGAGTCACCCCTGAGGGCATATCCAGCGAACTGCTGCTCTCTTGCCTTCGTAGTAGCATGTGCACATTTTTGCAGATAATTCCTGCAGTGTTCAAAGAGTTATCTGAGGGACTCCGTTCATACATTTCATATAGCTCCAGTGCTGGCAAGTTGTTTCTTGACAAAGGAAAGCCTGCAACTTCATTTAGAAAGCTGATAACACCATTGGAAGTTTTGTGCTTTGTAAGCCACTCAGCTGTTTTTCTGTAACTATTTTTTTCAATGCTGAAGTGAACATGGATGGCAATCTGATCCACCTGGACAGGGATGGGCATTTGGCTCAGCAAAGTCAACTCAATAGACAACTTTCCACCCACATGGACAACAGCATTTGGAGGGTCAAAATGCAGAGTTTTCAACTGCGCAAAGGAGTGCATAGGCAATATAATCTTTTGACCTGGAGAGATAAAAACAGGGATTTTATTCTTCTCCAGTGCTGCTGGAGATCAGCAAATCTTTTCTCCTACAAATTTAACCCCTACAATTAAACAGATCAACAACTTCTCACAATTAGTCCTTTCACAACAAATAAATACTTTAATATTTTAATCTTGCATAGAAATGAGACTTAGGAATGCTGAGATTTGTTTTCTAACAGTTTTATGTACTACAATTTTTTTAGTACTCGGGCTATTAAAGACAATTAAACTAGGAGACAGTGTCTAAGCAGAAGTTTAGAATTTCACTACTGCATAAAGAGTTCTAGACAAACACAGTAGTATAAAGTGACAAACTTCCCAGACCCCATAAATTAAGAGTAAGTACAAGTTTAAGAAGTTAATGATTGGACTGGTGCCTTGAGTCATCAGCTTTACCATACAAGGGCTTTTCATTCTCTTTTCTAAATTCCAAAAAACACTGAGGAGATACCAAACCTTAAGCTCTAAACTTAGATATTACTTATGGTGCATCCATTCATCAAGAACAACTTCCACATAAAAATGAAAAGTCTTCAAGGAATTATTCTGTATTAATTTGAATTATGATCAATATCAGAGAACAAAGTATTACTGAAGCAGAAAGAAGAAGAGAAGTAGGATGGTCAAAACAATAAGCTGCAAGCGGATGGGAACAGATCTTACATCAAAAGAAGTATCATCACAGTGCTGTCATCTGTGTGCCAGCAATGCAGAGACAAAGATAAGATAGGAATTGAAAAAAAACAACACAAGATCAATTATGAGCTGTCAAAGCAGAGAAACAGATTAAGTGAAGGAGAACAAAGACTTTCCAGTATTCAGGATGAAAATATTAATTACCCTTTCATCTTTGACTATTCTTAATTATTGCATAAGTTTTATAAATATTCTGGAGGTGACAAGAAAAGAACCATGTTGGTTCAGAAGTAATACACAAGGTAATGAAAACAACCAAAAAAAAGCCTTCCACTCTACATTTAGGGAAAGATCAGATCAGAGCAGCTGAATTTTTAAGTATTTAAGAACTAGACTTACCTTGGTTCTCTGCTTTCTGATTGGCAAAATCTAGTATTTCTTGGCAAAAGCTTTTGCGTTCATCTTCTGTTAAGTGATTATCACCAGCTAAAAGGCTGCTTGTTTGAAGATAACTAACAAAGTTAAGGAAACATGAAATAGAAACCTACAACATTCAGAAATCTCACTGAAAATGAGACAGTTCAAGTACTGCTTTTCTAATCTTTTAATACAAGATTTGCTTTTATCATCACCACGCTCTTCCATTACAAAAGAAACAATGGAAGATTTACTATCATCTGCAAATATTGCATAATACCTACTTTTTGCAGACCTACTAAAATATGATCCATTGTTAACCTGTTCAATCTTCCCCCACCCAAAGAGATCAGTGAGCATAGAAAATTCTTTGATTTCTTTATTCTTTATTTCATTAAAGATCAGTGTATAGTGTTATGCTGCCCAACATTTAGAACTAAACTTGAGTATTTGATGATATTCCAGCTCACTTGGCTGAGAATCTGCCAGCTGTTAGAGCATCACTTACCATAACTAAGTCATAAGACATTCTTTATACTTTTGAGTGCTGGGAATACAAATGCTCATTTAAATATTTAGCTAAGACTGAAATATTATTGGTTCTGTTTCTTTAAAAGCATTCTCAATGAAGCAGAAAAATTTGTGTTTAAAAGCAGCATAAGAATTTTCAAAGGAGGTAGACATTTACAATGTCTAAGTCTAGTTCTAAAGCAAACAAACAACAAACAAAAACCAAAAAAGAACAAAACATACAACATATTTTAATTTAGCTCAGCTTTTCTAATTCCTGGGAAAGTTATGGAACGAATCCTTCTTGGAGCTATCACAAGTCAAATAAAGCATGTGATTAGGAAAAGCCAGCACAGATTTACCAAGAACAAATCATGCTTGACAAACCTGATTGCCTTCTATGACACAGTAGCCTGCTTGGTTCATGTGGGGTGGACATTGTCTACCTGGATTTTTCCAAGGCTTTTGATACTGTTCCTCACAGCCTCCTTCTACAGAAACTGATGTGTTATGGTCTAGACAAGTGGTCTGTGTGGTGGGTGGGGAACTGCCTGGCAGGCTGCACCCAGAGGGTGGTGGTAAAGAGCTCCTTTTCAAACTGGCAACCTGTCACAAGTGGGGTCCACCACGGATCGATATTGGGCCCAACGCTGTTTAATATCTTCCTAAGTGATCTGGATGATGGGATCAAATGTTCCCTGATGAAGTTTGCTGACAATATCAAATTGAGTGGGGAAGTGGATACCTTGAAAGGGAGAGCCACCCTGCAGGGAGACCTGGATAGGCTGGAAGAGTGGGCTAACAAGAACCTTATGAAATTCAGCAAGGACAAGTGTAAGGTCTTGCACCTGGGAAAACATAATCCAGGAGTGCAGCACAGGCTGGGGTCTGCCTGGCTGGGGAGCAGCTCTGTGGAAAAGGCCCTGGGGGTCCTGGTGGACAACAAGCTCAATAGGAGTGGAGTGCTGCAGCGGCAAAGAAGGCCCAGGGGATGCTGTGCTGCATCAACAAGGGCATCACCAGCAGAGATAAAGAAGTCATTATCCCACTCTACTCAGTGCTTGTCAGGACACACCTGGAATACTGTGTTCAGTTTTGGTCTCCGCTATACAGAAAAGACGTGGACAGTCTGGAGAGGGTCCAGAGAAGGGCCACAAAGACAATCAAGGGATTGGGATGCCTGCCATGTGAGGAAAGGCTGAGAGAATTGGTTTTGTTCAGCCTTGAGAAGAGGAGGATTAGGGGAGACCTTGTCACCATGTTCCAGTATTTAAAGGGTGGCTACAAAGAAGATGGAGGCTTCCTTTTTACAAGGAGTCACACTGGAAAAGACAAGGGGTAACGGGTACAAGTTACTCCTGGGGAGATTCCAATTGGACATGAGAGGAAAATTTTCCACAATGAGAACAAGCCATTGGAATAATCTCCCCGGGGAAGTGGTAGATTCCCCAACACTGGACACTTCTAAGATTCATCTGGACAGGGTGCTGGGCCGTCTTATTGAGACTGTACTTTTGCAAAGGAAGTTTGGACCAGATGATCCTTGAGGTCCCCTTCAAACCTGGTATTCTATGATTTTCAGCTACAGTAAGATTCATAGTACTGTCACTTAGGCAAATTAAAAACAATCAAAAAAAATCCTAACAGTTTAGAAAAAAGCTAGAAAGACCATTCAAGAAAAGCTGTCTTTCCTTGCAATTTCCACAAGAACTGTCCTGCAGAAAGTACTCTGTTCAGCTAACCACCCTAGTTTGGAACACCTAGAGGAATTCCGTTTACAACTATGGCACCTATGAAAGGAGTACCCTTCCCCCAAAACACCAAAAAAATAATTCAAATCTACCATTTTGCTATAGTTCATCATATCCTGCATGCAGCACAACAGTTCAGATTAGAACCAAGTTACTTAATTTAGCTACCAAATTTAGGCAACAACATATGAGGCTAAAACGAAAAGCACAATTCAAATTGTAATGTTTCTAATGCCCAAAAAAATACAAGAAAACACCTAAGGCCAGTCAATAGACTCTTCCCTACACACACCCCCCTCCTATCCTGAAAGTAGGAACAGTACAGCACAGACAGATTTAATATTTAAACAAGTACAGTTGTAGTGGATAAAGTTGGTGTGTGAAAATAATGCAGAGTATCAAAGTGAAGAATTTGAAGCCTGTCAAACATTAGGATCGGGCCAAATCATTCTCTCAAAGTATTACTTAGCATTTCTGTGGCATTTACAGAAAAGATTTCATTCACACACCGAAGACAGAGCTCTTACACAACTTAAAAGCAAACAACTCCCACTCCCCTTCTGAAGCAGAGATCAAAGCCAGAAATAAAAAATAATTACTAGCAAAAAATATTAAAAGACCACACACAACACCAAACCCACAAGATTTTAATCTTCCAAGCCTCTGTTTTAACTTTTGGAAAAAGTCACCATTACAAATACCAGAAGAGCCCTTGCCAGGTCAGATACAGGAAAAAGGTGGTAGCAGTTACAGAAACCAAGCCCAGGAATTAAGCTCCTTAATACAGGAAGATGTTATAATGCCGTATTTACCAATGAAAAAACAGTACCACATAAAAACTTCCATAAAGACAGAATCATAAAAAGAACTCTATGGTATCTGCTGAACTAATGACAAACTTCCTACTATCCATGTTGTGCCATTCTCTAGAGCCTAGACATATTTAAAATGGAGTGCACCAACTACATGAAAAAGGTCTCAAGTAAGCCAGACGTTAAAAAAAAAAAACCAAAAAAACCCAACCCTCTCCCAAATGAACAGCAACAATGGAAACAAGAAACAACTCAGCTGTTTGATGTTTGGCAGTCTCTACTGTTAAATAAAACTTAGGGATATGTCAGAAAACAATCAGAATTATCATTTTCTCCAGTTTTGATTTTTCTAGTTCTGCCTTTTAGAGGATACTTTTCTATTTGCCCAAGGTGTTTCTGACATTCAGCTAACTGTTTTCTCGTATGTGTAACAAGCAGTGCCCAGCCCTCAGCAAGGTAAGTTTTCAGCGCTCCTTGAAGATAGACTTCTGCCTTCTGTGGACCTTTCTTCCTCCTTAAAAGCAAAGAAATGAGTAGAGAGTGATATAAGAACCTTTGCAGTCAGGAAAACTCTACATATTTTCAAAAAGTGGTGATGGGAGAGGAACATTGCATATGAATGCAGACCGAGATGCAGTGAATCATTATGTTCTTTATTTTGCTGGTAACAGACCAACATATTGGCCTACCTTAATGCGGTTCACTTAAGCATGCAGAACTGTAATTAGTGTAAATATGCTATGTCAATGAAAGACTTCATATACAGATCTATCCCAAGTCAGAGCAAGTGAGGTGAAGATACCTCCCACAAATGTGACAAGCGCCATCACAAGCTTCTGACAATTAACTAAAAATATGCTTACTCAACAATTTTAAAGCAGGAAAATGCTTCAGTGAAAGTATCACGATTATCAGGCTTAAGTACAGCCTGAAACTTAGGGTATGTTTATGTTTTAAAAAGTCCTTTTTAAAAATCATTTTTAAATACAGCATGTTTTCCTCAAGGATTATATTCAAACATTTCAAAGCTAATGCATTAAAGACATTTTAAACATTCATTTACATATAAAACTCTGCCAAGTCCTTTCCCACAAGCTTAGCTGAGCGAATTCTTCCAATATTTGTGTACATTTCAATGGTGGCATGGGACAGATCCTGTTTAAAAGAAAAGAAACTATTATAAGCTTATATTAGCTAAATGGTATTTCACACAAACTCATAGCCAGTAACTAAGTTACTACCATAAAATTACCAGAATGAGTCACTTTCTAGATTTCCCCTTGCCCCCAGCACACAATATAGAGCAGTTTGTAACATGTCATCTTCACTTTCCACAACTGTTATCCCATATCTGTGTTATAAATGGCAGAAGAAAAAAGCCTATTAAAAATTAGATAAGGCAACTCAAAACCACCAAAATAATAGATGAGATACAGTTTCAAGCACTTCTTTATACTTGAATCCTCCTGTCTTTTTTTTTTTTTTTTTGAAAGCACCTGTTTCTCAGTGACTATATGCCATTAGATTATGACTGCAGGATTGTGCAGTGTATAATTCCAGGATACACCACAGCGTAATATATCTAGAACAGTATCAGAGCTTGCCTCAGACACTCACAGCTAATACTTCAAAACAAATCAACTACACACAGAATGTCCTACATGATACTTTCACTATAGCTGCACATAATACCATCAAGTATACAAAAGTCTGTGCTATGTAAACATAGAATTAAACACAAAATGCTAAGTTGCAAATGGTATAAGTATTTTTACAAGAGAGCCTTAAAGGAATTTTGCTTGAAGTTATGCAATCCCATGTTGAAGTTTCTCAGTCATCTTTAAG
This sequence comes from Athene cunicularia, assembly GCF_003259725.1. NCBI lineage: Eukaryota > Metazoa > Chordata > Aves > Strigiformes > Strigidae > Athene > Athene cunicularia. Next base: position 93,387,895 of record NW_020799091.1, read on the forward strand.
ATTAATTTCTAATGCAGCCACACTGTCTGCATGTCACCTACCTCACCTTACCCTCAGTTTACAATAGCAGCAACAAAATCTTTCTCACAAACAAACTTAGCAGGTCGACACACACTATATACCACCACCAAACTTTTTTCTAAAGTATATAATAATCTCTGGCCAGATACATAAAAACATTTCACATCATATTTACATATCCACAGCCTCTTCTGACTGCCACTTTCCTTCCACAGTCCACTCTCCTTCACTCAGCATATTAAGAACTACTCTGTCCTTCAAAACAAAATCCTTAAGAGCTTTCAACTCCCTAAAGATTTTACAGAGTATCTGTCAGAAATTATCTATTCCTATGGGGCAGGAAAATAACCTAGAATGAGCTCCCAAAGCCTTTATTAGGCCATTTTTGATGTTTCTTATGGAGACCCTAGAAAAATCACTTCTTTAAGAACTCACAACATCCTACAATCAACTAAGTGATCACTCCTTAACAAATCAGTATAACCAGAGAGGTCTCAGACATCAGCTACACACAGAAATGAAAAGTTACATTCCCCCAAAATTAAGGTACAAGCCAACATGCTTGCAGAAGATTTGACAGTCTTACAAAAGATTCTAAAGTTGTTGCATGAGACTAGCCATTGAATGAGAACAAAGCCTTTTCTGGTAATAAAAGCTCATCACTTCTTGCTTTCAACATGTCTGAAAAGCTGCATTTTACTTTCCAGACTCATTAGAATTTTAAATGCAAATAAATTATGTTAGCTATGTCTGGAAATTTTAACTAACTCTATGTACTTCTCCACTGAATACAGGGATAAAATATGGGTATATATAAATTGCATATATTTATGTGACAACTACATAGAAAACAATCTTTTAGAGTGTATCTGATATCTGAATTTCCATGGCATAAAAGTGCAGTCAAATACAAACAGGAATGACAAATATTTCATTGTCAAGCTCTGCAGATCCCAATTAGTTTCTTAAATTTAGGAAGATACTGCTGAATTTAGCAGAGATCTGGTGCAGGTTGGAACTGAATATGTAAGAGCAGCTAGCAATTCTGAAGATTTTCATTTTGGTCCATCTTACAAAGAAATGAAGTATAAAAATGAAACCTGGTATCTTCAGATGAAATCTTTTGATACTTTTTCTTTCAATAAAACTTTGTAAAATAAGTACCACCTAGTTTTCAGATTTAAAAAAAAACTACTCAGTTTTCCTCTAACTTTTCCCCAGAAAACTTTAAGAGCAGTACTGCAAATACAAGAAATTTCAGAGGAAAATTATTTAAGGAAAAAAAACCTGAAACAAACAGACCCCAAAACCCAAACACACTCTTGTGACAGTCAGGGTTTTTTTAAGATTTTATTTAAAAAACCCAGAAGATCATTACAATGGCTCCTCAGTACAGGAGCTCTCAGGAAATAAACATACATATTAAAGCACAATGAGAATCCTAATGTTTCAATCTATGCCAATTCCAACCTTATTATCCACAGATGTCTCACCATTTACATAAAAAAATTCAACAGTATAACTTAAACCATGCACCACCCATTGCAAAATGCAAGTCTAAACCATTCAAAAGGAAGCTGAATTCACACATCAATATTCTTCTGGGGAAGATTCAATTAATACTGAATTTGGGATAGCAGACTAATAGACATGATACTGGCTTTTTTAATAATGAAATATACATAATTACAGACATTAACCTCCAACTCATAACTGTAAATATTAAAATTAATCCAAATATTTGAAACTTGGGGCCCATACAGGATTCCAGTTGTAAAACAAATTAGTCTTGTGTTCAGTGTGTAAGCAATAACCTTTGACATCAAAATACAGGTTTACATTCTCAATGTTATCTTCTCATGTTTGAAAATTTTAGCCCTATTCAGTCTATAATATAAACACACAAAACTAAGTAACCAAAACTCATACTTACTAAGTAGTGTTTTTCAAAAGCTTCTACAGATGATAAGGCCTCTTTAAGTTTCTTGTAAGGGCTCTGTGAGGCATTGGCTTTAGAAAAAAGCAGAACAAGAGGTGTCACAAATATATGCCTATTTTAATAACACCCCCCCTTTTTCCTTCAGTAGGAAGTGGAGCGAAAACTTAAAACTAATTTTATGTGGGAAACAACACTAACATTTAGATAGTGAGTTTCTTTCCCAGGTTCTAAAATAAGATCAGGAAAGGCCGTTTCACAAATCTCCGTGTGTGCATGCACACATGAATGATGTTCAGGGTAGCAGTGTAAAGGCAAGCAGCAATATAGTAACTGTACCAACTTCTCCTCACAGTATTTCACAACACTCAACCTAGGAACACACACAACTGTACTTAAATAACATATTGTGCCAAGAGTTAATATTCTCACAACTCCTCACTGCTGGATTTATAAATCAGCGTGACAGAGTATACTGTGATTTAAAGACATTTTACTACTTTAAACAATGTACTTCAAAGGAAAATGGTTAGCAAGACCAAGGTTTTTTCTGAGGTTGTATGCTCACTTTAAATCCTTGACAGACCAAAAAGCCCCCATTTTAAAATCAATACAACAGGCACCACAGGACTGAATACATTATCATACCTGCAAGAACAAGTAAAGCATCAGCCCGTCAGCTAATGCTTCAAAGATATTAATTGCTCTAGCATATTTAACATCTGAAAGCTTCTTCCCTTCAGAAATATCTTTGCAAGTGTTAAAAATCCACAAGGAGTAAACAAATTTGATTGTTTAGTCATTCAAATAATATTACTTCAACTCAGATAATATCACTTTGTAGCTCCAGTTGTAGGTTATCTATTTGCATCAAATCAAGGATGCTCCACTTTTTTCAAATAATTTTAATACTTGTCCAAAAGTATTAAAAACTTTATTCAAAACCAGTACTGTTCAAGCCTATTTAACTAAATGCCGATAAATGGAGTATTAATGGAAAAACTTATACTTGGAACAGTAAGGAGATGCATTGATAATTTAAAGTACTAGACACACACTAGAAGAATTTTCAAGAGATAACAGAGTTCTACCAATGTTTATATATACGTAGGAATACTTGGAAATTATAATTACTGATGTATTTATATGCTGTGTATTTCAAACAACATCAGTTATTAGAAAAAATGAGTGCATTCTCGGTAATACCTGTTTCAGGGCGTTCTGCTCCCAACCCTGCTAACAGATCGACAGTTCTGTTAAGGTCTTCTGAATTTGGTCCCTTCTCTGACACAAGTCCACACAGATAACCCAGAGATTTTAACTATAAGAGAAATTATATGTTTGATTTCAGTACGCTACAAAATCAATATAAAAAACTCCTTTTATTCTATTACATCATTCCTACATTTCCACTGCCGTCACATTACATTGCTTATAAGATCTGTATTAAAGTTGCTCCATGGGAAGAAAGTAGAGAACCTTTCAAAAGTAACTGTTATTCTCACAGTACAAATTGATTTTATTAAGAATTAAACTGCATATAGGTTACTGACACAACATTAGTACACATGCATGTACACACATGTCCTTTCATGTGTAACACCTAATCAGAATAAATCCTTTTGTTTTTCCATGTGAATCTAGACAAAGCCCAAGATATTTGGCAGTTATTGTTAAAGATAATTTCTAATAACTGTGTCTATTTTTGAAAACTGTATAATCAAGAAATGCAGACAGTCTCCAGTACACTGATTAGACAAGCTTGTAAATTCACCCGCAGTGTTGTATTCAGGTGGAAACCTTCTTGAAAAGGAGATGATTAGCATAGCTAATGGTGTTAAAACAGCACCACACAACTACCATAAAGCCCCCTTCTAGACAGCACTTGAGACCCAGATGTCAGCAGAGGACACTGTCTTAAAGAAGTTCAGTTCTGTTCATCATCTGGCTAATTCATTTACAATAACTCAATCAACTACCATGGTAAGCCTGCAAAAGAAAAAAGGTCTCAGCTTGTCACATTACTGTACACCATATAAAATGGGGGTGGCCATTAACTTTTTTTTCCCTTTTAAGTTCCACTTAATTATGTCACTAGTTGCTAAATTTGTTCCATGCAGTCTTTTCTACCTTTCTGCTAGTCATTATCCAGCAATTTTTCCCTTTACCTTCTGTGTGTGTTGGTTTAAGCCCTGCCAGGACCGGAGACCACAGTGCTGTTGTGCCTCCCCCACCCTCGGACACAAGTAGGGCACAAACCCCGGGTTAAAATAAGAAGAAATATAATACAACAGCGTAATAAACAATCTGAACAACAACAGTAGCAATGATAACAACAGTAAACAGTAATAACAGTAAGCAAGACAAAAGATATACAGAGGAATACCGCAATGGTTACGGACAGCCTGCCGTGTGCTCCTGTCACCAAAGCCACAAAGGAAAAAATTCCCGCGCTCCCTTGCCAGACCTGACTTCAGCATGGTATGAACAACCCACCTGGAGATCCCTTCCCCCTCTCTGCTGGGGAAACTTAACCCTATCCTAGCTGAACCAGGACACTGTGTTAGAAGAGCTATGAATGGGAAGAACATTTCCAACCTGGGTACGTACCTTCCATAGAAACATGTAAGGAGCATGGAAGAATATGATGCACCCATCACAACTTTAAACAATTCTGTTTCCTTTATTCTGATCTGCCACCCCTCTTTTTTTTTTAAACAGTAACTCCTCAAGGTGAAATTGCCTTTCCTGCTTTTGTAATAAGACAACGGCCTCCTAGGGTCAGTTAGAGGATTCCTAAGTCTACTGAAATATGAATAAACTATGAATAAAATAAAATAAACAGAAAATATTCTATAGGTTGTACAAACAGAAGGATGAGCTTACGCTGGTCTTCAAAAATATCCACAAAGATCACAACATGCTATTTCACTAGTTTCTGGAGTTTGTAATCTTTCTAAACTGTTTTTCAACAGTGGAAGGCAGTAGCAACCTCAGACACTATCTCCTTCATAGAAATGGAGCAAGTGGAACTTAAAAAGACACTCATGTAATTAGGAAAGGGGCTTAACCAAACTGAAAAGGCCACTTCCCAACTTTTATTTTATGGTAAGGAGTAGTAACTGAAAAATTGAAAATTATTACTTAATTGACTCTTTCACAAGCTGCCAAGGGTATCACCTTCACTGAAGTTAGAGGTCTATTACTACCATACTAACATTCTGAAGAAATAATGAACTATGCAAACAGACTGCTGTAATCTCTATCTGTAATAGTAAATGGATCCAAATCTGGACAGTTTCTCCTGCTACAACTGAAATTCATGCTCCCCCTCTCAGTTGACATGGACTGAATCTGTTCTGGAGTTTAATTAGCCAGTCATTATCAAAATGGGGTGGGGGGAAAATCACAGAGGTGAACACACCCTAGTTATTCCCAGACCTCATCTGACAGTGGAAAAAGGGGATATAAACCTGGATGTCTCATCTAGACTAGATCCAAGACAATATACAGAACCCCATATTAAATTCCACAATAAAAAGTGCAAAACCTGTTCCACAGAAACAAACGGTCTACTTCAAAATTGTACCACCACAACTGCAACACATCATTTGCTCACCTTTTCAGTGGCATAGCTCCATAAGCCAACTGTGTGGGAAACATTTGCATCTATTTGAGCCCTATCACAGCAGCCTTCTATTCTTTGTAAGACTTCCAAACAACTCAAAAATACCCAACAATCCAAAGCTCCAGGAGGAACAGAGACCTGAAGATGAACAGATAAATTTAACTGGGAAATAAACATTAATCAGATGAGAAAATACTTCGGCAAAATACTTTTCCTGATACAATGTAGCAGATCCTCTTGAAAGATCTTAAAGAATACACAAAAGACAAGCCAACTCTTGCTACCTCTTGAATAATTCATATAAATCAGTTCATAAAACAAGGACAGCTAAGCAAATGAACAGTGATTATATTAACTAGATTTGATACATTCACCAAGATAAAGGAGAAGGAGAAGAGGACTAATAGGTACCAGTACTTAGAAAAATTCCCAAAATTTGGAAACCAAGCCTAAGGAAAGCAGAGTTATGAAAAATTTCTGTAAATTTACCACTACTTTCCTAAGGAGACATCAGATCTGGGACTGAAATTAAAAGTACACTAAGAGTAGATTAATAAACCTGAAAAAAATAAATTAGTCTAAGTTTCCTTCACAACAATAAGTCTGTTAATCAAAGGATAAGACATCTGTCATGAACAACTAATTAAATAATGGAGATAAAACAAAAAAAAGACCAAGAAGGGATTATCAGTCAGGACATGATAGAAAAAGACAGGAGAATCTGATACTAGAATATTTTAAGTATCAAGTTAACTAAAGATCTGGAACATATCACAATAATTGTGTCTCAAAATCTGGTTCATAAACAATGCAAAAAATTTTCCTTTTACAAAGACTACAAAAGTCTTGAAACCCATAATAAACTCATAATTAGTATACTTATATAATTATGATTTAATATAATAACTAATAATTACTAATAAGGTAATTAATATGACAGGAAAGTTCAACACGCAAGCACAATGCATTATAAAAAAAAAAATCTGAAAACATTTTCAGGAAGAGAAAGATCATACGAACAGAGTAGTTTAGATTTCCGCTATGTCTTCAGTGGTGTCAAGCCACATTAAAAGGTTTGCCTGTATTAAGAAAAAGGGTCACACCAGGGATAATATGCACAGGTCAGTGTCACTGTCTCACTGCCTGAACACCCTCACTCAGTCTGGATCACCCCATCAAAACAGAAATATCAGAAATAAGAGACAGTTCAGAGAAGAGCCTCAAACACTGGAAGCACAGGGCAGACTTGGAGTGGAGCAAAAGAGGAATTGCAGGTCATTCAGATATTTAGAAGGCTGCATGTATTTGTTTTGGAAAGAAAAAGCAACCACAAAACACATACAAAAAACATACTATCTGTGGGAATTACATGTTAGTTTTAGAATACATGAAGGTGTCAGCAATATATCTGAAGTAGATTTTCTGTTTTTAAATGTAGATGAACAGATGGAAATTATGGAACTTGCTACCACAATGTCAGACAGGCAAAAGTTAGCAGCTACTGTTATAATAGCACAGATGAAACTAAGAGAGAAGCAGACACCCACGGGATTAAGGATATGGATGAGTCACAAGGTGAAATCCAGAAATATTCTCACACACACTACACTGTTCTTAAAGATGTATTTCAATTCACATGCATGGTCATACATGGATGATTATCAGTGTACAACATCCCAGATAAAGCCTCTTTAGAGGATTAAAAACCACCAGCAGAAACTGAAGTATGGAGGGAGGAGGGGTAAGGCATGGAGGCATGCAACATGACAAAAAGCTTTGAGCACTGTCACTCGTTTCCATCTCTCTCTTCTGTCACCACATGAGAGCCAGACACACATGCATAACACAGAAGAGCATCAGCAGGCACCAAAAAGAATCACAGTAAGAACCACAAAAGGCAATCAAAGCAGCATCCAACTGGCATGGCAGTAAGAAGTCCTACTGTAGATATTGTTTCTAATTCAGAACTGGTTTTTGTTACAGACTACTAGCCTGCATAGCAGCACATTAACCACTCTGCATTATTTTCTTCAATATGATACTGTTATAGATTTAAATGATGGGAAATACAGTTCAAGAGACTGGTAATAAATCCAGGGAAGAAGCAGAAAAATTATCTACCATCTTAAGAAGGTAACTTTCCAGGTGAAAACTAGAATAGTTTAACTAAACACAGGTTTGGTTTCCGGATGTGATGTCTCCGAAATTTCCTTCCAAAGACATCCTCATGATGAAACATTCAACTGTAGCACTGTTACAATTTATTATTACAGCATCATTTTGGTAACTCACAGCCAGTGCTTACTGTATTCTGGTCACCAATATCTCAACTTTAAAAATCGTTAGATCATCATTGAATAAAATCATTCACATAATGGAATATATTACACTGACTCACTTCTAATAGCTTGAGTTCTTGCACACAGTTGTGGAGAAGCTCCAGTGCTCGCTGGGAAACCTCCCATGGCCTCTGCAGAAATATTAATAACGTGCACTGGCGAGAAAATAGGTAACTACGCAAGTCCAGTAGAGTAGCTTCTTGATTCTGAATTAGCTCTCTCTTCTCCATGTCTATTGGTTTTCGGAGAATTAAACCATTCCAGCTCCTCACTGGCTGGCAAAAAAATGTCAGCCAGTTTGCACCATCTAAGTAAACAAAAGTTAATATCCAAGAATCAACCACTGCTTTCTATCAAATCTGCTTCCTACTCCCCCCAGAGGTTGCAAGCTGGCTTATTCTCTCTAAAGTTTATCATACCGATAATTGGCTTAACATCTTAACTTCAAAAACAAAACCAAAAAACCCGGCAGAACTTCCAGTTAATTAGATAACTGAATTTCAGAACATTCAAACACCACTGGCATCTTGTCTTATTAGGCATATTCGTTATTTGTATAGTGGCAATGAGTTGTAATGTATTTCTTAGCAGTTAAGCCCACCCGAAGTTCAAAACAAACAAGCTTTATCCAGCTATCATGGATAGATGTGCCCCCATTTTCAGATACAGCATCAGGTTCAGTCAGGGCAAATGTATTTCACTGCAATTACTCCCGCACTATATTTTTACAAGATTCATAACACACACCTGATTAAAACTGTTCCGTAACAACATATGCTTTAGCTCATGAAAACAGTTTAAAGTTATTCAATACTTCTTGCACAGTAATTTTTCTTGATCTTGAGTAGTGCAGATTAAGCACATATTTCTACTCAGTTTTGTAGCGATTACGTAATGTGAGGCAAAATTGAATGCGTTTCTCCAGGAAGCTCTTTATTGAATAACTTAAAAGTGAGCTGTGAAAACAGCAACTGTATCTCAGCCAGATCAATACTTGGGTAATTATAGTTTCACAGCTCCCTTCGTAATGATCATAGAGTAAGAGCTAAACGCAGGTTTTTCATTAAAATTTGCTTCTAAGCCTCAAAGATTAAAACCAAAACTTTTATAGACTATAACTGACGTTACACTTAAGTTTGCAGACAGCACAAAACAACAGCACAGACTGTGTAGTGCATCTTCACTGCAACATACCATCCTTCTCCCATGTACACATATAGTACCCAAACCACTGGGCTGTTTAGTGGAAGCATAGTGAAGAAATTAATACACTCAACATTTATTTGACATTTTAAGACACTTACCACCAGCCCCAAAGTTGACAACATATTGAGAAAACAAGGCATCCAATTCATCATACTGCACTAGCGCATCCTCAAATTGCTGCAGCATCTCAAACACAAAGGCCAGTTCTTCCTTTTGACAGACAAGCAATACAAGGAGCACGTTACTGTTATTAGTCATGTCTGGTACTACCGCTCGCCGCCATCCATACACAGACCTCTGGGAACAACTACTCCCAACATTCTTTACCTTCCAGTATTCACACATACAGGAAAACCTGCCATTGTAGCAAATGTACCATTTCTTCCTAACACAGGGTGGCTCACAAAAGGAGATTAAGTCATACAGCTATGCCAGTAAACTCTGTTGTGTATCCAGATCCTGATTCACTAGCAGATAATTGTTCATACATCTATTAAAAGTTCGAGTTAAAAAAAAAAAATTGCTGAAGCCTCATTTCCCATAACAGTAATATTTTTTTCCCCCTCTGTTTACACTGTGAAGGCACCAATTGCAGTATTAATAAAGGTACAGTTGTGCACAGAAAAGAGAGCCAAAGTGGTAAGTAGAAAAAGTCTGCAAATTAGATATATCATATGCAAGAGGTAGTGCATAAAGTCAAATGAGATATGAAGATGAGGTGGAATTGGTGTGGAGAACAGCACACTGTACAGGATCCAGAAAACTCAAAAGGAATGAAGACCTCTAATTCTATTGAGAGTTTCTTGCTTTTTTTTTCTCTATACCAGCTAAAAAAAAAAGACACACTTAGAAATATAAAGACAACTGAATCCAAGGCATTTTCTACATGGGTTATTTCAAAATAAACATTTTTCTAAAAATCACCTCTGTACATACTGATAATAACCCAATCAAAGAAAGCATAGCAACATTCATGCTAAATGCCTATTACAGATTTGAGTGTCTTTGCACAAGCACAGTAATGGGACATTTACCCAAAATTCAACAGTAAACTACTAAAACACTTTCTAGAAGCAATTTGTTTGCCTCAGCTGAGCCTCGTAAAACTTTGACAAGCCTGAAAAGATTTGACTTCTGTAATAGCACTGTATTACAACAATGCAAACAAGATCTAAAAATGCTGCTTTTATAGCTGTCTTCCTATTTCCTACCACAACCAAAAGAATCACAAACTTCAAAGAATGAGCAGAACATTATACACACCAGAAAGCCAACTACAACAAAAAATAAAGCCATTATTAAAACAAGGACTCAAGTTCTTTCTTCAGTAAAAAAAGACTCTTACCTGGACCATGAAATACTCGCAGAAGCTCCACCCTGGCTCAGTCCTTTTCTCTCTCAAAGTTCTCATGTCATCTTCAAACTTGCCTAAGTTTTTGGTAAAAGACATGAGAAGCAATGTCCTGAGTTTGGTCAGGAAGGCATTCCAAGATTCCTGAGAACGGGAAGAGTCTTTCAAAGGGTCAGAAAGTACCACACATCTGTAAAGAGATTGTCAAAAATTACTTCTCAGGAGGTAAACATAAAATCACATATAAATGCACAGTTGAATACTGTGCACACCTGACAGATTCAGAGCGAATAAAATTTAGTTTTTCATTCAACACTAATCAGAGGAAAAAAAACAAAGTTGAGGGATATCCTTGTTTGTTTGGGGCTGATTATGTTGGGGTTTGAGGGGTTTTTTTGGTTGAGTGGGTTTTGGTAGCTTTTTAAAAACTTTTTCATGTATGTTTAAGTCTGTGACAGAGTTTTTGAGAAGAGTTAAGTGTTTTCCACAAAATGAGTACTATGAAGTGGGGGCTTTTTGAAATAATAATGGATACATTATTTCAATTACTTAAACATAAGTAATGCTGTAGCTATCCAAGAAAGCAGTCTGCTTAGCAATACAAATCAGCAGAATAATCATAGTTATTCCTGGCAAGAATTATGCAATATACAAATCAAGATCCATTAGATCACATATAGTTAGTTTTTCCTAAGTCACTTAAAATAATCCTCCATAATATATTCTTACAGTACCTCAATATGTTTTTACACATCCTATGTGCTAAAACTCCCACTGCTTTTCTCAGAAAATAAAGAGATCCCATTAATTCATAAATAAATCAATCTTTTTTTAGAGCATTTTCTTCCCTCAGTTTTTCCATCATAATTTAGTAACATTCAAAAAACTACTAGTATCTCTAAAGGCAGGAAAATTTCTCATCCAAGTAAAACACCATTACTGGTTAGAAAAGTAATCTTATCCCATGGCAAAATGATTAAACGAAGTCAGTCAATCAATTAGAAACCAAAAGAAGTTGGATCAGAGCTGTTCAAACTATTTGCCTAAATAATCCTGTAATATATCAAACACTGTCTAGGTACAGAGAAAGTGCTGCCAATGTACAGCATGGTATAACATGCTAACCTGACCTGTCAGCTCACACCAAGGTACAGAGTAAGTGCTTCCATCTACTCTTTTGAACTTCAAATGTTTACCCTGTCACTCATTTTCAGGGGGGAAAAAGCTCCTGTTTAAAAGTTAACTCTTAAGATTAAAAGAAAAAAATGTAATATATAACATGCAGTGCAATGTTTCAGAATGAGGAAGACAATTAACATTTGCGTATTTTGTTGACTTCAATGAGAACAGAAAGTTTCCCATATTCATTATTATTTTCCTTAGAATAAAAACATCTGAAAAAAAATGGCTTTAAGTCAATTATGTCATAGCAGAAAGGTGATTAAGTGAAAAGGCAGAAAGTACAATGGTAAAAAATAGGCCCTGCTGGGTTCATATTCCCCTCTCACCTGACTCCCACTAACTTTAATTCTAGTAACACTTTTGCAAGCACTTAAGCAAACAAAAAGCCCTGAAGTTTTAAAAAATTATTACCACACTGTTCCTCTTAAACCTCTCCTAGCCAGTAGGAGATACTTGAAAGTTTTTTTGAACACATTTCCAAGTCACCACAAATTCAGGAAGAACTGAAAATAAACTCCTCCCTTTATTGCTTGTGTCAGTCTTCTTCAAAGCATAGGTCTTATGGTGCCACCAGTTTGAATGCGGGACATCAAGGAAAGTCCTTAAATGAGCAAGGAACCTGTTACACAGGGAGTTGAGTTTTTAAATCAGCACACTAGCCAAAAGGTTAAAATGTTTGCAGATACAAGAATGTTTACCTGTCACTTTGTTTGTTACAGAAGTCATTTCTTATTTTATCTACTATAGAGGTTCGGGGAAGGATATTTGTTTTGTTCTTTTTCTTGGCATCACTCTCAACTACCACAATTAGCCAGTCCACTGAGTTGTGAGCTTTGAGAACATTCTGCCACTTAGTGATGTCTTCCTTTACTGTAGTTTTGTACACTTCCGTATCCTGGGATGAGAAGTGGGGAATCATCAAATCAAACAGACATTCTGAACAATTTCAAAAGGCAAATTTTGTTCCAACGTAAGACAAACAGAAAGACATATCAAATATAATTATTGTATAATTATTGACAATAAGTTCACTTACTGAAAGAAATCAAATGAGATAAAGTATAGTAAGGTTATAATCTTTGAATTTAATTTATTTTAACAGTAAATAAATTCTAGTATTTGGTAAACTATCATTCTTTATATTACTGAAATTAAGATTTTTAAACATAACTTAAGTTTTTACACATTCTTGAACTTCACAACAAAAATGTTTGAAATTACAATGCTGAACTGTTTTATTCTCACATAGTAACAGAAGTGTGATATTTATGCCTTCTAACACTGCTCAAATCTCAGTCTGTTTAAAAGCTTTTTTATAAAAATTTAAAAAACACAGAAGTGGTTTTTGGCACATTTTTGGCTTCTGTGTTGGTTTTAAACAGATCAATTTAGACAACTCTCAGGGGTGTTCTGAATACTTTTTGATTGGTCACAGATCAGATGTCACCTTTGCCCTCCAACTGGATAATTAATTCATAACAGAGGCCAACCAAAAAGCAGTGAACTATAGATAAACAGGATTAAGACATTCCAAATCTTGTTCGGTTTAGATTGCTGACATGTACTAATACCTGACACATATGGAAGATGAGCTAAAGAAAAAACATGTATCTTAAGATTTAACCTTATGAATGGAACATAACTGAAATACTCTGGCAACATTTCTGTACCATGAAGCAAGTGTGTTGTACTGCAGTAACACTTGGATCCTGGGCTTTTTCATGACAAAGTACTGAAAATAGATTATTCAAAAGCTTGTCCTCTTAGTATCAAGTAATATTACAAAGAAATACCACTTATTTCAAAAAGTACTCAAGCTGATTAAGTTTTGTTTCCAATAATATTGGGTATGCATGCTTATACAATGAAGACTTGATTGTTCAAGTAAGCGTGAAAAGCAAATGGAAAATACCAGAGAGAACAAGCAGAAAGTAAAAATCATTTCACTTATAAATCTGATTAATCAGTTTTTCCCAATATTTTCCTAATACTTACACAACATTCTGTCCAATAAATATGAAGAAAAGGAAAAGTCAAAAGGGCCTTATTCCCTTCTTTGGGTAGTAGCTCCTCTTTAAATTGAACAAAGTTAGATTCTAGATGAATCATCTTCGGAGCACGGCCATAAGACCTACAAAGTTTAAAAAGTGAAATCAGTGGATGAGACATACATAGCAGAATACAAAAATGAACATGTATTTTTGGGAAGAAGAATAAACTTAAATATTCTGGTATTTGAAACTCACAAATTAAACTTACTGCAGTTTGTATAAAGTTAACTAAAATTTGGTATCGTTTGAAATGAGATAGATGCTCCTTTTTGCAAAAAAAAGGAGCTAGAAGCTTTTCAGCTTTCATTACAAGATTGTCTGTATCTCTAGGACCTCTAAAAGTACAAAATTCCAAATAAGAGAATTCCCAGAATTTTTTTCTTCAATCAGAAAACAGTGTGCCATATCAAATTTTTTGCAGGAAAGTACATCCAATTCCACATAAATTCTACCTATGTTCTCATAAAGAAGAAAGCACGGCACTTTCAGAACGTGGCTGCCAAAGCACATCAAAGTACACACCAAGACAAACTCACAAACCAAAAAAATCAAAAAGAGAAGCACAGCATTACTATAATTTTTCTTTAGGTGAAGGCAAACATAGCTGAGTGGAAATGATCATCCTGAATAACCTTTACCTAAGTTCTCTTTTCCTCAAGTCAGTTACTATATTCAACTCAATTTACGGTAAGAGCTTCTCAGAGCACAATAAACACACACTTTCCCAAGTTTAGAAGCACACACTGAAATAGTATCACAGAATGAAATGTAAATTTACCTTCTCCATTCCATGGGCTCTCTAGGAAGCTGCTGAGAAAGTGTAGGATATAAGGAAGTAAATAAATTCTGATCTCCAGCACCTAAAAGTGAAAGACATTAATCTATTATCATCTGCAAATTATAGAAAAGAGATTAATAAACTATACTATTAATGGTTTATTCATTCAATAAAAAGATGTAATTTTGTCTGCTATGTGGAAACTGGAGCCTATTACTGAACTAGATTTTAAATTGCACACTCTCACAACCTAATACAACACTTTAACAAGACACATAATACATGTACTGTTTTAATTTCCTATTATAATTCTCCACATAGCTACATAATCCATATACCGAAGAGAGTAACATCCATAAACAATCAGCTCCTTAGGTGGACTCACTGGCTAAACAAAGTATATTTAAAAAAACCTGTGAAAACTAAATTCTCGAGACCACAAGACTCATTAGACAGTGTTTCACATCCCTTGTACAGCTGGGCCTACCATGAAAAAATCAGTATTAGTATGTGCTGTGCTTTACTGGGTTTGATTCCTCTCTCCCCATTATTCTGAGGATACTGCTAATACAAAGCAGCTCCGTGACCACCATGATGTTGTTGCTGCCTTCAGAAACACCAGGTCTGTTCAACATGGTGCAGGTCCCCTGGAGCTAGCTCTACACTGTCACATAGATGTGTGGTCAGGCTTAATTCATTTGAGCTGCATGAAATGAAACACCACTGGAGTAGCTACTTGTATACAAGATGGAACAAGGGTCTACCATACAAAAAAATATATTATCAATAGTCTATGAATATAAATTCTTAAATTCTGTACTTTTCCTTTGGGTACAGGGAGGACATGACAAGGAAGATACAAGCTTAAAGTAAATTCTCCCAACTTCTGATGGCTGTCAGCATCTTTCATCAGAGAGCTGGTAAACTCTGGAACAAGGTACTTTGACAGACATGTTTGAATCCAAAGTGACCAGTCAACCATACTACCTAATGCATAATACCCAAATAATCTTTTATGATACTTAAACAGAAAACATGTCATTTGACATCTGGCAAAAAGGTACATCCAAATGTGAAGGGAGTAAGACCAAAAGTATATTTGCCACTGCATTCAATCATAGTTCTAAAATCTGTTATGTCATGCTCACTCTCTAAATCTGGGAGAATGAGCTGGCCCATACTAGTTTAATGGTATCACTTATTAGATATCCCATCTGCACGTTGCCCTGAGTTATTATAGCTATTGCTCCCTTCCTTGTACTTCTTCCTTACTGCCTCATCTTTATCTGGCTGCATTTCCCTCTATCAGCAACTGCAATTTAGTTCTAAAAATTCCTTTATTTCCTACTATGGAGACTCTACTCTTGCCACTCCTCCCCCCACCTCGCCTTTCCCCAGGATGTCTTGAGCTGAAGAGCTACATTTTCCAATTAAGATTTTAAAGGGTATATAGGCAATTCTGATATTTCCTGGTAGTTTTCAATTTGTTTCCTTTTTACAATCATCTGCCATTGTACAGCCCAACCTGAACAGAAAGATGATCTTACCTTCCTGAAGAACAGGGAGCTACGGCTAGGGAAATACCCCACATCCTTTCTTCTCCCTCCCACCACGCAATCTCATCTCCTGGCACACATCCAAGCATTACTACCAGAGTAGCTTAGCACTCTTTAGTTTATCTTTGAAACCCTCTTCTAGTACGCTCACCTTTTCCCAGTTTTCTTATATATTGTTTTGATTACCAGCCACTAGGATAATTCTATCACCACACAATAATTTTAAAAATCAAATTTTAGAAGTCTGATTAGCTGCCAAAACAAGAAAAAACAGCTCTTCTGATGTCTAACCACAATCGCTATTATTCAATGATAGCATTTCCTAGAATAGTTAAAAAATAAAATACAAACAAAAAAAGCCCACTCTGCTATTAGTGCTTTAGCCTCAAGTCTCCAGAAAGCACTTTATTCTTGACTCTTCACCTTCATCTTGTTCTGTCCAAATTAAGTGCACTGTACCAAATCTTATTTAAGACTATAAATGAATGTCTAAAATGAATACCGAAACAAGTGTTAGTCATACTGTCAATGCTGTCTTATGCCAAGTTACAACATCTCTGTGAGCTAGGCCATGGAGAACAGTCTATTGATTTGCAAGTCATTACTGCTCATAGGAAGTGAGACACGGCTTAGTGATTTAGCAACAGCATGATGACCACATCAAAATGATAGCACACGAAGCTTGGAGCCCGATTGAAAGAATGAACCACATATTTTACCTCTGGAGCACAACAAAGTGCTCTTTCTTTACTGCACCTAAAAATCTAATATAGGTCACAAAAGTTTCAGTATTCAACATCCTGAGTAAAAAAGACTGTTCCAGAATATAAGGGAACTACTAAATGATAAGGCACCTTGCTATTCCAGAGAACCACATCATATTGTCATCTTAAGAAAGGTACATTCCTTTTAAAACCAGTCAAATTTTCCTCCTGCATTGGTTTTGAGGGCATATAAAATACACTTAAGAATGTTTTATGATCAAGGCATCTAGGATTAGAAGAAAAGGGAGAACAGATCTTCAATGCAAAACACCATTGAACACAGACCAAACTGAACACAGACAAATGCTGCTACCATGTATTACAAACACCCAAAGGGTTATAACGTTTCAGGTTCTACTGTACTAGACCCTGTAATCAGCATGTTTGAACTATGCATGTCAAGAACACTAAAAATTAAGTTATCAGCAGGCAACACTAGCACAGCACAGACACAGGACAAACATCAGTAGTAAGGACTTGTAAGGGCCGTAAGACTGGCAAGATGCATATTAAATTGTTAACTGCTTGCTACTGGACTGCAGGGAGGGAGGGGAACACCTCACAGCAAGTAGACAAGTATGAGCACAACCTTCACAAATAACAGAACAAAAAGTCCTGAAAGATCACTCTAGTTTTGGAGTGATGTTGTGCAAGTTTCCTATGACTCGAGACCTTAAGCAGGGTAGAAGTCTCATTCTCTTCTCTATGTATGCCTCTGAAGCATTAGTAGTTGCTCCATCCATTATCTACTTTCCCAAATATTCAATAAATTTTAAAAGGTTAAAAAAAAGTCAAAATAAAAAGGATAAAAAAGGAAAAAAAAAACCAAAACACAAGAAACCCAACCACACCACTACACACAAATTTTGCTTGCATCTGATTAAATTCTACGAACTTTGAATGAAGTATTCCAAAAACACAAGTAACCCTGGAATTCAAACTTAAAGCAAACCCTAAAAGTCTGCATAAATGTCAGAACTGCTTCAAAGATTTTGTTGTAGGTTTTTTATCAGGGTTTTTCTGAGGTGGGGGTATAGGGGTGCTGGTGTTTGTTTTGGCTGGGGTCATTTTTGTTGGTTGGTTGTTTTGGGAGTTTTGTTTTGTAGTTTTAGAAAGAATCACAAAAACAAATTGAGAGATTAATATGGCCAGATGCCTAAGCACAACTGTATTACAGCAAATTCATTTCAGTGGATGAGTCTCAACACTAAGCCCTCACTCAAAGGGTTCTCAGTAATGGAGGAAAGCCGCTCCTAGCCAAAGTATAAAGAATGATCAGATACACCTGAAAAATAGAAGGAAGGAAGATGTGCGTACATGGGAAAGAAAAGTAATTCTGGAATCCTACTATAACTAAAACAAAGCAGCCTTCTAGCGAAAGGTTGTCTTTAGAATCATCAAAATAAGACCCAAATAACCAATAGAGACAATAACTAGGAAGTAACATTAAAATGTCATCCTTTACCACTTAAAACACAGTAAGAAATGCACCTTATGTTTTATTGTATTAAGTTTGTCTAATATAATTATTCCATAAACAATATTAAGCTAATCAGATTTAATAGATTTAACACATTTCAAAATTACATGTATTTTGTACTATTTTAAAATATATTCTACAACTTCTCTAATTTCTATTATAAATTTAATAAATATTTTCCATTCTTCTATTTTAATACTTGATTTATTATATATTTTTTAGAAAAAAATCTATAGGAAAAAAATGCTAATCCATAGCCTCTGGAGCACCTACCTCAGCTTTTATACCATGTATGTCTGAATTAATTTATTCTCCATCTGGATGCCAACACACAACAAATGAAGAATTACTGTGTTTTTTCTGTAAGTGATGTCACATCAAGTACAGGGTGCTTTTGTATGTGAAGTAGTAACACATTTTCACTAACAAAATAATAGAAAGCAGTAACGTTCAAATGATATACATTAGAAAGAAACACTTCTGGAGAAAGGGAAGGAGAAAGCACATTTCCTCTCTTTCCACATTATAAAGTTCAGAAAGTATGCCCTTTGCCATTTATCTAAACGCTTCACAAACAAATTAAGACAAAGAGGTATCTGTCCAGAAATCAAATGCAAATTAAGCAGCAGAACCTTAAAAGGGTTTTACAATAAACCGAAATCAAACACTGAATCAGACAGTGCAAGTTAAGGTTTCTATGACCTTCAAAAGACTCGATGTCCACCAAACTGACATCCAAAATTGTTAAGATGGCCAGGTCAGGCAAAAGACGAACAAAATTTACCCAAATGAGTCTTGATTATGAACCTGGCTGTAAAAACTGATTACATGAACCAAGTAAAGAACATCTATATCTTTTGTTCAAGGACAGGCTGTATCTCTACATAGCAGCTCATAACCATAAACCTAATCCTGGGGAAAAATTCTGAAAATTATGCTACCCAAGAACAGAGACAGGCATCTAATACCAAAACACTTCTTATTTAGGTTACAGCACAATGCAAAGGTGACTGAGTATCCTAGCAAATACAGCTTCAAAAGACCACATGAACGTTCAAAGTACTAATTTTTAAAATTTTATGCCGTTGGTCCCATATTTTCTTTTTTTCCGTTCTTTCCACATTGTCTTTCACCCTGACATTTTGGTAAATCAAGTCAGTGCAGCCACCCTCCCTTCTCTCTACCCCTGTCTAGGACACTTATTCTGCTGCATATCTGTACAGAAAGGATATAAGAACCATAATGACGCCTCACCAGGACTTGCAAGAGGACAACATACTCTTTGTAGCAGCTGTCTGATACAAAAGAACCATAAAATACCGACAGTTTTTAGTTTGATCTCTGACTAAAAAAACCCCAAAAAAATAATCGATTTTTTTTCTAACACTTTTCAATCTTCTTAGTTTTTATAGGCTTTGTCACTCAATATCTGAATATCCCACAATTAATTTTTTTTCCTCTAGAGTAAATTATCCCAAGCCACTAACTACACAGGCAGTGTAAACTGAAAACTCCTCAGGTCAGATGACTGAAGCAGACAAATATTTTCCTTTGATACCAATGACAAACCCAGTCAACTGAGATAAAAGGTTTCAAATACCTTTAAAAGAGCTCAGTGCCAAGACTACACTTCAGGGTGGTTTTGCCTAGTTTTTATCCCCAGGTATCAGTCACGGCTAACCACTGATCCCACTTATTTTTCCACTGGTAAAAAGTTCTGCTATAAATCTTTTTTTCATAATTCACTGGTCTATCTATAAGTAGATCCAGCTTAAGTTTTGGAAGGCTAGTGAGGTTTTAGTATTTGTTTCTTTTAAAGGTCCTTCTCCCCCCCCAACCCAGATTCATGTTCAAAAAAAGGTCTAAAAAATGAAACACAAGACAGCTTAATTGCTATATAAAAATCTTAGCTGATTCACTAGTAGTAGCCTGCAGAAGAAAACCCTTCCAGTAAAACTTTACATCTTTACTTACTGCTGAATCACTAAATCTGTAAAATAGGGGTTAACACTAACAAGAATATGCCACTGCTTCTCACAACATATGTAACCAGATATTTAAGTATAGAATTATATTGGATCAACTACGCAACAGTGGTGACTTAAAATGCAGACAAAAGTCCTGTTTGAGAACAGGGAAAATGCATTTATAGTATATAGTTGCTTAAAGGGTCTCACTAGCAGCAAATCATTCTAATCACTTGGGCTACATGCCACTTCTTGTTGGTACATTTTTTATTACATCTACCTACTAGTAACAGAACTTTAGAATCAAGCTCTTCCAGTTCTAAAACAATATTCTTAACTGCAAGCATTTATTTTCACTCCAAAAAGATGTAAATTCTTCCCACCCCCCCCTTCACATCTATTAACCTTTTCTGTTTATGCTGCTCTTGTAGATATTTGCAAACGTTTTCTATTCTTCAGCCTACAATGATTTTGCTGATGGTTTTGCTCTTGCTGTATCACAGCACATTCTGAACACGGACCAGATGAAAGCGATGTATCCCATTCTCTCCAAAGATTATATATAAAGTTCATTGTACTAAGACAGAGTCTTGACAGTGAGAACAAATATGCACACACACAATATATAAACAGATACTACAAGCTTATAAGGAATATTCAACAACTGCACGAAGATAATTACAAAAGAACACCTTGGTAGAAAAGCTCTGAAAAACCTATTACTTCATTTAGCAGCACTGTCTTCAGTCTTCAACTCCCTCTGCCTATGGATAGACAGAGCTCATAATGTAAGGGCAAACCAGCTACATAAGGACAAGTTCTTTCATCAGAACACTTGGTTGATATATCTATCTATCTATCTATCTATCTATCTATCTGCAAGAATATTAAAGTTCCAAAGACTTTCTCAAACTATACTTTCAAATAGGACTCATGAGAAGGAAGCAACGCTGATTTGGTTTTCTAGGAAAGTAATCTTCATTGTTTTAAAGACTATGTCAAGTCAACATTGCAAAGAAACTACCCAAGTTTAAGATGTCTGATGCAAACACTCAACTTGCCTTTAAAAAAAAAAAAAAACCTAATAATGCTAAAAAACCTAATAATGCTAAAATTAATATTTCTGCAGCAGTGAGAAAGCTAGAAGCTGACTCAAAATCCTTTGTAAACATACAAGGTCTGGCAGCAATGAAGATAAATTGCTACAAACTTGAGACTTTTCAAGGTAATGTGCCAGAGAGAGCATAACCACAGCTGGACAGTGAAACTCCTCATAGAGTTTACAGCCTAATAAGAACAACAGTATAAAAATATGATTCAAACTAATTTGGAACAGAATCATCATAGCACTCAGTCCTAACTGACAAGAATGATTTAATACTATACGGGATACTGCCATCTTGAGAAAAGCAAAAAAAAAAAACCATAAAGAAATAGCATCTTTCCATTAATATACTACTTTATACACACTTACAAAATATGGTTGTCTGTCTACCTGGAGAAAACATCTCTGGAAGTTTTTGGTTAGACAGTTTGCCTAGTTGAATTCTATTAATTTAAACTCTCTTTTAAAACTATGGGATTTTACCAGTAATACAAATAACCATAAATACAAGGCTAATACATCTATATACAAATTCTGAGGACAAAATTATTAAGTTGCTAATGTGAACAGTCATGACAAAAACTGCATTTGCAATTTGGCATCAAATATACAAGCCATGTGGAATCTGCCATTTTTATTCTATAGGCTGAAGTCTATACATACATAAAGTGCTAAACTCAGGATTGTACCAGTACAGCAAATAACTACTGTTACAATACAGGCTAACTCACAGATTTGAAAGCCTAAGTCTAACAAAGAAGCATTTCTTTCAGAGTACTGTCAAATTTTTATCAAGTAGATAAAAACATTTGTTTACAAAACATCTCTGGTATGCACAGTGTTGAAAAATAAGTTTAATTCCAAACAAAACTCACTCTTTGGTTCTCCCTTCTTAAGGATAAACCCTAAGAGTTAACAACATTTATTTTATGATACAAATATTTATCTGACGATTAATCTAAACCTTAGAAAGGAAACACTTATGTTCTGAGACACAACCTTACTTAACCTCCACTCTTCCTGCATATAATGAAAAGCTAGCCATCCCCTTGCAGGTCTGTTTTCCTCTCATGTGCACCTGCTAGGTGGGGCAGTTACTCCAGACAACTCCCAGCTGCCTGAAATCAGAACCACAAAACAAATATAGACAGTTATTTGTTGAACAGCTTCTAATACCTTGACTTTGAATGTGTTTTCCAACAAACCAGTATTGAGCCAACAATTCTTTCCCTGGAAGGCCAAGCTTCACCTCCTCATAAATCTCCAACCAATATAATGCTTAGAAGAGCTTTCCTTCAAGTAAGTCATTTTTGTTGAGTACATTTGTTTGAAGTACTACAGTCTCCAAGTACTCCACTTCCATGGACAGAGGAAAAAGGGAAACTAAACCAGCTAAAGCAAAACACATTCCCCATTAAAAGCAAATGTTTTAGTTTAAAAATGGTATCAAGTCACCCTTACTACACTCACCAGAGAGGTTATCTCTGAGCACTTTTACTCAATTAGCCTTATTTTTTAGTTTGTCTCAGACCAAGCTGTTCTACTCCATACCAGTAAAGATACTACTGTCATACTTGTTCACAGCACCAGAAAGAATTCCTTTAGTTCAGGAGCAAGGCATACAAATGATACATAATGTTCACCTCATATTTCATTTGTAAGTATGCTGCGACCATACTGTATAGTGGTAAGTCCAAAATATTTTGCAAACATAACATACACTCACTCACTACTTTAATATTTATTTTCAGCATCAGATTATTGGGCTTGACTGAAATCTGATGAAATTTAATGTTTGGAATTTTTCTAATTTCCTTGCACAAAGAGGCAAGAGTTCTTTTTTGCATTTACCAACAAAAAAAATCAAGCCTGAGGTAAAACTGCATGTCCTTCAACAGACTGAAACTTACGTTACTTATTAAATCATACAGGAACAGTAAGGACTGACATGGACACGCACCCCACCCCCAAACACTCCAATTTCAAATACAGAGTAAAGTCAGCAAACCTAAAAAGCAATCTGCCACAGCCTGAACAGTAGTGGTAACGCCAACAAGGACAGCAACAATATCCTCCAGATGTTTTTGATATGTGCATTTTTCTGACTTTAAATCTGAAGTGAAATGGATTTCAAAAGTCTTGAAGTATGTAAGTACAGAAGATTCAATACATATATCTCTGACTTCAATTTATGAACTGCATCCAAAAAAAAAAGTTTAAGAAAGAAAAAAAGCACATTTATAAAATAGTCTGAAGAAAAAATATAGACACACAGAGTTATGTAATTATATAGTTATGAGATTATAGCTGGATAATTTTTTCTAACTACCACTATCAGTTGAAGACCTTGATCATCGATGCTTGCTTTGTAATAACACATGCCTGTGAAAGTTTCACACACATAAAGCATTGCCAGCGTTCTACTGATAAAGTAGAAATATGTAGTTTGTTATGTCACTGATATATTTTTGACTGAGAACAAAAAAAAAAAAAAAAAAAAAAAAAAGCAGCAGAATTCTCTACACCATTCTCGCTCACTTTTTTATTACAAGCATTACAAATGCAGTCGGAATAGAATAGACAATTTCACTTGGAAGAGACCTACAACAATCATCTAGTTCAACTTCCTCATCACTTTGGGGCTGACCAAAAGTCAAAGCATGTTATTATGGGCACTGTCCAAACACCTCGTAACACCAACAGGCTTGGGGCATCGACCACCTCCCTAGGCAGCCTGCTCCAGTGTTTGACCACCCTCTCGGTAAAGAAACACTTCCTTATGTCGAGTCCAGTTCACCTGTGGTGAACTTTGTGTGCAACTCTCTATACCTGTAAGAGCATGGGAGCTCACGTTTTACACCAGGACTGGCACCCACATGTCCCAGCTGCCTGCCTCCGACACCTGGAAGCACGAATTCATCGCTGGAACTACGCAATCCGGCTTGTTAAATGAACTGTCTCAGAGATGAAACCAAAGCCCAGCAGTTACAGATTAAATTATAATGTCAGCGGGAATCTATCCTCACCACAGAGGATGCAGGATGTCTTACTTCTCGTGACTTCTCTTACACAGAGCAAAACTACACAAAGCTCGCTGGCAAAAAGTTTGGGGTTCGAGATTTATTGTATTTGACTCTCTTCCCCTAAGCACCTGTAAGCATGACGTCCGGTTTTATTATTTACTATAGCCCTGAAACATACAGAAACAGACCCAAGTTTGTCCACTTGCCATTAAAAGACTCTCAAACACCTCCAGGGATGGGGACTCCACCACCTCCCTG
>NW_020799091.1:93412589-93522692 GCF_003259725.1 Athene cunicularia
CTGACACCCGGCGTGAGCGACGCGAAGCTTTGTTAGAGGGGTTCTGTAAGGCTCTGGGGGAGTTCGTGGGCCTGTAAGGCTGCGGGACAGGGGGCCGGGAGGGGGGCCTGCCCGGCTGGGCCGGCCCTGCGGCCCTGGGCAAGGGGGCTTGTGTGGCAGGTGCGCTGCTAATTTTCACACGTGGGTTTAAGCTTCTGCTCATCACCCTCGAATAATCCTCTGCGGCAGTATGGAGAGCTGCTGTTTCATCTTTTCAGCCCGGGCAGGGAAAAGAAAGGGGACATACTCCCAGGACACGGTAACACATGCTTTGTGCTTCAGAGCCTAGGTTGCTCCAGTGGCTGTTAGAGCCTGCAGCTCAGATACTTTCATGGGAGTAAGTGCATTAGGGATCATATTTTCCACTGACCTCAAATGCTTTAAGCAATTTTGTTGCAGGCCATCTTGAAGATCTGCTTTAGAGATCACAGTGAATCAGGCAACAGCTGGCAGGCCCTATAATTCACTAGTTGTGTTCTTGGAGCATGGAAACCATGAAGAAGAAAGGGCAAGGAGTTGTGAGTATAGAGTGTGAGCTCAGAGGGAGGATTATAAGGAACAGAAAAGAGCACATAGCATGGGCAGGTGAGTAAGGGGAGGTAAATTAATACAAGGGCAAAACTGGCTCATGCAGAGGAGACACAATCATATTTCCATTCCAGGGCAATGCATAGTGGTTAGGGTATATCAGTGAATATGGCCCTTAATGTTTTAGAGTTTATACTGTAGCATTTTTTAAATGCATAGAAATAATACACCGTTACACTCTGTTGGGTCTAATTAGTTGCATTAGACTTCAATACTCATAAAATTGATTCTTGTTTTACTGTAGACTGAGATCGTATTCCTTTGTTTTTTAATAAATCTACTGTTCACTTTGGTCATCTGCAGTTTCTTCAGAATCAAGAATCCTCAGAGGATTTAGACTTACTATCTCTAATAGAAGTAAGTAAGATATAGAAGAGCATACTGAAAGTAGTCTACCCTAACGGGTATAAAATGAAAAACACAGCATACCTGTGTAAAACCAAATGTAATCACAGAATCATCTAGGTTGGAAAAGACCTTGAAGATCATCCAGTCCAACCATTAACCTCACACTGACAGTTCCCAACTACACCAGATCCCTCAGTGCTATGTCGACCCGACTCTCAAACACCTCCAGGGATGGGGACTCCACCACCTCCCTGGGCAGCCCATTCCAACACCTAACAACCACTTCTGGAAAGAAATGCTTCCTGACATCTAGTCTAAACCTTCCCTGGTGCAACTTGAGGCCATTACCTCTTGTCTTATTGCTTATTACTTGGTTAAAGAGGCTCATCCCCAGCTCTCTGCACCCTCCTTTCAGGTAGCTGTAGAGGGCGATGAGGTCTCCCCTCAGCCTCCTCTTCTCCAGTCTAAACACCCCCAGTTCCCTCAGCCGCTCCCCATACGACCTGTGCTCCAGACCCTTCACCAGCTCCGTTGCCCTTCTCTGGACACGCTCGAGTCATTCAATGTTCTTTTTGTAGTGAGGGGCCCAAAATTGAACACAGGAATGGAGGTGCAGCCTCACCAGTGCCGAGTACAGGGGTCAGATCCCTTCCCTGTCCCTGCTGGCCACGCTAGTGCTGACACAAGCCAGGATGCCATTGGCCTTCTTGGCCCCCTGGGCACACTGCTGGCTCCTGTTCAGCCGGCTGTCAATCAGCACCCCCAGGTCCCTCTCTGACTGGCAGCTCTCCAGCCACTCCTCCACAAGCCTGTAGCACTGCTGGGGGTTGTTGTGGCCCAAGGGCAGCCCCCGGCATTTGGCCTTATGGAAACTCCTACAGCTGGCCTCAGCCTGTCCAGGTCTCTCAACACTCCCACCCAACTTGCTGTCACCATATAATAATCTAAGTCTATAAATAATCTCTGTGTGAATCATAACTGTTTATTGCACAGTGACATCGTGCTGAGGTGGTTTGGGTGTTCTGTTCAAGTATTTCCAGAAGTCGATTTGTGTAGCGTTTTCTTTCAGCAAAACCTTAACCCTATTTCCTGGGCTTATAATGTTGTTTCAAAAATAATTCCCTGTAGCATCCCTGTAGCATGTTTCATCCCATAGTGCAGATGAATATTCCCAGTTTTATCTCTGCTGTTTTGCTTTAGGGATTAATGGTTGTTTGCAATTTTGTGAATATTTCCATCAGCATTTACACAGAACTTTTCTTTCACCTTAGTTGTAACAAGACTTGTTTCCTTGGCACAGGACAAATACAAAATTCCTTACCAGACCAAATCTCATATAGCTCAATAAAATATTATATCTGATTTTCAGGTTTAGGTGAGCAGCTAAAGGCCAACATTTTTTCTTTACATTTTTAAGTACTGTGAGATTCAAGGTGTGTCATGGCACAATTTTATTTTAAAAATGTCAGCACTTACACATCATTTCACGGTATAAGTAAGAAGTATGTGGCAAATACATGATTTGCTGAAACAGAAAAAAAAATGCTGTTATATGTATGTGCAAAAAATGATAAATTCCTTCCAGTAAGCTCTAAAGTAACTCATTTCATGTGTCTGTCAAATATTCCATCCTGTGCAGTCCTAAACAACTCTGGTAGGAAAAGAGGCAAACCCAAGTCAGATAAGCAGGAATCTTTTCCAACAATCTCCCCTTACTGTAGAGTGCTTGTCCCCTTTTCTCAGAGATTAGAGCTAAGGTCAACAGTTCATTGGGATTAAAGTTTTAATCACCACAGAATTTCATACATATTCAATCTCCTCTGTCTAGTTTTTATAGTTGCAATATATATAGCTGTTTCTATTAAACAAAAAACCCCAACCCTATCCTATCCTTGCTAGCTGTTTTTGATAGCAAGTGAAGCAAATACACCTGCACTTGTGGATTATTCCAACACCATCTTCCCCCCTGAAAAAAAAAAAAAAAAAAAGAAAAAAGATAAAAGAGAGACAGACACATTAACATAAGCAAGAAGATCTACAAGACTAAGGAAAACAACTTTTCACTGTGTTCTGAGGTGTTTAATTGCCAAAAATACTTGAAAGTGAATTTGGGAAGTGAAACTGACTGGTCTGTGATGGAAAAAAATAGATGTTTTACAGCAAACTATATAGAAAAGGAAAAAAAAATAAAAGCAGTTGGAAGTTGGGACTTTGACAACATTGTGCTTTTACCTTGCATTTTGAAATTAATGGATGAAATTTTCCTGTGGGGAAAATGTGTGAAATGGGAAAAGGGATCCCTTGAATTGCAATTAGAGTTTTCCTTTTCCTCTATACCAACAATGTTTAAAATACTCTCTGTCTCCACTGGAAATCATACATGTCTTAAGGAACATTATTCTTGTATCCACAAAACCTGATCAGATTATAGACACCAGGCCATCATGGTGCTACAGTTCTCTCCAATTTTTCAGCCTTACATGCTTGGCAAGATAAAATTACATTCACGCATACAAAACATTAGCAAAGCAAATTCTCTTAATCTTTTCAGTTTGAGGGGTATCAGGTGCCTGAAACTTTTCCCTAAGCACATTAGCAGAGCAGAATTACACCTGCACTTTAAATGATGAATCAGTGAGAGAGAAGGAGCTGAACTTGAGGTAGTTTATAGCCAGCCAGAGCCTGTGCAAATGCTGCTTCTGAGTATCAGCATTGTCATTGGAATAGGCTCGATGCCCAAGTAGGTCACCACTAGGATGGATCTTGGCTTTGAGGTGCAGTATAAAGGAGCAGATTAGGAGGCATCTGTATGACTGGCTGAAAAGACAGCGTATATGTTACTAGACCAAGGAGAATTTTCTGTTTTCCAAGTCCATGTGCATTGCAGTCTGCAATGGACAGGAGTGCACGCCAGCCCTTCCTTTCGTCCCCTGTTCCACAGTCTGGCTTCTGGGCACAGCCATCGGAGGCGTGCTGGCTCCACAGTGGCCATAGCACACACTGTCAACTCCCTTCGGTGGATGTTTACAGGATCAGGGCTCTGGATGCATGAGAACACACTAGTTAGGAAAAACAACCCTGGGAAAAAATGGACTCTCTCTCTTTCAAAACAAGATGCACAATCTCACTCCCTACATCTGAAAATGCAGACTCCACTCTTCATGCTATCTTTGTTTAACTGCACTTGGTTAACACTTTCAGTAGCAATAGCTGGTGTTTATTCTTCCTACTTTTATTTTTGTATATGCTCTCTCATCTTACAGCCAGGTCACCTTCCCCTCATTTCACAACTTCCTGCAATGGGGTTTATAAGATATCAAAGAGAACTTAAATTTTTCTCCATGAAAATTTTGCATGGTTGCAGTTGTTAATGTTCTGCTGTAGTGTTTCTTCTTATTGATGACTTAGAGATTTAGACACCAAATAGTCACTGCCATCAGGAAATCCCATCAGTATAACATGAATCATGTTACATGGCTCGTTGTAGGTTAGGCCAGTTTCATGGGAAGTTTCTGTGGCTTTTGGGGACTCTCCCTCCTGGAGGAGGAATGAAGTCTGACTTGAAAGGTGGGGATTGTTTCAGAGAAAGCAACTGGTTTCGGATGTACCATATGTGTATATTGTATAGTGGTTAATGTAAACAAATAAAGGGTTAAATTTCTCATTGTCCCATTCTATTATATATCATGTGTTTTGAAGCACAAACCCACATGGCACAGGTGTCAAGCAAACAGGGGATGTCAACATATCCCACACCTTTTTCTGCTCCTGAATTTCCATTTCCTTCTTTTTCCCCCAGCTCTTCTGTTACTGGTTTGTTTAAATTATATTCTCTGCAAGGAAGGACAAGGAATTTCATTATCTCTGTAAAATATTTAGCACTTTAACTTGACCAAAATAAAATACAGCTGTAGCTAAGTACAGTACCAGAAAGACTAATGAACTCAATAACTGCAAGAGAAGCAGCAGTGGTTTTGTAAGGAACTGGATCTTCTATCTCAGATCTCCCGAAGAGCTAGAAGGTTAATTAAACCCTGGCTCATTGTTATAACACTAAATCCTAAAATGTGATGTTAGTCTTCAGGTCCCTACTGAGACAACCCTTGTTGAAATTCTTTCAAATATTTAAGAAGCAGGGAAGAGGAAGGAAAGCAGTTAAATAATAAAATCCCTAATTGCCTTATGTTTTGATGGAATGTCCATCACAGGGTGAAATCCATGTTTGAAAAAATCTTCCTGCTGAGTTTGAAGATGATATCAACTGTCCAATTCTGGGAAGGCAGAGACAAAAGAAGACAAACAGAAAGATAAAGGTGTTGAGGAAGGGAAATGGTCCCCAGCAGGCAAGGGTGTAATAGGAGGAAAATACAGTTCCTATGCCAGATTTTGATCGGGATGAAGACAAACCAGCAGTGTCCACAGTGTAATTTGGTTCCCTCTCTCCAGTTTTGTCTGACCGCCTGATAGTCTTTAAGATAATGGAGGCCCAGGAGTATCATGGTAGATCCTGGGATCCCAGGATTTGCTAGCAATAACAGTCTTGAATGTAAAATTCCTTGTTCCTTCTAATCCACATATTCCACTGCTCCCATTTGGTGGCCTCCAAATAAAGATTTTCCATGAAAAAGCATATCTTTATTCTCTACCTCTGACCACACTACAGCATTTCTTTGTTTCATGTCATGGGTTGACCTTGGCCAGCAGCCACACAGCCACTCGCTTACTTGAGATAAAGATAGTTTAATAGGTGAAAGAGAGAGACAAAAAATGAAGCAAAGGAAATTTCTCACCACTCCCACAAGCAAACCAGTGCTCAGCCAGTCTCTAAACAGCAGCCACCTTGGAAGCCAGAAGCCCTCCTTCTTCCTCTACCCTAGCTTTTACTGCTGAGCGTGATGTTAGGGTATTTTATGGTATGGAAAAGCCCTTTGGCCATTTGGGGTCAGCTGTCCCAGCTATGTCCTCTCCCAGTCTCTTTCCCACCTCAATCTACTCCCTGGAGAAGGAGTGGGAAAAGAGCAAGCCTTGACGTTGTGCAACCTCTGTTCAGCAACAGCCAAAACGTTAGTGTGTTAGAAACACCATTTTAGCCACAAATTTGAAACATGGTGCTATATGAGCCGCTATGAAGAAATCTAACTCTATCCCAGCCAGACCGTTATGCCAACTCTCAATTACACGGTGGATACTGAAGGTATCTTCCCAGAGCTTTTCAATGCAGTCACAAAAATTGGTTCCAGTTACACTGTGCCCAGCTCTTCTTGTTTTACAACAACCAGTCATTTAACAGATAGAGGGCTGGTTTCCCTGGGATGGCTTAGTGTAGGATTATGCCAGAGATATTAATCAAACAATACCCTGACTTCGCATATTATCGCCAGTGCTTAAAACAGAGCCTGTAGACAGATGAACAGTTCTGGGTGAAATGGCAGGGGATAGCTTACACATCTGGTACTTTGCCAAAGTTCAAATCCTGTCTGACCTGAAAATGGTTACAGAGAGAAACTTTATAGACAGAACGAATATATGAAGGTTCAGATTTATCATTATCTGGACAGTAGTGAGTTTTGGAATGAAAATTTCAGAAGGGATTGCTGCAGAAAGCCTCCTTCTTCAAGATGAGCATCAACTTCTACCTATGGGAAAAGTTTAAAGGAATTTTTCCAATAAGGTTAAAAAAGAAATCCTTGCTTCTAGAGATTTTTCACTTTTCCTTTGATACTTTTGGTAATTAATATTTTGGGAGAAATGGATATTGAAGTTCATGGGCTTCCACTGAGATGGCCTGCAGTTGCTCTTCTCATTCACTCTCTAAGGCGTTTGGGATTAAAAAAAAATTATTTATTAACTGTAACTAAGTTTTATATAAGTACTGAAGGAAACCTTATCCCAAAGGAAGAATTACTCAAGGAATCAGCTATAGAAGTAAAATGTAGAGTTTTATGTTTTCATTTCAATTTGCAGACAGCAGTCAGAAAACTGGCACCAAACCGCATAGTCTAGTGCCGCCAGCTTGTGGCCCAGCAGTGAACAGCGTTTTGGCACAGACACGAACCTCTGTCAACAGACAGTACTTCTAGATATATTTTCAGGTAATTCCTGTCAGTCAAACCACGGTAAAAATGAGACACAATGTGTTTGCCCCGTTAAATAATTAATTAATTCCTGCACACTTTTAAGTATTTTCATTTCTTCCCTTAGACTTTGAGATGTTTGGGTGA
Source organism: Athene cunicularia (assembly GCF_003259725.1). Classification (NCBI taxonomy): domain Eukaryota; kingdom Metazoa; phylum Chordata; class Aves; order Strigiformes; family Strigidae; genus Athene; species Athene cunicularia. The sequence continues at coordinate 93,419,786 of NW_020799091.1, forward strand.
CCATTGAAACCAGAAGTTATTGAGGTATGCATTTGGTATCAGCTTAGAAATGGCTTTTCACCCTATTGTACTACCAGAGAAAAAAATATGTTGGATTCACTCTATGGTTAATGAATTTGTGTATGAAAGAAAGTTAAAATTAATGCTGGAAGCATACTTAACTTTTTGTCTCTCTTTGGGTCAGAATGAATAAAACACTCCTTCATGCAGTCAGTTGATTATTTTTAACTGAATGAGTTTCCCATAGGAAAGCCTGTTTATAATTAACTAATTTCACAAATTCACAGCCACCTGCAGAAACATAGAAAAAACTGTTAAGATTTTTACATTTGGGAAAATTCTTTTATAATACTGTGAGGTTTAAAACAGCTTAAGAGCCACCATGTCTTTTCAAATTAGTATATCAGCCACAAGTCATTAGCTGTACATAATAATCAGAAATTGGGCTTTTTATTTCATATCATTGGGAAAGAATCATTGACTGGAATTTGTTTAACAGCAACAAAACCAGCATGGGGCACCCATTTTCATACCAGCTCTGTTCAAGAGCATTTTCATTCCATCCACGGATGTCTGTCTGTGTTTCTGTAGCAGAAAATGCTGTGGTGTTTAAACAGCTCCCCATCACCAGAGTTATGAAAAGATGGGGAATGCAGAGGAAGTGACAGTAACTTTGCAGTAACTTTGCTGAAGAGCTGTGTCCTTGTTCTGAAATCCCTAAATGACCTCCAAGACAAACCAGAGGGACAAGGTTGAAATGTGGGATCAAAGACTTTCAAGAAGTGTCAGGAAAAGCTAGGAGCCTGAAGAAGAGGAGAGAAAAGAGAAATCATTTAAGGAAAGAGTCAACAGCAAAATTGACCAGGAAGCCAGGGCACAGCAGCTGGAGCAAGGAGAGGGAGACACAACTTAGCCTAGAAGGGAGGATCAGTAGGATGCTACTTCTCTGACATAACCTTCATAATCTTTTTAACATCAGTCTTCATCTTCTAGGACTCAAAGAAATCTCCTTGCCTGGCATTCTTTCTAGCACTCCTTAAGACAGAATTTCCTCCCCTCCCAAACAGCTTTCCTTGAACAGCTCTCAAAAATCCTACTCATCCAGGGAAGATGCTACAAAAATACAGCGTGTTTGAATCCTCAGAGGCAGATTTACCTTGCAGGCACAAGGAGAAAGGCATTTGAATTCACAGATCAAATGCTGAGTACGTTACACATACAATTATGCACCTTGGTAAAGAACAACAAGTTCAAAGTATCAAATTTTGAGTATGAAAGTACAAACATCATTATCGAAGATGATAATGTCAGGTGTCTTATGGTGCAAACAACTGTTTTCTTACATGACACGAACGAAATAAAAGGAGTAAAAAGTAGATGTGACGACTCTTACTCCAAGCTAATTCTAAAGACCAGAGGAATTCAACCTGGTCACATTTACAGCTGAGCCACCACTATATTCGCCTCTTTTTCTTCTCCCCTAGCAGGTCATTTATATCCGTTTCTTGAGTCACTCAAATTTACTTAGAAACTAACTAGTAATAATGCAGTGATCTTAGAGCCTTTTACAGCTCTGCTGATATCCAAACAACTTTTCAGCCAGCATGCTTCCAGCACAGGCCGAAACGAGGTCAGGTGCCAGCAGATAGAGAAGGCCCTTAAACCCCAGGAGTTCCTGTAGCTCTGAGTATTTTCAGAATGTCAATCCTGGACCCAAGCTGCAAAACAGAAATACTTTAACTGCCAGCAGGGAGGCACTTGGACTAATTAGCTGGTCTTGAATGTCAAGATCCAAACTGATAGCATCCATCACTCTCTCCAGCATTTCGGGGATGCATCTTCTCTGTATCACCCACCTCGAACCTGCTCCCTTAGCAGCTCCTTTTTTTCATGTTATCCAGCCCTGTCATAGTAGCTATTGTGAGATAGTCAGCTCTTACTGCATGAAAACTGAAAGCAATGATCCTAGCTCAAGAGAGAGAAGGCTTGTTTATTCTCATTTATGCCAAGAGTATGAGTGAGAGTCCAAGGCAGAGTCCCAGAGTAGTCACACCCCAAGGTAGTTTTGAATTTCCACTTGAGACTGAAGACCTCAGAAGGGCATATTTCTTGTTTATCTGGCAAGTTATACTACCCTGAGAGGAAGAGTTAGAAGCACAGAAAGATAAAAATTTGAATGCTGGCCATACTTTGGAGAAGAGAGAGGTAAACAACCACCACAGGATGTTCCCATGCACAACTCACGTACAGGGGCTTTGGTATCACCACTAGCAAGGCGACTGCATTGCCAGATACACACAACCTGTTGTGACCTGACCTAGGGGCTTAAAGAGACCATGGTTGATTTAACCGGTGTCACAGCTAGAGTTCCCTGTTCACAGCTCAGGAGGTAAATGACTGTTACTTGTTTTAATAGCTCTACACTGTGCTCCACGCACCTGTACACCCTCAGCTGGGGACTGTACAGACCGGACAAAAGACAACCCTTTTCTCCAGCATATATTCATGATTTTATTTACTAAATACACTATTAGAGACATAGGTGTGTGGTCATTTCTAGAAGACACTTTAAAAAACTCATTACAGGAAACATTAATAAAATAAACCTTTACTGGCTAATGGTTTTGCACAAGCATATTGTAACAGAGTAATTCTGGGTTGTTACTTCTCTTTGTTTATCCTCCTGCTTAGGACTAGCTTCTGAAGAGTAAAGGTGAAGTTGGTAAGAGCTAGACCATAAAATTCCTGATTTTATTTTCTAGGCAATACGGATCTCTGTCTGTCCATCATACCAGCCTGGGGGAGAGCTCACACATCCAAGGTATAATTGAAAATTGATGAGAAGAGGGGAGGAGGGAATCTGAAGGTGAGTTACACCATTATTTAAATACTCCTCTCTGAATTCATCAAGGGAAAGCTCATTTCAAAATTAGCATGTCAAAAGCTATTAGTTATTAAATTAAAATATGGTATGAATTACAAATGAGATTTCCTTGCCAGTTTACCTTAGGCATGTCCTCCCTGGGTGGCAGAATGGAAGTACTACAAGAATAATGAAGTCTGAAGAAGAGGCCCAGAAAGCTATCACAATAAGCCTAGAGGTAAATATTCAGATAAGAATTCTCAAATTTAGAGAGAATTCTCCACTTTTTTTCCCTGCTCTGGATCAATAGAATTGCATTCTGTAGTGACGTGACAGGTATAACCAAACTCATCATCTTGAGTTTGGGTGAAGAGAAGACAGCTTTTGCACGTGCACTGGAATGTAGTTATGAAGACATTAGATGTTTTCATGTATGAGAGCAGGCATGAAGAGTGTGGTTTTTGGTATCTGAAGCATTCACAGGAGTGACTCCCATTAGGAGGAGACTTTTTTCTTACACCATCAAGGGTAAGAGGCTCTGTTAGCACTAGCCTTCACTTTTGAAGAAAAGGCTTGATACAGTAAATGCCACAATAGCAGTACCCCTCACAGAGGGTTAAACTGACAGTCACCACCTCTTAATTTCAGTGTGTATGTGCTTTCACAGAGAAGGAGGACTAAGCAACCAGAGACACAACAGTACTGCAAGTTTTGAGATCACAAAGACATCCAAGGCAGCACAGGCTTTTTCTATCACAGGTTTCTATTTCAGGGTTTGATCCTATTAGATGTTGGTGCTCTGAGTAATAAATCTGCTAAGACAGCTATAAAACAAAAGATATTATTGACAAGAGAAAAAGGACAATGAGATCTTTCATCAGGTCTTCCTCTGACCACCACTGCCCCCAAAATAATAAGGCAGTAAATACTTCTAACAGAAGATGCTACTTACATCCAGGGTTCTAGCAGTGCTTGCAAACAAGCTTTCACTGTTTTTAACACCCTGTTAGTCTTTTTCAGCTGTGCCTGAAGACAGAAAGGTGCTGTGAACCTTGCCCTAAGCACCAAACTGAAGCTGAGTAAGACTAAGCTTGAACCCTCCCGCCACATGAGTTGTTGGTGAGAACAGGTTTCCTCTTGCGAGTAGAAGAGTATAATTCTATTATTTAATTTTTGTAAAGGTACTATATGAAGTTATGATTATTTTGTTTTGTTTTACATCTTGAGTGGGAGCAAGTAAATCTCAGAGAAGCCCAAGGGAATTAAACACTTGGCCCCCATCAGACTGAAAAGGAAGTCATGTGCCTAATCCTATTAGTGCCTGTGAAATTCCCAGACCTAATATTAGCTCCAGACATTGCTCCACTGAGATCCCTTTGAGAGTAAGAAAAAAAAACATATTGCTTTAGTGCAATTTGTTCTCCCTAACCATGTTATCGCATTGGAGTTAACAGCAATAATTTATGTTCCATTATGTGCAGTACTTAATTTAGATAGGCCAACTGCCTTCTTGTACAGTTGCCAGCAAAAGAGTGCATAGTCTCAGGAAACAGCAAGTGTGCAGGTTTCCCATCTTGCTGCTGTTCTGGGCCAGGGGTGGGAGAGAGATGGGGTTTTGTTCCCATCCCACAGGGAACTAACCCTGGTCTGAGCAAATGCCCTTCCCCAAAAATACAAGGTTCCTCTCACAGCCATGGTTGTGTCTTGTCCACACCTCACAGGTGCAGAATATTCAAGTGCTTATTCATGGAAGCATTTCTTAGCAGTCTGAGAAGGTCTTCTCCATCCTTTAGAGAGCCATTAACATTAATCAGGTAAGAAATATGGGATTTGTCGGGCAAACTTTTTTATCATGTTCTGATAGTGAGACTCTCTCTGACCTTACCTGCTGTCAGGGAGAGCAAGCGATGCTTCCCCATCTCTGTGACAGATTACACCATTATAACCCCAATAAATGGTCTGTACCGAAAACCTTCAACTTCTTAAAAAAAGGAAAAAGTGAATATAGACCTTTAAAATACTGGAGATTAGGAATAAAGCTTTGTAAATTATGGGAATTACATGATTATGTGCTGGGTTTAACATGGGAGGAACAAAGCAGCAAAACGAGGAAATAGACTGAACAAAGGTTAGAGATATATTTTTGTGCAGTTGCTTAAAGTAATGCCTTACAGCTGGAAGAAAGCCCAGTTGTGCGTAAAACAAGTTGGCCTCGTTTACTCAAACATGATACTTGCAGAGGTTGTGTGAAGAGAGGAGTAACCGAAGGTTTTCCCCCCAGGAAGCCTCAGGCTCAGCTCTGTGGCACAATGGGCCCCACTTCTGCAACCTGCAAGACAGCTTTGCTGTACAGAGGCAAAGTGCAAAGACAGTGGTTGTTAGGTTTGCAGTCCTCCGTCTACTGTCCTCTCTTGCCTGCAAAGAGGTAAGAGTAACTGTATCAGCTGTACGGGGCTATTTTCTGGCTGCTAAACTCTTAAGGAGACAATTATGCACACCCCAGTCATCACAATGATCTGAACAGGATTTAGCTCAAATAAACCCACCTTCTTAAATATCCCCACATAAATGGAAATGTTTGATGGCCAAAGAAGCTGCAGGCCCCATACTCTGCTCCGTAAGTCCTGCCTGGCTGGAGAGCTTTGACCAGATGGAATAAGGCACAGCATTGACCTCCTTTTTGGAAACCACCATGAAAGGGCTCAGACTTCCCCAGGCTGATGGGGGAAACAGGAATGCCAGGGGAGAGCCCAAACCACTGCCACGAGAGCCTTTTCTCCACGGACTGGAGAAGCAGCCTGTAACAGCATACTTAGGTGTATCTGCATGGTAAAGATCTACAGTTAAAAGATGCAGCAGCTTCCAGCCTTAGTCTAGACTATATAACTTTGCTACAGCAGAATTAAAATATGGGAAAAAAGGAGTGTAGCCATTTCCTACTTTTAACAAGGAGCTTTGATCTGATGGGAAACATACAAGAAATAGCGTTTTCCTGAAAATACTTGCAGTGTTTGTACTTAACTGCAGCCAAGGTGGGAGGAGATTTATATGTATTCTTAAATCCTGCCTCGTTTCTTTCTTCTACCGATTTTCCTTGTAAGTGGAGCAACTACTAGCATGTAGCCACTTGTAACTTTATGGGACAAATAAATAAAGGAGATGTCACAAGACAACTAGGCCACTGCTGAATCTGGCTTTTGCAAACCTTGCCCTACATCAGCAAGATGAAAACCAAAGGCAGTTCACATCACAAGTCACAGCAAAGAAAAGAAAAACCACCTGTCGTCAGAATCAACTGTGCTCTGCTCTATTCTTTGCAATCAGTCCCCTGGAAGCCTGCTTGTTGTATCACATCAGTTCTGTGCTGGTGTCTGTGCACTGGCATTCACCACAGATGGCAAGGTGGCATCTGCTTTTGGTAGTCTGCCTTCTAGCAAATGCCTTGGGGAGCAATGTGCTTTGTCTTTCCATCAGTGAGCAGGAATGCCTGAGGTGGTGTGGCTGGCCTCAGGTGGCACAGCTCCAGCCCCAGCAAACTCACCATATAGCCCACTGCAATCCTGTCTCTTTGGCACACATGGCAGGAATGTAATGATATTGGCGTTATAAAGGATTTTATATATATATATATATATATACACACACACACACATATATATATATATATATATAAATATATTGATGATATACCATGTATCATGTGATATACTGGTATCATGTATGATAGTACTGTGACTGATCACTAAACCCTGAGAAGGGAAGAAAGCTCAGTGGAGATGGGTAGGGGTGATGTACCTGTGAACCCTGGGGAATAAACGCAGGGTGTGACTGACCACAGCTATTTGCAAAGCAAACTGACTTTAGCTCAACACAAAGGGGACCAGAGACGGCCTTTGTTTTAGATATAGCTATCAACAGTCGAGTGGATCAACTGGTGGTGTAAACAGCTCCCTGAGTTAAACAGACCAACACAGGGGGAATGAATCCGTAGCTCAGCCCCACACTAAACAACTAATAAAAGCATTTAGAAGAGAACAAAGGGCTTAGGCTGGCTTTAACCTTCACCAGTGACTGGGGATGCCCAGCATCGTGACTGTGAGCATATTACAGAGACGTAATGGAGATTACATTGGCATTGTGCTTGAACCGTGTCCTGCAATTGCTCTATTTTGATTAGTGTCACATTTGTATCGATATAGATTATATTGAAAACATACGTTGCTAAATCAGAAATCCCACTTAACAACAACTATCTTCAAGTAAGTAAAGTTGATATTAAACATTCCACCCTCCACATCTAGGATATCTAAAAGAACATGGTCAGAGAGTGTTGGATTCCAACATACATACATAAATGTAAAATATTATAGGTTCATAGATGTGAATCCATAGGGTGGCAGAATCTGGAAGACTGCCTCATTAACCCATACCACAGTTATTAAGCTTATATCTACCTACAAAAATCTGTTATACTTACATAAAGTTTTGTTTCATAGATGCACACAGCCTGTCAAGCCTCTCAGGAACAGATTCCAGTTTTAGATGTAGGAAGTGCATTGACCTGTTGCTCCCCCCAAAAAGCCCTTTGCCCAATGTATCTGCAGTCAGGAGCATAGTGTATCCAAAACATGAATTCATTCCCAGTGCAGCAGCTGATTGTGTCTGATGTTGAGGACATGGCCTTGCTTTCATAGAATTCCAGCCTGGTTTTCAAAATATATCGACGCAGTATTAGAAGAAAAAGAGTGGAATACATAAGATTAAGGAATATAGAAGAGCTACACCCACAAAATGCCACCACAGTCAACTTCCTACTATGTTTACAATTTAGAGAGAGGATGTGTAAGAAGCTCCCAAAGCCTAAAGGTCACTGTAACGTGAACTGCTTAGTACAGAAACAAACCACCTAACAACATTCCCTGTGCTTCATCTAAGTATTATAACAAACCTTTTCTTCCACTGCCACAGCTACCTTACACAGTGCTGGATATCAAATGCTGTTGGTGACATGCTGCCCCATTAACCTACCCTTGTCCATATACTCCACTGCCGATGGCTTCTGCTTCTCCAGTACATGCAGTTGTGATGTCTGATACTGGCTGGTTCAACAGGAGAAAGCAGCTCAGGAAAGAGGACTTGCAGAAGGGCAGGTGGATAGTCAGTGAGAGAAGGCATGTACCTCTGAGGACAAGAATTAACAACAGCAGCGTCTTTTCTGTAGCGCATGGCAAGACAACATACATTAAGGACCAGAGCTCTGCCATCAGCTGGGGGCTTTGCTCTTCAGGGCTTGGCTTTTGCATGCATGTACTAAGGATCATACCATCTTAATCAAATTAATTCTTTATTATGCTGTACCAATAAAAACTTCAACCCTTATTTTTCACCTTAAAGCTGAAAAAAAAAGTCCTGGAACAAAGCATTAAAAATTCCAGATCAAAATCACTGGCCTTTAAAAATGCATTATGGATCTGAGGAGATTCAATGGAGGAACAGAGATAAGAAAAGCTGTGCAAACTAGGAAAGTAACAGAGAAGTTTCTGCCTGCATACTCTTAGAATCAGAGACCATCCTCTCCACAGAAAAGGACTGCCCATACAGTGACACATGGTGCAACAGATCATGGTCAATGGTCATTACAAGGCAGCTCAGCACAACCTGGAATATTCAAAGGAGCAAAGGATCAGGGATGGGAGAACATGCAAGAACTGCTTGCAGTCTAGCAAAAAGATGATACAGGTACATGGTATTATTGCACACCTGCCATTTGTTACAGGCACAAATATCCTACAAAAGAGCTGATGTCTTAGTGGACCAAACAGGTACAGAGGCAGGCCAGGGATATACTAGAGGTAGAAATTGTAGAGATCTACTTGTGTTGGGCAGACTTCTGATAAAAATACAGGGAAGGGAGCAAAATCACCAAACGATCTTTCAGTGGGTCTTGGTTTCCTTTCTGTTGGGAGCGTATGATATTGGCATACAGCTAAGGAAGGGGAAAGGTCTTTATCTTCCAGTAAAAAATAGAAACTTAAAAGGCATCAGATTCGAAAAAGTGGTTTAATCTACAGCATCTATCTGTAGAGCCAGCGTACCCTGCTGGAGTCTCAACTTCTTAGACAACTTTGGGTTTACTTCAGAGGATTCTTCAGGAAAGGAACATCCCTCCCCCCATCCTCATTTGGTCATTTGGAAGAGCCATGCAAAACTATATACTGCTTCTATAAATGCTACCGTAATGCACCATCTCTCAGCAGTTCTCAACAACTGGCTTAGGGCAGGGAATGGCTGTAGGGTTAAACTTATTATTTACTCCCAACCCCCACAAAATGATCCATCCACATTACTGCTGCAGACACATGGCCCTTGCATGGATCACTAAGACCAAGGACTAAGACCAAGAAGCGTAAATGAAAATAAAACCAAAGCAAAAAAAAGAAAATAGACCTTAATGCATGTTTAGTTACAAAAAACAGAGTGGCAAATAGGAGGAGAAGGCAGATCTCCCAGTTACATTATTGGCTACTTGCTCAGTAACTGCAAAAAAAACAGATGCTGGACAGTCACCCTTCTTCATTCAAGCACAATTAAAAAACCCTCTATGCCAGCATATTATGTACAAAAAAAAAAAAAAAAAATTGAAAGCACGAATGAGATTCTAATATACAGTACTTTCACACAGCCAAAGCTATTTTATTTTACAAGACAAGTCTTTTGCATTAAATTTTCTGAAAGCCCAGTAAAAACAGCGTGAACTACTTAAGCAAAATTTAAGAGACAACTTACAAAGTAATATTTGCATAGCACTGTAAATCTGCGTATTTGTTTGGGCACAGTTCTTAGTAGAAACTACAGTAGGTGACAAGGTTGGGTTTTCTTAATAGCTTCTTGTTTTTTAACCAGATTCAGATGCATCTTTTCTGAACATCATAAAATCAAGTGTAGGAAATAACTGTAAAAATGTACAAAAATATATACACATGCACAGTAAATGTGTACCCTGTATAGAGTTCTATTACTCATTAGATTTAGATAATAATGATCATCTGGTACCTACACTTCCCTCCAAATGACAACTTTGTAACAAATCAGGTTAAGGATGGTGAGTTTTTTCAGAGAGAAGGTTTTCATTAAAGCTACAGTACTTGCTGGTGATCTTTAGGAGTGAGCGACACGCCAGCTGACAGTGGCTGCCTGGCGTTCAGGCAAGTAGCATTCAGGTGTCACAAGGTACAGCTCTGACAAAGCTGAAGCAAAATAATAATAAGGGACACCGCTTGGCTCTCGATGCACATGCACGTAATAAAGGAGGTCCACAGAACCAGTTCATCCCTTGGTTTGGGGAGGGGGGGTAGGGAGGGGGTGGAATTCGTTCCTGATTAGCATCTGCTGCCCACTCTTCCTCTCTTTGCAAGTTAGATTTTAGTGTGACTAGAAAATTTGAGTGTTTTCCTTGAAAATGCACATTGGTCAGTCATAAAAAAAAAACCCACAAAACAACAAACCCATCAAACGTGTAAGACAGTAATTGGTAGTGGCATTCCCCACATTAAAGAATACTTCCAATTTAGATTCTATTCTGGTGTCTGCTAAAGCGTCTATTTTTGAAATACATTTCCTCTTAAAAAGATAAAATGCTGTTTCTACTAATGTAAAGATTTTTTAGGAATAGACAGTAAGCTTCACTCAAGGGCTCTCAACAGTGAAAGTGCACAAATTAACTTTCTTCACAGTTTCAAAAACTGGAGTGGCTTGTAACTACAGGTATAAACTTTCAAGAAGTACAGGCAGCTTTCCATAGACCTAGAGAGGCCGAGGATAAGAGAAACATCACAGGTTTGGCTTACAGATGCCAATCCACTGTCTTCCCGAAGTGTGACATATTTTCATGACATTTTCTGGTGGCTACCAGATGTGGCACAGGTCAGGTAACACTGACTTCAGAAAGTCTTCCCTCAAAACCACAGCACGCAAATAAACCACAACCAACAATCTGCAAGGATCTTGATGAGAGATTGCTGAGACAATCAGATAAACTAGTCTTCAAGATAAATAGGGGGAAGTGTGGCAGAGTAAGAGTTGCCATCTGTAACAAGCCCTTAAAACAAATTCTGTCCCCAATCACATGAACATGGTTGCCTTGTAAGCTGTCACAGGGAGGTTTCACATTCATATGAAGAGTCAGATTTTGCTTGCCCACCTACATGCTTATCTCTGGTTTGCAAAGCTCCTGGCAATCGCTCAACCTTCTCAGGGCAAGAATTGGGCTAGACCTGTCAGTGTGCTCCTGCTTCCAGCTATGCACCTTGCGGTGTTCCTCCTCCCTTCAGAGATGCACCTTGCAGCTCTCAGAACAGCTGTCACCTGCTTCAAATCCTGGCTTCATTCAGCGCTGGCAGCCCCGGAGCAGCTCAATACGGACAGAAAGGTTCAGAAATACAGAAACAAGCAGCTGTGACAAACTGGGTCAAAGTACAAATTCATCATTACCATTACAGGGATGGGCTTCTTTCCACAAGCATAAACCAGAATGTGTAGTTATTGTCTGCTGTGAACCAGAAATTTCACACCAAGTGACACGAGCACATGGGCATCCAGGAGATGGAGTGAGCTACACCACTGCATCTGATTTTCAAAGGAAACCTAAGAATGCATTTTTCACTTTTATCTGCATTGGCCTTCAGCATCTGAATGAAACACACTTGGGCAAGGTCTGTCCAATTTTGGCCTTAGATTTCTTAATACATACTTATCTAAGATGCCAAAACATGTTTAGATTTTCTTCAATCTGAAACACTCTGCGTAGTGTGAACTCTGCATTATTAAAAGTTTCCAACCCCACATTTATTTAATAAAAATGTACATGAAGCAAAACCAGATTTTGGGGTAGACAGACAGAAACAGTACCTTTAGCGATTATCAGATGTACAGTGACCCCTGCCTGCTAGTTATTCCAATGCTTAGTGAAGATCTTGTGCCAGCTCCCTTCTATTGGCTTCATCAATGCCAGAGGGACCTGTTACCAGGCAGTGATGGCCTATATGAGCAGGCCTGTGAAGAATTACTCTTCCCTAATAAAAGTTTTGCTCTGAAGCAGCAAAGCTGCATTGTCACTTAACACAACTGTGTCACTTCAGACCTACTGAGCACGTCAACCAGTGCAAAAATGCAGGAAGATAAAACCCCAGCTATGTGAGACAATTCTGGTAGGACTGGTTGAACTGGAAAGCTCCAAGTTCCAGCTAAGAGGTCCTAACTGAACCATCTGCAGAAAATACAGGCAAGCAAATATACAGACATCCGTGATGGAGACAAGTGGTATCACATGGAAGTGAGCAGACACACTCACTTTTTCAGTGAATACTAGGCAATTAGGACGAAGGTAGTAGTCATATTCATTGGTCAGCAATTAAGTGTAGAGCCCTTTAAGATAAGTTAAAGCAGAACAAAGGAACATTGCCCATGCTCTTTGTGCCGGAGACAGATATTTTGCTCAGTGACGCAAAGTCAATTGCAAGAGCACATTCAGCCCACAATGAGCAATAGAGAACTGTAATCCCTACCGAGCCAAGACCTCTGGATACCAGTTATCTGGTCTTTCTTCGGCATCAGCTTTTTGTGCCTTACTAACTAAGAGATGCCACAACACCAGCAGTTTCCAAGCTCTTCCACCAGTTTCTTAGACAGAGGTCAACGTGATGCTACCCTGGAACTGCAAATCTCACTCTGAGAGCAACATCATTGTTCTTCATGACAATGACAAGTGCTGCCAAGGCCAAGAGCATAGCATCTGTCCTTACGAGTCTGAGAACCATTCATCTTCAGAGTCAATGCTGAACTCCATGGCAGTCAAGCTTTCAAGTCCATACTGGAGAACATGGTATTTAGTCTAAACAATCAAGCAATAAATGAAAATTTTGAAAGGTGGACAGAGAAAAAGCTCCTATAGCTTTAAGTTTATTAAACCTAGCATGGTTGAAAAGCAAAAGACGAAAAACATGACATATTTTTGTTTATTATTGCTCTTAAAGGGCTTGGTAGTCAAATATACAAGCTATATTCTATTAAACCAGAAGAAAATAAGATATAAAATCTATGCTCACTTTTTCAATCCAAGCCACCTGCTAATCTTCATTAGTGACATTAACTTCAGCTATTTCCAGTCATTTTAATTTATACAATACTCTTGTGTACGTGTGCACGCGCATGTATAAAAACCCCTATCTGAGGAGATAAAATTCAAAATGAAGAGATTTGTGTTCGTGTAGTACTGTTTTGTGCATTGCTGTATATTTCAGTTTTCCAAATGGCTACTGATATGCCTGTTTAGAAGAGCAAAATTTAAGTAACTGATGATGTATTTATTATATTTTCAAAAGAAAGCATGACCAGTAAGATAAGAAAATATGAAATGTTGATTATTCTCCCCTTGATGTACATGCACTAATCCCATGATTCTGAATAGGGAGTTACATGCATTAAGAGGAGAAAAGAATCCCATAAAGAGAAAGGCTATTAATTCCCTTCTCCTTTAAGCATCTCTCCTCAGCATTAAGAAGGGATTTATTTTGTGAAATTCTTGTCATGCCCATTAATATACTGTTCAAAATATAAAACATAGTCAATGGTCAGCCTGCTTTGCAAGCCTTGCTCTGCTAAGCCAGTACAATTTATATATACTCATTATCATCTTCAGGAAGCAAGTATACAACATTTGTAACATCTTTCTAGGAAGCAAGAATGATAGCCATTACTGAATTACTTAAGGAAAAAAAAAAAAAAAGGACTAAATAAAAGAAAGAAAAGCCCACCGCTTTTAGTCCTCCAGTTAAAAAACAGGGAAAAGTCAGAAATATCTCTCTATCAGCATTTGGAAGTCTAACCATATTCAAAGACAAAGTACATAAACATCCAGCAATGAAAACAGAGTCATGGCTAGGGTCTGTTCTCCTTGGTTCCCAAAGCATATTCCAAATTCCACTAATATTAACAACAGTTTTGTATCCCCTATTTTAGGGAAGACTTACTGAGGGGACAAAATGACATCCTAATGCTGGGGCTACAGGTACAATTATTCAGTAAGGATGATTCTAACAGGAGACAGACGCTGTAGGTCATCCTTCAGATCCTTTTGTTGAAAAGACCACAAATAAAAATTAAGTGCATGACAGAACAGTGATTAATGACACCAAGTAAAATATTTTTTCTAAGTTAAAATTGCTCTTCCAGTGTTTGAAAACAGAAAAACCTGTGGGAGAAGAGGTTACATTCCAATGGTTAAGAGTAAATACATAAAGAAGGTAAATTATTACTCTCTTATCTTGGTTACGAGAGCAAAGATGAAAACAACCACCAGTGCTTTGATAAGATCTGCTCTTTACAAAAATGAGATAAATGTTCTAGTGGCAGCCGGGTTAAAAATACAGACCCAGAGGGTCAGGTTCTGCCCTCAACTGTAGATCTGCAACCCATTTCACCAACTTCTAAGCATAGCCCAATGTAGATTGTGGCCTTCAGACTTGAACATACAGGTAGTTTGCATCTGTTTGTAACTAATTCTCCAGCTATGCATACAGCAGCAATCTACAAAAATCTCAATGTGCATTTGTGGAAAAAAAAAAAAATACACAGGTACAGCCATGATTCTGATCTCTAATTTTCCGTGGAAAAAAACCAAAAGGTCAACAAGCAAAACTAATGATATTTAAAATCCCTGAAGAGACCCCATTCTCTTTCTAATGCTTAACAGCACTGCTCACCTTGCATTATAGTTCACATTAACATCTAAAGCACGACGAAGTAGAAAGTGCAGCACACCCTATCATTACAGCACACAGGGTAAGATCCTGGCCCCATGTGAATCCATGTTGAAACTCTCATTAAAAGTTCAAGAGATGCCAGTATTCAAAATCCTCTCCTTTTAAAATTTTTGTAAAAGACGACATTTTGAAAACTATTGTGCTGATTTCTGCTGCTGCCTCCCAGTTTACTGAGAGAGGTTGGCTGAACTGGACTTTGGTGATGAGAGATGCGAACAGAACTAAAAGGAGAAAATGTTGGGACAATTGAAAAAACTTCCTTCTTTGCACAACTCTCAAATCCCATGATCACCGTTAATTCAGAAAACAAAACCAGCCCAAAAAGGTTCAAGATTATCATACATGTATGATGTGAAACAGGGCAAACAATACTCAAGACTGAAGTAGTATTTTGAAATTAAACAGCCTTGAGCAGTTAGCAAGAGATATGAGAATTTTTCACTGTTTTAATACTAGTGGATCTGTTCTATGGTATGTGCTGATCAATTACACACTGCTTCCAAACTCCACTATCCATTCTCTTGCATTACAGAAGTTTTAAGACACTGCCTGAAAATAAAAAGTATCAGTGTAACATACAAATTAGGATTTCAACTGTAGCCATGACAACACAGCCTTTCCAAAATTACTCTAACCCAATGAACATCTTTCAATTAATTTAAGAAGGGTTGTTTTTTCCTGGCTTATTAATAAAAAAAGTTGGAAAACAACAAACATTACATTGGCTTTAGCAAGAGGAAACATTCAATGGCTCCTGTTGTAAAAGTGAGTATAGTGCTCTTGACAGAAACCAGTGTATTCAGTCATCTGAAGATGCACGTGGCCATGGCCAATGCCCTCTTTTCTCCCCCCACCCCCAAGTCTCCCAACAAAGCAAGAAAAATTAGTTTCTTCTTCCACCCCACCCCAGGTTTTCTCCCATAGTTTGACTACAGTAATCCTTAAACAGGCAGAAAGTTGATGCTTTCTCTTCAGTTGATGCCTCCAACTTCTTCATTCTTGGCTCAAGTTTTATTCATTAATATTAGTCATCAGTTTATTAAGAAAAAGATAGTTTCTAAGTGTTTGTTGTTGTTTTTTAACTGAAGTTAATCGGATACCATAGTCTGGTTATATGTGCTGAACTGCAGCTGTCAGTTATTCCTTTTTCTTGAATTCTTGGTTGCCATAGCTGGAGCCTTTTTCTATTTCAGTTACTCCTATCAGTCTACGAACTCCAAAGGAAGCTTTAAAATATAACAGAGAAACGGGAGGCATATTAAAACCAGTTCAAGGATTCAGAAGTTACATGTAAACACTAGCAGAACCAACATGAGTTAACCCAGTCCTGAGGACAGCAGTGACTAGAGACCAACAGCACGCTGTATGAGGCTGCACATGGATCACAGGTCAGATGTCACTAAAAGAGGAGACCAATCCAGATTTAAAAATATAATTAATGTTACTATGTTGATTAACAGGACAGGTAGTATGAAGCATATCCCTGCCCACATTTGTTTGTTTGGGGTTTTTTGTTTGGTTGGTTTGGGTCTGTTTGCTTTTGTGGTTTTGGTTTTTTCTCTAATTCACAGACAAGGTATACAGTAAAAGTATTTTCTCCTTCAGACACCATAATTATGGGCTACAAGACTCATTTGCTATTGATTGCTATAGATACTGCCTAAGATATGAAGGCAAACCTTCCTGGATTAAAGCTTCTGAAATAATGAGTGCTATACAATATAAAGACTAAGAGTGAGCTCCAAATACTCTTCCTGCAAGCCTCATTCATATTAATTAATACACAGAACTTATTGGAGGTAATGGATCCTGTTACACGTCACGCTGGGCTTAGCATCTTCTCTGCTTTTATTACCTGCTCCAACAAGTCCCAGGAATGCAAGGATAAGAAGAGGTGATCCACTTGCAAAAACTCCAAAGCCAAATGTGAAGAGAGGAGAGAGGAGAACTGTGGCCCAAAAAAGAAAATTTAGGAGAGTCCATGGTCTCCTAGGAGGTTTAAACTGCTGGCCAGGAAATAAGCCTTCCTGATTATACATCTCTTGCAAAGCATCCTGGGAGAAAGACAAGATAGAAAAAAAACATGTTCACAGTTTTTGCACCAAGCAATCCAAGACTAGTCAACCCCAAGACAACTTCAAGGACAGTGTCTGCAGTAAATACTCATCATGAGCAGCACCCATCTCCACCTGCTGTCATTTATTTGGACATTTCTGCTGAACACCAAGGCTACAGTATTGGCCCTCTGAAGGCAATCTGGCCACCATCAGAAACTGAAACAATATCAGCCTCTTTACCACTGCATACCTTCATCTCTTCTCTTAATTGCTTAGGAATTCAGGCAAATGTCAGGCCAGAGGCCAATTCAGACACTACCTGTCTCTTTGATGCTCTTTACTTCCAGAAAACACAGCATGATTAAGCAAAGCACACAGCAGAAAAATGCTGTATATACAGCCAGAAGAGGAAGGCAAAGCACAAGCTAACCAGCAGACACAGCACTGTGCTACCCATAACCCCAAGACTTCAACAGAGCAGTTGCATCCTGAGCTGAGCCTGCAAGAGAGATGCAATCATGAAACACGTCACTCAAAGGCGCAGCAGCTCACAGTCTTCCCTCAGTTTGCAAGAATGTCCTGTAAGGTTTCCAAGCCATACCAAGGTCTGGCTATTTCTTATTTTTCCCCACTTAAGCTGTCTTTCTTTTAGCTTCCCTTATAAAGGGCTGAGAAGCACAAGGTGTTCCTTGCCAATACCACAGCCTTTTGAGGACATACCTTCTGTGCAGGAAGAGTACTTTAAGGATTCCAGTTACAACACATTTATATATTGATCTTATGGTGGTAGCAAACACCCACTATATATAAGTAATACCTCTCCAACTACTCCTCAAACCAAAGTTAAACAGAGGTACAGCCAACACCAGCAAGGAACACCAAGCCATCCATCTGCAAGCAAAGCAGAGCATTCTGCCCAACGAATGGCGCCAAGTGGAGTGAATGCTCTGTGCTGCATTTGCTCAGCTCTGCATTGACTGTTCAACAAAGCAGGAGCCAAACAGAGAAAGACCACCCCTGTAACATACACCTTAATGTCTGCTCCTCCAGCCAGGCAGGGTCAGAAGGAATTCTTGCATCTGAGAGCCTTTTCACAAGGGAATTACATGATCGCATGTCCCTGATAGCAGAGGGCAGGATTCAAAGATTCCAAATTAAAAAAAAAAAAAAAAATTCTCTTAAGCTCTCTAATCCTCTGTTACACTAACTTACCCACAAGCTAGTCTGATACACCTGCTAATGGGAGGTGGGGGGAGAAGATGATGGTAGCTACTGCTCTTTGTAAGATAACTTCTCTCCCCTTAATTGAATTAGAGCTTAGGTATTCAAACAAATTAGGTTAGAATTAATAAAATGAGACTCAGAACAATTTGCTGCCTACCTACAGACTAAGCATAAGCTTGGAAATGCTGCACCACAGGTCATCATAGCAGAAGAAAGCCCAAGATGGTTAAAGTTTCTGTGCTTCTCTGTTTTCCCACAAAGATATGCAAAAAATCAAGATACACGTTTCAAGTTCAACAATCCACCAATCAGGGCTGGGCAACATTAATTACAGCGCTCTCCTCCCCACAGAACTGTTAAATCTGTGGTAAAAAAATTAACCATCTAAGGTAAAAAAAGCAAAGACACAAGGAAAAGCTTCAAGCTGTTTGAAGGCATGCTGACTATGTGCTACATCAGTGCCTGGCAGCAGATCCAAGGGACTGTCTGTACCATGGCACACACCACTGCAGAGGTATTACCAGGAGGCAAAAGGAAAGTGACAGTGTAAGAAACATGAAAGCAAAGGACAATTGCTGCTAAGAGCTGGGACCAGCTGTCCCTGACAGTTATCATTCTTCTTGAGTGCCTAAAACACCCACAGGGAAAATGGAGCTTTTAGAAATGTATGACAGAGACCCAAAAGCTGAAGAATATAAAAAGACAGTGGATTGCTATTAGTTTTTCACAACTCAGGCATATCTCTGAATCCCACTGTGCTTCCCAGCAATTTGAGACCTACTCACAAGCCAGCCCTCTGTGGCCAAGGGGCTCTCCTGTACTGCTTCTTTCAGCAGTTTGAGGGACAACTGCCTTATTATACATAATTTTTCCATCTCTTCTCTCCATCCAGTGGAAGAGTGTGCATTACTCACACACTACCCCTGTGAAAGTCCCAAAAGCGAGAGAGCTGAAAGCAAAGCTATTTACCTTTTCCTGGTAAAGTTTATGAAGCCAGTTTGCAGCTTCCTTTTCATCTTGAGGGATATCTTCCAGAGGAAATCTCCTAGTTTAGTAAAGAGATTAAAGAAAGGAAAAACAAAAGAAAAAAGAATTAAGGAAAAATCCAGGTATTTGACTTTAGACCTCTACTAGGGAAGATCTTGCATTCAATGAAGGGCATAAGCTACAGGTAACACTGTCACTGATGGCAGAAGTCTTAAAGGCAGAGAAAAACTGGGACTTAAATAACAACTGATTCTCCACCTAAAATCTCAGATTCCTGCAACAAAAGAAACTGTACAAGCTCCCATCAATTTCATTGTTAGTAAAGCAAGCATTTCCCACTCACTGTTCTTCCTTCACCAGAACTGCCACTGGTTGATTCCCAGTGAGTTCAGACTGAGGCACCCGAAGCTGGGAAAATACAAGCAAGCTGCAAACCCCAGGATAACTGTTTGTTACCTTCTGTTAGCAAAAACCCCATTTTGGAAGGAATGGAAGGGGTGGTTAAAAATTCACTTTGTACCAACCCTAAGGAAAACATCATCTTCCACAGTGACTGCAATTCTCTCCCCTTGCCTCTCCAGCCCTACAGACAGTTCTAGGTGCATACAAAAATTATGCCCAGCTCGTGGTACTGACCTGACCTCACCAAGAACAGGCACCTTTTAAGAGCCTCTTTCTAGTGGGAAGAGCCAATCATTTTCCTACATGCTTTTATTTTCCAAGAAAGGCCACCAACATGCTCACAAGTGTATCATCTCCTTTCTCGGTGGCACACATCTCAGCCCTGGATCAGTTCAGAAAGAAGTCTGCAGTAGGCAGGAACACACCTCAGCCTCATCTTGAACATATTTTGGTAACACTTGGGACTCTATCAGCGCCTTCTAACAGCAGGGTAGTAACAACAGAAGGGTGACCTCAGGGAGGGCTCTAGTCACAGCGATACCAGATACAACTTATTTGCCGTTGCTCAAAGGGGAATATATTTCCACAGTATGAACTAAAGCCTTTGGGTCTTCAGCAGCAGAGGGAAGATATTCTAACACATTTCTCATAATTTCTGCATTCCATAAACAAACAAATTGAACACCATATTTTACAGTTTTACTTTCATTAGCTCTAACAGGAGGAGCTGCTCAGTTAATATAAATAATGTTCAATAAAAGCTCCGTAAAAAGTTATTTGCTGAAAGCTCTCTGGTAAAATTGTCGTTGTATTGCTCTTACCACTAGAGGGAACTCACAGCAATAACATTTGGTAATTTAGCAGATTATTTTCTCTGGAGCCAGGCAGTAGAAAGACTGGATCCTCTGCAGAGAGCTAAGCTTCTTACCTCTGCACAGGTAACTGCATATGCATATAGGAAGAACAAGAGCTTACGTGCTTCCTCCTTTCTTTGAGCTAAGCTAAGTCTGCTGACACAGGACACATTCAATTTTCAGAAAAAAGATTGTAAAAATAGTTTCCTTATTCTCATAGCTTCTTCTCCCAAACAGACAAAAAGCTTCAAGTGTAGAAAAACACCTTGAGAATGTTGATTCAGGCCATAAACTTATTTTAAATTAAAATTATCTGAACACAGTAATTAAGTTTCTTTAATAGGGTAAAATTAGAAATTTTACCTGGCAACATTATCCTCAACAGAGTTTTATAAATCCAAACCTCTTCTAATGACTATTGAAAACTACATTTCTCTTCTTTCCTCCTACTACCTCACCAACAAAACCAACTTGCATCTGCATTAGCAAGCCATAGGATATTTAACCGAATGCATGAGGCAGCTCTTCAATTATACAGATGAACATCCATGCATGTGTACCCCAGATCTAGCTAGACATGCTACACGCATCTGCCATCAGTATGGAATTACAGGTGGCCACCAGATGACCAGCTGTTTTGCTAGCTGGTAAGCTGTCTGCTCACTTTCCTCATCAGGAATGTCTGGCAAGTGTAGTCAAAATGAAACCCCTTGCAAATGAGTGACCCCATCTTGCTCCCCATCACCTCTGTTGTTTTCTTTCCAACAGAAAGACTAAAATGTTGTGGAAGTTGCAGTATCTGAGAACAGAACTGGAACATGTGTCCTTTCCTTCCCCATCAGAGCTGCAGGAGTCTCCCCTGGGATAGTATTCCTTCCACAAAACTGTTGCTGCTATACCTCCACACAATAGATAATAAGCGTGATTCCCTACAAAGTCTTTCACTGCTGGAAAAGGCTCTGGGAAGACGTACCTGCTTTCATTAGAAGGACAATGTATAGAGCCAGTGCCATGCATCTGCAACACACAGACCCCAGGCCAGAGGGGAAAGGTGTGGGGGGAAAGTCGCAAGGTTTGTTTTTTCTGTTTTTTTTTCTTTTTAAAAAAAAACCCAAACATCAACACCATCACCAGAATATAACAATGTTTGCCAAAGTGTGGGTGATGTCCCCAGAGAAGCAGAAGTAAACTGTCAAAAGAACTGTGGGAAGAACAATCAGGTTGTTTGTCAGGTCCAAACAACAAAAGGGAAAAGAAGAAATTCATCAGGAAAGGGTTGGTAGTTTTTATGATCACAAGGAAGCCTTTAAAGCAGAAGGCAACAAGGAGAAAGCAAGAAAGAGAAGGCATGTGTGTGTGCATGTATGTGTGTACATGCTGCATGGAGTTAGGTGTTCGCAGTTACTCTTTCAGGCAAAAGAGTAATGAAGAATGTGAGGAATGTTCTACCTCATTCATATGGTGTCTGAATTTCAGCATTATTTAATTTCTAATCTGCTAATCAAACCATGTGAGAGAAGAAAAGAAACTGGCACAGTAAGGAGCTTTACACTATTTACGACAAGAGACTACTGAAGTTGGACAGGCTATTTGTACTCTACATATGCTCACAGAGGACTGGGGAGGGGGCAGAACAGTTGGTTTTCTGTTCCCAGCAGAGAAGGGAAAAAGACAAGTGTCCTCACTGCACAAAACAAGGAAACCCTGGAACGACAGTGGGGTCACACCCAGGCTTAAAAAAATCTGTCCAGTGGTCTCTGACTTGCTGGGTGCTATCATGGGATCTCACGCAAAAGTGAACTGAAGCAGGGGGAAAAACAGGCAGGTCTTTGTGGCCTGCAAAGAAACCTGAAGGACAAGGAAAAGGGGACTACAGAAAAGGACATTTCCCTGTAAAATCTGTATACACTTCGACATGCCAAAGCATGCATCTTAGGGCTCACCTCCATCATTATATGCTCACCTTACACACATATCTGCTTCATATTTCTTTCCATAAAGAATTCCTAATAAAGACGGGTTCTTGTTTCCTCTGAAATTTAGTGTTACATCATACACTGCTGAAACTGTTGCAAAAAAGAAAATATGGCTGTTATAGCAGCAATTCTAGCAACAATGTTGCCAGCATCCTTGCATTAGACAGCAACAGAGCCTTGTGCAAGCCTTGCATTAATGATGTCAGGTAGCAGAGTCCTTCACTACTTTGTGTTTACATGTTGTATTTAACTGTATCAGCCACCTGACATTCCCATCTATGTAGCATGCGTATCATCAAAACACAAGACAACTTGATGAACTAAGCAACAAAGACATACATGAAACGTTTAGTATTTTTTAAGACCGTTATGGCAATTTACAAATTAACAGTTAACACACTGAATGCTTATTACTGCCAACTCACTAATTGTAACGGACATAATGAACAACAGAGTATACTACACTGTGCTACACAGAGTACACTACACAATACATTACAATTAATGCAAAGCACAAATAGCAGCTTGCCAGTACCTGTTCCCCTGAGACACTGGACAGCAGTGGTGAAACCTTTGGTTCTGGGCAACAGGTGGTATTTCAGTTTAGGCAACCCCTTGGATTCAGCTACCTCCATACTGATACGATGCTTGGTCTCCGTAAAACGAGTTCCTTCACAGTACAGGAGAAACTAATACAATGAGACAAAAGACAAACCCAAGGACATCTTGAGATCAAAAGAAACCATGCAGACTACTGAAAATTTGCACAAGATAAGCATACATCCATGCACGCGCACACATTTCAATTGTCTCATTAGGTCATCAAGTATTATGCATAAGCACCATCTCACAACTCATTTACGATTTAATTTTAATAACACTGGTATGCAATTTAAGGTGACAAAAAGTCTAAATGGTTATACCTGAAACTTTTACTTAAAAAAAGAAAAATCCCTGAAGTCTTTGGCTGGCTGGTGATGGACTAATCTACAAATCAGAAAAAGCAATTCAAATATCAGTACATGACCACTTCAGGAAAAAACATATTAATCACTAGATACCTCGTTTAAAATTTGTACTGTACAAGAAGAATTACTCATCTGAAGACAGACTTATTTGCCTGAAAGCTTTTACGGGTTTTTTTGGTTTTGCATTTCTATCAGTTGTGTTCATAAAAAAAGGTGCCTTTCCCTAGAACCTTTACTTTGTTCATCCTGTAAAGCACCAATCAGACTGTGGTATCCAGAGTAACCATACTGACTTCAAGCAGCACAAAACATTGATCTGTCCTTCTCCAACCTCTATATTGCCTCTGCTCAGGTTGAGAGATAGACCAGAAGCAGTGCAAAGCCAAGATCAGACAAATGAAGCCTTTCTGAGGTCTCTAGGGTAAATTTCTGTTTATCCCTGGCCTTTTCTGAAAGGTGGACATCACTCCCATTGTGGCACCAGTGGAACAATTGCTTCATTTGAACGCACAAACCTCTGCATTCCAGGTAAGCAATGGAAGGGGAGAAGGGCAGGCTGCTACTACTCTCACAGCAGTATCATGCGATGCTGCAATTTGAAAGAAAGACTTACCAAATGCATCACTATACATCTCCTATTTGTCAGTGCTGTGATTTTTTTTTTTTCTGTAGTGTATCCACACAGTGCGCACCACAAAAGTTAAATGATGTTGAAACCACAAAACCATAGACTCAAAAGTAACACCTGCTAGAGTGCAGCGAGAGAACAGGGATTGGTCCTGCTATCTTCATTTGGCCCTTGAGGGCAGATTCATTATAAAAACCTGACCAACCACCACCACCAAAGGGTTCGGACAGCACAAGGTACAGAAAGTAACACTGCAGGCTGGGGTTGAGATTGTGAGCTCTTATACCAAATTCTCACCCTCCTCAGTGGCATGGTGATACTTCTGGACCAAGGCTGTGAGCGAGGTACTGGGTGTGCTGCAGTGAACGTGTGAGAAAGACCTCAGTAAAGGAAGACTGTGCAGACAACCTCAATCGTGGCATTTAGAATGCACAAAAATTAGGAAACTGATTTACTCAAGTCAATTTGAATCAGTATTTAAATTACCAAGCAGGAAGTCTTGATTTAAATAATCAATGCTAACTACATTTTGCATTTATACCTTCAAGTTGTTTTCCCTAGAGACTAGTCCTTGGTTTTCAATCGTAAAATCATTAAAATAGATTTGCAGATTTGCAACTAAAGTACATTCTTGAGATTTTTTAATTGGTAAGGTTTTTTTCTTTTATTCCTTTTTTTCAACACTAATCAGAAGGATATATTAAACGTAGTTCACATCCATATATTCAAGCAATTAAGTAGTTTAAAATACGTTCTCCAGATTCTTACCACTTCATAATGATAGAAAAATCACAACTGATGTATTCACAATGTGCTAGTTTAAGGCTTACTATTTCACTATCCATTTTAAGAAGCTGTACTGGGTAATACTGAAAAATCATTTGAAATGCACAAAAAGCCTCTTAAAATGTTTTATAAGCCAAATAACTGTACATTGCACGCACTGCTATAAAAGCGAACCAGTAAATTTATCAAAACGTTTGCATTCAAAGCTAAAAGAAAGTTAATAGGTTGAGTAAACCACTCTGTTGCTGCAGTAAAATCTAATAATGTTGCACATAATGAAACATAGTTGTTTCACCCTTGACTTCAAATAATGTCAAAATAAAAAGGAAAAGCCTAACTGCAAAAGCAGATGTAAGCTTGCTGTATGTCCTTGTAGACATTTTTGGGGAAACCTGTAATTTCACAGATCAGTGAACAAACTAACAAGAACTTCCTACCAAAATCCATGGTCTGGGCATTCCCCCCTCCCTCCCCTCCCCCCCAGTTCACTCACTTTTCCAAAGGTTTTTTTTGTTTGTTTGTTTATTTGTCTTTTTAGCCTATCTCAGAAATGTCGCTTAAGGTTATATAGACTTAGTAATCAAATATGGGCTGTTTTTACTAAGTTCAGACAAAATGAACAAGTATTACAGAAGCCTGGTTATTATTTAATTATCATCAAGCTTCTAATCATCTATGCAAGCTTCTGAACTGTTTTCCCAAATGACTTCTGTTACTGACAGGCAAATAGAGCAACACCTTATCAGCATATCCCAAAAGACCTCCTGAAACAGAACCCAGGTTTTCCTTGACAACACTTGAAGAAAATAGTGGGCAGACCTTCTCCTGATACATAAGGCTACAATACCACATGAGTACCTCCACTCCTAGCAGTCAATACTAGAGGAAGAACTCAACACTTACCCACATGTATTCAGGATAATCAGCCAAACGTTTTAACCCTTCAATAACCGTATCTCTGTCTTCTTCCCATTTCCTTTTGCAGAAAACGATCTCAAGGAAGTACCATGTCCAGCCAATTAGGGGCACGTATAGCAGCTCCCTCTTAGCAAGAACTTTGGAACTCTTGGAGAAAATCAAAAACAACAATCCAAAAGTGTCATTTGTGGAATTGTACAATGAGATCAAACAAAGACATTAAAGTCAAGATGACAAAGCGTTGATGACTCTGGAAACTCAAAGACAAAGAAATTGGTGGCCAAGAAGGCCAATGGCATCCTGGCTTGTGTCAGCAATAGCGTGGCCAGCAGGGACAGGGAAGGGATCTTGACCCTGTACTCGGCACTGGTGAGGCCGCCCCTCGATTCCTGTGTTTAGTTTTGGGCCCCTCACTACAAAAAGGACATTGAATGACTCGAGCGTGTCCAGAGAAGGGCAATGAAGCTGGTGCAGGGTCTGGAGCACAGGTCGTACGGGGAGTGGCTGAGGGAACTTAGTCTGGAGAAGAGAAGGCTGAGGGGAGACCTCATCGCCCTCTACAGCTACCTGAAAGGAGGGTGCAGAGAGCTGGGGATGAGTCTCTTTAACCAAGTAACAAGTGATAGGACAAGAGGTAATGGCCTCAAGTTGCAACAGAGAGGGTTTAGACTACATATTAGGAAGCATTTCTTTACAGAACGGGTTGTTAGGCGTTAGAATGGGCTGCCCAGGGAGGTGGTGGAGTCCCCATCCCTGGAGGTGTTTAAGAGTCAGGTTGACATAGCACTCAAAGGACACGGTGAAGTTGGGAACTGTCAATGTTCTGGTTAATGGTTGAACTAGGTGATCTTCAAGGTCTTTTCCAACCTAGATGATTCTGTGATTCTGTATGTGCATGAGTTTTAAATAGACCTGTCAACCTCCAGATGAAGGGAAAGCTCATGGCCCCACATACCCCTAGCACTCCGAAACGCTCTGTCATAGTCCAGCCACACAAGAAGTCGATTTCAAAGTTGTGATTCAAGATGATGATGACATGTTCTTTCCCAAAGGTGTTCACAGTGGCCTCGTCTGAGAACAAGGTGCACTCTGTGCCTGACCACCATTCCA
This sequence comes from Athene cunicularia, assembly GCF_003259725.1. Taxonomy (NCBI): domain Eukaryota; kingdom Metazoa; phylum Chordata; class Aves; order Strigiformes; family Strigidae; genus Athene; species Athene cunicularia. The sequence goes on from NW_020799091.1 coordinate 93,446,378, forward strand.
GCAGCATTACCAGCTCTAACAAACAAGACAGAGAGAGGAGTTAGTGGTGCCACTTACAGAAAGCATTTAGCATTTCATCTCCAGCACCATTCAGTGCCCAGTCTCTTCTGACTCCCAACAACACTGTCACCTTTTCAATCCAAACCAGTACAGATGAAATGAGAGCTTGGATGGGTATAGATCAAATCACATTAAGCAGTATTTGAGGCACTACATATATACATCATGGATAATTTAGCAAGTCTTTAATAGTCACAAGTTTGGGCATTATATTATGAATGGGAAATTTCATGATCACTGGGAAAAAAAACCAGAACTTTGTGCCTGAAAACAGACAGTTGAGCTGTTGATTGCTTCACTAAATGAGTACAGTTTCTCCCAGGTGGAATACAAATTACGCATAGATGCAGCCTAATGCTTTTTACTCAACATGAAACAAACTTTATGGAGGTAAACAGACCAATAAAGGGCTTTTAAAGGGATACAGTGCAATATACTTCTGCAATAGATTTTAATATTAGAACACAGAACTCTAACCATTCTGTATTATGGTCATCAACACAGAGTCAGAAACACCAGAGAATCAAGCCAATTTATTAGAATACCCAGGCAAAGACAGGAATGGTAAATCGTGTCTTTCTTTTACTGCAAAAGAAAGAATGAGGCCTTTCCCCTCTGTTTTCTATATTCCAGCATGCCTTACTCCACCCTGAACATTTCCTTTATTACACGCTCTTCTTAATTTCCACCTCCCCTTTTTTCATCTTAAAAAAACCCTTCCACTTAAATTCAGCACACACTGAATGTAGTTGCTATGGTTAGCCTATTTCTCTCATTTCAGTACAAGGCAGATGGAAGGCATCGCTTGTATCATGGGACAACTACATGAAGTATGAGAATAGTTCATTCTTCCATGCTTCCGTGCAAACTGTAGTCATTGGTATTTTCTCATTTCAATGAGATATGGATGCAGTCAAAATTAGGTTGCACAAATACAGCGTTAAAAAGTCCAACTCTTGCCACATCGGTATGACAAACTCGCAGAGTCAAAACTGGAGTTGCCCCCACGGTTCTGTACATCAGGTTCTGTCATGCGGTATTTCAACCTTCTGTTGGGAGACCCTGGTTTTGCAAAATCGATCAGCGTCTTCCTGCATAAGGGCTTCTGATCAGTGGGATCACGACAGGGTAATCTATCCATACTGCTAAATAAGAGTGGGTCCAATTTCACACCACATCAGAGAGAAGGCAAACAGTATTTATGAATGATCGGGGAAACCAATCTTGGTCTGCTGAAGATACAAACATAACTTCTCTAGCACTATCTTTTTCATTTGTACTCCCTATGTGACCACTTATCCACCAGGTTATTGTTCTGTATCATTTTCAGGACTCAGTCATTTTGAGTCATGACAAAGTTATGCAACTTGCTGAGAGAATGTTCCGGGTCAACTGGAAATACAGCAGAGGAAAGACAAAATAATAGTTTATACCAGCTAGAGGTTTCTATCACTGCTTTCCTGCTTTGTGTCCTTTGAAATGATGTGATCACTCAACTTCCTTGCTCTGGTTATCCTGGCTCAGTAAAAGGGAAAAGAGGACAGCAAGAGTGACCTCAGTTGAGAGCTATGCTCTTCCAAGCAGGTGGCCAGAAGAATGGAGTAGTGGTACCAAACACAGTGTGGTACTCTGAGCGATTTTTCCCTTTCCATTCCTGTCTATGTACTAAGGACAAACCTCTCCAGTACCTGCTACAGTTGCTGCATTTACTTATCAGAAATAAACCAAAATGGGTGTGTTTCTTCTTCCAAATCAGAAAAAGTTTTGCAGAGGCAGGTGTGGATGGTTTTCTGAAGGGCATTTCTTGTACCATTCACTCTAAAATAGCGGAGGAAGCTTTGCTGAGAGATTTGCCAGAGTTCATACTGAGAGAGGAGGGTAGATGAGCCAGAGAATTAATAAAGAAACATTGTCCTTTACAAGTGTACTCATAGATGATGTAATTATAACTGGGAGTGGGCTCGTTTTGTTTTTTGTTTTTTGGTTTTTTTTTTTTTTTGGTGAGTTACATCTATTTTGCATGGCACCGAACCTGCCGATGCTACAGCAAGCCCATCCTTCTGAACAAAGGGACAGTAACACTTGCACTGCTTGGGATACTTCCTGTAGAGGACAAGCAATGTCTTGATACAACAAACTCCCTCCTGTGGCTGGGGTTCCCACACGCCAAAGCGGGCAGGTTTAAGGCCTCTCAAACCACCCAGAAACAAAACAAGAGGCACAGTGCAACCTCTCAGTTTAAAGTGCTAACATTTGAGATATTATTTTTGCAATAGGACTAAATCAAACGTGCTGTGCTCTCCAAAGGCATGAGTCATCTGAAAGGAGGCGATGTAGGAGAGCTTGAAGTACAGACTACCCATCATGAATTACATTTGCTGCAAAGGGCTTACATTGAGGCTAGAGCTCAACAGCTGTTCCCTCCCCAAACGTCTGCCACAAACACTGGACGGAGTCTGTCTCCTTCCTCTTCTGAAGCTGTGCTTTAGGTATATGAGAAGAGATACAGTAAGAATAGAGCCTGGTTTTCAGTGGGCCATACATAGCTAGACACCCAACCACCTGTGTATCTACTCTGGCACAGTGATCCCCTGCCGGACAGGCAGAGCAGCTTCTGTTATAGACAGCTCTGACATGAAATACCCTCAGCCTAAAACTAAACAGCTTGGAATAAATGAGCAAAACATAGCATCCGGAACAGAACACCAACCTACAGGTTTGTTGCCAAAAGGCTTCCACATAATGAAATATATATCATTATGAATGGCAGCATGTGAACTGCTGCATTTACACAGCTTACTTAATTTGCTCTAAATCACAACTGAAGTGCATATGCTGTCAGCTCTTCCATTACAGGCCATCAGCACTCTGCAATCCCATATAAAATTTATGTTCATTTTCATATTTTAATTTCTCAATCATTTAATTTAGAATAGGCCATACACAAGGGGTTATCCTAGGTACAACCCAATTATCTACTCATCTTCTCCAAACCTTTTTGAACAATAGTGTAGGCTATTTCCAGTGTACACAAGATGTAAGGTAACAGCATGCAAAGAGTCACTTTTCCATGCACAATGTTAACTTGTAGAAATCAATGGACTGAACCTACAAGCCTTACAGGCACAAACAGCTCATATCCTCATAAAAGCCAGACTATTGGTGCAACAATAGTTTTCAGGATGAGATCAGTTTCTAGATTATTAAAAGCACATTAAAAAATTCTTACAAGCAAATTAAAAAGAATTCCCATATACCTACACTCCCCTTCAACCTAGCTAATTTTGAAGTTTCTACCTATGAATTCTTCCATTACAATACATTTTCTCCTGACAGTTTGCCTGCCACTCTCTATTTAATAGAATTTCCTTTCTCCTGTGCTTCTCAGACAACATTCTCATTAGATAGGACAAAAAGCACAGGAAGGACAAGGACAACAACCTGAAAAAGAAACTGAACTAGATACTTTGAAGAGTTTCTGTTGGTAGTACTTCACACTGATGATATAAGAGATGTGGTACCTGTCAGTGGACTGATGACAGTTCACTGTCTTCAAGTACTCATTTAGGCAACTCATTTACCTGAAGTGGGAGTTGGATGTTGAGCTGAGCACTAAGGTAAAGTGGCCATGCAAACTGGGAGGGGATGGAGAATGGAAACAAATTAGATGATTCACTGCTGAAACACTTTCATTTGGACTAAGAAGCCTTCTAAACATTAATTTCAGGAATCTAATCCCCCTGTTAAACTGTATGAAGAGAAAAAAAAAAGCCATCCATAGGGAAGAAGTTTTGCAAAGGTCTGAAAGAGGAGAGCAAAGCAGCTGCACTCACTGTAGAGCCATCCCACAAACAGAAGAGTGACAAACTGCTCACAGAAGGGGATACTGGTGTCACAGATAGACACTGTAGGGTGTAAGAGGACTCAGTTCAGCTATAGAGGCATCTACACTAGATACATCTCTCTTTGAAGATCACACAATTGACTTGGATCCCTAAATAAGTGGTCAGTATCACACATATGCTCAATACCTAAAGCAGTCTCTGTGAATTCCACCTTCCCCATCACTTCCCCATCATTAGGCTCTGACGCTGGATGAAGATGGTATTGAGACAATTCCTACTGGTCAAGATAGGGTTGGGGCAGGGGGGGAGCTTTACTCCCCGCTTTTTGAGTAACAAAGTGACAATATGTATCAGTCCCTTGACTTCTGTATGTTTTCCCAACATTTCAGAAAAGATGGCTGCTTTGAACTGCTCTGAGTCTACATCTAACATCACTTCTCTCTCTCGTGTTTCTGTGTGTGTATACATATAAACGTGTGTATATTTTTTTTTTCTTTAATTAACAAAACCAGAAACAAAACTCACTCCCCTCCTCACCCCCAGCCCTCACATCCCCTTCAAGAATACTCACGGCTCCAAAGTGAATAGGCAAGACGACAGTTTACTCGGCGATAAAACTGCTTGTTTATGGGCCAGAGGACAAGCGTGCATAGTTGAATGAAGTTAATGATCAGTCCACTCACAACAAAGACGAACCCAATGAGGAGGTGAACTATGAACTGAGTCTTCAGAAAGGCAATGAAGCCCATGATAACCACTCAGAAGCGTGAGCAAGGGCCGTCACTCAGAATAACTGTCCTGAAAGAGAAAGAAAAGAATCAGACGGAGACTGGATTTACAAGCCCTGAGGAAGGGCAAAGAGAGAGCCCTGAAACAGTCCATGCAACTTCAGCAACAGGAGCCCAATCCAATAAACACTGCTCTCCAAGCCGGTCTCATTTAGGTCTTCTAATCTGTTGATGGTGCAAACCACTTCCAAAAATAGTAAGGAATCATTATTTACAATTTACTACTCCCTGAGATTACTGTTTGTTGAATCTCACACCTCTCTTCAAACAATGATCATATATAATTGGACTTAATGCTGGCAAGAACACCGAGCCCTGTACTCACAGTGAAGCAGTCGAGACCTGATCAGTAAACAAGCTGCACAGTGACTGCTGTATCTTCAGCGGCTGCTGTCCTTGAACTGCAACAGGAGCCTCAGTCCCCCACCCCCAATAAATAGCATGCTGAGCCTCTGGAGCTGCGAGCAATACCTTCCTAAACTGCCTTCAAAGCCACTGCTCTGTACAGACTTTTCCCTAACAAATACCGAGTAAGGGCTGCTGGGGGCTATGGAGACTTTGTTATGCATTTGCTTTGAATAGAAGAGTACAGCAGTCCATCTGGGGAGCAGGCTCTCCATCCTGCAGTGAATTTCGGGATGAATAGAGCAGGGCTGGTCACATAGAGTGTCAGTCTGGCAAACACTAAAGCATGGAAATTAAGTATTCCCACATCCCAAACCTATGCTGGGGCAAGTTTAATAACTTCCCATTTTGTCAAGCCACAGTTCCATGATCAAATACACCAGTTAGTATGTGAAGAAAAGTAAAATAATAGAAAAACCTTAGTCTGTATTACAGTACAAACTCAATCTGGTGCAGAATCTTGATTTTACCACATCAGCCAGAGCACTACTCTGAGCATGTGCCATATTTATACCAGGTGTGGGAGGATGGGCAATGTCTGAACCAGCAGAAAGTCACAGTAGCTTAGACAGACAAGTCTGATCCAATACAAATCCGGACAGTACAAAATTAACCCAAGCCACCAGATTTGAGTTTATTCCAAACCCCGCATTACATAGCACTGGCATTTTTGACCTGTTGTGTTCTAGAAGCCCTACAACTAGGCCAACCAGGCTGTCAAGCCACAGCCTCAACATCTCACACAAAAAATAAAAGCATGACCCCTATTTTCTGCCACAGCCAAAGCTTGCTGACAGTATTTATGCTCAGCTTTTCCAAGTGTTGCAGATGACCAGACCAACGAGTAGATGGTAACCAACACTTTTGACAAGTCAAGCATCCATCCGATGCAGAAGTTCCCGATGCCTGAAAATAAAGTACCTGCCAGCTGTGAGGAACCAAATGATTTTCATTTGCCACCTGTTTACAGTACGGTGGTATTTATAAAACTCAACAATAACTTTACTTGTGAAAACTTGTTTTCTACCATCTCTTCTACAATAGGTACTGCCTTTCAAGGCACAGAGCGTCTAGATTTTGCACAATTAAAGTCTATTTGCATCATGAGTAATCTACTCACTTCAGAAGCACATTACAGAGGAGGAAAAAAAAAAAAGTCTGTTTCAATACAGCCACTATTGTGCCTACCACATCAAGCAAAGCAAACCAAGCTGAATAAGCTGATATTGAAGCTTATGATGAATAATCTAAATTCTCCCAATGTTTTCCTGTAAGAATGAAATAAACATTTCTTCTACTAATAAATTACTTTAAGAATAGCTGTTGGGAAGCAGAAACTTGTGTTTAAAAATAAACAAGTGAAGACCTCCTTCCTCTCCCTCCCCAAAGTGTTGCAGGGTACAGTTGTCTCACACAGCCAAAAGACTGCAGCAGCATTCACACGTATTGTATGCGAGGTAGCCATGGTATTTGGTGTTTGATTCCCTAACACAGCAATGGGCTCATTTATCTTTTACACTGGCATGTTCTTCAAGTCATTGTATTAATTACTGCCAAACATTAAACATCACGTTCTTAATTTCCAAGATCAGAGACATTCTCTTCATCTGGTTTCTCTCAAAAGCCAGTTCAAACAAACCAGAAAAGAATAATTTCCCTCCCCGCGCCCAACTATTTCTTGAATCCGTACTTGCCTTCTGTACAGCCAATGTGCAAGCAGCTCTGCTGATGACCATATCTATCATAGTCATTAGATCATGACTTACGACTTACTGCCTTTCAGTGCACAGCCTGACCCCTTCCAGACAAGGGCCCAAAGTGCATACAAACAGCACAAGATAAAATAGAAATGTCAAGTATCCTCAAACTAAGTGGTTTGGCTTCACTTCCACAGCCTCTCTGCTTTGAGTAAAGTCTGGAGCACTCTGGTATTTGTCCCTTATATTAAGGACATTGATATATTACAGACCCAAAATGACACATCCCTCCCTCCTTACCAGACAAAGCTGGAGACATCACAGCATGTTGCTTCTCCAGCTTTGTTATGCATGGTAAACAGGATTTATCATTCTTTCACCAGTGTCCTGCTCCACACGTGGGGCACTATCCACCCTGGCAGGACTCCAGAGCTGCATGGCTCTGGCTTGGAACACTGCACAGCCACCTTGCGCACATGAACCTGGGCTCGCTGCACCCCTATGCACCTGGGGACTACAAGTCTTACCAGTGTTGTTACAGGGTAAAGAGGACAGCAGCCAAAGCATAGCTGGTTCCTCTCCAGCACTTGCTTGAACAAGCAATTTGCCCAATTACTCAATAAAGCACAGCTGATTTACTTGCACTTCCTCTTAAAATGGACAGGGATCAATTGAAAAATGGGTTAGTCTTGTCTGAACTTTCCAGTTTCAGTGCTGGATACAGAACCTGACAGCGTCCCCCTTACCAATCCCTCACTTAATTGTATGTGACTTCTAAGATAATTAGTTAATTTTAACCCAGGAATTCTTTACTCTTCTGCATTCCTGCCCATGTAGGACAGCCAGGCAATTCAGGGACAGGCCAAGAGGCAAAGGGTGGTCAGCAGCTGTTTTGTTGAATCCTACAGTCAGGCTGGGGAGATGGTGGGGAAATCAGTATTTGCTGGAATGAGGAGAAGCAACACATATATTAAGATCAGCTAAGTGAAGTGTCTAGACAGTAAACGTCTGCCCTAGTTTAAGACAGCAAGTCTCAGCACTATTAATTTTTTTCTTTTTTATCATGGGCATATTCAAAGAGCTACTTGTAAAAACTTTTTTCTCCCTTCTCTTCCTAAAGCACCTTGTAACTTCACAATACTGACTTCTCACCACAAAACCTTCATTTTCTCCTGTGTAGCTACACTGAGAACTGTGCATAGCTTTAGTACTCTCCCTGCTTTCACATCCTCGCCAAATGCCTGCTTGTCACACAGGACAGCACTAGTGTAAAACCCAGCTCAAACTGAACGGCACACTTTCACTGCCTCTTAGTGCCTTACCTCACAGGGCTGTTTGACTTTCATAAAGTCAGAGACCACTCCCCATAGTATCAATCTTTACCTTCTCTGATGAGAAAGTTCTTAAATGCTTTGCATCCTTCTGGGTTCCTTCCCTTATTTATATGCCTCTCAAATAAAGGGCAAGGAGGCAGATGTCCTACAGCTTTCTTGGGTAAAGAAATCCATGTTCACACAGATTCTCCAGTATCCAAAAGACACTACATGTCTCTGTAGAAGGAGGAATACAACCTTTTTCCTTTATCCAGCTTTCTACATTCATGAAAGTCCTAATGATTAAACTGCTTTGACACTTCTACCTCTTTGTTAAATGTTGCTGAAATGTGCCACAAAGTTCAAAAGCCATTAGAAGGGAGAATGACAGCAACAGTATGATTGCATCAGCCTCATTTTATTAAGAAATGTTAAAAAAAACCCAGATGCACAACATGCACTAAGCACATCACAGCCATTTCATGAAACATATTTATGAACTCAAAATGAAAAATTAATCCATTAATCATTCTATAATATTTCCAGTTTGAACTTCAGGTTTTAATTAATTTATTGCTATCGTGTGTATACAATTCCTCTGAAGTTCATGAGGTTTGTGTGAATATGAGCATGAAATTAGAAACTGGTCCACTGACTCTAACAGTCCAACACAGTGAGAATTAATGTACTTGACAACAAGAACTGCGGCAGCCAGTACTTTTATCTCTAGCCTTTTGCCTTCAGTTTTTCCAAGCATGGTGTTGCCATTTTCCAGCTGCTTCCACTCTACTGTACCATATTTATCTCCACTTATGAAACCATTTACAGATATCTTTTGCTCCGAATGTGTTGCCACCCCCACTCCAAATTCTGGTATTTTACCCTACCTTGTAACATTTTTGCTAGTTGAGGAATTGAATGAAAGCCTTATGATACTGAATTCTACCTTTTACCAATGTATTTTAAAATACTGTATTTTTCAGACTAAGCTTTTTAAGTTCCCTTGATGTCTATATAAACGTGGCAAACCCTGTCTATGAAGAAAGGCTAATAATGTTGCAAGTCAGAAGCAGTACAAAAAGACATTTTGTTGGGCATGTCTCATCAAAAGTTTCCTCATCATTTTTCAGAATTCTGTAAACTTGTCTCATCGAAAACACACGAGGAAAGTTAGAAACTTAATTTTTTATTCAAAGTGAGAACTATCTGTTCCATGAGCTGCTTCACGTGCTTGAGAAAGACAGGTACAAACAGCAGCAGCCAGGAGCTGAAGACGACACCTCTTCTCTCAGTATACTTTCTACCCTCCAGATTTCTCTGATGACCCAACTCAGGCTACTTCTCTTTTAAAAGGAGCTATGAAAATCACTAGCATGAGCGTCTTTTCCCTCACCACCCCTTACAAGCGCAGAAAACCCAAGAATACTAACCAGCTATCCAACAGTGATGGAAGAGATGTGAAGGAAAACTTCCAGTGCCACTGCCTATAGCTGTTTGGTGGATAAATAAAAGTGCAGGTCCCAGTCTGGTTACTTAACATCCCTCAAAAGTACTACATTGTCATGGGGGCAGCAGATTATTTTCCTGGACATTTCTGAGACATACCACACAAGAATATGTTGATCATCTTATGAGTTGTGTTCAATGCTCAGAAGTAAATTAACTCAGTTGCCTCTAAAATATTTTTTTGCTTGCAAAATACACAATACTTTTTCTAGCTAAAAGACAAAAGTGTAGTGGCTATCCAGCTTTTAAAAATGTAATGATATATTCATAGCAAAATCTTCCTGATACAGGGCAATATTCAGGCAGAAAGTAGGTAACTGATGCTCTTCCGCTCCCTGTACTATACCACATCTCTTTCTGGGATGAGGAATTTGGAAGCCTGACCCACACAACGTAGAAGCCATGTAAAACCAGCGGACAGAGTAATTACCTGGGGCTTTGCCCCGACTTCAAAAGAGCAACACGAGGCTTCTGACAACTCTATCATGGCTCTGCTAAAAGCAGTCTCCATTCAGGCCTGATTTATTTCAGAAGTATAGTTTTAGAACCACTGGCAACCCCAGCTGTTTAAGTAGGCTAGAAAACAGAGCTTAGATCAACTGCAGTGAGTCAGTACAGCTAATAAGCAAATGAAAGGAAATAAGTTATAACAACAGTTTCGGTATCCATCTGAACAGTCTGTACCAGGGATTCTCCAGATATACTGCAAAAATAGACACCTATTCAATCAAATCCCACACAGCATTACAAACTGTCTACTACAGATCTAGCCTTTTAAATCTGAGCATGACAGGAAGATTATCTTAGTTCCTCACACAATACAGGTCTAATTTCCCTGCATATCCCTCAGTGAAATGCAAGGCTGATTCAGAGTTCATTAAAAATCCTGCCTGTCATGAATTTCTAAAAATTGAAGTGTATGGAAGAGTACCTTAAGCCAAACTTAGGTCACATAATGCAAATTTGATTCTCAGTTGTCAGAACTAGGAATATGATCTCAAAAAGAAAACAAACATTACTGAGCTACCATCATGAAGTTAGATGAGAACTTATTCCTTGAAATTTTGTCAATCTTAGCTTTGAAACAGCATCACAGCCAGTTTCTAGAAAAAGTCAGGAGTAAAAGATTATCACCACTATGTCTGAAATATATTCATTATTTTGATCTTGATCTAAAGTCCATTAAATCATAAAAACTTCCACTAGTATCGATAGGTTTGGCTCAGATGAGATTATTCTATTTCCATTAAATAGAATGCCTTTTGCTTGACTTGTCATCTTAATGAGATGACAATACCTCAAGGTAAAAAAAAATTAAAAAAGCTGTGCACATTGCTGCAACAGTCATCATCATTTAGTAGGCATACAAAATGAGAGGTCCTGAAGAAGTTATTTCCTTTTCTTCTGCCATAGGTAAAGCATAGGTGTTAACTACAGGCATGATGTGATGGTCAGTCAGAACAATGACAACCACATCAGGAGCACACATCCTCAACAGAAACACTAATCCCTGTTCATGCCTCCTCCACTCTATAAATCTTTAATTTTACTATTAAAAGACTGTAAGTTAGAGCTTACAAACCATTCACTTACTAGATAGAGTATGAAATAGCACAAAATTGGGAATGAACAAGATTGTAAAGCAGAAATATTTTATTTCTGTGCCCCCTGTAGACAGAGACCTCTGACACTTCCAAAGTTCTGTTAATTGTATCTGTGGCTCATATCAGCATGTCCAGATCAAAATCAATGTAACTGCCTCTGTTTTACAGAGGGATATGTACTCAGAAAGGGGGATTTGCCTGTAGTAACTGTAGGTAAGTATCACATTGAGGATTTGAATGCAAGTGGCTTATTAAATCTTCTAATTCTTTCTTCCAGGGCAAGTTTACAACTTACTTGATAAGAATTATCTTATGTAGGCTGTCTTTCCTGTGAAAGGTTGGACTAGATGATCTTTCAAGGTCCCTTCCAACATGGGTTGTTCTATGACTCTATGAGGTTTACTGATTAAACTTTAGAAGAGGGTAGGTTACAAAGTAAAATGCATACATGAATAGTTTACATGTACCAGTGAGCCCCACTGAGGATTGACAACAGAAAATCATCCCTTCAGCTCACAGATGCCGTGTAGAGCACAGCCCCACTGTGGGGAGGCCTTTATGTGCTCAGAGCACCTCCTGCCACAGCAACACCCCCTTGCCCTACAGAGAACATCCATAAGAGGTCCACACCCTACTGGGACTTCAGCCTTAGTGCTCCTTCTTGCTTTTAAAATGTGGGGCAGCTTCCTATCAAGATAGGGGTTGCTCTAAAAAACATAAGGTAACCAGTTGTTTAACTTGTAGATAGAAGACCACCGAATATGTAAACAAAGTGAGGAAAAACATTCAAACAACTCAATGGAACAAAAGGAGATAAAACAGCTCTTGATACTACATATCACTGCACTTGAGGGGCAGTTTTCCTTCTTCCCCACCCTAAATAAAGTGTTACTGACATGATTAAGCCTCCTCATCAGATGTGGAGAGCACTGTGCTTATGCCTCTGCTAGAGATGAAATTGTATTTTCCTAACTTGTTGCTACAATATTACAGCTGAAAACACGAGCAATATTAAAATGGCTATTTTCCAAATTTAATTTCAGCCATTTCCTTTCATCATACTTGGCACATACAGAAAAAAAAAAAAAAAAAAAAAAAACATGCACAAATTCAATTTCTCCTCAGCATACACGCTCAGTTAACTCGGCCCCTATTTAAACAAATGGATCAGATAACCAAAGTGAATCCTGACTTGCTTAGAAATCTGCTGGCTGCAAGACAACCAACACAAGGAAGCAGAACTGCTTGAAAAACCTCTCTCACTGCAAGCATCTCTTTATTGACAAAGAAAACAATGGTATTTTTATAATGATTTTCTGTTCACAACAGGGAAACTAGAGAAATTCTGTTGTGAGTTCACTGGGTAAAACCAGCCCACACAACTCTGATGTCACGGATGAGTATTACTGAACTAGGCTGTCATCATTTTTTCCGTAGAACAGCCTCACTGTACTTACAAAGCACCACAGGATTTTGCATTGAGCTTTCCAGTGAAGGAGTCCCACTACTTCAAAACCTAGTTGTGCATACATGTAACTTTTTTATTTCGGGAAGACAAATATTGCCTTATGGTTTAGTAAAGTTAGGATAGTTTCTATTATAGTATGTCATTCACAACTTCTTGTAGGTGTTTGCATGCTGTTTCTCCCCTGTATACACACACGCCATTTGTCATCATTCGGTCTGCAGTCTGGCACTCTTGCTTCAGTATAAACACCACATAAAGTTAATTTTTCCCAAAGCCATAATTACAAAACCTTAATTGCATATTAAATTTAGATTAGACAATAACTTGCAAGCTCTGCAAGTTTACCTCATTTCTCATAGATACAGAGGGATTTTGTGGGTATATGCATATTTACAGAAACTTGGGAGAGCCCTTGTGGAATTCAGCCTTAATAAACCTTGTCCTAAACTTGAATATTACTGATTACAAATATTTACTCAACTTCAAACATTTGAACTCAAGTTCCTTCTTTGACCTGCTTGCTATCAAGAGAAAAAAAAAACAACTCGTAACTTGTTCTACATGGCATACAATTAGCCTCATTTCAAAAACCAAAGGCAGACAGACACACACATTACTCCTGGTTCCATCCTTAATCGAAAGGAAAAAATTCAACAGTCACAGGCAAAAAGTAAGAGTGTTCCAATTCTGGTCTCTTGAACCAAAAAGTAACTGCACTTGAGTAAGCCTTACTGCAGCAGAGCTAAGCTAAACTGCAAGTTAATGTGCACATTTTAATGCACCAGCTTCCCCATTAAAGGATGCCAGTAACCCAGGAGTGCAACGGGGGTCCCACCCCCATTGCCTCAGTGCTGACTGCTCTTCCTGGGGGCTATACAGGGCTCTGTGTGTGCCCTTCTTTGTAGCACTACAGAAGCCAACCTCCCAAACACTACCTCCCTGACGTAGCCATGCACAGAGACATGAGCCATCAACCCAGAGCAAGAGGAAGCCCATGTTTCCAGCATGGCAAGATGCAGCAGGAATGGGCCTCCCTGGCTCTTATGTGGAGGGGGAGAAGATAGTAAGACTGCAATTTAAAAGAAAAAAAGATAAAACCAGGGGAAAATACTAGCCCACAGCAAGACATTTTATGCTGAAATGCACAAGCTAGAACACTGTTGCGTTCTGTATATTTTAAGAAATCAAAAGGAACAATTATTGCAAATTCCTCATGCCTCCAGACAGACAGACAGTTAAATGTGACTCAGTCCAAAATGGCTGTCAAATGCCTTCTGTCAGTCTTGCTCCTTCTCTTGGGAGCTTACAAATCTCCCCCCCAACCTTTCTGTTTGTTTGGAGGCAGCTATTCTCCCCCTTTCACCACTTTGGACAAACTCCTTCAAGGGAGAAGCAGGATACTAATCTCCGCTAGCTCCCCAGTTCCCTATCCTTCCCTCATGTTCTACGCTCCTCTTTTTGTTACACATGGTGACAACTTCTGAAGCCCGTGCAAGATTCCTGATGTGTGCCACAGCAGATTTACGCCACTCAACCACTGTGCACAGCATTACAGGCATCGCCTGCCCGTTTGGTATTCAGTTTATACATCAACCCCAAATTCTGAAAAATGCTGTCAAGTTTCCAGTTTGTATAGGTTTTGAGAGCAAAAGCAGCCTGGGAGAAGCTCCTGGACAACTCAGCACACTCCAGAAGGTCTAACAGGTCTACTCCAGTTCTCTAAAGAAGAGTCAAATATTTTTTGTCCTGCCAACTGCCTTGCAATTTCACTCTGAGTGCAACAGCAGGGTGTCCTGCCCAATTTCAAGTGCGGCAGATGACAGAAAATACTGGGATGAGATACCTGCCAAGCAGTACTGGGATGCTCTTGGTGCTAAATGCTTCCTTTTCTTAGCCAGGTTCACTCATCAATGACATCTAAGGAAGGATGACACCTCAGGAGGAACTGAGAGACCTCCCTCTCACAGAAAGGAAAGGATATAAAACACTTCTCCACTATGCAGCAGTGGGATTAAGTGGCCAAAAACACATATGCCCGCTCCTGCCGCTGGGACTGGGAAATATGTTTTCTCCATGATAGAGGACCCCAGACCTTTGGGCAGGGGAGCAGGAAGCAACATGCTTCTCCCTGCAATGAAAGGGATGGAGGTTTTGGGCTCATGTTGTGGATGCTCTGAAGTCTTGTAGATTTGGTGGGTTTGCACCATACTGGCACCCCCAAACAATGTTTCTCAGCTACCAACAGGTCTCAGTATGGTAGGACAAATATCCACAAAAATCACTTTGCGTACACATATAGATACATTAATATATAATTTTTATATATACTGCATATAAATATATAAAAAAGTTATATAATTATATAAGTTTAATTATACATATATATACACACACATATCTATCTATCTATCTATCTATCTATCTATCAATAACACGCACAGGACATACCAGCAACTTGAATAGCAGTTGAAGTCCTGACAGAATTTCATTTTAACCCAGTAGTTATGGCAGTATTTAGAAATAAATGGTCTGTAGAAAATCAGCATTACAATCAGAGAGAGGGTGGGAAGCAGAAGTCAGAAGACTCCACAATTTACAAGTAATTTCAAAAGGCTGGGGTGGCTATAATCAATGTTCTTCTCAAGTCAGCTCATAATTTATTCCATCCCACTGCAGTTTACACACCTTTGAAAATGCTACACAGTATCTGTGATGCCACAAGTCTGTGATAAAATTTGCATTTTGACAGAAGCATGAATCTTCCATTTTTTCAGGCAATTTGGCAAGAATATATAATCTCTTCCCTCTCTACAAAAGTAATTGATGCCAGTTGCATTTTTCCTGTTGAGCTAAGGCATAGATTATCCAATATAGGGTAATAAGAAAGTTTAAACATTTTGAACATTTTATATACGCTCTTTTCAAAAAGGACAGACAAAAAGTAGCAATTCTTCCCAGTTCTTAGCTGGCTTGGAACAGATTCTCACCTTGCATTTAGCTTCACAAATGCTACAGAAATTCTATCTGTGATAGATCTTTGGTTTCTCCTACTTCTGTCCTCTCTGCAGGTTACTGTTCTTGCTTCACAAGCACCCCGAATATTGGGGGGCACTGTTGCACCACCCAGCCCAGGTCCTGACACCAGTTCTCAGGGCTGTGACAGGCCAGGAATGGCTTAGAGAGCAGGGGCTGAAGGGCAGTAACCCACTTTGCACCTGAGCCGGCCCCCACCTCAACCCTACAAAGTCCTCCTCCACTTTATGTGGAGGTGGGCAAAACCAACAATGTAAGTACATATTGTGAGACACAAATACAACCCAGGCTTTTAGTTTGATTTAAAGAAAAACAAACCCATATTTAGAAAACTGAGACACACTCCAGTTGCTTAAAATTATGAAAGAGGACTGAGACCAAAATTTACTATATAATCTATTACAAACATGTAGTTAACCACAGAAATAGCTGAGGCTGTAAACTGGCTCAGTGAGTTCTTCCCAATACAGCTGAAAAAAAGGGCATTTTTATTATTTTGATTTTTGCCCCACCTGACTGGAGGTCAAGTCAAGATTTAACCACCAGGAAATCTCGTTCTGCATCGAGCAGTTCTTATTTTCAGCCTTTCCCATGGAGCAAATGCTGATACTGACATTTTCCCCTCAAATGTAAGCATTTTCAATTCCTCCTGTGAAGAAAGACTTTTTGCCTTAACTTTGGTTTCAATAGAGCTAGCAGGTGTAGTGAGACTACTTTCTTCATTTCAAGTAGTTCATTCAAAGCTGAAAACCCAACCAGGAGCTGAAAAAGTGAAGACCCCCTTGCAATCTCTGAATAAAAAGCTGGTGGGAGAAAATAAGGTCTCTGAATTTTAAAGGGGGTCAGACTTTCCCTGGTACTTGTCTTGTTTTTTCCTTTATAGCAGACTTCTGTTCTTAAACTGAACATGTTCTGGCTGTGGCTACTCTCTTTTGAGAGAGGAATACTGTCCAGAGTGGATTTTCAGACTAATTCAATATGCTTCCAGAGGCTTTCATTCTTTCTGAAGTTATTAAGCCAGACAGTTTTCTTGCACAGGTGAAGATGCATTTTTATGAATACAAAATTATGACTGGTATCATAAAACAGGATTTGACCAGATTTATGTCTAGATCCTGATAACAGCACTTTTTAAGCCTTAAATGAACACTGCATGGAAAGCACTAACAAATATTTAAATAGCATAACCCACTTAAGATAGTTTGTCATCACCCTGACACCTACTTTCTCATTTGAGTTTAACATCTGCTTTGTATCCGGCAATTAAGTCTCTCATTAGGTCCCAAATTCTGAAATTAGGTCTCAAATTCTGAATAGGTTGAAAAAGTTTTGTTTATCTTTAAAAAAAACAAAACAAAACAAAACAAAACAAGAAACAGGTTAAAATATAACTATTTCAGTGAGAAACTTCAGTATTTCTATATTTTGATGTAGGGATTTACAGTTTGACAGATTTGCTGGATTGTACTTTCCTGAATCCTGCTCCTGTACTTTCCTGCTCCGATTTCTACAACACCTAAGTTGCTAAATACTTCAGAGTGCCTCACTGAAGAGAGAGGTTCACTAACAGCAAGTGGTCAAAGCACTAGTCAGCAAGTAGCTAGCTGAAGTGGCAAATAACAAAGCTCTGCCCCATGCAGCAGCTTCCTTCCACCAGATTTGCTCCCAGTGGACCAGCAAAGCAATCACTGGTCAATCCAAAAATTTCTCAGACTCAAGAGGATAGTAAACCTAAAATATCCCTAACTTATCTTGCCTCCTGCTCCACGTAAACGTCTATTTTCAGAAGTGTAGCTTCTGTTATTGATCTCTTGAGAACAACAAAGGTTTTGGTTTTAGTTCTCCCCTCACCAGGGCAGTATGTGTACCAACTAGAAAGATGGTATTTAGTAAAGTGCATTTGATGCTATTTCTGAACACAAGATACAAAATAGTATCCTAATGGTTCGCAAATTTTATTTTTACAGTAATTTCCCAAGAACTCAAGCTCCCACCAATTTTCTGTCACTATATGCCACTTCCTCAGTTGTGTTTTCTGCTAAAAAAATTTTGAACAAGGTTTATTATATGTTAAGAACATTTTTTTCCTAACATTTCATTTCATACTTTCTAGCTAGTTCTCTCTGCAAAGCTTCTCCCTCTCTTCTATGTTAATGCATTCTTGATATCTATACTCTGACAGCATTTTTGTCACTTACCTACTCCCATACAAACAGCCCATTAGCCTTCTCAATCTTTCTCTGGACAACAGTTCCTGCGAGCACTTTATAATCTTTCCTACACATTACAAATTTTGCTTTCAGCTTCCAGTTTTATAAATAAATTAGACTGTGCTAAAGCAAACAGAATACATGCATGGCAGTGATGTGGGGAAAATAATCTCTGACCAAGTACTGATGAACATACTATTTTGGACTATAGGACAAGCGGGAGGAGATCAACCCCAGCTGCTGATAGCATCTACTTCCCCGGCAGATTCCTGATGCAGGATGAGAGATCAGCTCTTCACATAGACAAGGCCAAAACCATGGACACCTGCATATGGTTTGATTCTCTCCTTTCCAGGCAAAAAGGCCACCACCACCAAAAAAAAAAAACAAAACCACAGACTGCTTCCAGGTTTACTTCGGCTTCAAGGCCACCAAACTTCAGACGTTCGCTCTGCATTGTGAACTGGCCTCTCCCAAGAAGCAGCCTCTGGAGAAAGCGACCTATCGCTCACCTCTGGACATGGACTAATAAGGAGGCATGTCAGTGTTACGACCCAGACTGGGAGTCCAGGGAGCTGTAAAGGTTCTGTGATCCCCTCGAGTTAAATTAATGTGAAACAACACAAAACAACCAGTTTGAAAGTTTTACATGTGGTAGAAACAGCTTAAACTTGAAAAAGGATAGTAAGCAATGTGGTCTCTTATAATCTACAAGACAGAAAAGAAAGGAAAGAAAAAGAAAGGAGAGGAAGAGCGTCAAAGAAATCCAGATCACCACCTGGGGATCCAGTATTGTCTCAAGTCTGGTAATCCTGGGTGGTAGGTGCATACCAGCAAAGTTTTATATTGCCTTTTCAAGTTCATTTTATCAGCTGATTTACATACTAGACAAAGAGAGGCAGGTACTCCATGAACTTATTTCCATGAGAAATGAGGAAAAGGTGGAGTGTGGGTTCTGTGTGCAGGGGAAATGGGGTACATAAACCCTTTTGTCCAATTGGGTCAGTGGTCACAATCTCCCCCTACCACCTTTACCTTTTCCTCAGTTTTTGTTTCTTGGGCAATTATCCAGTCATTAGCTCCATCTGGTGTCGGTTGTTTGTCTCTCTTATCAATCTTTTAGCTCTCCTTAGAGGCTATAGTTGTAAATTAAAGCATAGGCATTAACCCAAACATATGCTTTTACTCAGTCTATGTCTCCCCCCTTGGAGGCTTATCTAAAGAATTTGGCTATAGAACTACAAGGGAGCAGAGCCGTGAACCCTTTGATATACTCTGCGCTTCCCTAGGCAGATAATTAATTCTTTAGACTAACCACAAAGGCCATAATTTGTCCTTGAGGCTTTTCATGTCAATGAATGTTTGAGGCATTACTTCCTTCAGTTCCTTACATTCAGTTCCCGAAATTTTGAATATGAAGTCATCTTGGGATGTTACATCATAGAGATCAACAACTGACACGGCTTCTCTCACCCATTCACCATCTGTCTGGACACAGTACCTGAACACAGCCAGTGCAGAGGGAGACAGTACTGGACCCAACCTGCAGTCATCATTTTGGGTACGTACAGGACAGCCATCACAGATGTACTCTCTGTATTAGGGACCAAAGTCCAGCCAGGGCACACACTCTCCCAGTGACAGCTCACAAGGGTCTAACTCAAAGAGCTCAAACACAAATGTTGGGAAGATCAAAAACTTCTCACCAGTAACAGCCCTTCACATTCCCAGACCATCTTCCAAAAGAAATTAATGGCAAAGCCTGTTCCTCACCAAGACTTCTTTTCTCTCTTTCCATACATTAAAAGATGATGCCACTTTGTACTACCATTAGCTGTATGTAACAACATATGAACAGTGGTTCATCACTGGAATGAGTTGTTCAGGGAGGCTGAGGCAACACCATCCTTGGACATTTTCAAAACCCAACTGCACAACGCCCTGAACAAACCAGCCTATTTGCAAAATAAGCCTTGCTGAAAGCTGTGTCAAAGTCAAATGGCATGCACCGGAGATCCCACCCAACTATATATATATTTTTTATATATATATATATATATATATATATATATGTATGTATATGTATGTATATTTTATATGCTGAATGCTTATAAAGTTACAAGCCCACAATTACAATATCCGTAGAAAAAATGATCCTGAGACCTCATATTTGACTATGGGAAACCATTCTGAGACCTCTTTCCTCCGTGAAATGTCACCAGATGAGCTCTAGAGGAAGGTAGGCGATGCACTTTGAGCAATAGTAATTAAGTCCGAACTGCCTGAGTTTTCATTCCACTCCCCAGGTGTTTTTTGCAGCCTGCAGTGATCTTTATGTTGCCATGGCTACTCTTCTAAGCATTTCACTCCTCCTTAAAACTAATCACATCACAGCTGCAGTATAGACATGCCCTATCAGGTAACTCAGCCATAGATTCATTTTTTTCCTCTACCAGCTCTTCAAATTTAAGATTTGATTTAAAGCAAGTTCATCTTTCTTAAAACAGATTTAAGTATTTACAGCATTTGTTTCGCCACTCTTAATCTCTTCACTAGCATTAAAATGATGGGGCTCTCTCACCGTATCTTCCAAATTTCAGAATGTTAAGTTACATCTCTTTCATATCACAGTCTGACATCATTTGTTGGCAAAGGGCATTCAAATCAGCCACTGGGGACCAAGTGCCTGAAGAACTGCACTGCTGCACATCCCCAGTGAAACGGGAACAGTGCCTGCCTCTCTGGACTAGAGGTCTGTGGCAAAGCAACCACCGCAAGGGGCACGATCAGCAAAGTCCCTGCGGTCAACTTGGTTTGTGTTCCAGAGTAAAAAACAGTCTGTGCAGTGTTGACAGCTGCTCTTCCAGTCTTTCCTACAGCCTTTAGTACCTCATGTTTTTCCTAAGCTCCAGCTCTGACCAATATATAGAGAACTCTGTTTAGTTCATGCAGAACGATTGCTCTGGTTACAGAGAAGAGCTTGAGTAGCCAGCTACTTGTCACTAGAAAGCAGCCTGACAGAGAGAGGAATTTATTTAGTAAGTCCAAAAGCCTGGTTCCCTACAAACTTGTATTTTGATGGACACTTTTACAAGCTCACATCCATGTAAAGATATGGATCATCAAAGAACACCCAACTTTATGTCATAATATTTCCATAAGGTGAGGCTCTTAGCAGCCCCTTTCTCCTCTCCCTGGTCACCTCCATTAAGCTTTTAGGATTCCAGTTATTTTGGAGACACCCTCACTGTCATCTGCCAACCAGGCATGGCTGGAAACGTCTCAATGGATTCAAAACAAATCCCTGAGCAGAGGGACACAGATAAGATTTATTTATAAAATATTTTAAATAATACATAAAAAATTTTGTAAAATACATTTCCATAACGAAGAAGGATGAAAATCTGCCAAACTCAAGTTCTTCAGGTCATCAAACTTAAATACACAGCGACAGTATGTTAGCCTGGATAAACTCATTGTTTATGCACATGGGCATGATCACAAAACTCTTTTGGTAATGAGTTTTTAGACATTCAAGATTTCCATGTTTGCAGATCCATGAGCAGCAGCCACAGCACAGCAGCAACCCTTCCTCAGCCTCCCTTAATGGTGGCGGCAGTTACAGTCCATGGGTCTGACAGAGCACATGCCAGCCAACGCATAATGCTCCTCTCCCCCACCATTTCGATAAAAGAAAGCATCAGTGAAGGGGAATACCATTTAGATATGTGAATAATATACTAAGTATAGACAAGGCATGTACTTTTTTAATCTGTCCCAAGAGTCCCTCACTAGTGAGAGTGCCCTCTCTTTGCTTCAGCCAGCATGGACGGCAGGGCCCGCCAGCGGAGCCGTGCTCTTCAGCCACCCTGCTGCTCCCCTCAGGGCTGGGAAACTGGTGCAGGAGCACTAACGGATGACTTGGCTACTCATTTCTGCCTATTTATCTCCCTTGAAAGTCAATATTTCTTTGAAACAATATTTTAATAGGCAGTCACCATGCAGTATTTTGCCATGCTACTCTGAAGAAAAACACAAACCAAGCACTAACTTGACAGGAGCAGGGCTTAAAGCCCATGTTTGACCAGGTCAGCATTTACACTGGAGTGCTTATCCATCCTCAGGGCCAGCAGCACTGGGCTCCCCACCAACACGGAAACACCTGTCCCCACTGTGTGCAAATCACCCCTCCAGCACATACAAATTAAGAACCTCAGGTTATTTTGCCTAAAATGACAATACATTCACTCCAAAAATACAATCATGGGAAATAAAACCCAAGTGAAGATGAAGATAGACATCATTACAGATCACGTGCTAAACTATTGCTTCAAATACCTGAAACTAAGAGGGCAAAGCACAATTACAGTCAATAAGCAAATAAATAGGTAGTGAAATTACGCAGCTTATTAAAACTACTTGAATATACATGCAAGTCTAGCACAGGCTTCCTCTTCTCTCAATCTGTCTCAAAAAATCCTAAACTATTGCAGTACAAAATATAACAGCAGCCAAAACTTTGTCATCTGGGTTATTTTGCTCTTAACTCAAAGAACATTAATGAAACCAAAACATCTATGGCAAATTCAGGTGTTTTGACACATCACTCAAGCTACAAGGCAGGGCTAGGAACATGGTAGGATCACTGAGTTAAATTACCTTAAGTTCTAATAAAAAGTACATTAATTAATCAAACTAAATATATGTTAGTATTTCGGGCTCCTTTGGTGGTCAGAAGCTGAAACTTAAGAGTGCTGATTTGGCAATAAGGGAAAAAGAATAGAAAAGGCATTTCCTTCAAACATTTTGTAGCTTGGAATGGGTCAATTAAAAAACACAAAGTTACAGCAGATGATTCTTATGAGTTTATCCTATATATTAAGTGATGACAAGCACACACAGAATAAATCAATTATTTATGTGCAAAGAAATTTGTTGATTGGTGAAAAAGGACAATTCTTTTAGCATCTAATGTTGCACAGAGACTAACCAAACAATATCCCTGAGGCAGTAATGACTGACCGAAGAAGAATATGTGATGTCTCATGCTTTTAGAATTTCTGTGGACTTTAGTTTTGCACTATGGATTATACACTGGATTGCTGCAATTTATCTTGTGAGGCATTCATACCTGATAGCAAAATGAGCCTATGTGTGGAGGCATAGATGAGTAGATGAGCCCTCTGGACTAATTCCTACACAACTGCCTTTATTGCTGCCTGAGCACCAGACTTCACACAGATGAGCAATGCCTTTTTTTTTTTGTTTTGTTTGTTTGTTTTTTGTTTGGAGGGGGGAGGAAGGGGCATGGTGGATTCCCTAGGTGGTTTCTGAGGTTGGTGGTGTTCTTGCATCAGACACGCAGCAAGGGAGCCAGTCCCAGGCCTCTAGGGTGTCACATAAATCCCACAGGAACAAAGACTCTTCACTTCCTTAGACAAATTCTTTAGAATTCTTTAGAGAATACAAATTAAATTTAGCCCAGAAGGCGACCAAAATGTGTCCTGTCCAGCAAGCTAATAAGGGTGCTCCAATCTTGGAGAAGGGAAAAAAAAAAAAAATAAATCACAGATGGAATTACAGAAAACAGGGTTAATCTCTCAATATGCAAAAGTTGATTCCTCGCTGAACTGGTGATCTCTGATCTTAATCACCTCTGTCTGAGGATATTCTAAGGGAATTGCAGCAGCCAAACTAACACATTTAAGAAGAAGAAAAAAGTTAGTCTAATTACTTCCTACACAATAGACTTATGTTACAGAATTAATAAACTATTTATCAAAGTCAGCTTTCTTCAAGCATCAGCAAAGAGTTAAAAAACACAGAACAATAAAGCCAAAAAAACCACTCTGAGATACTTGTGTCAGGTCTCATCCATATCTAATCAGAGAAGTTTAAATGAGCTTTATTTTCACAAACAAATAGATGATGTCACAAATTTTCTCCTGAACCTTGAGGTTGTTGAAGAAAAGGATCTGACCTAATACCAGTTAATTCCTGCTGTATGCAGAATTGTAATCTCTCCTGCAAACCAGATCTGACCTGGATTCAAGTCAAGAATTTTAAAAGTGAACAAAATAGTGAAGAAAAAAAAAATTACAAAAGGAGATGCACATGCTATACCTATGTATAACACACACAGAGAAATATTTGTATTTGTATCAATACAAAAGCATAACTAATATCAGATGCATACACTACATCCCAATACTGACTCAAGACATGCATAATTAATTAAAAACTACATATTCATGTATATACCTACCACAGGTACTTTCTTTGGTAAAAAAGCATTTAGCAGGACAGCTGTTAACATCCTTAAGATCTACATTTCCTGGTTTTTAACATTAAAACTGTAGAGTCACTTACATATGTCCTCTTTTCTTGAATATTTTGAGGTCTAAAGAGGCTAGCAATCACACATTTTAATTTGAGCTGTCACATTGTATAGCTGAAAGCTTAGATATCTGCAGAGATTCACTTTAAAGATTAAACGTAAATAAACTCATTAATACTAGAATTGTGTGCGTACACACACAGAGGATTGTAGGCTTGTAAATAGCACAGGCATAACTGCCAGGAGGAAGTACTTGGCAAAAACAAAGTCAAGAAGATCACCCCACAGATTTTCATTTTTTTGTCTCTTCATCGCCTTATAAACAAAGAAACAAAAGAATGCAGACATCATGCTGGAGGCTTGTTCCTCAGCAAATTCACACCCCTTGGAAAGATTTCCATAGTCATATTAATTACAACTCCAACAGGCTTTTCCTTTTACAGTTGAAGCAACACATAATTTTTCCACTCAAACTAGTCAATAGATTGCACTCAGGTTTCTAAAAGTTGCTACCTGCTCCAGACATAGCTCTAAGAAGTTCAATGATTTCTTTTGGCTGAAAGTCTTGGACCTATGTAGATACATGTAGAAATGAAGCCAGCCCACAAATCTAGGGCAGTTCTGCACTGCTCTTACCTTTCCCAAACCCATGCAGGTCCGTCACTGCACACTCCTCCAGAACGGCCAAAAACCCAGGACCCATGCCCATGCTCCCGGACCCAGTGCTCCATGCCACCACCCTTCCGGGCCCCAGATCACCCCCAAAGGGAAGCAAACTGCTTAGCTTCTGGTCGGGGGAAAAAACCAATAGCAGTGCTTAATTCGCACCTGTCTGAAACATTTCTTTTGAGGTGCTGAAGACATGGGTGTCTCATCAACACCCTAGTGCATCGTGAGCCTGTCACAGCCTAATTTCCAAGTTGTGTACCAAGAGGGACAGCCACGCAAATGCTAAGCAAGAGCAGGAAAGAAGTTTAAAAAGGCTCTCAACAAACTGGAAAGACACAATCACCATCTTACCCAACACATGCTATGGCATCCTTAGCCACTATGCTCTCAGCTGAATAAAAATGTACAAAAACTGAAACAGTGGCAAAACTAAGTCCCATGACAAATAAAGGGCACCAGCACAAATCAAGGAAGATATCTACCCCAGCCAGTAATTAAATCAGCCTTTGAGAGGATCAGCACTCTCCAGCCCACCCCAAGAAAGCATTTTAAAGGACAAACCACCGCCAAACACAGCACAAAAATGAAACTTACCAATACAAGTAATAGGCTAAAGCCAGGGTGAGGAATGTAGCGCAGATTCCAACTAGCAAGCATGCACTCGACTGGCTTAGCAACATCTTCCCAATTTGTTATTGATTAATAAAACCAAAAAAAGGAGGAGGAGAAACAGAACGGCAAAAATGGACGATGCGAGTCTTGGCTAGGAAAACAAATCAGTCTTGACATGGAGGAGGGATTATGATGACAAAAGCACATCAAGGTAAATCTGGAAGCGCTGCAGCTCCTAAAACTGCCTGCTCAGCAGCAGGACAAAAAGAAAAAAAACTGGGTGTCCTCTCTTTTACATGGCTTTGTAAAACACCAAACTAAAAAAGCCCCTCTTACCTCAAGAACGAAGGTATGATTGGGGCATAAGTGGACTAATATTTAAAATAAGTAATACTTCTCAATAAATATTACCATCAGGTGGTGTTGCTGACAAACCAAGCTTTTGCTCTAATCCAATAATCTTCTTACAGCAAATTACCAGGCTGCAATCAACTGGATTCGCTTGCATAGCGAGGTACGTATGTTCAGCACTGCCTCTTGACACTTTTTTATTTTAAAGAACTGACAAACGATTTTAACAAAATCTAGATTTTAACACAAAAGAAACCTCCCACCCCACCAAAACCTGTCTCTTCTCCATGAAGACAGAACACAAGGCTTGAGAGAACATCATGGCAGAGAAAGGGTTTGGTCTGCATCCAGTACGCAGTCCTTGCAGGGCAGAGGGACTGCTCGCCTTCATGGCACAACGAAGGGTCATCTTTGAACAGCGCAGACTAAAGGAAGGGACTCCGCAGCTGGGGAGCAGGCTCCCAGGTGCTTTGCTTGGAGAAAGACTTTCCCAAGTCCACTGCCCTCATCCTTTCTCTGCAAGTCTTGGAGGAGAGTTCTATCCAACTAATGATGATTGTATTTTCTCTCTCTTCCTCCTGCTACAAATTCAGGGCTTTCAGGAGGCCCAAGTCACAGCAAGCACACTCCACCAGCTTTGTTAACAAAAAGGATAGCAGAGCCTAGAGTGGAAAGAAACAAGGCAGCAGCGGTTACACCCTACCCAAGCAGCAGGAACACAGTGCCACCAGTGTGATTAAGGCTCAGGGGCCCATCCGGCTGTTCTGCACCATAATCTGTGCTATAGTCCAGATAAAGAGAGACTTGAGGCAGGCCACGTCCTCATAGGGACACAACATTCAGACCGAAGACTGTGATTCCCATTCACCTACTATTACACCAACACAGCCCTTTGTGCAGGTAAGAGTTTTTACTGGCGTAACTAATCCTCACCTGGCAAGAGTGACGCCTCTAAAAGAAACAAGAAGAAATAAAATCCAAACATAATCTACCTTAAACACCAAAGAAAAATTCAAGTGGTAGTCAGACTCCCAACACTCCCATTTTGTGACCAAACTTCAGCAGCAGCACTACAGAAAGCTATGGCATGCTGCTAGCTCCTCCCTTGGCTGCCCTGTAAGTGGAGTCACGGGAGATTTTAGGAGACTTGAATAAAGTGGAGACACAGTACAAAACCACTTAAGATACAATAAACAGGAAGTTTTTACAATCAAGGAAACAGACAATACTTGGAAATATTTAGCCAAAAAGGAAAAAAAGAGGCTGTGAATTTAAAAATCACAGCCAAATAGATTTTATCTGGTATGAAGTTCAGCAGAGCTGAGTGGAAAAAGAATGTAAGAAGCTGCCACAGAGTTTAAAAGCACACAGAAAATAAATCTAACATACTCCAGAAAGCATTGTAAGTAGGGTCCAATGGAAACCAAATTCTCAACCAGGACAGAAGCATAACAGCATTCATGAATTAAAGAAAAATTACGGGTGCTCTCTATGCACCAAGTCAGTAGGTCCTCCTTCCTTCCCTCTTATACCCTGTGCAAAGTCCAAGTCTATTGTAAAATTTTCCAACCTCACCTATAGCTCAACCACATTTCTCAAGTAACTACAGAGATAAAAGTCTTACTACTATCTACATCCTTGTCAGTGAAGGAGATAGCTTGCAACTAAATTCCTTTAATTAGTTTCTGTGGGGTCCAAAGGAATTTTTACTGATTGTGTTCTCCAATCTCATTTTGAGACTGCTCACACTGTTTCTGCTCTCAATTACAGAAATAAAATTACCTTAAATTATATTAAAATAAATCCCCAAACCCTAGAAACAAACACACATGTAGTTAAAAGATGACAGGAGGGTCCCAGACATGCAGAGTCTGTAAACTGGCACTTTCAATGTTTTCATAGGTGAAGTTCAACCATCAGTTTCCAGGACTGCTAATCACGCTCTTCCAGTGCACACTATTTATTACAGAAAATACATATAATAGAGTATGACTGGTCACAGGACAGTGTCAGGATTTTGTAAATAAAAACCGAAACCAAAGTAGTAATTATCAAGAGGCTCCATTAAAAAAAAAAAAAAATAAAAAATATTGCAATAATTGTCTATATTTGGAGCAAGGCTTACTTGGTATTTCTGTTCTAAAAGCAATTCTAAAATTATAGTGCTGGTATTCAAACAGTGATTCTATAATACCAGCCCTTACATAACAAAAAGAAAAGGAGTTATCTAACAGAAGCCCTATTAGTACAAAATTATGTGAGTAATAGGACTCTTGTATGTATAAAGTAAATCAATGTTATGTAATTATATAATGTTGCCAATCTTAGTCTCTGATGATTAAGAAAAATCTCAGTAGCGTCTCCTCTAAGACTACACAAAACGCTCCTCTTCAAGCGCTTGAATTTTCAAGGCAAGTGGGAATTCATCCTTCGTATTCAGATAAAAATAAACTACAAAAGAAATTTCAGGAGTGTAAGTCCACCTATGCATCAATCCGTGAAACCTAGGGACCCATCTTCTAGATTGCACCAATTTGGAAAATGCTTTGTGGCACAGTTTCCTTACTTGCTAAAACAGGGATGCAAAATAAAGGACAAACAAAAAAAGTCTCATCTGAGATAAGTCTTCTGAGAAGAATGATAAACTTTGTTTTCTGGATGGAAAAATATGGAAAAAAGAACAGAGACAACCAGGAGGTATTTGTCAACATGCAAATGTCCTGTGGCTGAACAAGGGGAAGTTCTGACTGCTGCTAAATGAAGTCTATGCAAACACTGCATGCATTCCTACAAGTCCATACCCAAGTTCAAAACATTTCTCTGAAGTACTGCACACTAACCAAGAAGAAATTGAAAGTCTTTCACGAAGTACAGAGTTGCTTTAAATTTTCAGTATAAAACACTACTTTCAGCAAAAGGGGAGCATTACGATTTATTCTATCATTGCATCCACAGTAACACATCATCGCCCGTGCAAGTCAAGCAACAGGAGCAGGCAGGCTCTCAGGGCTGTCCAGTAGCAAACCTACCACCTCCCTCCTATCCCCTCCCAAGAGCAGGCTGAGACAGATGCAAGACTCGGCACATTGGCTTCACTCGCTTACAGTTCATGCTAGAAAAAGCTTAAATAAATACAATTATTTATTAAGATTATTAAATAAGTAAATGAGTAGCACACTAAAGCAAAGGCCCCAGATGACACCAGAGCTATCAATGTGCTGTAAGAATCACAGCTGCAAAACCAAGGAGAGACAGCAGGAAAGTTTTCTCCTGCAAGTGCTCTGCTAGATCCAGAAATTCCCCAGAAGAGCATTCTCATTATTTCACTCTTCAAATCCACCTCCAAACTGCTAACTGCTCACAGCTTACCAACAATGGAGAAAGGCTGCTCTAAAAAATAGCTGAAAAGCAGAATATATACACCACTGAACTTTACAGTCCCCAGTTTTCTTGAGAGATTCGTGACAAAGGACCAACCATCCTACTGTCACCAGACTGACATTTGTCACACAGACAAGGATACCTCCCTCCTCTAGACATTTCTTTACAGGAAGTCTACACTTCCACCAGCAAATTTTCCTGGGTTCAACCTGAGAGGGAGGTGTGGGCCACGTGGAGGAGGAGGGAAGACAAAAGCCGCCCTTCTGAAGTATCTGGGTTTAGAAGATCTCTCTCACAGGGGAGACAGGGAAAGTAATAAAAATACTAAAACCACAAGTGGTAGGTGTTCTGCTGGGTGACTGTCACCAAGGCATCTTAAGATAAAACTCCATTGTTTTGCAGTCAGGAAGGAGTAATAGGTGAAAAAACACGGCTTGGAAATCCAACAGGCACACAACCGAAACAGTTCCTCAGTCAGTTCACACATGCTGACTCGGCAGCCTGAATTGCACCAGGGAGCTTGATCCTGGGAAGGAAGAGGAGGATGTTCAGTGCAATTCTACTTCATACAGTCTGCTATTCACAGCCCAAAGGGTAAGAAAGCAATAAAAGCAGAGCTATACAGCAGGGCAGGGGCCCCTTCCTTGTACACGATCCAATTTCTAGTCTCTTTCCTGTCACCTCAGCTGCCATTAGCAGCATGTTCTTACCTGAACACAATGGCTATACTTCTTTTGGATTATTTCACTGACAAATATTTCACAAGGCTGTTATCAGTCTGAATTCATCATTATCTTTGTGGTCAGATCTCTTTGCATATATACAAAAGAAGGTATCTTTCTAAAAAGATAGAGAAGACTATCAAACAGACTGATAGCAAAATCAAATACATGCCAGACAGAGGTTTTTGTTCTGCGTTTTCAGACAAGATCATACCAACACCTTCTGGACTGAACACCAATACCAGCAGCTGTCACACACACAATCTTTTCAGTGTAAATGGAACACAACCCCTCTGCTGCTCCTCTGACAAACAAGGAAAAAACCCAAAACCACCACAAAAAGAAAAAACCCTTCCTTCCTACACAAGTTAGAAGACTACATTTTGAACACAAAACTGAACTGCATGCACGTGAACATGCACATGGTGAAATCTTGATAAATTACAACCAGAACACTTAACAAATTTAGGATCCCACCCATTCAAAAAAAACCAAAAAAAACCCAAAAAAAACCCCACAAAAAAACAACCCTTAGTTGAAAGTCTGTACATTGTTAAAGTTCAAGCTGTTGTTGGCCATTCTGCTGGGAAACTGAACAGCAGCCACTCTACAAACAGCCAATCTATTTTAAAATCCACGTGAGAGAAAAACCTGAAAATAAACATCTACAGCTATCCCCATTTCTTAAGATCTTCCATCTCCTGGTAGCTTGGCATCCTATTGCTAAACAGGCCTCTTGTAGCATATACAGTTCATTCAAACTATTATAAATTCTGCAGAGCAGGGGACCCTTCTATGGTAACACAAACAGCCTTTGAAAGATGCTGCCAACAAAGATCAGAAATCCAGGACTGGTTAGCGTTGTTGCGATTCAGTTTCACTTGTTCAGCTTCTTGTGAACAGCAGCCTTTTAATGCAATGTTTGAGAGGAGGTGACCTAAATATCCTTTTACTGATGGCTGCAGGGATCCTGCTAGAAATGACTAGCCCACTAGAAATGCAGGCCTGTCTTGCACCAGCAAAATTCAGACAGATACTTTGCATGAGGGTTGCTCCACAACTGACAGCAAAAGCACAGGAGTTTTCACAGATGGTCTCTGCTCTTTTTATCACTGTCGCACGTAAACTAGCTCTGACTGGACCTAGGCAAAAAGACATTAAAATAATTCTGACTCTGTACCTTCTCAGTCCTACAGGTGCCATGGTACTAATATTAATCTGACCATGGTAGTGACCTCAGTGACCTAACTTGAGCCAGGCAAGCAGCTGCCTGTGTGGAAATTTTTATATCTCTGTACATTCTACTGCATCGCTTCCACTTCTGTTGGAGATGCACAAGATCACCGGAGCAGAGGCTGTTTTCTGTTACCCGGCACAGTTATGAAGCACTGAGAGAAATGTGAAATGTGAAATTATAGTATAAAAGTGGGCACCCGTTTCTTTTGGAGCTTGCAGCTTTGGACTGCCAAGTAAAAAATTGCTCCCCATTCTTCACAAAATCAGAAGCTCATTAGTAAAGAGGTATTTACTGTAGCAAAGCCTCATATTCAAAATAGTCTGTGTGCCATACTCAAACTCTGGATGTTACCACTGCTAGCTTGGTACTGCTCTTCGAAAGCTCCTCAGTCGGGCAGAGTAGTGGTTCGAGAAGCAGCATTTATGCTTTTATGATTCATTTTTATCTGCCAAAATAACCCTTAGCTCATCTGCAATTATATGCCAAAAAAACAGATATTCAAGGATACTGAAAACTGCCTGCAGTTCAATGCAATGTGTTAATATAGAACACATTTATAGACAATGAGTCTAGCAAGCCAGGCTAGCTTCATTTAAAATAAACAAGCAAGCAGACTGGTCTAATTACCAGAACTAAGCTAAGAGAATCAATATTTCTCCAATCAAGACATATAACAAGAACCTTCATGCTATTTACTCAGTGTATAATTGCGTCTTGAGTCTGCAGTCTGTGCCGTTCACTTTCAAGCCCATTAAACAAGAATTACTCCTTTTGATTCATTCTATTTAAATTCCTTTTACCTTTAGCATAATAAGTCACATTTCAGAAATACCTGTAATAACTGAAACGTCACTGCATTAATAAGAAGTATTTTTCTATAACTAAATTAATTACATCCAAGCGACTGGGAGTTTATCCCACGCCTGGTTTGACTGACTGACTGTTCAGAAGTCTAAACTCCCAGGCACTGCTAAAGGCTCACTTTTAACTCATGCTTAAGGTCAGCATGTCCTGAGGTTTGCTTGTATAACTGCCTTTACAGTTATTACTCATCTCAGGTCTGTACCAACAAGATGTATCTTAAACTAAACTGTTGGGGTTTTGGTTTTGGTTTTAATTTTTCTTTAGATTTTTTTAGCAAATAATTTCAGTAGAAATTAGGGAACAGTTAACCTAATAAAGCCAAGAAATCGGTAGTGCTAGGCACAGAGGGACTAACTGCCTTAACACAGCAGCACCTGTAACTGGGCTGTAAGTTTATGTTACCAAACATCTCAGCACTACACTGGCCCAGAGTCATAAACACTGAAAATGTTTTCCTTCTGGGACACACATGACAATAACAAGTGGCATTGCTATACCTTCAGTACAGAAAAAAAACCAAAACCACAACACAAAATGCTTAAGTCTTTTGCTCCCATCTTGCAAAAAAAGATAAAAAGCACCCAGAAGATTTCTGGCTGAACAAGACCAAAAGCTCACAAGGCCGGGGCAAGGAGTATCTGCCAAAAGGCAGCCAGAAGGGACCCACAGCCAGGCCCTGCTGTGTGAGTGAGCAGCCCACACTCTGACATGTACACCCCTTCTCTACCACAGTACAACACCAGCACTCGCCACAACAGTCCAGGAGCCACATCACCAGCTCACACGGCACTGAGCTTCCTTCTCTGTTTGCTTCCTTACATCATGGCAGGATTGAGGCTTGCTCTGTTTTTAGAGGGCTGTCCTTTGTTTGCCAATCGTTTTCAACTACAAAAGTAATCAGCTGTGTGATCTCCAATTCCTCGGTCTCAGGCCAAGCCACTCTTGTGCATCAGGCTACCTGTCCCATTAAACTTGAACACCACAACCGAGGTGGAAAGGGAGGCTCTCTGAAGAGGAAGACACAGGTGCAGAGACTGGGCAAATGAACCCTTGATACAAAACTGGCCTTGCTAGTAAGGCATAGTAATATCATCCTGAAACACAGGCTGCGACAGCATTTATATTCCCATCTGTACTTTCTGCTGCTTTGGAAAATACTGTCTAAGGACTTGAATGGGTGGCCTTCGCAACTTAAAAAAGACACGTGAAAACAACTGCTCCCATGGCAACACTGACATTTGCAAAACAATTATTAAAGAGTGAGAATAAATGCCATTACAGCTTCTTATAAAGAACTTTTAGTTCAGGCTATTTTTTCTTCTCTAAACAAACATTTCTAGGAGATCCAGTTTACAGGTCCTTGGTCCATGATTTCCACCACCTGATGCCCCCAGCTAGAAGTGGTCCCTGTGCCAGCTCAGAGCAGTGACCCAACTGGCAGTGCGGAACAGCGCTGGGTCCCAGGCACAAGCAGAGCCAGCACTGTCCAAGAAGGCTGCTCTTTCCATAATCTTTCTGGGGAGCAAAGCTTAGTGGGGTGTAGTCCAAACATTTTCAAAGATTAAGAGGACAGAGTGCTTCACAAAACAGTTGTCATGCTCACTTCTTCCAAATAAAAGTCACAACAAGGAGAGCTGATCTTCTGGTGACTGCCTCTTATACACGAGCTCAGAAGTAGAGACATAATGAAGGGCATGGAAACAATATTCACTCTCTCCTGAAAATAGTTAAGAGCAACACTTTCCACCTTGTGAAAAGGGCTCCATGCTGTAATGCACCTAATACACCCAGACCTTCTCAAGTTTTTCTAGACTACCAAGGAAAACTAGTCCTTTCTCATTTTCATAGTGTCCTGACTCAGTGTGTTATCTATTAAAAACAGATATGAGAGCGCATCACTTTTGCATGTTGTGCAGAATTGACTCAGCTTAAAAACCATACTGTACCAGTCTAATGGCAGGGATTTTATCTCTGGTGGCAACTTCTCAGATCATCAGTCTGCCAGTGAAGAGGCCTCTATCTTGTGGGCTTCGTAATAGCCCATTACTATAGCCTCCACATTGGTAAATTAAATGAGAAAGCAGAGAATATAACTGGTTTTCTGATGTACTTTACATTTCACCTTGTTGGAACTATATAAAACTCTTGAAATTTTAACTGCCATGACTGCTTTTGTGAGCTGCTTTTTGGTCTAGCCTGCTGGATCTTTGCTCACAAGCGCTTTGCAAAGATTTTTTTTTTCTCTTTGTGCCTCCCAACTAAGTTTTTATGAAAATTGAATCTTCCAACAGTTGTTACCAATTGTAACACTGGCAAGTCAGAAAATGAGAGATCCCCTCATGAAGACACACAATAAGGACAATAGCAGCAGATGATACCTGTAGGGCCTCTGCCTATACATAAATCCCAAGAGGAGGGCACGGCTGCTATGGCAAATGCTATCATAATTTGGCCTCCCTGTAATTCAGTCCCTCACCTCGTTGACTGTGTGCCTGTTGGTACTAGTTGTGCTTTGGTTCAGGAAATGGAGATTTGTTCTGCAGAAGTGGCATCCACTGGGACACTGAAAAGCTCTTGGTACGATTTCTCTAATCCATATTAATATCTATCGACCTGCTCAGGATTTATCTGAACCAAGAAGGTGAAGGCTGAAGGAATTATTCATGGGATTATTCAACCCATGCAGTTTCCAGCATGGCCATTCACTTCATTCAGGCCATTTCATTTCCAGATTATTCCTCCCTGCAGGTTCTAGCAACCTGAGATAAGACACCCAGGCATGCACTACACAAGGGGCACAGGCACCAGGCTTGGCAGCCTGCAGGGCTAGGTACAAGAAGCCCAAGTTCTCTCTTTTCAAACAGAAGCAAAGCTTGAAAATTCAAGAGCTGCGCACAATTTTTAAAATCCTGTCCCCCGAGCATATTTTAGCTTCTCAGTAACACTAACATTGATGGTCTTTTCAGGCCTTACACACAAAGAAGAAGAGCAAAAATTGCAGCCATGTAAAATGAAAAATATGCTACAAAACAGCAAATGCATAAAACAAGGCTTTCATGTACTTCTGGGACATTGCTTTTACACTGATGGCAATGAGCCCAGGCAAAAGCAGTCTGCAGAACCAGTTTTGAAAGCACTTGGTCACCATGACACTATTAAAAGGTTACTTTCATGGATCAACCCATTGGGTCTCCCTCTACCCACCAAAGCTGCAGATGTCAGCATAAACCAGATTCAGATGCAATAATTACTAATCTGGGGGGATAAAATTTTGATCCAAAAATATTTGGTGCTTGCAAAAAGTAGATATTTGCCCACCTAATATGATCTGGGATAAATGCTTTAACTTCCTCTACAGCAGAAAAAGGCACATCTTCAGGAGGGATGTAACTTTGCCTGGGGTCAGAATACATGCCCTGAACACAGACTGGCTGATCCACTATGCACTGTCCTGTGAATCAGTGCTTTGAGAAATACCTCACAGAAATGAAAGTTTCTTTGGAGACCACTTGTCCTATAATAGACCTTGAAAGGTTATAGAATACTAAAGCAACACTCTGGATCTTTGCAAAATCACCAAGATTAAATTACTTTCCTATAAAAAAGCTACTAATAGCCCATGAAGGGGCAGGGTATCAGAGATCATCATTAAAATGTCAACATCTGACACTAAACACTCTGGGGTTTTAAGATCCTGTCCTGGAAAAACCTTCTCTCTATTGCTGTGTCAGTGGGGTCTCATCAGCTTTCCACTTTTGCTGTCACCATTTGCAGAAAAGACTACAGAAAAGGGCAAAAAGAAGGAAGTTTGCTGCTATAACTTAACATTTCTATTATCTGGTTACTGGACAAACTTTAAGGATGTTTGGCTTAAAGGAAGCCTAAAATGGCCCCAGAGTCAACATTCAAGGGATTTCTAAGGACTCTGTAAAAGGAGGTTCTCAAAGAACCATAAGGCCACAGCTCCCCTTCTGCATTTAAGGAGGGAGGCGATAGTTAAGTATTTCTAGAATCCTCTAGAGGTTTATTTGTGGTTAAGTCTCTGCTGCAATGATTAGCAACAGATACAGCATACAGGAGAGAGAAGCAGCAAACAGTACAGGCAAGCAACAAGCTGAAGCAGTGGTTTCAGCCCTAAATTAAAATTCTCAGAGTGGGAGACTTTTGACGCGTCTCCCAGCAATTCATACAGCTCTATGAAAAGAACAGGATTTGCACCCCCATTTTTTTCCAAAAGCATCTTATTGCTACAGACAAAACGCAAATACAGAAATGTGGGGGAAGATTTTTTTCTTACCACCACCACTGGGGACCACTTCTGGCACCTGGCAACACTCAGAGCAACAGGAGAATCCCCATCTCCTCCCTCCAGGGAAGTACCACTGTTTATGTTTCAAGAGATTTGCTTTCTCATTTGCCTATAAGCAAAAAAAAGACATTCTTCAATGAATGAAGGTAAAAATATTTTGTTTAGAAGCAAAATACAATGCAAACAACATGCAGTTGCTAACCCAGGTCACAAATTCTTTAATTCAAACTCTTCTTATTAAAAATACCCATCTTTCTTTTTGTTCAGGGGAAAAAAAAACTACTTAATCCTTCTTCCCACGTACTAATACTACACTCTGCTCCACAGGTACTAACTGCTTTTGCTTTCAGAGGGTCTAACTGGCACATATCTATGAAATTAAAAGCCAGTGTTCTCAATTTATATTTAGCAGTGAAATTGCAGCTTCTATTCAGAATGGAGAAAGGGCTTGCATACTCAAGAACTAGCCTACCTTTCCTTGCTTTACTAATCTGCATAACAAAAGGTATTTCTTTTACCTACAAACCTTGTCTTGATAGAAATTATTGAAAATGAAGCAGAAGCAATTATCCACTCTCATAACACACACCTAATCCCTATAGTTTATTAAGAGCAGTTTTTATGATCCTGAAGCAATTAAGTTAATCATTATTTAATTTTAGATTACTGGAGATTTACTTCAGACACAAGCTCACTTTCCCACATAATTCAGGCTCAGTAATTAGAGATGTGCTTTACCCAGAGGTGGCTTGTTTAAGGCGTGTTATCTAATTTCATAAGCCTTACACCATGATAGTTTCTTGCAGAAATCTACAAACCAAACTTCAAAAAAAGAAAACCCTCAAAGAAACTCATATTTACCAGACTGCAAACCTGGTTTTCCTTAAAAATAAAAAAAAAAAAGAAGAAAAAATATTCTTTAAACATCTGCCCAACAAGTCAGATGTATCACAAAAGATAATATAAACTATTTCTTTAATCCACCACTACCTTTAGCAAAATTCAAAGTTGTAAGAACAGAAAATGCTCTTCTCGCACACATCACTTAATTTACAACTTATTTTAACCAGGACATAAGGTCTACAGGAAAATGTATGCATCTGGCAAATAGATGCCCAGCAGGTATCTGCCATGGTGTAACCTGTACCAAATCATTCAGACACTTAAAGACTTCTATGATGGTGTTATCAGAGGAACAGAACTAAAGACTAGGCATGTAGGTTCATACCATATATATTTACCCTGGATATCATACCATTTGAAAACCACTCAATTCCAATCTATTTCAGACAAATTTGTGTAAACATGGTGTTGAAACCAAGCCATCCTAGGAAATGCCAGTTAGCTATTTACCTAGCTACTACCCATCTAGCTCAGCTGTAGGTCTGTATACAGTTAATGGCATCCATAGCTGCCAGTCCATCTGGGCTGGCACATTGCCCAAGGCCAGCTTTATGTCAAAACACATTTGCTATTCTTTGGAACACAGGGTATCATCTTCCAGTGCTGCCATTAGACAGAAAACAGATGACCAAGCTGGCATTTTAAAAACATACACCCCTTTTTGCAACTCTTTGTCTTCAAATTTGTCCAACAAAAACACATTAAATTGCTCAACACTCAACTAAAAGTCAAATTACTTTCAAACCAACAGAACTACCTCTATAAATGTGGCAGATACAGACTCAAGACTTTAGTGACAGTACTTTTAGGATCTGGTTTGACTTGCCACATAGAAGTAAGACTACAGAACTCATCAACAGCATGTAAGATTTCAACAAAGACTGACAAAGAAGAATAAGTACATGAAGCTACAAAGAGATCACAACACAAGGCTTGCTGTAGGAAATTTAGTCAAAATAAATATAAGTAAGTCTCAGCTATCTGGATTTTCATCAAACATTATTTAATATTTTTCCACATGGTATGACATTAAACATGTAAAGTTGGAGACTGGTAGAGGAACTGTGAAAGCAGTAAGGACCCTGCCCAAAAGAGATGGTAACAGACAGCAAGGGAAGAAAAAGTCAGCTGCAGATGTCTTGGAAGTTACTAATGGAAACACTAAACCTAACCCAACACAATCAGTCTTCTCCTTCAATTTTAACTGATTAACATCTTGCATACAAAAAAGTCATTATGACAGCTGACGACAAAGTTGGGAAGCAATCTGAACAAGAAGGTGTATTGAGTTGTTATACAACAGGCACCGTGGCCTTCAAGACTGGAGCCATAAGAGTGGGATGAAAGTCACTAATATACAGGAGGCACTAGAAACACAGGAGGCTAAAGGAGGATCTCCAGCACTGACAGCATGCATGGAGACTAGCGTGCCCAGCAGAGGGACACAGGAGTATTTACAGGGGATGCAATTGCTCCCTGTAAGACAGGGATAAAGATAACCACTAGGAAGGGAAAAAAACATTTTGAGACAAAAAAAAAGCTGCTGATACCAGAACAAACAGGTATCAACTGGCCAGGAGTAAGATTAGGCTGGAGCCTATGAGAACAGCAAAGCTCTGGGAGAAGATTTTGGTGACAATAAACCTACATGCTTAAGGTGGCCCTTGTTAGAAGAAGGGCATTATGACACACTACTTGCTTTCTATAGCTCCAACCATGTTTGCAGCTGTCCCATCTAAACATTCACTGAAGGTTTTATAAAACAGTCACCAAAAACAGCTGGTTAAGTTCTTAGTGCTGGTAGTGGAAGGTGGTACATGGTGAGTTATGGGGGTGGGGCAAAAACCTGATTTATAGGGGAAAGTGTAAATCGTTACCATAATCTTCCTGCATACGTAAAAAGCAAACAACTATCTCCTGATTTAAAATAATAATGTTAGCCATTTTGTTTACATTAAAATCCTCACATGCAACTATGCAATAAAAAGTGTGCATTAAAAAAGCTCAGCAAGCCATGAACAGTTCCCCATCCCACAGAAAGAGATCTGGAGAATTGATACGACAGAGCATGCCACAGTTCAACAATCTGCATCACTTGAGCCAAGCTGCTCCTTGGAACAAGCATGTTGTCTTGTCTTGAAGTAATTCTTGAACACTGCTTTCATGGCCTGTCAAAGGGATCTTTGCCTTTTCACTGCTTGTGTAGCGAGTCTCATGCAGACATTTTACTAAAACTGGTAAAACTGAGGTCAAAGTTCCCAGAAAACAGTCTTCTAAACACTGCAACCAGTAGGAGAATAATTTCTGGTTTGATACTGAAGCACAGTAGTGTTATGCAAGAGAAGAGGATTTGAAAGCTAGTTTTGGTCTGACACTGTTTATCGTGCTGGTGCATGGATAAGAGGTACTTGAGCACTAAAAAAAAAAAAAAAAAAAAAAAGGATCCTCATCTTCCCCACTTAAAACAAAACAAAACAATGAACTGGAAACTGCAAGTTGTATCAAATTACTTTTCTGATGTCTTCTAAGACTGAACAGATTCAGGCAGTACATTGAGGATAAGTACACACATATTTTTCCATTTCAAAAAAGTCTCCCAATTAAATATAAATGCATATGCATGCACTTAAACACTTATGCAGTTTCTCTCTTGCATAGTACCTTGCATTAAATTCAATAAGATAACCTCCAAGCCCATGTTTCCATTAGCTACTTTGATACCACAACTTTGAAAATATTCTCAGCGTTCCATCATTTAGGACATAAAAGACTAAAAAGCAGACACATACAACTCTGTTTTCAGCATCACCTCACAAGGGAAACATTTCATTCCTTTTTGTCCTTTGTTTGTTTGTTTCTCACTTTTTTTTTTTTTAAATAATTTATTAAAACTATTGAAACAATTTTCTGGTCAGTTTTCATCCTCACCATAGGAAGTATCAATATCTTTGAATCTTCTGATTATTTGCTTGACCCACAGCTCGGTCCATTCCCTAAAAAAAACATCTTCCATATGGTAATATCCAAATGTTGACAGAGGAATGGCAGTCATGAAAAAAAAAAAAAAGCCAAAAAAAAGCACTTGATAACTTGTTTTTAATCACAAGTTAACTTTCTCCCTAGACAGTAAAACTGGTTTCATGGCAAACCTCTCTCGACATCTTATAGACTCATACAAATATGAACAGAACAGCTTTCAGGAAATTACTTCATGCCACCATCCTACTACTGTGACCATCATCTCTTAGAAAGAGAGCCCCTACAAACTATGTTTCCCCTAATAATTGGAAATGATTGACTCTGAAACTACTTTCAGAAAAAGAAGTCTTCACTCACAGTAAGAAAAACTAGGAGAATGTGAATAAATTATGAAGCATTACAACAACAAACAGAAGTGTTCCCCTCCTCCATGTGTAACTGAACTGTGAACCTTCTTGCCACGGCTGTTAGAGGTGACATAAGGAGACTGAAAAAGAGGAACTGGAATTATTAATCAAATGGAAATTAGGAGGATATGACAGAGCAAATACTAGTTGTTGTGTTGACTGTAAATCCTTCTGTAAGGCATCCATTATAAACCAGACTACTGACCTAGATGGACCAATGACAGACAGACCCTCTCCCTTTTTAAGACAGAAATTAGACTTCTGCAGCAAACAAAACATTCAGTTTTCCACTGCAACTTACAACCAAACCCTTCAATTTCAAGCTTCTCTCTGTAGGATGGGAACATATAAGCAAGAATGAAATGGATTAATCTATCTGTAGCATCATAACTCTGTAAAGTTCTCTGTCCTCTCATCGAGAGGGAGTTTGAGCACCAGCAAAAGACTACTTACATCTAACCCTGTCTATAGCCTTCTGTGGAGCCAGGGCTCTGAGAGATATCCTCTGGCAGGTTCAGCTATGGCAGCCTAAAACATTATTGCCCCCTCTTGCCCATCCCAGCCTTCTGCTAGGGAACGCTGCTTCATAAGTGAAACACCTCCATAGTCTGCACCTTAGTTGCTCCAATTCACAACTTAGTATGTTAGTTTAAATCCCTGATGAATGTGGGTTCTTGCCATGACTCATTTGTTTATTTATTCATTTTTAAAGGCAGCAAACTCCACCAGAATTTTCCAGCTGTGAACTGCTGGGGCTAAAGCACCCACACACAGTCATTTCTGCAGTGCCAATGGTTGGTAACATCTGGAGGAGCAAGCAATGTCTGAAATCATTGAAGTAAGATTTGCCAGACAATCCTGATCCAAGTTGAAGAAGTTGAATTATTCTTGTTTAAAGAGGCTGTAATTCATCTGATACTTGAGAACAGAAACAGGGTCAGTCATCAGCGAGTTAACTCAGGTGTCTGTATAGCGCTTAGAGTGCTCAGTTGGAAAGCTTTCATCTCATTCCTATCTTCAAAGATGAAATAGAAGAAAGGAAACCATTGCTATATGAGAAGACATAATCTGGGAAAGCCAGAGCTGCCCTGAACAGCTAGGGTAGAACACCTTTGAACCAAGGTAAGCTTGCCCTGTCCTGGGAAATACTACCCCAGTTATAGTCCAGACAGGTTTACTTCCAAGAACTCTAATAATTTATCTGCTGTTTCCTAGAGACTAGTTACCTCTGGGGTTTTGCCATGACTTACCCCAACCAAATTAAAGGCCTAAAAAAAAAAAACAAACCCCAGCATAAAAGAGTAAGTGTAAGAGGGGAATCTGAATAGGCTCAGGCAAGGTTTCTGTATTTCCTTCTGTCTGTGAGTACTTGGGTTTTAGTTGGGTTTATTAATGAAATCTGAATTGTGAATAAATCCTGAATGTTGATGTAAACTCATCCATGCTTTATAAAAGAATTGTCTAAACTGGCCTCTGGGAAGAAGTAGGCTCTGAAAAAGGACCAAAATTTTTTTTTGCTAAATGGCAATTAATTGTACACATGATTTTTTCCTACTACAATATATAATGTAAGTCTATCATGTTCAGAGTAATTCCAAGGTTTTTTAATTCCAAATTTTTTTCTTTGAAACACTGGAATATTCATTTGCTTAGAATATGCCCATTATAGAAAAAGTTTAGAGTTACATAAAGGACTGCCTTCACAGAATGAAGGACAGTCAGGTGCTGTATTCAGCACAAATAAGAAGAGACATACGCCTGTTATGGAGTGCGGAAAACATACACAGGAATGATCTGCAGCGTAAGAGATCATTTCCTAATTTCCCTCCTTCTTTCACTTTTCAAATCTTAAAAAAAAAAAAAAACAAAACTAAACCAGTTGCAAACACACTTCACTGATTTCTGCTGGGTGACCTTCATAACAGCACTTTCATTTCACTATGGCGGTCCTCTGCCACCTTCATCTTGTGCCCTGCCCCAAACCCTGGGGCTAAGGGTCCCTGCACTGCACCCTGGGAGAAGCCTCCATTGTGCAATTGGGGCTGCACAAACTTCTCTCCCATTCTCTCTGACCCTTTCTTTGGTGTGCAATAGATTTATAGATAGCTTTTAGAGCTGCAGGTCTTTATATGGCCTTCAGTCAAAAAAAAAATAAATATCCCCAAACACAATTCTTCATAATTACTCACTAACGAAACACAA
The DNA here is from genome assembly GCF_003259725.1 of Athene cunicularia. NCBI lineage: Eukaryota > Metazoa > Chordata > Aves > Strigiformes > Strigidae > Athene > Athene cunicularia. The sequence goes on from NW_020799091.1 coordinate 93,489,280, forward strand.
TTGATCATTAACTTTAATGCTCTGATCTTCCACGAGCAGATTTTCCAGGTACTCCGAATTAATCATTTTCTAAGGAATTTACAGATAAAGTTAATAGGAAGGAATTACCTCGTGGGATTTGAGAATTGCAGCAAGTCTCTGGCAGAAATACCTTTCTTTACCAACTTTGAATATGTAAGGTTCCAAAATGAAGACTTGTAGGTGAAGCATTAATCACATCAATGCTTCCAGAAACCTGTATGTGCCCAGTATGCCAAACTCATGTCATCTCCTTGAGCTCAACCACACACACACACACACACACACACACACCTTCCCTATCCACATTAAGTCCCTTTTAGCTAGAGAGTGCCACCAGGGTCATGAGTCAAGAGGGCTTGGTTAAAAATATTCTCCAGCACTGTTCCTCATCTGCCTCACTGTTGTCCACCTCACCCTCTGCCTTGATGCTGGATATCCTTCAAGCTTTAAAGTTGTTTGCAAAGCACCTACTGCTACCGGTGCTAGCACCAGCAAACCCCAGGAGACAGTCACTAGCACTGGGCCCAAACCTGCATGGCAGCTATTTGTAGCAGAGGGATCCTCCTCCTCAATAGTTATTTTACTCCCCCTGGTTAGAATAAACTAACTACATGTATTTCTGTTTATTCACTATTCATAATTCAAATACAAGTGAAATGAAAAAGATCTAGAACAGCAATCTAGTTTAGAACTTTAATGAATATGAACAACTTTTTAAAAATAATGTCTATTATAAAGCCCTTAAAGTAATTAGAAGTTTACTCCCTGCTTAAAACCCTTAGCATTCTGCATTAAGAAAATAAAATCCTTTTAAAGAAAGCTTTAAAATTCTGAACTGCTGCAGGTAAGATCTGAACAGTGAAACTGTCCACATTTGCTATCATATCTCATTCAGTAGCATAAACAAGGAAAAAACAGTTAAACACACCTATATCCAAAGAAAAACAATATTTGTCTTTGTTATGAGTGAAGCCATTTCACAGTGAATGAGTGTTAATTTTGGATGCATCAGCTCTTCAGGATCTCCAAAAAAACATATGCATACTACTTTCCAAGGAACAGTGGCTAACAATAAAGTAATTTAAAAAAAAAAAAGAGATACAATCTTCAACAGAGCTAACAGGTGAGGCAGAGAAGGCCTAGCTTATCTTCTCCAGGAGAACCTGCGCACTGGACCTTTGAACTATATACACAAGGAAAGTTTCTTAATACCATTCTTACTAGCATTTGTAATTAAACAGAAATATATAATAGTTTTCCAGAAGCCTGGTGAAGCTTAAGCTAATTGTAATCTAAAATTACAATGTCATTCCTAAGAGGATGCATTATCTTTACATTGTCCTACCTTGGTCTTGGTCAAACACATCAAGAGAGTAAATTGCTACGTTAGAGGTTAAAAGCAGTGGGTGGGGGGAAGTCAAATAGAAGAGCACGCTGCTGAGGAGACAGAAAATACTTGCGATCAAAGGGTGACACAGCGTGGGTGTTTTATTAATCTGGCAGAAGTCCAGTTGACAACCCTGCCAAGTGGCTCTCCACGCTCCTCCCCGCAGCTGGGTCTGCTCCACCTGTGACAGGTGGAGAACCTCACCAGACCGCTCTTGCTCACGCCAGCCCCAGGGCTGGCACGGTGCAGCAAGGCCCCAGCTCACCCCAGCCCGGCGTGACTGAAGCAGGTGCTGGCTATTTTTATGTCTCAACTGCAATTTACAACTGACCTGCTATTGAGTTCAAAGGGAGAAGCAACCACAGCAACACCACTGGGAAAGCAAAGCGATGTGCTCCTGGCTTATCCGTGCAGAAGGGGAGGCTACAGCTGAAGTGACAGGCAGTCACGGCTCTGAAATGTCCAGTGGGAATGGTCTGCAGGAGTGGTCTGCTCCAACTGCCATGAACCAGCAGCTGCCTGATGCTGCACAACCTGCAAGATGTCAAAAGGCCCTGACCTCTTCCTCCCTCTGCACCACACAACCCACTTCTGACAGCATCAGACCATGGGTAACACACACGTGCTTGGGCTGATCTTAGTGTTTCTGGATACTGAAATGTGTGCAGAGTTTGTAAATAAAGGAGTTTGGCACTGAATTAATTAATTTTGAAGTTCTACGTGACAGGGCACTGAAGTAATAGTCTGATCTTGAATTCATTTAAATGTGTTAACTGATTCACCAGTTCATTCTCCACAGATCTCAAAGGACTATTCAGAATGGAAACAAGTGGCCAACTATATGCAAGAAATAGTGTCCATGGCAAATCACCTGCAAACTGTGAATTATTTTTATTTCAAAATCCATTTCAGGTAAATCATTCTCCCACTACAAAAATCTTAGCTTCTAAGATTAGAGATCTTTAGGAAGATTATTCATTCCCTCATCTCACACTTAAAAGGATGCCAGAATTACTTTATCCTGGACTGTAACTAAAGCCATTCACTGCAAGCAGCTTTCCTATCAAGGGACCATGTTTTCAGTGAGATCCATTATGTATCTTCGGGTTTGACTGAGGTATTTACTGTCTTTACCCCCCTCCCCCCCTGTAAACACAAGAGCTGAGCAGTCTTCTAATCTCTGAGATTGTAAATGCCCAGTTTCTACAGCTGCAGTAATTAAACCAACTTCTCATTCCATTACCCACATCAAGTCTCTTCCTTGGCATCTGCTCTATTCCCACGTTCCACTCTTAAATCAAACCAAGATAAGCTATTTTCTAAGATCAGCTGACTTGTCTCTCCTTCAAAATCACTGCAGTCAAAATGATTCTAAGCAGATATGAAGCATCTTGCTAAATATCAAAAAGGTCTCTTTTAAAGAAAAAAAAATAGTAGACGTCAATGTAAGTGGTTATTTTTAGCACCTGAGTTGTTCTATATTTGTTCCTTTATGTCTATCTAAAAAAACGCATGATCTCTGATGAAGCATTACCAGAAAATATATTCTACTGGAAAGCTTGCTTTATGAATCCTAGCTACATGAGTACTGTAATAAGTACATCATGCCACCCATTCAACCATAAAAGTCTTAAGGGTTATGAGTGTACACAGTGGAATATCTCCTCAAAGAGGTGCTTAAAAAAATGCCCAACAAAATAACAAAAAAACAAACCAACCAACGAAAAAAGCAAACTCTTCAGCGTAATCTTTTTGTCATTCTGCATAGATGCAACACTTAAAACAAATGCTTAAAAACTGCTACCTTTAAGTGCTTCTAATCGTCTAACCCACCAAAAAACTCAAGACACCTTGAGGGTTAGTTGTTCAAAACAAAACAAACCCACCACCCTCAACTCCAGGACACACCATACTTCAACAAAAACAAGTCATCAGCAACAGCAGCAGCTCAGGTCACACAAATATTCAGAAAAGACTACTTATCTCTTCCTTATTCTCTTTCCTTACAGCTGTCACTTTCTTGCCCTGAAGACTCCTGCCCCATTACCTCCAACATATTTATCCCAATAACCTCATGCCTCTAATCATATGCACATTATCTGAAGACTTACTTTCAAGGAGAGGATATAGATTATCCAAGGTGTGGGTTATTGTGTGGGAAGAAATACGTCAGAAAGACAGGAAAAGCAGAACTGTGTCAAGAAAGATTCTAGTTGTAGTAAACTTTGATTAAAAAAGGAAGAAAAAGTAGTTTAAGACAGGGTCTTATATGCACAAAATTGGGAAGAAAACTTGTACTGTGAAGCTAACAGTGTTTCAGTTTCCTGCTCTAGAAAGATACCCGTTATCTACCCACAGTTATTTTCGGTTTCTGCATTACGCTAGATCTCTTAATGTACTCATCAAAACAGCAAGAGTTGGGATAGGGGTGGAGAAAGATAGTATGCACCTCTGTATATAAACTTGAAACTTTTTTCCTCTGACCTTGAAGGATGCTGTTTTCCTTTCAGATATTTCCTAGCTACAAGACAGACATGTCTCATCAATCCCAAGTATACTCCCAAGTATTTTTCCAACTAGCATTACCTACACATTGACAGCTCTCCAATCCCACAATAAACAGCAGACAGTTGAGGAACTCCACAGTACAAAACTACACCAGAAACATCTCAGCATGCACACTATTATTAGATGGGTAAGTCTGGCCAGTGGCAGCTTATTATTACTTCCATACAGTGCAAATCACCTGAGTCAGTAACTTGCCACAAGGTAGAAGTATGGATTTTCAAAAAATTATACACTTTTAAAAGTGTTGTGCCTCAATTACTTCAGTCTCAGACTGACCCTTGTATATTTGTCTTTGAAAACCCTGCAGTGCATCACTATTGCCCTATGGAAGTCAGCAAGACTTCAGGTTAATTTTACACAATTTTAAAAGAAGCTGCTCTGAAGGATTTTAACTGAGCAAACCCACCTAACTCTCCTACCCAATTTTCAAATATTTTTTCCCTACTGTTCAAAATGTTTCCCATGCAGCTGTGATTTCATTTTAGTCTTTGCAGAAAACTAAAGACAAGGAAATAGCTAGTTTGAATTCATTAATCCTTTCCTCGAAGCCACATAAAATTCACAAAAAAAAGGGGGAAATTCTCTCACTGTTGCCAGATCCTCCTCTACTACTAAAAAATAGTTTCTTTATAATTTTAAAGTACCCCCAAGCAAGGCAACAGAAGCATCCAAAAATCTTAGAAAAAAATCAAATTATGCATATCCTCTCTGGTTATTAAAAACAAAACAGAGGGGTTAGTAAACCTGCCACCTTAGACTTCCAAAGAGCTAACTTTGACCTGTTCAAAAGACTGATTAACAAAATCCCGTGGGAGGCTGCCTTGAAGGATATGGGAGTTCAGGAAGGCTGGACATACTTCAAGAGCAAAGTCTTAAAGGCACAGGAGCAGGCTGTTCCCTTGTGCTGGAAAACAAGCAGGCAGGGAAGGAGACTGGCCTGGCTAAACAGATACCTTGGGCTGGATCACGGGAACAAAAGGAGAATCTCTTGCCTTTGGAAGAGGGGCCAGGTTTCTCATGAAGACTATAAAGATGTAGTGAAGTTATGCAGGGAGAACATTAGGAGAGCCAAAGCACAGCTAGAGCTCAACTTGGCCACAGCTAAGGATAACAAAAAAAAAAATAAATGTTTCTATAAATTAACAGCAAAAGGAGGATTAAGGAAAATCTCCCTCCTTTACTGGATGCAGAGGCAAACATGGTAACTAAAGATGAGGAAAAGGCTGAGGTGCTCAGTGCCTACTTTGCCTTAGTCTGTAGCAGTGGAACTGGCTGTTCCCTGGACACCCATCCTCTTGAGCTGGGAGATGGGGAGGGGAAGCAGAATGAGGTCAGCACAGCTGAAGAGGAGATGGTCAGAGACTTGCTACAGCACTTGGGTGCACACAAGTGGGACCAGATGGGTTACACCCAAGGGTGCTGAAAGACTTGGCAGATGTGCTTGCTAAGCCACTGTCCATGATTTACCTGAAATCATGGCTAACTGGGGAGGTCCCACTGCACTGCAGGGTGGCAAATGTGACACCCATCTACAAGAGAGGCAGAAAGGAGGATCCAGGAAACTATAGACCTGTCAGTCTCACCTCGGTGCCAGGGAAGGTCATGGAGCAGATCATCTCGGGTGCTATAAAGAGTCATATAATGGACGACCAGATGCTCAGGCCCAGTCAGCAGGGGTTTATGAAAGTCAGGTCCTGCCTGACAAACCTGATCTCTTTCTACAGGACAGGGAGATCTGCTTATTAGATGAGGGAAAGGCTGTGGATGTTGTCTACCTTGACTTTAGTAAGGCCTTTGACACCATTTCCCACAGCATTCTCCTGGAGAAACTGGCTGCTTGTGGCTTGTATGGGCACACGCTTTGCTGGGTAAAAAATGGGCTGAATAGCTGGGCCCAAAGAGTTGTGGTGAACGGAGTTAAATCCAGTTGGTGGCTGGTCACGAGTGGTGTCCCCCAGGGCTCAGTTTTGGGGCCACTCCTGTTTAAGATCTTTATTGATGATCTAGACAAGGGGATCGAGTGCACCCTCAGTCAGTTTGCAGATGACACCAGGTTGGGTGGGAGTGTTGATCTGCTCGAGGGTAGGGAGGCTCTGCAGAGAGACCTGGACAGGCTGGAGCCATGGGCTGAGGCCAACTGGGGGAGTTTCCATAAGGCCAAATGCCGGGGGCTGCCCTTGGGCCACAACAACCCCCAGCAGCGCTACAGGCTTGGGGAGGAGTGGCTGGAGAGCTGCCAGTCACAGAGGGACCTGGGGGTGCTGATTGACAGCCGGCTGAACAGGAGCCAGCAGTGTGCCCAGGGGGCCAAGAAGGCCAATGGCATCCTGGCTTGTGTCAGCAATAGCGTGGCCAGCAGGGACAGGGAAGGGATCTGACCCCTGTACTCAGCACTGGTGAGGCCGCACCTCGATTCCTGTGTTCAGTTTTGGGCCCCTCACTACAAAAAGGACATTGAATGACTCGAGCATGTCCAGAGAAGGGCAATGGAGCTGGTGAAGGCTCTGGAGCACAGGTCGTACAAGATGCGGCTGAGGGAACTGGGGGTGTTTAGTCTGGAGAAGAGGAGGCTGAGGGTAGACCTCATCACCCTCTACAGCTACCTGAAAGGAGGTTGCAGAGAGCTGGGGATGAGCCTCTTTAACCAAGTAACAAGCGATAGGACAAGAGGCAGTGGCTTCAAGTTGGGCCAGGGAAGTTTAGACTAGATATTAGGAAGCATTTCTTTCCAGAAGGGGTTGTTAGGCGTTAGAATGGGCTGCCCAGGGAGGTGGTGGAGTCCCCATCCCTGGAGGTGTTTGAGAGTCGGGTCAACATAGTGCTGAGGGATCTGGTGCAGTTGGGAACTGTCAGTGTGAGGTTAATGGTTGGACTGGATGATCTTCAAGGTCTTTTCCAACCCAGATGTTTCTGTGAATCTGTGAAAAAGTGCATACACCAACCAAAATAAAAGTGTGCTTAAATGAAGTACATCTGTTGGAAAAGGGACAGCACATCCAATTTATTCTTATTTCCTAGATTAAAAGCCATTGAGTTCACATAATTCTTTTAGAGATGATTTGTCCAACCTTTCGTGAACTGGATAATCCCTTTCTCAAAATGGGTTAAATTCCAGAATAAGCATGTCAAGAAAAATTTGTCCAGAAACATGCACTATGAATGAAATGGGTTTCGCCTCTGGCAATCTTCCCTTCTGCTATTACTTAATGTCCAAATTAAGCTGTTTTATGACTTTTGTTAGTACTTCAGTGTCAAATTGCCCACATATAACCTGTTCACTGAAAGGCCAATGTGCAGCTAGGTATAACCCATTTGTAATTACAAAAACAGTGATTGTGTGCTGTGAGTGCTTCTCTGAGCAGAGCCATGCAGACGTTCTGCAGACACAAGCTGGTTCCTTAACATGGGCCATGAACATAAGACTCACAAGGCCACATCCAAACAAAGAACCAAGAGGGTCACACCCAGGACAGACATGCTGTAATCAAGAGCACGTGAGCCACAAAACAGCTTCTTTCAGAGGAATTAAGACTGCATTAAGAACTCCAGCACCTGCTCCTACTTTAAGAAGCTGGAAAAGGCACAATGGAAGTCCAGCAAGAACACCACTGTCCTAGTCATAGTCAGCAAAGGCAACAGGGAACCCACAGACTCAACAGATCTGAAATAACACATTAATCCACAACACTGATTTACTTCTTAAAGGAATGCCCTGTTGCTTCTGTGACTTGGATCACAGGATGATTTTGGTGTGCACAAGCCAGATTCCCTTTGGATGAAACCAAGTCAGACGATCCACCTAGAGTTTCACTCTAAACCCCGCTAGTGACACAACCATCCAAAGAAATAGGCAGGCTGCATCTCTGCAAAGCTCTCTAGCAAGTCCCAAGCACTAGGAGACTTCAATTGTCACGAATTTATACAAAACCTGGAATACATCATGCTAAATAAAGGGCTAAGTAACACCCTTTACACTTTTGAAAGTAATGTACTTTTGTTCTTGATGTTAAACGCCAGTTCTCAATTCTTTGTCTTCCACTGAGGTTTCTCTTGCCTCTGTGCCATTTCTCTTTCCTCAGTACCTGCCCTGCCCTCTGTTGCCTTCCTCACCATTGCTGAATGTCACCACTACTTTCCAATTTATTTTGTATTGTACTCCTTCCAAATGTCCTTTCCCATGACAAAAATCAATCTCCTTCATGCTCACAGAAGCACAGTGGCACCCAAAGTCACATGAAAACCCCACTGCTCATCAAGCAATGCTGAAAGGGGGACAGGGCTTCTCCAGTGGTAAGAGAGGCTAAGCAAGAAGCAAGACTGCTGACCTGCAAGTGCAAGAGGACTGGTGATAGGTGTCACAAAGATCAAAGGGATGAAGGTTGACTTCTTAAAGGCCACAGAACCTGGGGACAACATGGCAGGCATATCCTTTCTATAGACATCTTCAAACGGATCCTGGGGTGCATCATCAACCCTAACCCCTACCAGAGGATGAGCACATGCTGGGCACAGCACACATTGTAAGACAGACAGCACAGCCTCTATATTTCCCGTTCCCAGACCCTACAGGTAACTCCTGTGAGTTAACATCAGTGTTCAGGGAATGGACCCTTCCCTTTCTCCATTCTCCCATGGCCAACACCAGCAACATTCTGCATTAACACCTCTGATTCCAATCCAGGTAAGCACACTGCTTTTCTATACCTGTTGCTAGCGAAGAAGGATGTAAGCACATGTGTCTTTGAGCTGAATTACAGCACACTGATCTTGGGTCTGCAGAGTCAAATGAACACCATCAGTCTGACTGGGAAGGCTATCAGGCCTTTAAAAGGAACTCCACAAGGACAGAAGATTGCTGTTACTCCTAGCATGGCAAGCAGCTAAACTAGAAAACATCTTTCCATGCCTTGCCCTGTACAAGAACCTTGCTCAGTTCTGCTGGCCAAGCACTCCTGCACACAGTATAATCTGTTAACACAGCCCACAAAGGCCCTGACTATGAATACCTCTCGTTGCCCCATGTAGCGGGGCACAACCCCAAAGCACATGAGCTTAGGTGATCCCTTGATCTAGGTGGGCTGTTGTGTGGCATAGAGCACGTACACAAGAGTTACTGATGGGATGCCCTCAAATGCCACTAGATATTACAAACTAGCTCTCCCTTCAGCGCAGGCCAGCAAAATAAAAAACCCAAACCCACAACCCAAGGAATCAACATTTTGGGGGGAACCCTTTTCCTTTCTTTTCATTTTGCACCCTTCCTCTTCCCCCTGCTGCCTCCATGCTTCTCTGCCTTCCCCAATGCAAATCTGGGCATGTTGCAGGTCAGATTCCTGCACCACAGCACTGGCCATAGCAAAGAGGTAATTACCATGCATGGTAGAATATCCTATGCAGAGGTCAACTTCACCTGTCCCTTACAGTAGGAGCAAAAATGGGTCTATCAGTTTACACTGCCTTCCATCTCCTTCTGCTGCTCCCACTATAGTGAAGAAATCTGTCTTTACAAATCCGGAGAAACTAGCCAGAGCCCTGCATTATAACCATACAGCAAGGACCAGTTTAAGTTTTTTCTTCCTACAAAAGGTCCTTTAATGTAGAAGAGGTTTCAGAGGCCCCAGGCATCTTATCCTGAAGTTTCTGCAGGCAGAGCGGCAAGGTATGTAGTAGCAGGCCAACCCACTGTAGCGTCTCTAATCTGAGTGGGTACTTAAGAGAGGAGGAAGAGAAAAGAGAGGAGGGAGACCCTGGGCTGGCACAGGGACTCAAAGCAGGCCCAACAAAGGGTTCTGGTTCAGCTCAATGCCAGATGGGCAGAGCCGGGAGGGGTGGCAGCGCCTGCAAACTCCTTCATCTCCATCCAGAGTCCCCACATCAATCACTGACACCAGTGGGCAGAGCAGTGCCGGAGTGAGGGAAAGGCTCTCAGCCCTAGTGACAGCTGTCACATCCTCCCAATCCACATAGCTTCTACCTAAGTATTTAAACTGAACCAAGAAGACACAGCATAACAACAGGCTCCAATGGAGTGATGGCTGACAAGACTACTCCTGTTATCACAACTCTAGAAGAGGTCTCTGCCCTTCTAGTTAATAAAAATACTCCCCAAAGGTACACTGAGATATGGGACACCTGCGCAGTTTGTTATATTCCTTGGCTATCCTCATCCTAAAAACTCTGGGCACCACTGCCTTTCCTCACCAACCTCTTCCCTTGAGATGGCAGAAGCTAATACAGATCTTGCCAAACCTACTTTCCCTTCCCCACTGCAGCAAAGCAGAGAGACACTGCCCCTCAAGCCCACTCCCTTTCCTCTGAATCTGCAAATCACTCTGTCGGATGAGGTCTCCTCAAAGGAACATGACAGCAGTCACAGGCACAAACCTGGAAACAAGGAAGCCCCAAAGGGTTGGAGACCCAGCAAAAATGCTGTCAACACTAATCAAAAGGGACAAAAAAGGGGTGGTTGATTTGAGTGCCACTGCAAAAGTGTGCACACATGTGTGCATGCACAGGCATGCAAACATGGGGAAGGCAGATTAAGCAGACTGAGTCCATGAGGAATCTCTCGCTTTTTATTCAGCACAGACATTTTCACACACTAGTAAGTCATGGCACATAGCTCTGTTCCCATTTCACACTGTCTGCTCCCAGACACTGATCATGGTTGTTTTCTCCTGTGATAAGTGTCCTAAATGAGTGCCATGCTGGGTGCTCCAACTTTTTGAAACAGATGTGGGAGGCTGAAATTACAACCTCAGAAAAGGATCACCCACATCCTCAGTCTCCACAGTAGCCACCTGTGACTCAGAGGACACTGGATATATTTTTATCTCACCTTTTGTGCAGGCAGAACCAGGCAGCACATTCCACCTCAGTAAGGCAAGTAAGGCCTGAAAATACCTCAGTAAGGCAAGTAAGGCCTGAAAATACTCATGGTCTGAAACCAGAAGGACTAATAAAGGGCTGCCTTCACTGTTTACTTAGCAGTGGTTCCGGGCCAGGCACCAGGCTGGAATCAATACTGCTCACGCTGCCTGGGGATCCATAGAGGGCAAAGACCCCGGTTATCCCACTACACGGAGGTAAAAGGTTTGGAAGATAGCCTTGGAAACCTTGATCATAACTACACCAGACCAGACTTGCTCACCCCACATAAGCTCACCACTACTGGTAGGAGCTGAGGGTCATGAGACTTTACAGATGACAGTCACTCTTTTGCGCAAGGTCTGCGCTGCTAAAATTTCATTTGATGACAGCACAAATGCTGTAACATCTGATGGCAGGTGGTCTTGACTGTGCCTCTTCACACACAAAAGCTCTGTGCCCATTGCTGGTCATTTCATGTTTCCAGTATCCTACTGGACGAAACTTCTCTACTGGGGCCAGAGAAAAAGGCAGCTACAAAACTTCAGAGAAAGCTCGTAATTCCATCGCCTTACCCAAACAACAGGATGTCCAGGAAGGCAAGAGCTTGGTCTTTTGGGTGTGCTCCTGGAGCAGTCAATGATGAAAAACACCCATCGCCCCTGATGTCACTAACTTCAAAAGTCAAGTAGGGATCCAGGCAGCAGGTTGCAGAGGTGACTTGAGCAAGCAGGAAAAGAAATAGGTTTTTTCCCACAACATGGTTACACAGACACTACTGACAGGGCAATGACATGCTAGCATCATCCCTACAATACAGGCAAGAGGACAATTTCATACTTCCTGAAGCAACAGGTCCAAAGAGCAGCGGTTAGTGGGACAGCTTTCCTTCAGAGATCTCTGCAGCACACGCACAGGGAGGACAGTCCGTGTAGGGAGTAGGCTAACTCAAATTCAAAGAACATTTAAGCGGACAAAGTAAGTAAAACTGAAATCTGATCTCCTGGCCTGCTCCTACTGCACTCCACATGTGGTTATTAACACAGACAGCCACAACTCCCCGGACAGATTCTCTCCCCCATAAAGAAGAATCCACTGAGAGCAGCTCCAAAATCCCAGCCAAAGCCCAGCGTTGGCACTGCAGCAAAGAGATGACTTCTGCTAAAATGCAGTTATGAGTATTTTGTGTCATACTGCAGTACAGGTCTGTTGCTTGGGGTTTTGCTTGTCTTAATAAACTTTTGCTTCAGGTATCTGATGGACAGGTATCGTTTCAGTCTTCCCTTCCTTAGAACATGTACCTTTGTTATTGTGGTTATAATCACCACAACTACTAGAAAAAAACAGGGACTAGCACGTTTATTTGAACAACTGATAAGGACAGAAAAGCATACCATATAGTCCTTTGATTTTCAGTTTGAGCAATATCCTGAGTTTAAACATTTCACATGGCTGTATTTTCCCCCCTCCTCCTCCAAACATGACATTCAAAACCCCAGAGGTTATCAAACACAGAGTTAACATTAAATCAGCCTCTCAGGATCTGAATCCCATGGGCTCAGGGCAAATCACTGTAGAAGCCTATTTCTTCTTCAGTGGACTTTGTGATGATTCACAAGCCACATGAAGAGTTTAAGGCAAGGGTAGAACTCCCATTTTGGCACGTACCCTGACAGGCAACTCAGCCACTGCTACTTGAGGTACTACTCTACAGCTACATGCTGCTAGGTCCAAAACAAGTCAGGGGGCAAACCAACAGCCAAGCAGGGTAGAGGACAAGAGCTCCAGTCCTTATGATCATTTTTTGGACCTTTTTTACAGAACTGTCCTCTTGGGTCCCAGAGCAGTTAGAGCACTCCAGCAAGTACTACCACCTAGTGCTTTGCTGATTGACCCACCTCTTCCCCAAAATGGCCCCTTTTCCACCTTGCTGTGAACCATCACTAGCCTTCCACACAAGGACTTGGCTAGACATGCACAGATGATGTTTACTGCCCTGACCCTTCCTGTCCTCCATGATTCTGGATGGATACCTAGATTCTACATAAAGGAGATATCAAGGAATGAAGGGAATGTTTCCTCACATCCAGGCTCACCCTGACATGAGATTACAAGGGCTCTCCATAACTGAGGGAGGTGGGGAGCAATATTTTAACCCAGGAGGAGAAAAAAGCCAAATCTTTATCATTATTTCTTGAGACTGGAATAATTTTTCAGTAATTTTTTGTTCTACTTCTGTGCTTTCCCTGCTCCTGGACTAGATGTGCATGCTGACCAGATCTCTCACACACTCAACAATATCACCACCTAGATGTAAATCCTCTGGTGGACCTCAGTGTTTGATCCTCGAAGAGGGAAGAAACAGCTGCAGAACAAAAGGAAAAAGTCCCTTTATCAGGCAGTTTGCTTCTCTTCTAAGGGTTCCAGTAGCAGACAACAGTGAACAGCCAAACTGGGGCACATGGACAAACAGAATCAAAAAGGTCAATGTAGGGAATAGACTAAGCAGATATGGCAGCTGCTTGCAAAAGGGATGGAAATGGATCCACCTCCAAATGGGATAACAGGGATAAATCCTGACCAGATCTGTACACTAATACCTTAGTACCATCCATTCCTGTTCATGTTTGGACAATACTCTGAAGCCCGGGGAAAGGACTAATTTGAGCACAGCTAATGACTGGGCTGATGAATCAGCTCACCAGTGTGCATTCTCCTTAGGGAGAGAAGAGAATTGGCAGAGGACAGCGCTGCAGAAGAAAGCCATACGAGGAAACAGCTGCTGAATTTGATGCAGGAGCAGCCCATCGTCTGGAAAACATTTTGCTGCAGTGTTCTTGGCCAAAATCATCATCCCCAGGCAAGCACATCCTACAGCACGTAAGGAACATGCACAGTCCCTCAGAAAATCCACAGGATTTCCAACTCCAAAATGCTGTAACAGCAAAACCCAAGGCTTTTGCTACTGTACATGCAAGTAACAGCAAGACAGAAAACATTCTCCCTCCCAAGACAAAGATCAAGGGAAACCCATATCAACGCAGTCCTCCCAAGGATAGTATCAATCATGTGCATCCAAAAGCGTTGAGCTGGTGATATATCTACATTTGTATTTCCTGAAACCTGTACTAGTTGAGGATAGTTTTTGCAGCAACTTGAGGTTCAATGGCTTAAAAATCTGCAGTTAATTTCACTTAGTAACCTTTCCTAAGATTAAATGCAAAAAAACCCTTCAAGTATTTTCTATAAAGCTATTTTATAAAAACCTTGAAAAGTCCTCAAACTAAAACAGGACTAAAAACCCAGGTAGGGTCACTATGCAGTCCAATGGACTTGCTGCAAATTGCAGAAGCAGTCTTCCTTCCTCTTCAGTGTGTTGCAGAGTTTACTGCAACTCTTCTGATAAATGAGGCTTCCACCTTACCCTTTTCCTACTCCCCTCACAGACAAGTTCAAACACCCAAAAAGCAGCCCTCAAGACGGCAGCACCAAGCCTTACCATGAACGCTCTCCCCACAGTCCTCCAGGCTGCCATCCACTTAGAAAGACACTGCTTGGGAAACACTGAAGTCAGGGGAATGGCAAGCAAGCCATTGCCCAGAGCAACCATAAGAAAAACGTATTTCTACAGAAGTAGTTCTCTTCTCACTGATGAAGATGCTGGAATGAGTTTAAGGATCCTGACATCACGGGTCTCTGCTAGCTAGTGAATTTACAAAAAGATTAAAGGCCAATTCTCTACTGACACACCAGGAAGCCTGGTTGGGGAAGGGAAGGCTCAAGGTTAATGTCTTTATCAGTGACCCCAAGACACTCCTGGAGCTACTGCTGCACTAATGCCCTTCAGCAAACTGCCAAGCAGCTCTTCACATCAAAAGTAGACACTGTACTGGGAAGTAACAGATCACAGCAATTTCCCAGGCAGTGATGACTGCACAGAACCAGGCAGAGGGGATCTATCACATTGGTGTTCTGCACAGAGCTCCCCTGAACCAGCACCAGTGCTGACAAGCTTGACCTTCAGCACATAGAGGCTGTGCTCCCATCGGCAGCTGCCACAGCTCTCTCCCCCAATCAGGCCATGCTCATTTCCGTGTGCAAAAACATCTCCGCAGGTAAGGGCATCCAAAAGCAGTGGCTCAATTTCTGCCTCCACCCAGCTTAGCCAAGCAGTCACAGCAGCTGAACAGCCTGAGCAACCAGTCTGGCAATCACACATGTGCGTGCTGCCGCTTAAATATCTTAATGATTCTCAGGATTGTGCCACCAAGCAATGGTTCTACCTTGCTGTCTGACAGCAATCCAAAAACAGGAACAGAAAGAAAAGAAGAATCACAGGAAACAGTGTCTGAGCTCACACTTGCAGAAATCTGACATCCTTAGAAAAGCTTCCTACAACACTGGGAAAGCGAATCCCAGAGCACAGAGATCAAAGAGCAGGTAAGTGAAGAGCCCACAGCTTGCTAACCTTGTAAAACCAAGCCGCCATGCAAGACTGTTGATTCAAAGAGATGTGGGTCAAAGCCATGAAGTGGACATGTTCAGTATTATCTAATTTTTATGACAAATTTTATGCAAATACTTGCCTAAACCAGGAATATTTATGTGAAACAAGCCCTTATCTAAGATACATTATCAGTACTTCATATGGAAATCTACCACCAATATTTTAAAAAAAAAAAAGAAGTTGAATTCAACAAGTTGAATTCTTTACCCGTCACACAAGATAAAGCTCCCAGGTACTCCTGCCTGTAAGAGAAAGTTTGATAAATAAGTACTGTTCTCCAACCAGCTTTTTTCGGTTACAAAGATTTGATCAGCATCCTCCTGCTCTTCCAGCCAGGTCACAGATCAGCTACACTGCATCCATAATAAAAGGTACAGGCCTTTAATGGGCTTTATTTCCAAGCTGCCTTAATGGGACAGAGAAATCTTATGTAACAAAACTGCATTTCACACTTTTGTTCAACAAAACACTAGTTTACTCCTGAACTACTACAGTCTTCCCACCCGCAACATTTTCAATGACTGATAATATCCCACCTCCAGGACTGATGTAGTCTCCATGCAAAGTTGGAAAACCACATAATGAAAAGTTACTACTACGAATGTACATATGCTCCAAGGGCTTTTCACATAATACAGTCTATTTCACCAAGCAATTTTAGGCTTTGAGGAACAAAAGTGGGTTTGTGTTCATATGCCAGACTGACAGATCCTCTCCTTTCTTTGAAAAATAAATGAAAACTGCTCTTGGTTCTGTCAGCACAGAGATAAGGATCTAACTTCAGCAAGAACTGCAAGTAACCTGACCTTTTAATTTTTCCTAATGCTTCACATGTGTCCCGTCAGTGGCATACTAAAGTTTTACTTATTTGTTCTTTTTCTGCACAACAGAAAAGAGCTTTCAGTCTGTGTGAAAGATAATGCTTCGGGTGCTCCCCATGGACCTCTTACTTATTGTTCACTGTAACTTCTTTCTCCTGCTGGCAACCGGAGACACATTCACCAGATTTCCGTGATGACAGGTTTAAGAAGAAACAAGCAGGTATCTTCTATTGCATCTCTGGACACCTGCTCTGAAAGAGTTTTCTGTTCTTGCGCGCTGTTATTTGAATACGTGAATGACCTTTCCAAGGCAAGCGACAGTTTTCCCCAGAACAGGCTTAGTCTGACTGTCAAATTGAAGGGTGGGAAAAAACCCACTTGCTCTCCTCAAGTATCTTCCAGTGCTACCTTTGAGAACTAAGAAATCAACAGCCTTCATGACCTATTTCAAACCCTGCAAATTGTAAGACTTAAAGCAAATAGGGCCTTACTGTTGTAGTACAAATAAAACTATTACACTCTGCCTATCTATCAAGATTTTAATAATACTCAGTCCTGTGTATGAACCCTGTTGGTTTTTTTCAGTTTTTCTTCCAGGTGACCAGAAGGACTACTTCCCCCACAAAAGCTTTAACAGGCACCTGGAAAAGCAAAGAGGTAGCTTTTTCTAAATTCTAAGTACTGAGCCACTGAAAACAAAGGGAGGACTCCATGTACATAGCTTATTCCCGAGCCTGGTGACCCTTGTGACTTGGGATCACTGCTTCCTCCAAAGCCAGCCTGGAGTGGAACCATACTAACAGTCTTCCAGTATTTGCTCAATAGCTTTCAAATCAGTCAGTCCCTCTACCCAAAAGCTATAAAAATTAATTCCTGGGGAAATGTTGAAGAAGAAATTATGTACATCGTCAGAAGCTGGAACAGTCCTTGAGTGAGGAGAAGCAGAGCACGTAAAGGAATTTCCATAGGAGAGGCAGGAGAAGAAACAAGAGTGAACAAAGATGGTGAAGATGCAGAGCGGTGGTCAGGAAACATGGGGAGAAATGCGAGAAAGAAACAGGGCCTTGCTGTAGCAAGAGGCTGATACAAGCAGGAGATGGAGCTGTCATGCATTCACATCGCCATGTCCAGTTCTGCCTTTGGTAGTTCAAGGATTATGTTCACATAGTGAAAAGTGTGCATGGAGGAGCTTCACAAATAATTTCAACCACCAGAAAACAAGTCTTCGGCAGGAGATTCAACAAGGACAACTGTTTCATGTTCAAAGAAAGAAAAAAAAAAAAAAAAAAACAAGTTTTACAGCAGTTTAAACCTTAGCTGCTGGAACTAAAACTTGGTAAGCAACAGCCATCAGCTTCTGGATGAAATTAAAAAAATTCAGGTCACAACCCATGTACTGCAGCAAAGAACAACTTTCCAATGGCCAAAATAGTCTTCATGACTAACCATTTTTAAAATCAAGTCTGGAAGCTTTTCTCAAAGGCAAGTTATAGCTTGAGCACAGATTTATGAGACACAGGTTTAACTTCCTACACCCTCTACCTTTGGCTTGTGACCTAAGAACACAAAGGATATATGTGTGTTAAGGGGCTGGGGAATGAAACAAAGAACGGAGGGAAACAAAGAATGCATACTGATAATGAAGTAGAATGTGTAAAAGCAGCCTAGAAAGAGAAAGCAAAAGGATGTACATAATCAATTTATTTCTTTTAGTTGAAGATGCATGGGCTGAAGAAACAGAACAAGAGAAACCAATTCTGTGCGGGAGACCAGAACTGTAGAGAGGGTAAGGAGAGGCAATGAGGGAAAAGACAACAACTTGGTTGGTTTGTTTCCTTAGGTCACTGTGTATTAAGGGTTTCTGAAGCGCAAAATTCCCTGTACCGGAGATCCTAGGACCAGCTTGCCACATGGTGCTCTGACTGGCCTTGCATCACGTAGGCAGTACAAGATGCCACATGACAATAAGCCAGAAAAATGCTAAACCTAAAACATGCCCCTAGTCACACTCACACACAGCTCGATTCTTCCAGGTGACAAATCTTTACACTTAACAATCCCCTGTCCAAATGAAATGTGGAAGCAGATGCTCTTTTAAAGCCACTGTATTCCTTCTCATGCTGCCTTGATCAATACAGCCGTTGTTTATTTACTTTGTTGTTTCAAGCTCTGTGACAAGGCACAGCAGCGAAACTTTACCTGGACACCAGCTCTATGGGGGGATCAGATGTGTGCAGGCATTGTGATCTATGCGAAAGGAAACGAGACACCAGGACACCAGGTATCGATACACAAAAGCACAGGAAGCAAGGGACTACCTAGCTGGGCTCTCTCTGTTGGCTTCTTCAAGCAACAACTACAGGATCAAACAGCAATAAACCAAATTAAAAGGTTATGCCACATAACAGCACAAAGATCTGAACTTTATAGTCAAGATAGCTAAGGTGGCAAACTACATAGGACAGATTAAAATGTACTGACCAATTCATTAGCCATGAAGGCTTTAGAGCGGGCTGGTTTGTCTCGCTTACAGCTCTATCAATGAAAGCAATCAGCCTCTCTGCACACAGCAAGAAAGTTTATTTAGGGCAGCACAGCATGCTTCTCTCACCTCTGCTAGGCATGGGATGGGAACTTGATGGGGGAGGCAGACAGAGGGATCAATTCTCTCATCAGATCCTAGTTTACTCCTATCTTTGCTCTAAAAATCAAATCCAGCAAAACACACACAAACAGGAATTTCTAAGTGGGTAAACACTGCATAAAAGCTTACACTTCCTGTAACTGAGCACTATCATTAGGCAGAAAACACACACAGCATCATACATGTACACAAAAAGTCATGCGCAAGACTCAAACTTGGGTAAAATAAGCCTCCAAAAATTCTTAGGGACATAAACACAGAGGGGTTTGGTACATTCCCTTCTGCTTCCACCTACATATATGTTTCATTCACACACCTTCTTCCACTCGAGATTTAAAAACCAAAACATAAAAAAATGAAAAACCAAAACCCAATAACCACAGACATTTCAAAGACATTTTTCCCCTCCCGGCAAATCCAAAATTGTCTCTTTACAACTCATGTAATACTTCTCTGAATCAGCTCAGTGATCTCCACGCTGTATGAGGTGGTCCCCAGCAGTGTTCACTCGGGAGGCATCAGGAGAGACAGAAAAAAACTTGCTAATGTACAGATATACTCAAATAACTCCAGAACAACTCAGGGAAAGGGAAGTAGTTGCTCCTGAACACTAAAGACAGCCAGCAGTTTACTCACGCCCCATGCAGAAAGGCTTTTAAGTGTTAAACAGCAGAGTCATAAAGAGATTTATTCCTTCTCACGTGGGCTCTTCACCCTGCTTCCAATCGCTCTGCTCCTGAGAGCTCCATTACTTGTGTTAAAAAAAGTATTCCTTCTTAATCTACCTACTGCTTTTCAGATTAATTTCACAGCACGGTTTTTAAAACTTTAAAATCAAAGTAAAAAAAGGTGACACAAGATTTGACTGTAAGAAAACAAGTGTCCAAATAAGCCAGGGTTTTTTATACAGAGAAAGAAAATAATAAAATTAATTTCTTAAACACAAAGAAGGGCGAAGGAAAAAGAGAAATGAATAGTCAAATACTGAGGAATTAGGCTTTTTAGTTGTATTTCAATGTGATAGATTTGGGTGCTGCAGTAAGACTGTGCCTTCAACTGCATGAAAGGGAGTCGTGGCATCTACATATCAGGAGCCTGTTCTCACAACTCGTTGTCCGCCTAAGCATAGGGGTTTACACTTATTCTCATTTGCCAGATGCCAAGAGACAAAAATGGAACAGTTGAGCCACTTTCTACCCTACCAAGAAATGAAAAGATTTTTTAAAAAGTGAGATGCCTCTCTACATCCATCACATTCATTTATTTCCACCTATCATGGGAGTCGAAAACTCTCTCATCATCCTCAGAGGAAACAGAAATTCACACGTAAAGACAGTATTTCCTAAGTGGATGAGAGATTTTAAAAAGGACTGCTGTTTCGGAAATATGGAACCCATAAAACAATAAAAGAATATGAATAATTAAAGGTAATGATATTTATTGGCACGTGGAAGATAAAATTCTACATTGACAGAGCATCCTAAGTATAGTGCATTCAGTGGTAAGTGGATTAAGAAGACCTGATACACACTTTAAAGGGGATACCTAGGGGCATTACAGCTTTTCAGTTTCCCAGTTTCACCCTGGCCCCACACACAATCATCACCTTAAAATATCACATCCCAGTCCAACAGAGAAGTAAGGTTGCACCACTTACGCTAGATAACAGTTACCACTCCAGCACCAAAGACCTGCAGGTGCTGAGCAGACAGGCTCAGGCCCCCAGGGAGGCCGGTGAGGAGTGCTGGCAGCTGACCCACGCCAGGGACTGCTGCTCCAGGAGCACAGGGACCACACACCGCCCAGACAGGCCAGGGCCTCCGGGCACAGCAGCCAGAGGAGCCTCCCTGACTTCACCTACGCCTGCACCTCACACAGCTCACAAAACTTCCATCTTGTGCCACTCGGGCTCACCAGCCCAAAGGAATGGCCGACTCCACCTTCATCCAGGGCTCTTTTGCAGATGAAAGCGCTCCAGCATCACCAGCACAAGAGATAGCCAGTCAGACGCTTGCATGTTTGCACACCCTGTTACTGACAGATGTGTTCAGCTCCGCACACTGCTAGTATGTCAAAAGATGAGGAAGACATTGTTAAAATGGTTGGCGCCAGCCTGTGCTGGTGCAGAGCATGTCTGGAGAGGAACAGCAAGTATTTACTGTCCCTTACGTGTGCACACCACCACTCTCATTCTTCAAAGATCCAGCCGCAATCTCACATTGCTTAAAATATAAATACCATTTGGAAAAGTCACACCATCAGGGTAAAGTGCACAGGTAAAGCAAACATACAGATGCCCTCTGGATCACCGAAGCCAACCCTGGCCTTGCTCATACACAAGCAGATGGATTTGAGAAATAATTTAATAGACTTCAGCAAGTTTTACTGACCAGCACAAGTCAGTACAAGCATATTTCTCTTTTTGAGTGCTTTTTTTTTATTGTCAGAAGGAACAGTTACAACTTCTCAGGAGTGCATTTCACCAGGTGCTCTTGGCTCTTCAGTTTAGTGTCCTGCCCTGCTGCCCAGCTCCAACCACAGTGCTGCAGGCTCCCCTGCCGCCTCCTACCCAGGCTACATCCAGCCCATGGTAACATAGCTGGCCTCACGACCATTGGTTTGCTGTGCCACAAAGTGGCATTTGATTGCAGTCCTCAAACACACTTTGAGCTATTTAGAAAGCACAAATTACAGTATTATTTACCCATTTCATTATAATAACATGCTGTCTTAAGTAAGACTTTTTGCTTTTCAATTTACATACCAGTACGAGAATGTATTTTGACCCACATACAAAGTATTCACTGATTTTTAGACAAACAGTAAAAATAAGCACACAGTTAACAGCACCTTCTGAAATCAGACACAATAACTACTGCTGTAACCTGCATTTGATGCACTCCAAAGGAAAGGATGTTTGCTGTTCAGAAGTGCAATAACCTATATGAAATATCATTTGAAGTGCTGGTTATTACAGAGATGGGTGTGACTTTAAACTGGGGGTAAGGTTTCTAATTATTATTTCTAGGCTTAAAGCTCTGCCTATCACTTGATTCTTAAAAATAGTCAGTTATGCTCCTGTCTTTCTCTTGGACACAGAAAAAACGAAGCAAAAATGAATATATATTTAAAACCACCCTTCTTTCACTGTATGCCTTCCCTCCTGGAAAGGTATTTAAAACATTAAACACTTACTCTAAATAATAAACAACTGAATCTATATAGACCATTTACATGCACCTACATATAAGGAGTTTTAATAAAAAACTCAGTGCTTAGTGGCCAAGTAACTTGCATCACCTCAATTTCAGAGAGACATTCTCATACAAAGATCAACAACGTTCAGATACTCCATGAATCTTTACCCAGATTCGCCCCATTGTTGTGACTGCCTTTCAGAGGCTGCACTTTCTCTTAATATCCACACTAATCATTCTTTCCATAGCTCAAGATATTTGTCATATTTTCTATGCTAAGATGGTTTTCCAACTATAGCCCCTTTATCAAAGTCAAAATACTCTTTATGAATTATGATGATAATAATAAGGCAGCTTCATTCAGGACACATGGGAATCTTGAAAGCAAGAGTCCTTAAACATATAACTGAGAGTTTTGTTGAATAACAGAATTGAAAGCATGGAGATACAAGTACATTTGCTAGGGTATGACTTTGCTTTTCACATTTCCCTCTGGAGATGGGTTTTTTTTGTTTCTTTAGAACAACAGAGTTATTACAAAACTATCACAGCGTTCAAATTTATTTGTTTGGAAGTACCGTGCTAAAGGACAGTGGGAAACTAAGAAAAAAATTTAATCTCACCATACGAATCCATTCACTACCTTACTCATTTTCCCTTCATCATAGCAGAGACATGCTATTTTATTAAAAAGGGTATGACACTGTGGGCCAGGAATAGAGAAGAAAGCATACAGTCAGACACCACTTTGCTCAGCAACATAGAAACTGTTTAATATGTAATAAAAATATTGATCTGAACAACAATGAAAATATCAAGGTTTACAGCATTTGCAGTCCCATAAGTATCTATCTTTGAAGGCACACTATTCATACACTTTTGCACCTGCATTTTTGAAGTGTTGAATCCAGGGAACATTATTATAGATTACTCTGAGATCTTCAGAACAATTTTAAAGAGTTTTGCAGCAATGAAATTGCATCTTCATGAGAGTCAAATAATGTCTAACTGAAACCACACGCTGATGTCTGGGTGTATTTGCTTATTGGCACTTAAAGGTTTTGGCTTTAAACACATAGACAAACACTGAAGCAAGGTGAAAAGACAACTCAGGTCTGCAGAAAGGTCTACCAGTTATGAGGGATTCTAGGTTAAGAGGCAGAAAAAAGTTGTTCCTTGAAATTCTTACCAACACTTACAGAAGAGATCTAGGTTTCTAAACACAGGCAACAAGTGTTGTTTTTAGATGTTTCCAAGACACAGCCACAACATCCATGTAGAACTGACAGATGTGATACCAGACCACTAGGAAACTTAAATCCCTTTGACAGTGGTGGCTCCAGGCCAGGAGAAATACCCTTGAGTGCCTGAAGTGACACTAGATGTTCAGATACCCGAGTCACCCCACTAGTTTCTACAGCATTTAAGTAAAGCAGAGAAGATTGCAACTAGATTTAGAACCAGACTGGTCCCTTCATTCTACATCCTTCCAGCCAGTTCATTTGATGGATGGCCACATGATCTTAGTGTGCAGAAAATAAAGCTGCTTTCTCAGAGTAAATGTTTGGAATACTTGCATGGTATCAGTCCAACAAATACCTGAAGAAACTTTTGAGAATAGTGACCGTGAGAGGAAGAGCACACACTAAAGACTGAGCTGCACAGAAGGCAAATAGAAGACAACAACATAAAAGCACCAGGTTTTCAAAAATATGTCAAGTGATTTACAACACTATTTCCCACTATTGTTTTATGAGAGATCACAATGGTTTCTCTTTTTATTGAGAAAAGAGCAAAAATCAGGCTCCAATATGGAAGAGTATACATTATGAACTCAAAACCCTGGTTTTCCGTTATCTAAGATATTAACTATAGACATAACCTACTTAATACACACGCTTTCTCTACCTGCACAGAGCTGCTACCCTATTCTCCAAGGCCACTTCAATTACTGATGGGAACCACCATGAAGAAAGGCGACATTAGCATGGCTTAAGACTCAAGTACTCCGCCTTATCTTGCCCAAGTGTTTTAGCAAGTTTATTCTGCTCACCAGCAGGACTTTAAATTTTAAATTCATAGTAGGTCAAAACAAAGACACAGCTACAGCTGATCTATAGAAAAAATACTAAGCCAAAAGACAATAGTTTAGCTCTCTTTTGGGTTTTACTACTTTCACCAAATCATTTCTGTTAGACAGTCAAAAGTACATTTAACACAAAACAGAAATTAGCGTTCAGGAATCTGAAATGAAACCATGTCAGGAAAGCCACACATAGCCAAGAGGAAAAACTGCTCATTAAAATCAGTTTGAACACTTCAGTTCTTCCAACTTCTATTGTGAGCAATGACCAGCAACCAAAACATACCCATACACAATAAATCGGCCTTGGCTGAAGTTTGATTTTTTGATCTGATTACATTCTTCCCAAAATAACCTCTCATCAAACAACTAAAAAGGCTGCAGTAAAGAACTGGCCAATATAACCGGGGTCTTAAGCAAGCTTATACAGCTCCCTCCACATGCAGAAACTATCACTTCCATCGCAAGAACTGCAAAGCTGTCTGTGCTAAGTTAACATCTGAACAAGTCTCAAGATAGGATCTCTACATAAATTAGGATTGCATCCAGATCTGAACCAAGAAACTAGGACTCCCGAGAAAAAGCGAAGATACTGCCATCCTAAAAAATGGGCAGCAGCTCTTAGATGCTTGTGAGAGGCCCCCAGAGAGCAGTCCCTAGCCTCTCACCCTCTGACAAAGCAGCAGACAGTGCCTTGGTGGGGTACAGGCGGGAGAAAGCAGCAGAGACAACCCCACGAGTTCATGGTGGAGGAAAATTTAACAAAGAGCAAATACAGGATGTGAAAGACAGATCCCAGGAAACAGTACACAAGGCCAGGAGAAATGTGTTGTAGGAATCTGGAGCAAGACAGGCAATGGGGAGTCCCAGGAAGCGACAGGTTGAACAGATAAACATGCACAGCGCCCCCAGTATCTCCCCCTGCACCCTCCTCTATTTCAACCCAGATCCCTTCCAAAAACCTGCTGACTTAGTTCATAGCTGAAATAATGGCAGCATCAACACAAACATGGACCCGTAACATTCAGGTCTGCTGGCTACCCTACATGATGGGCTGGGGGCAGAACCACCGCAGCCCGCACCCAAGGCAGACATGCTTACATAAATCCAAGAAAACCCAGGAATAGTTAAAGGCCCTTTTCACTCCCTTCATGCTTCTCCTCTTTCCTTTCCCTTCCTCACACACATCTAGCATAGAAGAAAAATGGTTAGAGGTACAATAAAGAAAACTCGATCTAATTACACTGTAAGTACAAAAACGAAATACACTAAGATTAAGCGTTGCTAGTACAATTACTTCATCTTCCATGAAACGTAGCATTAAACTTACCTGCTTGTTACTGTAATTCGGCAACTGAATGAAATGCTTAAAAAGAGCCCTGACAAAAGCCACAGTAAGTGTAATGAAATGAGGAAGAGAAGGAGGTGAACACGAGAAAGTTACACCAAGAGATTAAGATAAATTGGAGGTGCACAAATTCTCCTGAGAAGATTCACTCTCTTCTAGAGAAGATGCACAAGCTAAAGTTTTAAGCAAAAAAAACCTCATTGGGGAAAAAATCTCCACTTTGTAACCAAGTTGTATGTGCTTGGCACTGCTAGAACTTGTTAAACACAGCTGCTGTCAGACAGACACCCCTGCAGAGAGGACCTGTATCAGTGCAGTGGGTTTTTAATTTGTGTAACAATTATTCTCAGGTTTAGAAGCACATAGCTTATGAGGACTTGCTGGCTAGCCAGAGCAAATGCATGTTGCAAAGTGCAGGTACTTTCTGCTGTTTATAACCCCTCTCGTAGGTGTAATTCCACCAGATTACGCCAGATTTGTGAACTCTAAATACTACCCTATCTGCAAAAAATTGAGTCCTTCAAGATACAGGGTCCATTTACCAAACAGTAACATCCAAAATGCTTCCAACATACAGAACCCCATTTTAACATTGTTCTGGAATTAAGGCAGAAACACAGTAGGGATCCTTTCTCATAACAGCATATGGCATTTTTAAAAGTATTACAAATTCCCCCAACAGCTACTGAGTCATTCAACAGAGGCTCAATTTATCTTAGTTCTGTCTCTCCTACCTAGGCACACGCTCCACAGCCAGTGGCAGGAAGACTGAAGTTCCTCATGGCCATGAGGAAGCAAGTTGTATCTCATTTATATTAGATACACACACTTTTGATGAGTTTTTAAGAAACAGTCAATGACAGCTCAGCACTGCCTAAGTCAGACACTGGCCATTGCTGGGGACAGAACTCAAAAGAACAAGAAGTTCCTTGTGTGGAGCATACTGGATTGCCCATGTTTTACCAACACGCGAAGACCGTATGTCCTGCCAAACAATTTTAGGCATACCACGCATTAAAAAAAGCATTTCAGGAAGCTGGATGGTATTTCTTTTCTGTTCATATAGAGTGACAGACCATCACAGTCCATAAATTTTCTGGTACTTTGTCTCTAATACTTGCTAGGGAAGCATTTGCTAGTACAGGGAACCAGGAACTTGATTCAGATTTTAATTCATTGCTTATCATTCTGAAAAACTACTTCAGCACCCAACAGCTTCATGCAATGGCTGTAATACCAAAAAGGCAAGCACTACTCTGTTGCAGAGAGGACCAGCACTTGCATTTAAATTCTGCAGGCACATACCAGCTAGCCTCTGCATGAGGTTCACCCAGCCTTTCAGCTTTTGTTTAGTGCCCTCCACACATTGCTGGTAGTTAGCCTTTCTGGCCAGAGAGTCTCTGAGGTACTTTGGCTGGTTGTCAGGAATTAATTCTGTGCCACAGAAATTCACTGAGAAATGAATGGCTGAAAAAATAGCAAACCAGAGGAAACGGGCACCACGGTCTTCCTGGCAGCTGAGATCAGGCTCTAGTTTTAAGGCTGATCTCAAAGGTCAACACCTTCAAGGCCTTGCTCCATCTTCTGCATGGAACACATGTGGATCACGTTAATTGTTTCACATGCTTAAAGAGGAAGATACAAAGCAGCCACTAATTAAAAGAACCCCTTGTTAGAAAAGCAAAAATACCAATATCCTTCCCAGGGTCATTCAGTCTGATGCACAGATTGATCAGCATCGCTCTGTGCTGGAATTCACAGCACATGAGGCTCCTAGAGCAGAGCAGGCTTGGAGCATGAGTTTCCACCAAAATGAAATTGCAGTGTGTGTATCTGAAGGGGATTTCAAGAGGTCACCTAACCCAGCTGTCCCCAACCTTTGACAGCTAAGCTTCTCTATCACTTCTATTCTTCATCATGACTGCTAATTTCCTGCCCTCCACCACCTTCATACCCACTTTTTGCATAACAGCATAACAGATGAGCAGGGATGGCCAGAACGTACATCCTTTGGCTCCACCCTGCTCCTTGCTCACATCCCATAAGGGTGCATTTCCTACCAGGGACCCAGCACTCAAGTCCCCAGTACAGAAGCACCAAACCCCAACCCTTCCCACAGGCATCTGCCAGGAACTTTTCTTTCTGAGTTCTTTCCAGCAACAGAGATTTCACAACTCCCATTTGGCAACAGAAAGCTTTTTCCAAAGCTTTCCAGCTCTCCCTCTGCATCTTAAATCCATAACTTCTTGTCCTCTCTACAGTAGGCATGGAGAGCTTCTCCTCTTGCAGCAGGCTTTCAGACGTGCTCTACGTAGAAAAACCTTCATTCTGTAAACCTTCCTTTTGGTAATGTTTTCTAGACATCCCTGTGAATTTTTTCACTCAATTTTTCTTACAGCTTTGTCTGCATGAAAAGGCATTTCTTAAAAGCTGATGCCTTCAGTTCCACACCGCAGTCCAGCTCATGCCAAATAGAACCATTTTGCAGGATTGTCAACGCATCCCCATCTAGTGTGGATGTGTCCCTATTTTTTTTCTTGATTCTATGATTTTTTCTTTTGGGGTCAGAGAGAAAGGAAGACTTTGGGGTTGTTTGGTTTTGGTTTTCTTTTGCAACCACCTCAGACTGACTCACATTCAAGTTTGCAAACTGCTAAGTGGAAGTGCTACATTTTTTGTTATTATCAAAACAGGTATTTGGTAGGAATACAAGCAAGCCTAAGGCTTTCTTTCCCCTTAGAAGTCTTGCCAACCTAGTTGTGTTAATGAATAGCATTAGAGACTCCAGCATAAGTACAGAGGCACAAATGAATGCAGGCAATGATGTCACCAAAAATTGAGGTTGTTGTGGTTGATCTTATTCTGAGAGGGATTAATACCAGCAGACTCCTCCCTTTCAGACTAAATTGCAGTCCCACTAGGAAGGATGCTGCCAACCTTTTTTCAGTGTTGACATTCCTATTGCACTGGGGAGGAGCAAGAAGCCAACTAGATAGGAGGTAAGCAGCCAGTTTTATCTGCCCTGTGACAAAATGCTCCCACTCAGGACTACTCTGCTATTCCACTACTCCCCATTCTGGATCAGGCAGAAACCTTAACACATAAGAATATGGCTACATTCCCTCTTTAGGGACCCAGATCTCAGGAAAGTTAATGCTGATCAACAAGAAAAGGATAGGCCTGCTCAAGGAGCGGAAAAAAAAGAAAAAAAAAAAAAAAAAGCAAGCTGTAAGTTGGTTATTTTAGGTCACCCAGTAAAACCAAAACATCTGCATAATGCTGCAAGGTTCTTATTTAGAACTGAATTCATGAGGTTCAGAAAGGAAGCCTACAAATGCAATAGCGTGCTTCAGGCCATTCTTAAAGCTTTCTGAACTGAACCCATCACTTCAAAGCCAGCAATTTTTTCAGCAAGCCCACCCCTTCCACACGCCTCCTTGTCACAGAGCAGCAATACAGTAGACAAATTTCTCTCCAACAAATTAAATCCACTTTTTTTTTGAAGGAGAAGGGTCAGGAGGATGAGGGCACCATACTTTTAAAAAGGACATTAAAAAATAATTATGCTAAACCATGTATCAGCACAAATGAAAGAGAGACAGTAAAATGCCTGCTTTCAGCTTGCTTAAATATTCAATTAAAAGAGTCATCCAGGCAAAGCTTTATTAAAATACATCAACTAAGGAAATGCTTGTTAAACCAATTCAAAACCCACATTCTTTTTGGATGTTCCTTCACTGAAAAATAAGTCTTCACTCTACCATTATAAATCCAGTCATGTTCTCAATGGATGTGCCTTCCTTTGCAAGAGCAGCACGTGTGAAGAGCAACCAGTGATAATTTCAAACACACCACCAAGTGCGGTAAAGCTTCTTCCTGTTTCCCTCATACAAAAAAATCCTCTGCCTTTCTCAGGCCCAGCAAGCCAAGTTATTCATAAATAATGCTTCCCAGCAGTTGAGAGCTTCCTTTGGGACTCATCAAGGCAGCTTTTGAATTGGTGTTGGAAGAATTAGTGAAGATGGACGTAAAATACCGCCTTTCTACCCATAACACCTTGAAAGAAAACCAAATGTTCAACCTTCAAACCAGACCTACCATACGGGTAGCCTGATAAATGCTGAGATCACTGCATTTGTAAAATGTTTTAAGATTTAGGACATTAAAAAGTTGACAGGAAAATAACACTGCAAGAGAAAAAGAAAGAAAAGGATTATACCACTTCCTTTTGCTGTAGAGAAAGGTACAGGCATGTTACCTGAATGAGTTGAGACTCGTAGTGAGTTGCATACAGCAGGTCCTGTTAATTCAGTGATGATGTACACTGTCTATCTAGTTTTTACTGTGAAATACTTCCAAGATGATGCTTTGAATGCCAGTTCATCAGATAAACAGCAAAACAAGGAAACTTGTTTTTTTCCAGTAAAGCTAATGATGCCTTTGGATCCTGGAAAGCTACAAAACCTGCTTTCCAAACCAATACATAAAATTCTCTTTAATATCATCACTACTTCGGCCAGCTATTTCTCCAGCACAATATTGCTACTGAAAAGGCGATATACTACTCCAGCATGTACTGCAGTATACCATAAAAAGCCCTATAGTGCATGGACTAAAATGAAACTTTTCTGACAGTAAAGCCTATTTCCTTATTGGTAAGTTTCTAGCAAAAGCTTATAAATTAAGGAAAAACAGTACCAGTAAGGGGGTTTTGGTATAGGCACAGCTTGCTGCTGTATACATCTAATAGCATAACATACATGTTTAACAGACACATCTTCATTCTAAGACTATATGCTCCAAAACCTTTCCCATGAATTAATTTATGGTTCTCAATTCACAGCCACACTTACAGCTGCAACAAGCAAGCTGAAGCAATGCCATTTTTAACCAAAGTTTTCATTTCAGATGCAAGGCTGAATGTCTTTTCTAGGGCTGAGCAGGACCCAGGCAGCAAACAAGCACGTCTGTACGAGGTCAGAGCCAAGGTCCTCCCCACCACGTGACGTGTCTCTGGCAGTAGCCAGCAAACAATGGCCAGGGAATTGCAGAGGACCAGGGCAAGTGTATTGCAACCCTGCTGGTGCCTATCCTCTCGGTGTCTAGCGATTTGCAGCCAAGGCACTTCTCCAAGTAGAAGCAGTGTTGCTGCCTTCAGAGTTCAGCTTAAGACATGCTGCTGTAAGGTTGTTAGAAAATGAATGCAAACTCAGTCCTTCTGGGGGGCGCAGAGGGAGGGGGCTTGTTGAGTGTCTTCTGATGAGTATTTGGGTAGGAAAGCTTGAAAGGAATCCAGCAGCGTTTGGCAGCGATAGGTCTCATACCATCACAGAAAGACACTGGAGAAAAACGCAACTAGAGAGTTAAGCTAGCCAGTTGATTTTCCGCTGTCAAAAACAGTTCAACTTGAAATGACAAAAAGCTAGCTGAATTACTCAAAATACACTATAATTCAGATTAAGCCATCTCAATTCTTAAGAGAAATCATGTAAACATACTTGCCGCAGTGCTAGCTATATATGAAACACGCCTATTTTCAAGTAGCTGTCCTCTCCACAGGTTAAGAGCAATACCACAAATGAATTCAACACGCAAAACATTTACAAGTTTCAGAAGAGTTAGTTATGAGCAGAGACTGCTAAAAGACATGGCACTGTCCTCCTGCCACAGGTTGGCCAGGAAAGCAAAAGACAAGATAAGAACCTCAAAACACAAAATACCAAGAGCCACCCAATCGCATGAACCCAGTGATGAGGATATTTCATTGGAAAGGGTGGGAAAATCAGTAAGGAACTGGAATCTGGCCCAAATTCCCACTGCTGCTTATAATTTTAGCCCAAGGTACTTCACAGGCATAGTTAATTTAAAAAAAAAAAAAAAAGTTACAAAAAAAAAAAAATCTTTGAAACAGATGAGAGCCTTGTACTCCCGAGGAAGAGAGGGACTCCATCCCCCTGCACCGTGACCAACCCCAGGAAGCTGCCTGAGGAACCAGAGGTTGTCACCCTGTGCCGTGAGCATAATTAAAACAACCCTGCTAAGCAGGCCTGGGTGGTTTGGTTCACAGCATCTTCAGTGACCTCAAGAAATGAAAACCTTTCTTTCCCTTTGGCTTCAGCCCTCCTGCAACTCAAACCTAAAGCAGAGGCTAGCTATATGGTTAATAACCCAAGGGCCACAGGCACCAGATGGATGTAAAAGAAGTTCAGCTCAGACATGCTGGTAGGGAGCCCGAGACTGCAGGAAGGCATCTGGAGCAAGGAGGCCCATGCAGAAGTACACACTGTGCACCATAACATTGGATCAGTCAATCACAACTGCAACTGGGAGATCATTGCATTAAGCATTAAAGATGCATGCGTTAACTGTATAGCCACACATCTCTGCTCAGCTGGGAGGAGGAACAACGTTCACACTGAAACCTGATGGAGGGCTACCAGTCAG
Organism: Athene cunicularia; assembly: GCF_003259725.1. Classification (NCBI taxonomy): domain Eukaryota; kingdom Metazoa; phylum Chordata; class Aves; order Strigiformes; family Strigidae; genus Athene; species Athene cunicularia. The sequence continues at coordinate 93,521,167 of NW_020799091.1, forward strand.
GCTAATGGGTTTAAAAACCTACCTTTAACAAATAAACTGATTATAGATGCATTATTTAACTGTGTGTCAGCCGTTATCAAAATTTGGATCCATAAGCAGTCTAGCCTGTATCACTACCAGGAACCTGAAAGCTGACCCAGCGGGAGAAGACTGAAAACTGATAACATAATTCATATGATGGTTTAGTGTTAAGAGGAAAGACAGGCTGTTTTTGAACCAGCACATAATGCACACATTTCCACCATCGTGTTCCCTGAAAAGACCAAATCTGCATTTGAAGTACCCACAACTTCGAATCTCCAGGGAAAAAAAGCATTCTTTGTACAGAGTCAAGCTTAGGCAAATCTCGCAACAGTAATTACAGACACTGCCTCCCCAAGCCATCTGCTGTGGCATTTATAACTCCTGGAAGGGCAGGAGGCAGAGCTGGTGGAGGAGAAGAAGAGACACACATATCTCAGCAATCAAAGCCAGGCTGCGCAGAAATGTTGTGATGCTGGTCTGACCCAAACAGGAGCTCACATCCTGGTTTGCCAGGCCTCCCTCAGCTTGCAGATGCCACCCATGTTCACATAGCAGAGGACACAGCTGGGTCTGCAGACTTTTCAGAACAAAGGGAATTAAGAGCCCAACCTCAAGGCAACTTGTAACCCTGAGCAAGCCCAGCCTGGAAAGAGCCCAGTGCGAAAAGCCTGACCAGGACCTCATCCCACAAATGAGCAAACTTGTGCTCCAAAGTCAGTCTGAGCAACCCAACTTCCACACTTGGACACAGTTTACAGACACCAGCACAGCCAACAGCTCTGCACATCTCTCCTCCAAGAAGTGATGCCAGTAACATGGGCAGAATAATTTAGAACAAGATAAATTCATGCTTTATAAGGATTATTAGTGTCCAGCCTGATGTACGCACCTACATGCTGATGATCGCTGCATCTGCAAAATATTTTCATCAGCTCGAAGAGGCTCACCCACTCCTTGCTCACACAACCACAACTTTTAGTGGCGGGTCAAGCCACCGGCACTTTGAAAATGCCACTTTCGCAGTACAGCTGGAGACAATGACGATTAATTGTTTCGCCATCCATACAAAATTACTACAATACTCACTTCACAGGGTTGTCACAAGGATTATTTAACATCTCTGAAGAGCTTTGAAGAAAATATAGTGGCTATTGTTCTGAGTACCATAGAATTTGGAAAGATCTCACATGAATTTTGCACAACTGTGCATGTGTGACAGTTGCAGCACCAATACATTGTTTTTTCTCCAGAAAAAAAAAGCCTCATAGAAGCTCATTTACTCTGGGCAACACTTAGTCAGCGATGTATTTTGTTTTGCTTGTTAATATATCCTAAATAGATAGCAACTTTGACTATTTAATTAGTAGATTCAGGTACTGTTTCTAATCTTCTTAATCAAGGGAAATACTGCGTTTTTGACAAATAACTCAGTTTAGGCTGTCAGGGCTCCTAACACACTATAATTACCTAAGTAATGCTAACATAAGAGAATACCGGGGGGG